>NC_091711.1:12362500-12987500 GCF_041296265.1 Equus caballus | reverse complement strand
ACAAGAAATTATCTGAGTATCTCTGTCCTGGCCACCTGAGCAAGTCTAACTAAAGGAGATGCCAAGCTGGTCCTGGTCAGCGAGATTGTGGTTCAGTGTGGGAGGGACACCCATACTACAATGAGAGAGGCAGAAAAGGCAGGACTGGTTTTTAAGAACAACTCTATTGCAGCTGGAATTTTAAGATAAACTTCCAACATCTCAGAGTCCCAGAAAACAAGGTAGGCCAATTTGTAAGATGATTAAAAAAAGAACCATGGAGTATTTTGGGCTTTAAACATATGTGAACAGTAAGGAAGGGAAAAGGAAATTGTTAGAACTTCTAGAAAGAAATATCTTACTGTGACTTGAGATTTAAATCTAGGCGGCTCAGATGGGATTATCTAACCTTAGGCTCAGGTGATATAAATGAGCCCACAAAATCCATTTTTCTATCCCTTCCTGTGAACCAAACCTTCCCAAGAAATTGTAACTTGCCTTCTAGTTCCTGAGTAAGCAGCTAAAGATTTCCTCAAATGCTGAGTGTAATCAACATAGGAGTTGTATTCAAACAACAAAAAAATAATAAAAATGATCAATGAAAACCACCTTTGTAATTCAAAGTGAACTGAACCAACTCCAGCTTAGAGAAAAAAACAAAGTTGGATTAAACGAATATTGATAATATCTAATTTTACCGTTAAACTTTAATTGTGCCTAATAGTGATTTTCTTTAAATCTTGTCCCACCTAATGATGCCTCCTTGGAAACGCAGTGATTAAATATTAGTAAATGTTTGTTTTGAAGAAAGAGTTCTGACTTTTATGGAAGAAAACAACAATTGAACAGAAAAACAGGATACAATCATAACTTCAAAACCATACCTTCAGAAATTAAACCCTCTGGAACACAGTAAGCCCCCTCACCCAGACACAGGTAAGTAATAAGTGTATACAAGGAAAAGCATCACTGTTTTCTGGCAGAGTATTCAGGAAGTAGCAAGCAGCATTATATAAACTGCCCTTGCAAATCTGAAATCTGTAATGAGAGGGAAAACAGCACAAATGCACGAGGATTTATTTGCTGTTCAACAGTAGCTTCATCGCATTAACCTAAATACGTAAGAAATAACAGTCACGTCTGACACCATGACCCACTGGCAGAGCAAACATGGAGAGCCATAGGTTTTTCTGACACTCTGAAAATCACATAAACTGGGCAAATGCACATTTCATGGTTACTCTTGTACAAACATGGACATTTTTGGACAGAAGTCACTATTTAGTATAAACCAGAAATTTATACTTCAAGAAGCACAACAATGCTTGAACCCAGCCACAGATTATCCTGGGAAGAATATCTCTGGTAGTTGGCCAAAGGAGCTGATTATCTAAATTCTTGCACACGTGAAAAATCTGATTCTTATAACTACTCAGTTCAATTTAGGAAGAAAAGCTCGTCAGCATCATCAAATGAGTCAGCTCTTTCTTGAATTAGAGATCTTACCTCGTCAGAAGAGTAGCCACATGACGTTCTCAGGGCTGTGTAACTCAGTGTGTAATGGTGTCACTCAATTCCAGGGCATTCCCTGATAAAAACTTTTATCCAAGAAGAAATTATTCAAGGGAAGAAGCCTGGCCTAAAAGGGAAAATTGCAGGTTTCATAGGTTTGGAAATTTGGGGCCTGAGGAAATAGGAGAAAAATCTTACACTAGGAAGAAAAAACATAGAATGCTCTCATTCTCTCTCTCTCCCTGTTTCTTGTAACTATTCAAAATAAGGACTATGTTTTTGGCTTTGGTGACTTTTATTTTTTAACCTCTTAATAAATTACCTGATGCATTAGCTCATCACGTACCCAAAATAGGGATCACAAATTAAAATACCTACAGCAGTAAGGCAGATAAAGCAAAGGAGTGAAGTCATTTCTGTAAAGTTTAAGAAAATATGCAGTGGTGAGAACTTGGCAACTTGTAAAGTACATGACCCACGGAAGGGTCTGAGTATTTACTTACCTCCACTCGGTCGTTACAGGCAGAAATGCAGGCCGAGTGTTGCCAGATGTTACACATTTTCAAGATAAACTGTAAATCGGATTTTTTATGTACTGTCTCCTGGATTTTAAATTTGGCAACAATGAGAACATTGTTCCGAAACGTTTAGGGACTTCTAAGCAAGATGGTCCAGTGAGTTCACAAATTACCACGCCCTCTCTGTTCCAAACCCTCAGCCATGATTGGAAACGTATAAAAAGATAAAAGCATTATGACATTAGCTGGGCACTAACGTTGAGAGAGATATCTCCACGGACTGAAACAGAACAGAAAGGCAGTGCAGTGAGCAAGGCTCAGGCAGCTGAGGAGCCAGAACCAGGCCACTGCGTGATGCTGCAGCTGGGGTGGGACTACCATAAACACGTGGGAGGTTTACAAAACAGTTCACTTGCTGCTAGGGGCTGTGGTTTATTAGGAAGTGTTGGACCTGAAAAAGTAGCAGAAAGGAACTGATCCAAAGACTCCGTAGCTCCGTAAATACATCTGCACTATCCCAAATATTACCACGAATCAGGAGCCACAAAACAAAACAACTCTGGGGATTTGTTAGATGCTGTCTACCAAACCAGGATGATAATACCTTAATTACCCAAACTTTTTCATTAATGGACTCAATTATTTGCTCAACAACTACTTATTGAGCAGCATGACATGCCAGGCAGGTAGGTGCTGGAGAAAAATGAGTGAACAAAACAAAGTTCCTGCATGATGAGGTTGCATTCTGATTGCAGACGAAGGGATGGTGTGGGAAATAGATCAGAAATAAACAAAAGAATATAGAATATGTTGCAGAGTAAAAGTACTAGGAAGAAAAAATAAAGTAAGGAGGAAGAAGAGCACCAAAGTGGAAGGAATGATGCTATTTTATAGCATGCCAGAGAAGACCTAATGAGGAGGTGATATTCAAGGGAGCCAGCCAGATAGATATGCAGAGGACAGGTGTCACAGGCAGATGGCGCAGGAATTCCAAAGGCTTTAAGGCAGGGGCATGCACAGTATGTTCAAGGAGCAGCAAGGAATGGAGGGAGCAAGAAGAGTGGTAAGAGCAGAAGTCAGCATTGTAGCAGAAGTCCAGATCACACAGAACCTTCTAGGCCATTTTAAAGTCTTTGACTTTTACTCCCAGTAAGGTGAGAGACGAGTAGGGGAAGGTGAGGAGAAAGGAGATGTGATGTGACTTATATAGTGAAAAAATCACTATGGCAGCCTTGTTGAGAAAAGACTGGAATGAAATGTGAAGAGCATGGAAAGAGGCAAAGAAACAAATTAGAAGCCTATTCAACTAATCCAGGCCAGAGATGCTGATGGCTTGGACCCAGGTGGAAGCAGTAGAGGTGGTGAGAAGTGGTTAAAATCTGAACATATGTTGAAGATATAGATAAGAGGATTGCTGTGAGATCAAATGGGGAGTATGAAAGAAAGAGGAAAATCAAAAATGACTCCAGATGTTTTGGCCTCTGTAGCTAGAAGAAGGATAGCGCCATTTACTGAGATTGGAAAGTATGTGGAGAGGTCAGGTTTGAGGTTGGAAGTTGGGTGAGAATCAGAGTTGGAGGTTTAGGACATGTGAAGCTTGTGGAATATAGAAGATATCCAAGTGGAAATTTCAAGTAGGAGTCCAAAGGGAGATGTCCAGGCTGTGGATAAAAATTCAGGAGTGATCAGTGGAATCATGAAACTTAAATTCATGAGCTTATAGGAGATTAGGAAAAGAGAGCACGTAGATTTATCAGCCAGTCCAAATTGCACACTCCAACCACACAATTTGAGGAGAGTTTGACAAAGGATCTGTTTAAAGGGTGTGGCAGAGTTTAGGGTAAAGAATAACATATAATGCACTACCTCAACAGCAGGAAACCTAAAGGGATGAGGGGAGGGAGGAGTCACTGGGAACACAGAGGGGGTGGCTGAATGGAGAGGGCCCCCTGATGAGAGCTGGAACCTTTAGTCAATGGAGGCAGCAGAGCAGTTAGGAAGCGAGAGGAATAAATACCCCAAGTCCGCTCCCTCCCCGTCCTCCAACAGGAAGGCCAGGTCAAGAGAATCTGTTGATATAGTGCACTCACATCACCTCTCAGGGCACTAATCAAAGAGGAGAAGGGGAAGAGGCAAATGTGGAGAGGCAGATACAAGATATTTGGCCCAACAGACAAAGAAGAAAAGAGGCTCAAGAACTGAGTCCTGGGGAATTCCAATTTTAGAGATTGAGCAGATAAGGCATTTAGTAGGCATAATTGTAAGATGGCCCCTATGATTTCCTCCCCTTGGTGTTCATGCCCTGTATAATCCCCACTCCTTGAGTGTGGGCAAGACCTGTGACTTGTTTCTAGCCAGTAGAATATGGCCTAGGTGAAGGGACTTTGAGTTGTAATTAAGGTCCCAAATCAGTTTGTTTTGAATTAATCAAAAAAGATATTATCCTCGTGGGTCTGACTTAATCAGGTGAAAAATCCTAAAATAAAGCAGGCTGGGCTCTCCTTGAGGTCAGAGACTCTCATTATGGTCTTGATGAAGTAAGCAGCCTTGATGGGGACGCCCATATGGCAAGGTATTATGAGTGGCCTCTAGGACGTGAGCACAGTCTATAACTGCCAGCCAGCAAAAAGCCACGAACCTCAATAAAACAGCCAAAAAAGTGGCACGCCAGAAGTAAATTAAAAAAATATTTCAAGAAGAGATTTATCAGCTTTTCAAATGCTTCTGATAGTTCATGAAGGTGACAATAGAGAGCTGATTACCAGAATTTAACAAAATGAAACTAACTGGTGGCTTTAGCAGGTAAATGAGGACAAAAGCCTGATTAAAACGGATCCAAGAGAGGATGAAGGGAAAAGAAGTGAGCTGGTGACCATAAGCAAATTTTTCAATAACTTTGGTTCGTGTGGAACAAAGATACGTGGCAGCAGCTGGGGAAGAATGTGGGATAAGGAAGGGTGATTTCACAATAAGAGATATGGCATCACTTTTCAATGCTCACTGGAGTTCTCGAATAGAGAGGAAAAAATTACAGATGTAGGGAAGAGAGAGAGAATTTGCTGGAATTATGTGCTTAAATAGGCAAGAGTGGATAGGAATTAGTGCAAAAGTGAAATTAGACCTGGGAAGAAACAAGAACAGTTCATAAATAACAATAAGAGATAAGTCAGATTATTTGGGTTCAGATATCAAAATAAAGACAGTGTAAGAACAGAAAAATAAAGAACAATCTCACTCATAAACATTTATGCAAATATCTTAAGTTAAATACTAAAAAGTTAAATTCAACAATGTGCTTTTTAACATTTTTGAGGAGATATAACACACATATCATAAAATTCACCCTTTTTAAGTGTACAGTTCGTGGGTTTTAGTATATTCACAAAGTTGTGCAACCTTTACAACTTCCAGAACGTTTCCATCATCCCAGTAAGAAATTCCATATCCATTAGCAGTCACTCCCAGCCCCTGGAAACCAACTGATCTACTTTCTGTGTATATGGATTTGCCTGTTCTGTACATGTAAAATAAGTGAAATTATATGATATTGATCTTTTGTGACTGTCTTCTCTCACTTAGCATAATGTTTTCAAGGTTCATCCATGTTGTAGCAAGTATCAGTACTTCATTCCTCCTTATTGCTGAATAATATTCCATTGTATGAATATACCACAGTTTGTTATTCATTCATCAGTTGATGAACATTTGGATTGTTTACATTTGGGGGCTACTATAAATAATGCTGCTTTGAATATCTGTGAACAAGTCTTTGTGTGGACATATGTTTTCAATGTCTATATACCTAAGAGTAAAATTGCTGGATCAGATAGTAACTCTTACCTATAAAACTTTTTGAGAAACTGCCAAACTCTTTTACAAAGAAGCTGCACCATTTTACTTTCCCTATAGAAAGGTATGAGTGTTCAAGTTTCTCTATATCCTCATCAACACTTGTTATTGCCCATCTTTTTTATTATAGCCGTCCTAGGGGGTGTGAAATGGTATCTCATAGTGGTTTTGATTTGTGTTTCTCTAATGACTAATGATTCTGAGCATCTTTTGATCTGCTTATTGGCCATTTGTATATCTTCTTTAGAGAAATGCCTATTAAAATCTTTTGCCCAGTTTTTAATTGGGCTGTTTATCTTTTTATTGTTGATTTGTAAAAGTTCTTCATGTATTCTGAATACTAATCGTTTATCAGATATATGACTTACAAATATTTTCTCCCTTTCCGTGATTCATCTTATTACTTTGTTAATAATTTCCTTTACAGCTCAAAGGTTTTTAAGTTGAGCCAGTTCATTTTTTTCTTTTGCTGCTTTTGCTTTTGGTGTCATATCTAAGAAACCATTGCCTAATTCAAAGTCAAAAGATTTATTTATATATTTTACTCTATAAGTTTTATGACTTTAGCTATTACATTTAGGTCATTGATCCATTTTTCAGTTAATTTTTATATATGTCGTAAGGTAGGGTTCCAGTATCATTCTTTTACATGTAGATATCCTGTTGTCACAGCACTGTCTGTTGAAAAGACTATTTTTCTTTGTTGAGCTGCCTTGACATCCTTGTCAAAAATCAATTGATCTTAAATGGGAGGGTTTATTTCTAGATTTTCAATTCCATTCTATCGATCAATATGTCTATCTCTATGCCAGTACCACATTGCCTTGATTACTATAGCTTTGTAGTAAATTTTGAAATCAGGAAATGTAAGTCCTCCTTGTTCTTTTTCAAGATTGGTTTGGCCAATCTAGGACCCTTGCATTTACAGATAATTTTAGAATTAGCCTGTCAATTTCTTTTAAAAAGTCAGCTGGAATTTTGGTAGGGATTGTATTGAATCTGTAGATCAGTTTGGAGAGTATTTCCATCTTAATAATAAGTCTTCCAATCCATGAGCAAGAGATATCTTTCTGTATATTTAGACTTCCTTAATTTCTTTCAAAAATTTTTTGTAGTGTTCAGCGTATAAGTATTGCACTACTTTTGTTACCTTTATTCCAAATATTTTATTCTTTTTGATGCTATTGTAATGGAATTATTTTTTAAATTTTCTTTTTAATTGTTCTTTGCTTGTATATAGAAATACAATTGATTTTTGTATATTGATCTTATACCCTGCAACCTTGTTGAATTTGCTTATTAGCTCTAATGGTTTTTTTGCAGATTCCTTAGGATTTCTGTAAACAATATCATGTCATCTGCGAGTATAATTTTATCTTTTCTTTTCCAGGTCTGGATGCCTTTTATTTCTTTTTCTTGCTTAATTGTCCTGGCTAGAAGCTCCAGTACAATATTGAATAGAAGCAAACCATGTATTTTTCAAAATGTATAATCAAATATGACTTATCTCAGGAACTAAAAGGCTATTCAATATAATAACATAAAGTAATATATTGAATGAGAAATTACAAAAGATCATCTCAGTATATTTACATAAAGAACACTTACATCATGCTTGCTAGGTGTCAGATAGTTTTAAGCACTTTGCAAGCATTAACTCATTGAATCTTTACAACAACCCTCTGATTAGGTGCTGTCATCTCCCGTATAACACACGAGGAAATCAAGCCAGAGTGAATTTGTCCAGTAAAGCACAGCAGTAACTGACAAAGCTAAAATTTAAACCCAGACAGATTGGTCCGGAGTCCTAACTCTTAACCATTTGGAATGCTGACTCATGTATACAGTTATTCATCAAGTGGCTTAATGATGAAATTTGAGAAGCTTTCTTTTAAATGTCGGGAAAAAGACAAGGATGCCAGCTATCACTACTTCCACTGAGCATTTTAGTGTAAGTTCCAGCAAATACAAGCCAATAAAATTTTTTGGCATAATAATTGGAAAGGAAGAGACCTAACTGTCATTATTTATGGAAAATACAGTTGTCTGCACAGAAAATTGAACTGCCTCTAAATTCAGCCATTACAATTCAAAGAGAGTCAGCAGATTTATGGATAAAAGAGCGACATACAAAAATTGATGGCATATTGCTAAATACAAGTTATAATCCATTATATAATAAAACAGAAGAAAATATTCCATTTAAAACAAATACTTTAAGATATCTAAGAATGGATGTCAAAAAGGTGGGGGGAATGAAGTGTTTGAGAAAAAAGAAAGTAGACTGATATGACTACAGTGTGGGGTTTCTGCAGTGAGAGTTCAGAGAAGGGACATGGTCAGATCAAAGAGGCTTGAATATACACTTCATAGAAAGTTTTTGAGCAAGGAAGTGGCAAGACTAATGTAATAATTAGGGAAATTTAGTCTGACACTAGTTAAATGGAATCAATTGGTCTAAGCAGCCCAGAAAATATGGTGCGGGTGTTCAGTTGTAACCACCTCATCATGTAGAGATTTTTACAACCAGGCCATTCCCAGTGAAGAGCAATATACTGCCACTGGCCCAAAGACAAGGCAAACCAGTATTTTAGCTCTGACTCTGTTTTTCCTGTACAGTAAAACTGAAAAGCAGAAAATACTGCTGTAGTGCTGCTGGTCAGACAAACTCTGTTTGACCCTCATATTTTCAATATGAGGCCAAATGACGGAATCTTGAGTCATCCAGTGGCCTGGTTGATGACCAGGTCTTCTATTTAATGACTAATTTTGGCATTTAGAAAAAAGACTAAAAATATAACTGTGGTCATAGGCAAAATTCATCATAGGCACATGAGCATAGGCACGACTTTCTGGAGTTTTCCTCTGTCTCCCTCATCACTGTCTCCTCCTCTGGTTCCTTTTCTTCTGCTCTTCTCTCAATATCAGTTGCCCGCAATCCTCAGCCCTCTTGTCCTCTCCCAGTATTCTCCCAGAGCAATGTCATGTATTCCCATTTCTCTATTTCATTTATATAGCAACATTTGATATATGAATAGATTACTATATATATATATGGATTAATATATATATGTATGTGTATTACCATGTGCCAAGCACTGTTGTTAAGTATTTGCAAATATTAACTCATCTGTTCCTCATAACAACCACTTGAGGTAAATACTATTATTCTACCCATTGTCCACATGAGGATGCCAAGCCATGGGCTGGTTAAGAAAGTGGCAAAACTAGAATTTGAACCAAGGCAGACCATGCCCTAAGCCACTGTGCTGCATATACTCTCGTGACTTCAATCTGTCACTTGTCTGTGGATGCCTCCCTAATACAGATCATTAAATCAGAACTTTCTGTATTCAGTGTCATATTTCTAATGACTACCTTACATCTGTACCTGAACTTTCCACAAACAGCTCAAAATCAGTGGGCTCAATTTCTCTCCTCGCTTTTCTTTCATGCTGTACATTCTGTGTTCGGGTCCCCATCAATTTCCTCTTATAACAACCTCCTAACCAATGGCGTAACTACCCCAGCAGCTCTCAAAGGATGATCCAAGACCATCTAGGAGTTTCTGAGCCCCTTTCCAGGGGTCCACAAGGTCAAAATTATGTTCATAATAACACTAAGATGTTAATTTGTCTTTTCACTGTGTTGACATTTGCGCTAATGGTGCAAAAACAATGGCAGTACAACTGCTGGCAACTTAGCATGAATAAGGTAGTCACAGTAAACTATACCAGAATACAGTTGCATTCTTCACCACCATTACTTAGGAAGATCTTTGACGAAGCAGTAAAAATTACTGATTTTTCAAAATCTTGACTCTCCAGTACATTCTTTTACTCTGTGAAATGAAATGGAAAGTACACATAAAGTGTTTCTGACATGTTGAAATGATGCTTGTCTCAAAGAAAAGCGATTACATAAATGTTTGAGTTGCAAGCTGACTTTTCAAAACACTTTTAAGTGGAATATTAGAAAAGTATAATATTTATCCTAATTAGGATATTAGAAAAAAGAGTTTTGGAAAACTTGTATCTGATACTGTGATTCTAATTGTTTCCCAATACTTAAAAATTTTTCTGCTGAGATCAGTGATGATATTAACAAATGTGATTTTTTTTATATTGTTTGTTTAAATGTGTCAGCATATGGAAGATCTCCATAACTTAGGCAGCCAATATTTTTCAGATGACCAATATACAATGTCACAAAATCATACATGGGTAAAAGCTTCACTCAAAATGCAAGATAGACCAATGGTTTTTAATGCAACATAGTAAAAAGCATGGTTTCAGATTCTACATTGCAACTAGCTTTATGAAACTACCATTTATTGAGTTTTGATTTATTATCCAAGAATATCGGGTACCCTAAGCTTAGAGTTCCTCAGCAATGGTACAAACCCACTGCATTCAGAGCATCCACCTGGGCCCCTCTGCATCCCACCCCCAACTAGGGGGCATAGGGAGTCAGGAAAACTGTTGCAAACATGAAGCACACGCTGCTTGCTGTGCCCTGAGTAGTGACTCCAGAATTTCACATCTTCTGCCGGCATCCACGGCACTGTGGCAGGCTAATCGGTTAACTTGTCCGTGAGGTAAAATCTCAGACTCCTCACAGTTCTTGACATACAATCAGTCATGAGAAAATCTTTTAACTAAGTGAAGTGATGGGGTGAGGCAGTGCTGGGAACAGATTACAGTGATTATGATAGAGACGGTCTAAGGAAGACCACTATCTATAGGTAACAGATAGGCAGCCACTGAAAGTGTTTAGCATGAATAAAACATGACAAAAGTGTTACTTTAATAAAATTAATCTAACAGTGGCATGCCAACTGGCAATGTAGAGCTGGAGCGAGACCCAAATGTCTACAGTTGCAACAATTCCCGCTTACTGAGTGCTTATCGTGAAGAAGGCACTGTGATAAGGATTCTAGTTAATCCCCATTACAACTGAGTACGATGATTATAATAAATATTAACATTTATATTGTACTTGCCATGTGAACAACTTTAAACCCAGGAACACACTAAACATGGATAACAACCTTACAAGGTAAATACTACTATTACCGCCATTTGATAAAAAGGAAACGAAGATGTCTAAAGATTAAGTAACTTGTCCAAGGTTATAACAACCACAAACAAGTAAATGGTGGAGGTAGAATTTGACCCTAAGAAGTCTTCCTGCAGGAGACTATGTTCTTACACATTATCCTATACTACCCCTTAGGTAGGACATGTACAATCATTATCCCCATTATACAGCCATGTAAAGAAGTGTAGCAAAATTAAGTTGCTCACCCAAAGTCATAAAGCCAGGAAGTGGTGAAATCAGGAGTACTCTGCTAAATATAAAAAGAGAGAAACTATGTGGTCAATTAGATAAATTCAATTTTTAGACTTACTTTGGTTCTTTTCAACTAATCCTTTTGTGACTCTCATTTAAAAGGGATTCCTTTGGAGATTGTTATGGAAAAGGGCCTAACTCAGACTTGAACGGGAGCCACAGTCATTATGCTCGTGACCAAAATAGGCAAATAGGCAAAAGCAATGGGATTATCATTACAGGATGGCATCACTTAACTTAGGACTCTTTGAGAGCGACAGGAACCCAATTCAATATTTTTTTTCTTTTTTTTTTGAGGAAGATTAACCCTGAGCTAACATCTGCTGCCAATCCTCCTCTTTTTGCTGAAGAAGATTGGCCCTGAGCTAACATCTGTGTCCATCTTCCTCTACTTTATATGTGGGACACCTACCACGGCATGGCTTGCCAAGTGGTGCCATGTCCACACCTGGGACCCGAACCGGCGAACCCCGGGCCGCCAAAGTGGAATGTGCGAATTTAACCTCTGCACCACTGGGCCGGCCCCATGAACCCAATTCAAAACTCAATGTTTTGAGCAACAACCAGAACCAGGGCCTCACTCTCCCCCTTTCTCTCTTTGATATCTATGCTTCTCTCTGACCAACGGCATCATTCTCACAATCAGATTTTCTCCATGAAGTTGGAACTATGTCCATTACCATTTCCAAGTTCACATCTTACTAGTTTCACCACTAAAAAGAGGAAGAAACTTTCCCCAATTCCAGTTCAAAAAATACCCAAGAGAGGAAAGAGAGCCAGCCATTTAGCCTGGCTCGAGTCATTCTCCTACTTTATGACCAATCCTTGTGAGCAATAGGGTGATATGCTGGAATAACCCAATCACCTCTCCATCCCTGGGTGGGGCAGCTGGTGGTGTGCAAAGAGCAAGTCAGGAAACAGTGATCAATAGTCCCTTCGACAAGCATGTGATTGTAATTGAAGAGCTATCCCCAAAAAAAGCAGGCAGAGAAGGGGGACCATGGTCTCAGACAACCAGGAGCAGTAGATTTGCACAATATCCAAACAAGGACTCTTCCCATTGGGCTTCAGCACCCTTTACATTTGAAACACATTTTGGAATTCAGTACCTAATCAATTCAGTACAAGGCCAGGTGTCATTGCTCTATTCGTGGATATCTTGATTTCCCCAAGGAGACGACATCTCCTTGCGGAAGGGGACTGAGCTCACACAGGGTATTTTCAAACACTGAGTAAATTCCTGTTGAAACAATGTCCAGCCAACCCTCATTGCCACACTATAATCCTGCAAATCTTTCTTTGGTTTATGGCAGCCATAGTTTTAGGGAGTCATTGTTTGAAATTCTTCCTCTTTGATTCACAGCTGGCACGAAGCTTTTGCTCCCAGGGAGATGGTCCCCACATCACTTTGTCTTCATAGCACTAACAGCTCAATGTAGTTGAATTAAATGCCCATTGATTTCTGACTCTGTAATGGTGCTTAACACATTCCAGGTTTTTTAATGTTTATATTACCCTCTTACCATGGCCAGTTTTTAAACTTAAAATAGTGTCTACTATTTTTAAGCACTTGGTTTGGTGTTTTTATACATCTTAGCTAATTCAACCAAGATAGTATTTACACACACATGCACACTCACACACCGTTAAGATGATTAAAGAAGCTGAGGTCTAGAGAGGTTAAGGGATGTACCTAAGCTCGTGGCCCCTGTATGTTGTGTGGCCAGAGTTCCCAATCAGATCTGTCTGACTTCCAAGGCTGCCTTACGGCACTATTTGACTAGAAAATTACATCCACTCACCTCCCTAACTGGGGCACGGTTAATATTTCTTTGCAGAACATTAGTGCACAGTCAGTCCAAGCAGGAATGTTCGCCTCCTAACACAGTGACGCTTTCCCTCCACACACACATCCAGCCTGGAGTTTCCAGACAGTCATAATCCTGTTCACATTAAGCTGGTTGTTTAGAGAAGTCCTCATCTTGAACCCTTTGGGCTGTCAAGAACAGGGACAAATTTGTGTTCTCACGGTACACAGATGATTTTCTAAACTTATCTTCAGGAACAAAACCATAAAGATTTTGGATGATGGGGGAAAAACTCTTTTTTTGATTTTGTTTATTTTCTTGTACCAAAGAGATTTTACTCACATATTCTAAAAACTTCATTTGAAGAAGAAATCAAACCAGAAAAAAAAGAAAGACGTGAGCGATAGTCTCCTGCTAGCTGACAGCCTGAGCACATCACTTATGTGTCAACACTTCTCCTTCTGTAGCCATGTCGGCACAGCCACCAAGAAAGGCAAAAGAGAAAACCTTCACTGAGCCGTGTGAGCCCACAGGCACGACTGTGAGGACGGCCAGACAGCGTCAGACAGCAGGGTCCGTGTAGCAAAAAAGGAGCCGTGTGGTCTAACACAAAACTCTGTTTTTATTTCACTAGAATGAGTACAGAATCATGTGAGATACAACACATTTATTACCAAAAGGGAAGATGTTTCTCCTTTCTTAATTATAGAATAAGTTGAACAAACATGATCTGAATCCAAGAAGATTATATCACGGAGAGAAATGATTCCCTAAATTTTCCTCTGGGACTAAAGGGACCTAAGGAGTTTGAACAATGCATTTGGTGGGGGTGGGGCGTCCTTTCTTTTCTTTTCTGAGAGAAGTTGGAATATGTCAGCTAATGTCATTGACATATCTTGATACTTATGAGGAAGAGGATATAGAAACAAAAGGCAAGGAAGTAAATTTAATTTGGCGTTCTCTTGACTTTCCCAGCTGGCTGAAAAAGTATTCTCCCTAATGAATTGCAGACAGTTCACAGCCTAACTGTAATGGAAGGAAAGCCCTGTGAGAGCTTAAAGAAATGTACAGACAGTAATACATGAGTGATGATTTTCATACTGAATCCATGTATACTCCTTTATCTGAATACTCAAGTCCATAGAATAACATGCTATTGTGTGTCTGCTGTATATAAACACATATACTCTAATAACTTTAATAATAACTTTATGTTATTTTTACACTTATGTTATTCTGTTATTTATGTTTATGTTTTTTGAAAGGAGAGAATTTATTTATCTTATGTATGGTTTTGGGTTTGAGATATACACGTGTGTGTTTGTAAGCCATGCTTTAAAAGAAAACGTTCATGTATCCACACAACAACACATAGGAAATACAATGAAAGAAAATCCCACTGTAATAGCAACAATAAAAGGTAAATTCCATGGCGCTGGCCCAGTGGCATAGCTGTTAAGTTCACACACTCTGGCAGTTAAGTTCACACGCTCTGCTTTGGCAGCCTGGGCTTCTCAGGTTGGGATCCCAAGCACGGACCTACCACTACTCACCAAGCCACACTGTAGCAGCATCCCACATAAAATAGAGGAAGTTTGACACAGATGTTAACTCAACGACAATCTTCCTCAAGCAAAAAGAGGAGGGTTGGCAAAAGATGTTAGCTCAGGGCCAATCTTCCTCACACACACACACACACAAAAAGATAAATTCCAAGGAATAAGCTAGCACAAATTTTTCAAGGTCTGTATGAAGAACTTTTTTAAAATGTTGATAAAGGGGACCAAAGAGGACTTGGACAGCTGGAAAGGCACATGATGTTCTTGGATAGGAGCACACAGTGTAATAAGAATGCCAAATTTCTCTATAATTTAGAAATTAACATGACCTTATTAAAGTAACTATAGGTTTTTTTCAACTGGGCCAGCTAATTCAAAATTTCGTATATCAAATGAACACGAAAGAACAGTTACGATAATTCTGGAAAAAAAAGATATAAAGTGGAAGAAATATTATATATTTAAAACATATTATAAAGCTACAATAATTGAAACAATCTGTACCTGCACATGACTGGACAGACAGATCAATGGAACACTATGAAAAGTCCAGAATTAGAGCCAAATACACACCAGAGTTTAGTGTATAATGAAAGTGGCGTGACAAATTGTGAGGAAAAGATGGGTTAATAAATAGTGTTGGGGAACTGGGTCGTCACTTGGAAAACAAGTTTATTTTATCAGTAGCGCCTTTGCAAAAATAAATTTCAGATGGATAAATTATTAAAATTTAAAAAATAAAATTAAAAAGTTGTACAAGTGGTTTTCTAAAAATATGATCTTAGAGTATGGGACACTTTCTAAGTATGACTCAAGACCTAAAAGCATAATAGAATAAATAAATACAACTAAAAGAAGCTAAAAATTGCTACATAGCAAAAACTATTTTAAGCAAAATGAAAAGACAAATGACAGACTTGGGAAATATATTTTCAACAAGTATCGCAAAGGGATGTGTTAAGGGCTTGCCCAACTCAAATAGCAAAGCCATCACCCAATAGAAATAAAATAGGAAGGAGTACAAATAAAGAGCTCATAGAAAAGGATATAAAAATGAAAGAAATGCAAATAAATTTCACATTGAAACATCGTTTTTCACCTACCAGATAGGCAAAGATCCCAAAGTTTTATTGTGTACTGTGTTGGGAAGTGCTTTGGGAACAGGCTGTATCATGCGTGTTGACAGGAGTGGGTATTGATAAAACCTCTTGGAGTATAATTCACCAGTGTCTACCAAAGCTACAAATATGCATACTCCTTAGCCTAGCAAAGATGATCCTGCAGAGTGACTCACACATATGTATGGAATATAAAAGCAGAAGATCATACATTGCAGCTTTTATTTTAATAGCAAACTTGGAAACAGCTTAATATCCTGCAGTAGGGCTGCAAAGTCGAAGTTGGTACATGTGTCTCACCACGCTTACTTCATACCACTCCCAACAAAAACAAAAATGCAAAACACAGGCACACCATGTTTATGGGGATCCAGAGTCCCTGTTGCCAAGGCAGTTTAGGTTTATGCTTATTGTCCTGGAATTCCATTCAACTAAACCATCTTTTATTCTCAAAATTTCCCTTGTCTACGTAATTTGGTCCTCCTAAGTATAATTCTTGGGATGACAGAAGGGAGTGGGGTGAGGTATGGAGCAGAATATGAGTTGGATGGAGGGAAAAAGAAGGAAAGGCAGCTTGATGCTTCCCAGGCAACCTGGTACCGGTCGACTCTCCTCCTCTTCACCTCATCGACCCCCTAAGTCTCTGGACCCACACAGTGTGAGTGCAAATCCTGGCTCCACTACTCACAAGCTCTATGATCTTGGCAAATTCCTTACTCTCTTTCTGCCTCAGCTTCCTCATCTATCAAATAGGGATACGTTATATCTATAAAATAGGGATAAAATAGTACCGTTTCATAGGATTATTATGAGGATTAGAAGAGCTAATGTATGCACAGCACTTAGAACAGTGTCTGACGCCTACAAAGCACTGCAGTTGTGTTACTGTCACTGCAATCCCCAGTGTTTCTGTGTGGCTGCCACATCTAGACCTTGACAAGGGCAACACACAGAAAGACTTAACCTCTAAAAGAAATCACAATTAAGATCTACATATAAACTAGAATGATTAATGCAACAATTTTTCATTGAGCACTTATATTTAAGGCTCCAAGCTGAATTCGAAGAGAATAAAATTACATAAAACACAGTAGGAAACTATGATGAGTTGGTATATAGCCCATATGCATAAGATAACGCTCTTTGTTTTATTATAAGATTTACTGATTTTACCGCAATTAAATTCAGCCGAAAACAAATGGTCTAGTTTCTGATAAATTTGTTAATCTTTTGATTATCTGGCAGTCTTAATAAAACTTCAAAACAGAATTTAAAAACTATTACTATAGACCAAGTAGCTAATATTGAACAATAAATGAGCACTTCAATGTACTCTCGTGGTCAAGAACTAGACCTTTGGAACAAAAACAGGCTCAGGTTTGAAACTGGTTCTGCCACTTTCCATGTGTGACCTTGGGAAAAATACGTAAACTTTCTATCCATTAGCTTTTCAGATTTAGGAAGAGTGATTCCAGCTACCTCCTTCAAGTATGGTTATGAAGATTAAATGTAAGGCCTTTATCTAGTGCTTAGCACATAATAAATGCTCAACAAATATTGGTTGGCGTCACTATTTTTATTTCTCTGAATTTAAGTAAACAGCACTTATTTTCCCATCCATATTACATCTCCTCTACCTGATTTGTCTCCATTTATATCCAAGCAAATGAGATGAAAGATAGTTTGCTCTCGTTAGAATATTCAATATTTTTAAAAATATATTTTTAAAAAAGTGACTTGCTGAGATTTCTTGTAGCAGGAGAATAAACTAACCCCCTCCAGGGAGTTCCATAGCCCTCCTTCTGTGTAGGGGATTTCTAGATTTCCTATTTAGGCAAGGCCCTGATGTAGAAGACATAGCTTTCGATAATCCTGCTCTGATGACCCAGCACAAGTGACAGAGCTCCGAGGACTCCAGCCTCCTCTGGCACAAAGCTGTGTCTGCAGGATGAGGACCCAGTTAGTGGGAATTCACCCATAAAAGACAACGTTGAACTACTTCTTTCTTCAGCGCACATCTGTAGCACCAAAGCTTTTCAGCTCTGTGCCATCTCGATTACAAGTGCTTTCTAAGCCAAAAGAAAGTTGTGCTAAGTTATCTATGTGTATAGGCATTGGATTTGTCATTTTAGAGTACTGATATCAAAATCAACTTAAAATTATTTGAAAATTTAAAAAGAAAAGAATTTGATGAATTACTGATATAATTGCTAAAGTAAATCTTGGGAATTTTAATGTGACATGTTCTAATCGGAAAAAAGCATGTTTGAGAGCTAAAAAGATTAACCGAGAGCTGAACTCGGAGCAGGTATTTTTAGGAATCTTTGGTAACGTTTTAATGTCAGTTAGCTTAAGAAACAAAGTAAAGTGTTTGTTTCTCATAGTTGCTAGGAAACATATTGGATTTCATTTGGTCTCCGGTCATTTTAAATAACAGTACCATGATTGTAATAATAAAACAGTATTACCTTTTTCTCAATTTAATGTCAAAATACTTAAGAACAGTTGGCTTTAATGAAGTCAATACTACTTAACAGATTTTCGTTGCTTTCCATATCCTTATTCCAGAATCCTGGAGCTATATACTGTACTCTTAAAAGAATATCTTATGTTCCCATTGTGCATTAGGCTATATTTCTGTTTTAGATTAGAAATTTACATAGAATTCAAGATACTGAACTTTCTTCCCTTTTCTCTGAGTTTCTACATACTCCTATCAACATATTCCCGAATCATCAAATATTGTCTTTAAAAAGACAAGGAGTAGCAGGTATGTTACAGAGATTTTTACTCAAAATAGTTAAAATGTTGCTATTGAAGAGGGATAAACTTCAGATATTTAAAAAACACACACACATACAAGACCCAATCGAGCTGGAAATATTAGGTGTTCCTCTTAATGAGTTTTTGTGAATTTTTAACATAGATGATATTTTTGTTTTCTTATAAAGTTAATATACTTTTTAATTATTTTTTTAAAATCAGATGATACCAAAAAGTACATAAGGAAAAATGACATCCCCCTTCCTACCCGTCCTCAATTGCAATCCTGCTCCCCAGGAATAATGGCTGCTGACACCTTCTTGTGACTGTATGTTTTCAAATTCTGCTTGAAAACTGATGTTCTAGATTTTGACACCCAGATCATCTATTGTTGGAGCTTGAGTGTTCTCTTTTTTTACCACCCAACCCAGAGTTTAAAAAAAAGAGCAATTTTTCCAGAAAAAACTGCATCCCTGGACCCAAACCTTTCCCTTCTGGCTCTTCTCTGGCAGTACTGCTTTCTCCCTGTTCCATTTCTGGCAAACATACGCGCACAGTCCAAGGACCCGGTGAACTTGCCATGATGGATGGGAATTTCTGGGTGTACGTTTTTAAAAAGTTAATGTTTCTAAAGTGGTTTCCCAGTACTTAGCGTGGTCCAAGTTTTAAGTACCAAACATCCTCTCTCCCCCTTCCTTTCCCACTCTCCTTCTCCGTCCTATTATTTCTATTAACTTTTTTAAAATTTTTATTATTTATTCTCATTATAGGTCACATAAAGGCTGGAGGAATGGAATAGCCTGGGTCCCTTAGAGGTACAGGAAACCCACTCTCGCTACCTGTGCAAGCTAAAGCTGCACTAATGAATCATTACTAAGAGCACTTCTCTCTCTCTCTCCCTCTCTCTCACACACACACACAAACACACACACACACACACGCACACTCACACACCCCTTAAGTCAAAAGGCTTTTTCTTTAGGTCCCGTCCTCCTCCAGGTTCCAGTTTTCTGGATAGTCTAAACAATTTCCATCCTCCAGCCCTAGGATGAGCTGCTGATCTTAGACCCATTTTTGGTATCTGGAAGCTTAGCTTCCTTCCTGTTTAGGCCTGGTTTGTTCTATAATGGGAATTTTGTATTCTCTCTTTCGCCCGCTCTCTCCCTCGCTCATAAATACATACACATTTGGAACCTCTACCATAGCTGTTTTTCCAAACTGTTCCTCAGCAACCACACTCTGAATTAAAAGCATCCTGGGAAGCCAGCTTACTGCTTCTTGTCGGCACAGCTCCAGGTGCTTGCCCAGCTCGAGCCCTCTTCCTGAGGGCTGCCTCACCTCTCCGCAGTCTCAGCAGTTTACATCACACAACCTCATTCCTCCTTGGCCAGCAGCTGATAGGATCACAGCTGGCATCTGATCCTTGTGCTGGGCCCATCAGACTCTCGCACTGGAGAACGTGAACCGAGAGTCCCAGAAACCGGGAGCCAGCTAGAGCTAAAAAGATACGTAGGATCAGGACCTAGGGTGGCCATTTGGGTGTAAACGTGCTGATGAGGAAGCAGAAAGAACCAGATTTCAGAGAGAAAAAGCAAAATAACAGATATTCAGGAATGTGCAGAGGCATGAAGCCACGTGACAAGAGAAAGCAAAGACAAGACAAGAATACAAGAGAGAACAAATCTTTCTTAATTATTGACAACTTCTCATTTCTTCATGAAGCAATGGGTGTATTTTCCGACTCTGAATCCTTTAAGATATCCAAGAAGTCTTATAATAAACTTACCTTGCTTTAAACTAACTTAATAGCAACTTTATATCTTATAACCAAAAGAAATCCCTGATTATGATCTTGCTTACTCTCTTACCTTCTTCTCATTTTTTTCTTTCCTTCCTGGGTTTTCACTGACCTAAAGGATAATGTATCTGGATATTTTCTCTTAATCTCTGAATTACGCCCAGAGACTGCATGGCAGATAGTCAATAAACGTTGATAGACTTTCCCAGCTTCAGAACACAAACGGTGGGCTCAACACCACAATAGAGTAGACGCTTCCACTCAGTGCGAAATTCAAGGCACGGCATCAGGTTCTTTACACTCATCACTCTTTTCTTTTTCGTTTTCCTGTTAGAAGTATTGAAGCTACTTTCTGTCCTAAAACTACCTGAGATCCGAGAAGGGAGGAAGAAATAACTTTAAAACACAAAATCAAAAAAGACAACATTTAGATGGAGGATTCAACATCAAAAAATGACTTTTCAGCATGATGGAACAGTGGAAGTTCTCAGGGTTAAGAGAAGGATTTTTAAATACTAAGGACCCTTCAGTATATCTGAGGGAAGGTGTCAGAAGAGAGAGAAAGGCTGAAGATATATGTAATTATACATACAATTGCAACTACTTATTCACCCTGAAATCTGCAGAATAAGTACACCTTATTTAATCAAGACATGTGTGGTATTTTATAGCCAAAAATTAAATGATAAAACCAGAAACGTAAGCCTGTTGAATAAAGACTATCATTTTCTTTTGCCTATAACATTAATTTTTTAGGTGCATGAGTACTATTAGTAGAATCTAAATGCGTTGTATAAACATAAAATAATTCATTATTTTTATTACTATTATAGTCCATATAAATATTTGAGCTCAATTAATATTTTCTGAGATACTCATAGAAGATTGGCAATATAGGGAATTAGTCATCAACTCTTTTCTCACAGCAACTGTTCAAAGAGAGAGTTATTGGTCCCTTTTACAGATGAGGAAATAGGAGTCTGAAAACTATACAGAATAATGCTACCCAAGGACACAAGGCTAACATACTAAAGAGTCAGGTTTGTAACCCCAGTTTATCTGGCTCCCAATAAACTCTCTACTACACCAAGTCCATATATATATATTTTTTTTTTTGAGGTCTTCCTCTATTTCATATGTGGGTTGCTTGCCACAGCATGGCTTGATAAGCAGTAAGTAGGTCCGCTCCCAGGATCTGAACCTGTGAACCCCGGGCTGCCAAAGTAGAGCACAAAAGCTTAACCACTACGCCACCGGGTTGGCCCCCATATATTTCATTTTTAAATGTAATATACAGACTTAAAGAATCCCAATTTCCCATTAGAGCGCTCACAAAAAGTGGGCAAGAAATGAAAAAAGCAAGAAATCTTGATGCTGCTGGAGCCAAAGAGGCAATATAGCAGTAAGAATTATGGAATGAGTTCTGTGCAGTAGGGGAGAACTTCGACATTTCTTTGCCCCCACCTCAAAGCCAAGGCAGAGTAGAAAAATCTCTCCCACTTCATTAGCATATCAGAGGACACGCAGAGCAAGCAGGCTGGCAAGGAGAAATGCACCTCAGCCATTCCCAGAGTACGGAGCAACTGTGAGAGGCATTGCAGGAGCCCGTGTTCCTCTGAAATCTCTGGGGAACAGGAATCCTGCGCAGCAGCCCTTGGCACAGTGCCTGGCACATATCAGGGGCTCAGTATATCCTGTGGATGAATGAACTTTGACCTCTGGAAGTTTCAGTAACTGCACAGATGCTGACAGTCCTAAGCAGGAAAAGAGTTGAAGAAACACAATTGATGCTGACTACAGTTAAAAGGATGAAATCTGAGCAAGTGCTGGTGGAAAGACTTGTAGATAATCCTCTGTAAGTGGGGAGGCTCCCAACAATGCAACGTAACCATTGGGGCACAAATGGAAGATGAATTAGCATGGAACAAGAGGAGAGTCAGTGAATGACAGAGAATCAGGGGAATAAATTTAGAAAAGAATACAGAAAAAAAATAAATAACACATTTCCCTTAGTGCCGCCTCCACAAGGATTTTGCCCGTATTCTAGTGGGAAGGGTTGGAAGTTAATGATGTGAATACATGGTATATCATATAACAACAATAATGATCATACACACTAAGAATGATAGCGTAATAATGCAGCCAAATTTTATTGAGGACTGAATAGAGTACTCGAAGTGAATTCATTCATTCAAACTTCGAATTTTGACGACTTGGTTAGGTGGCTACTATTATTATCCCCATTTTTGCAAATAAAGAAACGAATTCAGAGAAGCAATGCAATTTCCTCAAAATGAAAAAGTTATCACATGATAAAGCCAAGTTTCCAGCTCAAGCTTTACAGGACGTTAGAGTCATCACCACTGAGCCACAGCACTCTTAGCTGATGTGAACTGCTCGTCTGTTCTTCAGCGTGGTTTCAGTCATTCCCAGTCCATTGTATTGTCATTATGAAGTTCTGAGTTTAAAAGAATGAACTCCTTTCAGGTGTTGCTATAGGTCATATCTGGATCCAAGTTGGCTCCACCTGACACTTGTCGACTGATATGGTAGCCAGAACTTCTGTCCACTCCCTACCTTTGACCTCTCAGAATCTGCCCCTCAACCACGACCACAGGACATGAATACAAATCACAGGCAAGAAGTCATTGCCTTTGAAGTACCCTTAAAATCATTCTAGACCTACTTCCGGTCCTCTCTCATTGCCTCTGATGACTATATCTCACTTTCAATTCATACTCGCTTAAACTTTTCTAGGCTCATGAGTCTTTTTAAAAAGAACAGACAAGTAGATACATAGATACATAGACAGATACATAAATACATAGATAGATACATAGATAAACAACCTGTGTAGTTTTTTGACTATCTTCTCAGCTTTGGCAACTGGACCTTTGGCTCATGGACTTGAGTTAGCAGTTAAGTTTTAATTCTGTGCACACTTCTGGTTTTGTTATAATCACTAATTCCACATGTTTTGGCTGGTTTGGTTCAGTTTCATCTTTCCTGACTTTCTGCCCACGTATGATCCCTTCTCCCATGTAGCCAGCAGTTTAGGCAATTTTCAACAAAGAACAACAAGAGTGTCAAAATGTTTAACTTTGGCGTTTGTAGGACCTGGGCTTTATAACTTCAAAAGTAGCTAAATAAAGAGCTCAGGGCATAAACATATGCTATAAATAATATCTTGGTGAGATCATATTATCAGTTAGAGGCAGTGTTTATGGCTTTCATTGGAAATCGCATCTGAGAAAGAGAATAAATCAGAGAATGGAAGAAAAGAATGTGGAGTCTGGGTCTCTCCAGGGGTCCTGTGCCCTGATATTACCCACAGACCAAATCCAGAATTTGAGGCAGGGGAGTAGGGGAGATGGAAAATGAGCAAGGCTTGGAGTTGCCTCTCTCTTATGATACTCAAGAAAATAGGGAGACTCTGAGATTCCAGGGCTCAGGAAAGCGTACGACCAGTGGAGTAGTATTGGCTGCAGGGAACGTATAGAGAGAGACAGGCTCAGACAGCTCATAGAGGTCCTATAGGCCCTAGAGGGAACAACTAGCAACCAAAAGCTTCTCCTTCACACTCAACCATAAGCAAAGACAGTTCAGCAGCAACCCTTAAGGACCGATGAACAGGACCAGATAGACAATGTCCATCTCAGCACATTCCTGGGTGAATTGGTCAAAATACTCCAGGCAAGATATAAAATCTTCATACTACTAAATTGGTACCCTATGAACAGTGCTGGAAATTGGCCACAAGATTGGGGAAGAATGAGATGAAACCCTGAAATGACTGAGATAATGTTTCAGCCACTCTGTCTAACTCATGCTCAAAATAGATATTAATTTCAATCACAGAAAAATTATACAAGTTATGTTTCTTACACACATGTGTTTGTGAGCTGATACTGCCACCCTGTTATAACTCAGCTTGTCCGTTCACACCTTTATGAACTGTGATTACTTTGGGCCACTATTCCTTCTACCCAACTCCTGGGTTTAACATGCGTGCACTGCTTCACCACAAATTCAAGAGAAACCAATCAATACTATTAGTCTTAATTCTTTGAATCTTCCTGAAAACCTGGTATCCAAAAATGCCCTCCTATCCTGTACCAGGTTTAATATTAAGAATGCATTCTAAAGAAAAATGAGCGTTTATTTAACTGCCAAATATCAAAAATATTTGCATAGTTCTGCATCATTGAGCTATAGCCATTATTTGCATTTTAAATGTATAGGAAACAAGATATGCACAGGTTAAGAAAGTTTTCTGTCGTTACAAAGGTCAAAACTTTCAAGATGCAGATTTTTGTTTTTTCAAGATTTACTTTTATGGATACATGGTACACCCAGACTGGAGGAAGGTTAATTAAGGCAGCATTCTGGAAAAGGTTAACTCAATTTACTACATACAAGGTGGAATCAGAGAGCAGGGCACGCCTAGAGTGGGCCCGGGGGGATTAGGATGGCCTTGTTCAAAGCTGTGAGGCTAGGCTGGATTACCAAAAGCCAACGGATTGTCTAACATAGGAATTAAGGTCAAACACACACACCAAATCCAAGCTTCTAATCCACACACCAAAGCCTAGGGGCCAAGGGGGTGATCCTACAACAAGACAAGCTGACACAGCTAAGAGCCGAGAGAGGAATAGTGCCAGTCAGACTGGATCAGGGCCCACTCTAAAGGCCTCCTTTTAACCTAATCTCCACTTTAAAAGTCTCGTTTCCTAATACAGTCACGTTCTGAAGCACTGGGGGTTAGGACTTCAAGATAGGAATTCGGGGGGACACTATTCAACCTATAACCTTTGTCTTCTCTAAGATTAGACTAACAGTAATAAAAGCAGAGGGAAAAAAAACATAGTCTCCTAGGAAAGAGATTTTCCTAAGGTTGATAAAGTGTTTTAGGAAGCTGGACAGAATCTTTGGGGTTAAGGGTCTCCTATAGAATACATGGAAACATTGTATCACCTCATTTGAACTACACCAGTCTATGCAGCTGCCTAAGAAACCTTAGAACCATAAAATGCTTTCTATCTTGGCACCATCTGTATCATTTAAAATCAAGTTTACTTTGAACACTGTACATTATGGAATCCAGCATGTGCTTCATAATACAAACTCTCCTTAGCATCCTTTTGTCTCTCAGCCTGTGCTCCCATTCTTGCATTCATTTTTGCCCTGGGCCCCAATTCCCAGGAGTGGGGACTACTTTTTCTAAAACATATGTGCTCTTCCTAGGGACTAATAAAGGCCGCTTGATAAAAAATGCACTCTTTCAGATTCTCTGCCTGCTCGTCAATTTATGATGTCTTCAAGGCCAAATTCTTGTCACTGACCCCACTGCAGAGAAGGTCGGCCTCAGGGAGAGGTTCCACGCACCCAGAGAGGTCATGACCAGACCGTGGCTCCACATTCACTCTTCTACACTTTAGAACAATGCACTGGTGCCACAGGGCACCAGTATAGTCAAAGCTTTGTTAGCAGGCAGATTCATTCTGTGTAAAACCATTCACTGGAGACTAATAGTTCACTTCTTTTTTCCTTCAAAAAGTTTTTTTCATTGCTTCTGATAGAAAAGCCACTAAATAATTATTTTTTAAGTTTTTGATGACTTAGTGTTTCATGCTACTAAATGACTATAAACCATCAGAATACATGCTGATATTACATAAAGAATCCATACACTGAAGGCATAGTCATTCAAAACGTAAATAAATAAAAGATTTACCAGGCATCTGACTTTCTACATAGTAAATAGAAATTTAACTTTGTAATTCTCTGTAGTCCCTGCATTTTTGATAAACTACATGACAAACATAATTTGCTTTTCTCATGTTAACCATGCTTCAGAAAAGTGGACTATGTGGGTATAATATCAATATATTGGGGCATTGTCAACTCTGCTGCAAAGGAGTGATACTGTACGTATTTAAGGCCAGTATCCAAATATTCTGGGAAGCTGAACCACATAAATACAGAAGAACAGCCTCACATTTTACACCAGTCACTACATAGTTGGGAAACTATGCATCAGTTAAACAAAGAAATTAAACACATAGGGCCTGCGACATTTAAATATTTAAGTGCCATATTTTAAACAAATCATGTTATTGTAGGCCAGAGGATTTCCAAGGCAAAAAGTAAAGTCTGAACCTTTTATAGAACACCTTTTTTTTCCTTGAGATTTTGAACTTCACACAATAATGCTTTTCATTTCTGTACTTTCTCCAAATGTTTTCAACTTCTTAGAGGCTACATTGTTTTGTAAGAATAAACCGTAGATTTTCCAAAGAGCCTCTCTCTCTCCCACTAAGCTGCCCTGAGGGAGTTAGAGCCTCTGCACACCACTTATTTTCATTTTCCTCACCCAAAAATGATCAAATAAGGACTGTTTCCCCGACAACATTTCTAGGGCAAGAGGCTCTGACAAGTGCAGCCTTTATCACCACAAACATCTCTTCTCTTTCCTGCGCTGGCACGTCCAAAGAAAAAGATTATTTAACACACACCGTGTTGGAATCAGGGCTCCAACAATCACAAAGACTCACAAGGTGAACATACAGTTTTAAGCCATTGGAAAGCGGATACGTTGAGCTCTCTGGAACTCTGCCACTAACAATTGGGAAGCCTCAACACGTGCCACAGGATCAGTGCAATCTCTTTTCAGAATCTGCCCCTCTTACCACCAAAATAGACATGTGTTGGCTGCACAATTCTCAGCATCCTGGTTCAAATAAGGATACTGCGTATTACATATTCTTTACTATTTTGAAGTTGCCATGGCAGAGAAGAGAAAAGATATTTTTGTTGATGGAATGTCTCTTAACAGAGCTCCTTATTTTGAACTTCCTGACTTTCTGACGCAGTTTTCAGATCTACTTTTAAATACTTCCCTGACTTTCTTTTTTTAAAAAATTGTTTGAAACAATCAACATTCCAGCATCCCAGAAAGAGTAGAAGACACATTATTAAATGTGCAAATAGGCAGACAATCGAGATTTAAAGATATGGAGTTCAGATGAAAAGGATGGATAATCTGTGAGAATTTTAATGAGCTCTTTAACTTTCAGTCCAACTCCTCCAGTCTTTTCTCAGCTTCCATTTCGCTTTTTCTTTCCATTAACTTTTGTCTTCTAGTTACTCAGTGCTGCCTTATCATTTAAAAACAGAATTAGTGTATCAGATTAGATTAGTTTATGCAGTAACTTAAAAGAGAATCTTAATGGCTTAAAATAATGGTCTTTTTTTCCATACACTGGATATCCTTTGTGGATCAGCTGGGGACTTTGCTCTGTGTTATCCTCCTCTGGGAATCAGGTTTATGGAGTAGCTTCCTTCTAGAACAGAGGCCAACAAACTACAGCCTGCAGACCAAATCTGGCCTGCTGCCTGATTTTGTATAGGAGCTAAAAATAGTTTTTACATTTTTTAAGAGTTTAAATAATTTTTTTAAAGAATAATATTTCCCAGCATATGAAAATTACATGAAATTTACATTTCAGTGTCCATAAACAAAATGTTACTGGAGTGTAGCCATGCTCATTCATTTATGTATTGCCTATGGTTGTTTTTGTACTACAACAACACAGCTGAGTAGTTGCAACAGAGACCACGTGGCCTACAAAGTAAAATATTTATTATCTGCTCCTTTACAGAAAAATTTTGCCAACCCTTAAACTAGAGCATGGCTAGTCACCACGGCAGATGGTAAAAGGAAGAATGGCAAATCGTGCACTGACTCTTAGGACCTCCACCCAGAAGTGACACACAGACTTCTGCTCAGCTTGCATTATCTGCAGCAAATCACACGGCTACTCTGAATTTCAGCAAAGGAGTTTTCCCACCATTTGCCCAGGGGAAGAAGCAAAAATATTTTGATGACCAGCACTGATAATTATCACAATTAAGAAAAATAAATGAGAAAATATTAGTTACATGGTAAATAGATTCTCTATTTTACAAATAATCTGCTGGTGGTCCTAGAAAAGATGGCACATTAACAAGAGCTTCTGGCTACCGCTCCTGAAACCAAACTCTGAAGGTGCCACAGAAATGAGATGGAGGGTGAAGAATCTCGGAACATTGCGCCAAAAATACAGGAAGCCATTAGGGATAGATGTCAGGCAGGGCCTGGTGTGACTAGGAGAAGGCGGGGAGGGTAAGATAGACTCCAAATGCGGAAGACTGAGATGCAGTAACAGGGGAAGCTCTAGTGGTGCCTGTTTATCTGCTAAAATGTCATGGCTCATCTCTTTGCCAAAGCAAAACAAATCCAGCCCAGAACCAACAGAATGGGGGAGAATAGCATCAGGGTTACTCAGGAGCTCAGCTGGGGTCAGGATGAAAAACTACAAGTACAAGCAGGCTGGATCTCATTCTGAGCATTCCCTTCACTTCTTTCTTCACTCTTTTTCCTAGCCCTCTACCCTCATCCACCACAGTTTATAATTACAGCTGAGGAAGACAGCTCCTTAAGATCGATGCCCAGAGAAGAGTCACTGGAATGGAACGCCTGATGGGAGATGGGGAGGGAGAAAGGATCACAGGAACGAACGTGGTCCAGCCCAGACGTTCTCCACTCTGGAGGTCATCTCCCCTCCCCCACTTGGAAGAGTATAATCTAGGCCTTTTAAAATTAGACAAAATACGAGAAATAAATACAAACAACTGAAAATACAACAGAGGTTGAAAAAATATGTAAACAATTGTATGCCAACAAATATGGAAACTAGATGAAATTAATAAATTTAATTTAAAACTAAAATGTAAATTGAAAGCTCAAATAAATAAATATCCATTAAATAAATTGAAATACTGTAGTCCCCCCTTGTCCACAGTATAGCTTTCCAAAGTTTTAGTTAACCACCGTCAACCACAGTCCCAAAATATTAAATGGAAAATTCCAGAAATAAACAATTCATAATTTTAAATTGTGCACCATCCTGAACAGCATGATGAAATCTCGTGCCATCCTGCTCTGTCCCGCCTGGGACGTGAATCATCCCTTTGTCCAGAGGATCCACGCTGTACACACTACCTGCCCATTAGTCACTTAGTAGCTGTTTCAGTTATCAGATCACGTATCACAGTGTTTGTGTTCAAGTAACACTTATTTTACTTAACAATGTCCCCAAAGTGCAAGAGTAGTGATGCTGGCAATTCAGAAAAACCATAAAGTGCTTCCTTTAAGTAGAAAGATGAAAGTTCTTGACTTAATAAGGAAAGAAAAAAGATCATATGCTGAGGTTGCTAAGCTCTACAGTAATTTGTTTGTTTGTTTGTTTCTTTATTTATTTATTTTGGTGAAGAAGATTGGCCCTGAGCTAACATCTGTTGCCAATCCTCCTCTATTTACTAGAGGAAGGTTGTCCCTGAGCTAACATCTGGGCCATTCTTCCTCTGTTTTTTACACGTGGGACACCACCACAGCATAGTTTGATGAGCAGTGTATGGATCTGCACCCAGGATCCAAACCTGTGAATCCTGGGCTGCCAAAGTAGAGCACATGAACTCAACCACTATGTCACTGGGCCAGCCGCTCTACAGTAACTTTTATTGCAGTATATTGTTATAATTATTCTATTTTATTATTAGTTATTGTTGTTAATCTCTTACTGCGCCTAATTTTTAAATTAAAGTTTATCAAGTGTGTATATGTGCGTATAGGAATAAACATAGTATATATGGGGTTCGGTACTGTGTGTGGTTCCAGGTATCCACTGGGTGTCTTAAAACATATCCCCCACGTATAAGGGGATACTCCTTTTTATTAATCAAGGACCTCCTCAAAAACCACCCGAAAAAAGCTCCATCTGCAAATGATTTTACATGTGTATTCTCCAAGAATTTCATGTAAGAAGTAATCTTTTCCTTACACAAACCATTTCAAAGAATTACAAAAAAAGAACCCTAACTCATTATTGCAAATCCAAATAAGAAAAGAATACCAAAAAGTAATAATATTAATTTGAGTAGATCCAAAAAGAAAATGCATTTGATAAATTTAACACACACGTGCAGGAAAAGCTAAGAACACTAGAAGTAGAACTTCATTACTTTGATAAAGGCTATCTACAAAACAATTAAAGCAAACATTACAGTTAATGATGAAATTTTAGATAAATTTCCTTAGGATCCAGAACAAGGCAAGGAATAGTGCTATCTCTGCTACTATTCAATATAGTGCTGGAGGCCCTGTCAACAAAATAAGCCAAGAAAAAATAGAAATAAGGATTATAAAATAAAAAAGACACAGTTAGAATGGATTAAAAAGCAACAACTATGTGCTACCTATAAAAGACAACTTTAAAGATAGATGAAAGTAATTGAATGGAAAAGATATATCATGCAATTAGCAAGCAAAAGAAGGCTAGAGGGACATTGATATCTGTTCAAATAGACTTCAGGACAAAGGCCATTATCGGAAAGAGAGACATTTCATAACAATTAAAAGCTCAGTCATCAAGACTACATCGTAATCATAAACATATATGCACCTAATAATAGAGCTTCCAAGATCATGAAATAAAAGTTGACAAAATTAAATGGAGATATATACAAAGCCACTAGCAGAGATTTTAACACCCCTTGATAGAATTGATAGAATAACTGGACGAACTCAGTAAAAACATAGAAGAATTAAACAACAGTATCAACTTGCTTAACCTAAAGATGTTTTTGCAATACGTCATCCAGCAAGAGCAGAAAACACATGTTTTTCAAGTGCACATAGAACACTGACCAAAATAGCACATATTCTTGGCTCTAAAATAAGACTTAATAAATTTAAAGGGTTGAAATCCTAAACAGAATTTGTTCTCTGATCATAAGGGACATAATTTAGAAATCAGTAATAAATAAAATATCAAAAATGCTGAAAATTTAGAAAGTAGATGCATACTTTAAAATAACAAGTGTTAATGAAGGAATAACAAAGGAAATAAGAAAACATTTCAAAAATAATGTCAATAAAAATACAACATTTCAAATTTTGTGGGTTTTCAAACTGAATATCAAAGAAAATGCAACATATCAAAATTTGTGCTTAAAGGAAAATTCATAGCTTTAAATGCTTATGTTAGAAAAGAAGAAAGATATAGAATCACCTTAGGAAACTAGAAAAACAAGAGCAAAGAAAACCCAAAGAAAGTAAAAGAAGGAAAGCACACTTTCTTTGTGTGAAATAGAAATCAATGAAATAGAAAACAAGAGAAAGAAGAAGAAGAAATCAATGAAGCAGACAACAAATAGTAGAGAAAATAATGAAGTCAACAGTTGATGCTTTGAAAAGACCAACAAAACTGACAAACTCATAGTTAGACTGCTCGGTAAATACAAAGAAAGAACACAAATTATAAATATCAAAAAATAAAGAGGGCATATTACTACAAATCCTATAGACATTAAAGGAACGATAACAAATATTGTGAGCAACTTTATGCCATAAACAACTTAAATGAAATGGACAAATCCCTTTAAAAATACATCTTAAACAAAACTGGCACAGATGAAATAATAAATCTGGATAGCCCTACACCTAATGAAGAAACTGAATTAATTTTCAACAAACCTTCCCACAAAGAAAGCCCCAGGCCCAGATGGTTTCACTAGTGAATTCTGCCAAATATATAACAATGAAATAAAAATATTCTCACATAAAACTCTTTCAAAATGGCCAAGAGCAACTAATGTATTGAGGGGAAAAAACAAAGCTGTATAACAAGGATTTCTCAAGAACCTAAAATATAGGTGATTTGGCCAAAACACCTCACCCAAAAGGCTATACAAGATGCGATTTGTAGTGAAAGCAGAGAAGAGAAATCAAAATTCTCAGAAGTGCTAAGATCCATGGACCTGTGAAATTGCCAAAACAGACTTTCCCAAAAGGAAAGAACCCTGTATTGAATTGGGACTGAGATGAGGAATTCTGAAAACATCCCGTGAAAGCAGATATCCTCACAGGCTCTGTGGCAAAGGCGAAAGAAAAATGATACACAAGAAAATCTGCACCTTATATTGTGAGATATTTCACAGTAAATGTGTTTGATATTACTTCTGGTACAAAGGAAAAGAAAGCTATCCTTAAATACCTGCAAAATTTTCAGACGGAGTAATTGTTCTGAAGTTTGGTAGGACAAATAACATAGAGAAGTTTTTTAGAAGAAATTTTTAGAAAGTTTTCAAAATTTTCAGATTTCTAAATGTTCCAAGAGTTGCTGTTTAAAAGGAGAATAGAAGGAAGGAGTGGTCACTAAATTCAGCAAGCTCCTCCTGCCCACACCAGCAGAACACTGGGTTACTGGTTCTACAGTTCCCATGAACTGGGAGCTTTGTTTTTGTGCGTTCGAGATCAGAATTCACCAACTCTGATGAAAATTTAAAAATTTACATAGAAATCTTAAAAGAAGTGTGTAATTTCTGCAATAAATATTGCTAAGAATGCAGGTGCTGAAAGATGATTGATAGTTAAGACAATTATGCAAAGCTCCTTAAAAGTTGATTATGATGTTGTGCTTGGAGATTCTATGAATATGGTGGAAAAAGGAATTATTGACCCAGTTATGATTGTAAGAACAGGTTTGATAAATGTGCTGGTGTGGCTTCTTTGTTAACCACAGCAAAGTCATAGTCACTGAAATTTCTAAAGAAGGGAAAGACCTTGCCATGGGTGGAATGAGTGTATGAGTGAAGATAGGATGGGAAGAGGCATTTTCTAATTCTGAAAATGTGCTTTGTCATCATTAAAGAACTGTGGTGGAAGTTCAAGGCAGCATTCTTCACCAATAACTTGAGAAGTCAGTTGGAGAGAGTAACAAAAGAAAAGGTTAGCTGATGTTTAAGAAAATTACTAAAAACATCAGTTATGAGCTTCATTGACAAAATAGATAATAATTGGCCGTGTCTTTATCCCTGCTTACAAATAGTTTATTTTGTGTTTTTTGCTAAAGAGCTGTGTGTACATTCCTGTTACTGGGGCAGGAGATACGTACCAATATTTTGCTTTCAATTAAATCAGCTATGGCATTTTTACTATTCATCTGTTAAAATCAGGATTTTAATGCTTTCCATCACTAGATGAGAAGTTCAGAAGCAGCCCTTCTGTAGAAAGTAAAACTGATTATGTAAAATCATGTGACACCTTTATGTAATATTTTTAAACTACGTATTTCCTATTTCTGTCCATCAAAAAGGCCTAGAAGCAACGTCATCCCAGCACTTGGCCTCTACATACTATTTCCCACCGAAAGGAACCGGCACTGTTGTAATAAATGGTTGGTCCTATGTCTGAAGCGGGAAACGTAAAATATGGGTCTGGGATATCTTGTGAGGAAAGAAAGCAAAAATGTTGTCAAAGGGTAATCAGGTCATGTCCAAAGGACACAAGAGCACTCTTGAAGAGGTTCCCACTAATCAAAATGGGTCAATTTAAGGCACCAAAAAGAATAGAGATGGCAATTTCATAAAACACATGAACATATGAGAATTGATAATGAATTCATAACGATGCTTTAAAAGGGGGGCAGATGGAGGACAAAACAAAGCAAAACTCATTAGATACGATGGAAATCTGAGAGGGCACCAAATCATTACTTTCTAAATCGGTAATAAAAGGGAAAGAATTAAGCATTTATCCTGCCTTCTTTGGATGAGCTATCCAAGAACTATCCTGCCTTTCTCTGGATGAACTCAAGAGTAACCAAATATCTTTGGTAGATGAGAACAGATAATTCCATTCATCAAAAATAGCAACTAATAAATGCATGTAAAATGATAGAATTAGAAAACTGCCATTTGCAAACTCTAATGAGCTAATTCAGGCTATGGTCATCAGTGGGTGGTAATACCATTAGATTAGTGGTTGATGGGAAACTATGAAATGAAGGATCAGGCTATCACATTTGTACCTATTAAGCAATCCTAATAACACTAAAAGTGAGATAACTCAGGCTTATATTTCATCTGATGGAATGTAATAGGAAATAATACATGTGTAGGAAATACACAATTATCTATGACATATTCTTGCCCAAATAATTTGCACCTAATTCTAAGTTTCTATATCTAATTTCAGTCTACAAGAAATACTGCAGATAGAGAAACAAGTTAAATGACATCATAGGAAGAAATATACCAAATCCAGAATTCTTCTGGCCACTTGACCCAGTTTCTTCAACAAGTCCATAGCATGACAAACCAAAGGAGAGAGCACCATTCTACATTAGAAATAACCTAAAAGGAATCATAACCAAATATGGTGAGGGTTCCTGGCTTTGATCCTAATTCAAATCAACTGTGAAAACACATTTTAGATAATGGGAAAATTTGAATATGAACTGGATATTGGATCATAATAAAATTTTTTTATAATTATATCAGATGTGATAATGGCTCTGTACTAATGTAAGAAAACGCCTCCCCCTTTTTTGAGATGCATATTGATATACGTAGGGGTTGAAATGACATGACTCTGGGATTTGCTTTGAAATACTTTAGCAAAAATAATTGGAGGATAGATGAAGCAAGTATGTCAAAATATTGATGTTTGTTAAAGTTGGGTGATAGTGGGGTTTTTTTGCTGAGGAAGATTCATCCTGAGTTAACATCCATCTCCAATCCTCCTCTTTTTGCTTGAGGAAGATTCGCCCTGAGCTAATATCTGTGGGAAATCTTCCTCTATTTTGTATGTGGACCACCACCACAGCGTGACCACTGACCAGTCGTTTAGGTCCATGCCAGGAAACCAAACCCCAGCCACCAAAGTGGAGCGTGCTGAACTTAACCACTAGGCCACCAGGGCTGGCCCCTTTTTTTCATAATAAAAATTTTAAAAGAAAACAGAAAGACCTAATATCATAAAAGTGCCAGCCTCTGCAAATTGGTTATAAAGTCAAAGTTACTATGATCAAAATTCCAAACAGATTCTTGACAGTATTTGACAAAATCACTCTAAAATTTATATGAAGCTCAAAGGATCATGTAGAGCCAAGGCAGTTCTGAAAAAAAATAATGAGATCAGAGAGATCTGCCTATCAAATTGAGAGATTTATTAAAATGTTGGAATAATAAAGACAGTGAGATACTGGTACGGGAAAAGACAAGTACACCAAGCAGAGTCAAAGGCCTAGAATCAATCCCACATAAAAGTGGATTCCTAATTTATCACAGAGCAGACTCCACAGAGGAGTGTGAAAGGATAAACTATTCAATGGACCCAGCAGGAAAACTGACAATCTAGTTATTCACAAAATCAAATCAAATCCCGGTGGATTAAAAACTTAAAGCTGGAAGACAAAACCATAAAACTTGTAGAAGATATATGTAATGGTGAGATCACAAATAGATCATTATTTGTTTGCACAAGGAACTTCCAGGTGTTTCCAAATTCCTGAACAACTGATGATATTTCTTGACAATTTTTCTCTTTGTAGGTTTAAGATGTGGGCTTCATGCCTGAGGTCATACTGCAGAACCCCCAGGTCAGTTCTGAAAGGTACCAAGCAGCAAGATATCTCCCTTGGCAAAAAGCAGCTCAGTGCCAGGGCCGGCCCGGTGGTGCAGTGGTTAAGTTCACACTTTGCTTCAAGGCCCAGGGTTTTCTGGTTTGGATCCCAGGAGCAGACTTACACGCCGCTTGTCAAGCCACGCTGTGGCAGGCATCCTGCATAGAAAGTAAAGGAAGATGGGCACGGATGTTAGCTCAGGGCCAATCTTCCTCAGCAAAAAGAGGAGGATTGGCAGCAGATGTTAGCTCAGGGCTAATCTTCCTCAAAAACAAAACAAAAAAAGCAGCCCAGTGCCTGCAGTACTGTTAATGGCAGAGACATAAAGTCTTTCCCTAAGTTCTGAAGAGTTTGACACTTACTATGATTTTTACGTGGGAAAATAGAAACTCTCTGATCTTTTATTTCTCCAATGTAAAAAGAAAATCTGTAACTTTATACATTTAAATGGTCTCGTTAAGAAAGAAGTTGTTATCCGTACTCTTTGCATGTGTTTTGGGCTTTTTTTTTTTTTTAATTTAAGAGGTGCCCAAACAGTGATGTGTGTTCAAAAATTTTCAGGGTTCAATTTCAGTGTCATTTCTTTATGTATATATTCTTTCTCTCCCTTCCCTGTCCTGGCCCAATCTCCACCCAGGATTAGTGTTACCATAATTGAATTGAATCAATCTTTTTCTTTGTGACTAGTGCTTTTTGTGTTTTGAGAAATTCTTCGTATCCTGAGTCAGAAAGTTGTTCTACTATTTCAGGGGCTGACCAACTTTCCATGTGAGGGGCCAGAGAGTAAACATTTTGGAGACCACACAGTCTCTGTGGCAACTGCTCAACTCTGCCCCTGTGACACAAAACAGCCACAGACAATGCATAAGGAATGGGCATGGCTGTGTTCCAATCAAACTTTATTTATGGAAACTAAAATTTGAATTTTATATAATTTTCAAAGTTACAAAATATTATTCTTTCAGGTATTTTTTTCAACCATTTAAAAAGGAAAAAGCCATTCTTAGCTCATGGGCCACACAAAACCAGGTGGCGGCCGAATTTGGGGTAAGCCATAGAGTTTGAAGGATTAACCATGGAGTCGTACATAAGGAAGAAAAAGAAGCGATCCCCTTCTTGAGCCTGAGAATTATGGGAAGAAAGAGAGAGGGGAAGAGGAGAGTGAAGCCATCAGATGTGTGTCTCTCAATTGTTCCCTCTCCAAACTTTGGCTCAGTGACTGAAGAGGTGTCGTTTGGTAAACGATGTGGGCAGAGGCTCCTGCCTCAGATCTCCGATTGAGATTCCATAACGCAACCCCTCAAGCTTCCCCTGCACCAGTGTCAGAATTGACCTGATAGTATGCAATGGTCACAAAGAGGAAGGTTTAGTACTCCTGGGCCAGCATCATTTCTCAAGGAAAATGAATAGGATAAGTACCATGGAGAAAAATAAAACAAAGATGACGGATAAAGTGTGTTAAGAGGATTGTCATTTTACATGGGATATCAGGGAATTTCTCACTGGGAAAGTTTTGAGCAAAGGAATGAAAATTCTAAAATGTTCTAGAAAGGAAACAAATGCTTCAGCTCTGAGGTGTCTGGCATGTTCAAGGTACAGCAAGAGAGTTACCACTCTAGAGCAGAGTGATCAAGGGGAAAAGTGGAAGGAGATTAGCTGAAGAAGATCTTGGGGCTTAGGGTGTTGTATGGGGTCTTCGGTCAGTGGAAGAAATTTGAATTTATTCTATAAGAGATGGTAAGCCATTGGAAGTTTTTTCACAGAGGAGTAATACAACCTAACTTTTGTTTTTACCAGATCACTCCAACTGCTATATTGAGAATGGACTCTAAGTGTCGAGGACAAAATCCAGAAGATCATTTATCGGATTGTTTCAATAATCCAGGAAAGATATTGGTAACGTGGATCAGGGTGGTGGTGGAGGTGGTGAGAAGTAGTTGAAAGCTGGATATATGTTGAAGGCAGAAGCAATGGGATTTGTTGACAGAATAGACGGATGGTGTGAGAGAAAGGTGGAAGTCAAGAATGAATCTAAAGTTTCAAACTAAGAGCAGCTGCAGTTTGGAATCATTGTTCTAAGCATCCATTCGGTATATCAGGTAGGGATTTCTTCAATGATCACTGAGACAAGTAGGGTGTATTCTTCTCATTGACTTAACTAAATATCCTTATATGTGGTGATGCCCCTGCTTCTGCTGTCCACTTTCTCTGTTCAGACGTTCTTCTTCAGATAGCCACTTTTCTTCTTAGCTTCTGTGAATCTGATTCACTGTAAATATGCAAAGGGCTAAAGTTTAAAAGAGGATACTAGATACCCTAGTTTGTGAAGTTTTAAAAATGGAATTTTACATTTCTAAAATGATGGGCTCTGTTTAAAGTGTAGCTTCAGATCTTTATTCAAAATAAAGTATCTGAGATCACTATTGTTAGCTTTCCTCCCAATTAGGGAACTTTGTTTGGTTTGTTGTTATTGCTGGGTTTTTACTTTACTTCTGAATTTGAAGCTGGGTTCCAGATCACTAAGGATATTATAAAAGGAATATAGGAGGAGCCAGCCCGGTGGCATAGTGGTTAAGGTCAGCACACTCCGCTTTGGTGGCCCAGGGTTTGCAGGTTTGGATTCCGGGTATGGACCTACTCACGGCTCATCAAGCCATGCTGTGGTGGTGTCCCATATACAAGAGAGGAAGACTGGTAGATGTTAGGTCAGGGACAATCTTCCTTAAGCAAAAAGAGAAAGATTAGCAACAGATGTTATCTCAGGGCCAATCTTCTTCCCCCCCAAAAAAAGGAACATGGGAAATCTGGGGTTCTTATGTTTGTAAATTGTAACTTAAATATGTAATTTAGCTCCACCCCCTTCATCCTGTTGTCCCCATTCCTAGCTCTTGTTCCTCAAGTATTGTATAAGTTAGGTGTGGTAAAATTTAGCACCTACCTGATGGTTCTCAATGGTTAGTGTGCATAAAAATCATTTGGAATGACTCAATAAGATGCAGATTCGCAGATCTCACTCCTAGAGATTTAGATTCAGTAGAATTTTGGTAGACTCCAAACACCCATGATGAATCTGCTACAGTGAGCAATAGAGCACAATATGAGAAACACAGATGTAGGCCATGCAGGGCAAGATGGTAAGCAGCAATGACCCAAGGTGACAGAATTAGAGGAAAACACTGAAGATGGCCATAACAGGCTCTGAGGAAAAACGATGCTAAGATATCACCTTTGGATGCATCAGCTCAACTTAACATTGAATATGTTGATTATTGATAGTTGGGCTGTGTTATGTGGGGACTTTGAAGTCAGCTTTACCTCTGCTGAAGATCTAAGAAGGCTAGCAATTAATTATTACAAACTACATAATCTTGGCCAAATTACCTCATCCTTCTGAGCCTCGGTTTCCTCACCTGTAAGTCGAGGGGGGAAAATGCCTAACCCATCATGTTGTGTGAATTAAATGAGATAATATAATTAAAGCATTTAGAATTCTACCCAACACAGAGTAAACACTCAATTAAAGTGGATTCTTATTATTAGAGAGTATAGATAACACATATATAAGGTATATAAGGTGTGAGTAGGTGGCTTGGTGCACACCACATACTTATATTCATACAACATTATATAATTCTATTCTCATCATCAAACAAAGCCCTGAAATCTCAGGATCTTTTTTCTAGATTAAAGAACTTTTCTTCAAAGTCCACATGCTCTAATATTGTTATATTTTACATAGGAATAATAATAGTTTGTATTAATTTATAGAAATTGCAAAGTTCTTCTAGTTTCATCTGTGATTACAACCTCATAAAATAAGGAACAAGGTCTTTGTGGTTTACTTTATGTAGAACATTAATATGTATCACATACAACAGGGAATTTTGTGAATGGCTTTGTTAATTTTCATCTTTTTAAATATTTACAAAATCTGCCTTAATTTAGGTTAAGTAATTGACTAACAAGCTTACTTGAACAATTGACAAGTAAAAGAGGCTTCTCTCCAAATTTCTAATTCGTGTCCTAATGAGGATAATAAGAAGGTGAATAAAGCCAAGCAAAAGACATAATTAATGATTTGGTCATGGCCTTTAAATTGGCACAATTACTGCAGGCTTGAAGAACGAGAAATTGTTGAATGGTGACAAAATGGAAAAGAGTAATGACTCACTTGAGAGTAGTCTTGTTTTTGTACTGAAAGGTCCAAAAGTCACAACCCAATGTGTGTTATTTCCGGTGTCTAGAGCCCCTTACAGAATTGGAGGGATGTTGGTGTGGAAAGGTTGTAGGGAATGAGATTTAGAAACACATCCCATTACAACTAGAATACACAACTATGTACTGGGCCTTTGGGGAGAGATACAAAAAGGAATATTGGCAACCAGATGTTAGCTCAGAGCGAATCTTTCCCAGCGAAAGAAAACAAAAACAAAAAAATAATCGCGTAAAGCTAAGGAGTGCCTAGGAATCTCAAAAAGACTCCAGTTAATGCCTGTGATGGATAAGTGCTGATGTAAGCAACCTATAACAGATTGCTACCCAGTATCATCCTCAAGAAGGTCAAAGGATGGCACCAAAAATACAAATCCCTAAGACCATAAGAAGTAACAACACCGCCGCTACCATACACTTATACTTAAGTGGTAGCTACTTTGTCGAGTACCATTCTATGCATGTGAGACTGATCCCATTTCTCTTCCTCCCAAACTAAAAAAAATCATTTAAATGACAGAGCTATGTTTTCTGCCTCCAGCACACCCAACTCCAGTTCTCAAAATAAGTGAGGCCTGTTCATCAGGCCTCTACCCCATGGCCTCTCATCCTCCATCCTCCTTCACCAGGAAGCTGGCTCCTGAACCCTCACTTAAGGAGCCTCTAAGAAACTTCTCTTTGCTAATTAGTCGACAGTCACACCTGTGATGCCATGGTCACTATGAGGTTTGATTCTTCAGGCTCTGATGTGAGGGAACTCAGACACTACCCTGGCTCCCATTCCACAGTCATTAGGAAAAGCTCTTAAAGTACCACCTCCCTTTGCCCACATCCAAGCATTATGATAAATCTTATTTTATTTAAGGTTATTTATTTGATTTGTGCTTATTCTTCTAGGGTCTCTCTTTTTCCATACCAATCCTGGTATATTAGTTGGCTTGAGGGCATACACACACCCCATTCCTTGGGCTACCCAAAAGGGCTGTTAACTTCCCAGCAGATTTATTCTCTGCACCTGCCCCAGCTCCATTCTCAGGGAGGCATGTTGTCAAAACCAGAGAAGAGTTCCCCGCCCACACACCACACACACCTTCGCTTTCACTCTGTAACCAGAAACAGTACCAGATATGAGTGGATTCCTAAAACTCTGAGGAGTCCCCACACACCTCAGTTAGAGATTTAACACCTACTCCCTTGCCCCATCCCAAACTCTCAATGAGTCTAGAGAGTTCTTCTTGGGTTTACATCTTGCACACCCACACTTAGAAAGTGTACCTTTGGCTTAGCACCTGTTGTGACCCACCTAATGAAAGGACATTGGCAATTGAAGTCTCTTATTCTTTTCATTTGCACTCTATTCAAGGGAAATTTAAAAAGGATCATATTTTCTTTAAAAATGAATACAGAATTATGTTTCAATCTATTGCCACCTTGTTCCTAATAGATTTTGTGGAAAGGCGTGTCCTCCTGACTTCACTGTTGGCACCTGCTCATGTACTTTCTCATGCGCACCAGTGTCCAGGGAGCAATATACCCAAGTTCCCTTTCTTTACCTCAAGGAAATCTTGTTTGGAAGTTTGGACAAGTTAGTTGAGCTTCCATTTCTATATCTGCAAAATGGGAATAGTGATTCTTACCTCGCAGGGTATTGTTGGGGTTATAAAATGAATGTGAAATCACTTCATAAAGTAAACGCATCATAAATATATAAATCCAGGTAATGAAATTTTAATTGGATTGGCAATTCAAAGTCTCTCAGTTGGTTGTCTCAGTTTTCTTAGTTAGATCTCATTGATTACAAGTAATACAATCCCTGTGATACTAGCTTAAGAAAAATGGAGAAATCTTTTACAAAAATGTCATGGTATCTTTAAAAAAGAGAGAAGGAAAACAGCAGAACCTTGAGAGGAACTAAAACCAGGAATCGGAAGAACCCTGGGACTCTTTCTACCTTGTCTCTTGTTTTACTAGCTCAGCATACCTCATTCTTCCCCAATACTGCCCTTAGACCCAGGCAAGAAGGACCCCTGTCCTGGGCTCAGAACTTTAGAGGGCCCCACTCCTGCCCTTCCCTGACTGTGCCCTTCCCTGTGAGGCAAGGAGTCTATGGGGTTAAGAAGATAGGCCCCCACACATGCATAGCCTCCTGCATGGACGTGGGGGTGCAGGGAGTATATTGGAACTGGATGTACCTTCTGCTCAACAGTGCTATGAACCTAAAACTGATCTAAAAATGAAGTCTATTAAAAAATAATAAGAATTTTAAACAATCTATGCCCTTCCAGAGCCCACATAGCCCCTTCTAGAACATGTTGTGAGCACCCGAGGCCCCAGAGTGCCCTGCCCCTGGTGGTTTTGGGTTTATTTCCAGGACCTACAGTAGGCTTTTTCCTGGGTCTGTCTTCCTAAGACAGAATGTTCCACAGGTTCACCCTTCTAGTCCCAAAGCATGGTCAAGGGGCTGGCGCTTGAATGAGCTCCTGGAGTGTCCATGAACGTGTAATGCCTGCACCTTCATACCTGATGAAAAGAGGAGAGGCTACAGACCATCTCTCCCTCTAAAGTCACTTTCCATTGTAGAATTCTGAGGATTCTCAGAATTTTAAATTTTCAAACCTCACCTCCCATGTGGTTGTAAATTATGTTTGTCAAGACAGGAAGATGGAAAATATCTTATTTAATAGTTCATTTTCTTAATTTATGCCTTTCCAATATTTAAACATATGAGATGAGGGCCATCGTTTGTAGACTTGCTCCTGGTACCATTAATGTTAGGGCTAAGCCTGTGCTTCTTTCCCAAAGGCAGGCTGTGTTCCCAGCTCCAAGGTAGCAAGCAAGAGGGTCAGTCACGGGTAGAGAACAAACTCCAGTCTCTTAGCCCTGACTCTCAATTCCTGGGAGAGTGTGATTGGCTCAGGTCAGGTTGAGGGAAGGAGGAGAGCTTCAACCCCTGTTCAGTCAGTTGAGTACCTTGGAAGTGGGCATTTCACAGCAATAGGACTGTTAGGGAAGGGAGACATCCCTGTGGTAGAATGGGCAGGTTCCAGAGAGAGATTTGTCTGGGTAGATTACCCACTGAGTATCCAACTTCACAAGTAAAATAGATACAAGTTTGATTCTTCTTATTTCAATGGGACAAATTGGTGGGAAATATGGAAAATCATTATATTCCAGTTGGATGACAAACTATACCATGCTTTGTTAGTCTTTTTCACAGCTGGATTTAACAGGAACAAATGAACTATAGAGGAGGAGAAATTTCTGTAAAAGAGAAATTAAAGTTTTCTTAAAATGATATTTGGTCTCCAACCTCATATATTTTATAAAGGTTATCAGTGTGCAAATACAAGTCTAATACTTTTTTCCTTATTAGAAAATCAAACTAAATTGTTTTTAAAACATTCCATTGACTTATTCTTCCCAATCTCCTTTGCTTAGAAAAAAAAATAACAAACCTAATAAGGTATACAATGTTTCATTAGAAAACACTTGCCAAGCCTTCTAGCTATAGCAGAATGAATACAGTTCATAACTGGGAACTTGAACAGTCCTATTTGAAAAAATACAAAAGACTGGAAACTAGTATTTGCTTTGGATACAAGGAAAGCATGTAGAATAACATTGTTTCAGCAAGATTATCTCCATGTGACAGTATCAAATATGGAAGGAATGAGAAAGTATAGTTTCAACCTTTTCTGAAAGAAAAGAACAACTTCATCAAAAAAAGAAATAAAGACAGGCATACATGGTTACTGTTTCCCGTATGTGTCTTCACCTCAAATAACCTAATGTTACTGTTTACACTTAAACTGAAAGGCTCATCCATTCTACCAAGTCTGAAGCTTAACCTCCTCCACACTTTTGCAGACAAAACTTCTGCCGATTTCATTTATCACCCATAGACAATATGCAACCCTCTGGGAGTTGTTAGCAGTTCCAAACAAAGGCGTTATTGCTCGAAAGCAACAGAGGGTCCATAATTCCATATAGGAAAGGCTTATGGGCAGTAATCCAGTTACAATGGACAATAGGATTGGAATCTTCAAACATTTTTGCTTGAGTATACGATTAAAGAGTACTCAAATACTACGAAGCACCCCCAATATCTTTAAATCTAAATATAAAATTTTTCTTCCCCGTAAGTTTAAATAGTAGCGAAAGATGCAATTCCAACATACAGATTTTGACATTTTAAAAATAAAATAATTATAACACTTTTTTTTTAAGATTGGCACCTGAGCTGACATCTGTTGCTAACCTTCTTTTTTTTCCTTCTTCTTCTTCTCCTCAAAGCCCCCCAGTACATAGTTTTATATTCTAGTTGTAGGTCCTTCTGGCTCTGCTATGTGGGATGCCACCTCAGCATGGCTTGATGAGCAGTGCTACGTCCACGCCCAGGATCCGAACCAGTGAAACCCTGGGCCACCAAAGCAGAGTGCGTGAACTCAGCCACTTGGCAACCGGGTCAGCCCCATGACACTCTTTTAAATGTATCAAAAGCAATGAAAATAATATAGTGATTTGACACCACCATCATTCATTTTAAAAATGTGAACCAGTTCTTTAACAGTTCCTTTTGCTCCTTGAATTCTTATTTCCTTTTCACTCCCTTCACTGAATTGTAATATATTTTGTGTCTTCCATCTCATATTAATTACCTCCATCATATTTCTCTGCAATAAAACTACGTACTGTAGTCCCCCTTAGGCACGATTTTGCTTCCCTTGGTTTCAGATACCCCAGTCAACTGCAGTCTGAAAATATTACATGGAAAATTCCAGAAATAAACAAATCATAAGTTTTATATTGTGCGCCATTCTGAGTAGTGTGATGAAATCTCCAGCCATCTCGTCCCATCCTGGACACAAATTCTTCCAGCGCTTCCACACAGTACACACTACCCGCCCCTTAGTCACTGAGTAGCCGTCTCGGTTATCACATGGACTGTCATGGTATCACAGTGCTTGTGTTCAAGTCACCCTTATTTTACTTAATAATGGCCCCAAAGTGCAAGAGTAGTGATGCTGGCAATTCAGATATGCCAAAGAGAAGCCATAAAATGTTTCCTTTAAGTGAAAAGGAGAAAGTTCTCCATTTAATAAGGAAAGAAAAAAATTGTATGCTGAGGTTGCTAAGGTTTATAGTAACATTATAATATATTGTCATAACTGTTCTATTTTATTATTAGTTATTGTCATTAATCTCTCACTGTGCCTAAGTATAAATTAAACTTTATCATAGATATGTATGTATAGGAAAAAACAGTCTACATAAGGTTTGGTACTGTCTGCAGTTTCAGGCATCCACTGGGGGTCTTGGAACATATCTTCTGTGGATAAGGGGGGACTAGTATATATAAATTGAAATTAAATGGTCATTTTCCCTTATGAATGCAATGGTCTAAGTGTTTTGTTGAAAATCTTTTGGTTATCATTAGTAGTAGTCATTGGTTATTGCAAACATCATAAAGAATTGCACACTCGCAGTGTGCTAAGACTGGAGATGGGACAGACGTAGTAGGCCTTTTTTAGTCAAGTGGGAGAAGGACAATCGTGAAAAGAAAGGAAGCAAAGGAGAAGTACAATGACCCTTGATCATGGGGAAGTCTCAAGTAGATCAATTTGTAGAAAGAATAAACATGAAAGTTTAATGTCTGTGGACTAACCCTCTTAAAGTGATGAGTCCAAGTCCCCACAGGAGGATCTTGTACCCCGGGGATTGCATGCTTCGGTTTGAAGATCTTTGAGCCAGATAACTTTACCTGAAGCTACATTTGCATAATAAGCACATTCTTCTTACAGAGATTGTGCCAATCAATATATTGCTAAAGCTTTATAATGATGTTTTATTGAACACTGAAGAAAAGCAATTTGAAAATATATGTTATTTTAATTTGGACTTGCTTGAGAGGCAGTTGGTAAAGATTAATAAGGAACTAAAACCATCTTCTTGCCACTCTTACTGCTCATAACCACCTTTTATCATTTCTTCGTCTTGGCCTGCAGTGGGTTTTTTCAACCCTCCCTAAATTACTCAATGTTTAGTTAACTCAGATTGCTGTCCCAGGTGGAGAGATCTTCTGTCAAGAAAGTTATATTCCCTTCCATCTTTGCTTGTAATTGACTCAGTCTAGTCTGAGTCTTTACGTCTTGAAAGCTTTGCTGAAAGAACTAAAGAAATAGCCAGTACCTTTCAACATGTTGAACTTTTTTTTGGTGCCTTTTTCTATTAGAGCTGTGATCTCCATGACCATTTGGTCCACTTTCCAAGTTATTGCAGATGACAGTCTTCCAAATGTTTATCTACTGTACAATAATAGTAGTCAGCTTTCCAGATTGTAATAACTGTGTTATTATACCCACCACCTGACCACTCAGCCAATGCCCACTTTTAGGTACCAAATTCTGTACCTTTTAGGATATAGGTTCACTTGCTATAATAAAACCCAGAATAACAGTGGTTTAAACAAAATAGTTTATTTTCATGTTATAATCCAAGTTTAAGCAGAACTTGTCTGATATGGCAGCTCCATGATATTAGGAACTAAGGGCTCCTGGTTGGTTCTGCTGTCCTAAGTAGTTGCCCTCATCAAAGAAGGCTCAGCATCACATTTCAGGTAGGAGGAGGAGAAAAGAGATGCAGGGAAACACATGCCTCTTCCTTTTAAGGACATGACCCAGAGTTGCACACATTACTTATGCTCATATCCATTGGCCTGATCAAATGGCCACACTAGTGGCAAGAAAGACTGAGAAATACAGTCACTTGGTGGGTGGCCATGAGCCCCAACTAAAAATCAAACCACACGGAAAAGGGTAGGGGCCGGCCCAGTGGCACAGCGGTTAAGTTCACACGTTCTGCTTCGGCGGCCCGGGGTTCACCGGTTTGGATCCTGGGTGTGAACATGGCACCACTTGGCAAGCCATGCTGTGGCAGGCATCCCACATATAAAGCAAAGGAAGGTGGGCACGGATGTTAGCTCAGGGCCAGTCTTCCTGAGCAAAAATAGGAGGATTGGCAGCAGATGTTAGCTCAAGGCTAACTTACCAAAAAATGAAAAAGGGGGGTAGAGGGGGCTGGGAATGGATATTGGGGGACAACTAGCCAAGTATATGACAATGTGTGTTGGAAAAGCTATATGCATTCCCTATACAATGCCAAACAAGTCATCTGCACTCTCCTCAGAGTTAATTGCAGTAGCCATAGCTGTCATTGGATCAGGTCAAGTGAGATTATCTGTTTCCTAACTTGACTGGCTGAGAATTACCCCTTAAACAATAATTCAAACTATGTGGGGCAGCATTATATCATACCAAAAAGACTTCTGAGAGCAAATAGATCAATATTTTCTCAAACGACAAATCTCAATTTGCTTAAAAGGACACTGAAGAAAATGCAAACTTTTCCTCAAGTAATCTATTACGCTATTATATCCAGAAAACCATTTTTCTTTCCCTTCCTCCTTCCTTTTCTCTTTCCATCCATCTTCTCCTTCCTGGATTCATATTTAATAAGCAGATACAAAGCATCTTGTTTATACCAAGAACTTTTACATATATACTATCCTACTTAAGTCACATGACAATCATGAGGTAAATATAATCATCCTTAATTTATAAATGAGGAAATTGAGAGGAGTTGGCTGACTAGCTCAAGACCACATCATTAAGTTATACAACCACGATCTGACTCCAATTGTAATATTTCCCTACTACCCCATGGTGGTGACATGTTAGAAACTTCCAGGAAGCCCTATATCTCTGTCTCCGCCTAAAACAGGTGATATGCCTATGTAGCTTTCTCTGAGAGTGTCAAACATTGGAATCTAATAAATGAGAGAAACTAAGAAGTATAGTTGGTTTGAAGAGCAATTTTAGACCCCATGGCAGGAACTTCTTGTCCCTGGAGTCATTCCTTCTTTGGTAACAGATTCTCTAATTTAGCTGGGCACAATCCCCCTTGCACCCAAGTTTGACCGGGGTAAGCAGAATTTTTCTGTACAGCATATAGAAAGTGTCCTTAAAGGAAAGAGGCATAGCCTCCTTCTTCCTTTACTACTTTTGCAGGTCGGAATGTAAATATGATTTGGGGCCTATTATGGTACATCGTGCCTCCCTACCCCCAAAATAAGATATATTGAAGTCCTAATCCCCAGTACCTGGGAATGAGACCTTATAAGGAAATAAGTTCTTTGCAGATTTAATCAAGTTGAGATGAGGTCACTAGGGTAGAACTTTAATCCAGAATGATTGCTGTCCTTACAAGAAGAGGAAACTTTGAACAGACATATAGGAAGAATGCCATGTGAAGATGCATTGACAGGCACAGAGGGAAAACAATGTAGGGACATGCAGGGAGAAGAGGCTATGTGATGACAGAGGCAGAGATAAGAGTGGTGCATCCATAAGTCAAGGAACACCAAGGACTGTCAGCAAACTGCAGAAACTAGAGGAGGCAAGGAAGAATTCTGTCCATGGAGAGACCATGGCCATGCCCACACCTTAATGTCAGCCTTTTAGCCTCCAGAACTGTGAGACAATGAATTTCTGTTGTTTTAAGCCACCGAGTTCATGGTACATTGTTACAGCAGCCCTAGGAAACTAATGCAGGGCCCAAGCAGTCATCTTGGGTCATGAGATGTTTGCTATGGATATCAGAACAACAAGAGACAAGGATGGGAGCCTTGATGACTTCACAGAAGAAAGCTGTGGACTCCCTGAATGTGGAATTTTACATCACAGAGAAACAAATGTCAATCTTGAAGCAACTGTTATTTGGAGTTTCTATTCCTTACAGATGAACCTAATTTTAATACCACCTGTTTACCTCTCCTTCTAAGAGGTGCTACAAATGGCTAAGGTGTCTAAAATTAGCCTTAGTTGAGTATTATGATTCTCTATCTATTTTCTCAGTGGAAACAGTTGGAGGTGGGATAAAGCTAATTATAAGCTTTAGCTTTGCTAAGGAAGACAGTAAAATTAAGGTGGTTCTTTAGGATTGCTGGGAACTGGGGGTAAATGCCTCCAAGCTTGAAATCATGGGTTATTAGGATTTAAAATGATAATAACATAGCACAGAGGGTAAAAGCACAGACTGTTGCATCAGATAATCTTGGAATCGAATTCCAACTCTACCCCTTACTAGCTAGCTAAGCGATTTTGAATGAGTTATTTCACATCTCTATTCCTCAGTTTTCTTATCTGTAAAACAAACGATAAAAGGCGTGTGTTAATGGATTGCTTAACTGAAGATGGAGAACATGAGTGAGAAGATGATAACAATCTTACAGGATTGTTGAGGGGCTTAATTGAGAAAAGCACATGAAGGGTTTAACACAGTTCCAGAAACATAGTAAGTTCCTTCCCACCACAGGGCTATTGCACATGCAGTTCTATTTCCATGGATGCTCTCTTACTATCATCAGATTCTAATAAAAGTATACCTTTGTCTGATTAATCCATATTCATGCATTAATCTCATATCAGAGTTCATCTCTTTAGAAAATCCTGTTTTGGTCACACTTGCAACTAAGTTATGCATCACTTTATGATTTTTAATCATAGCTCTTAGTAAAATTTGATCTAGGATAATTATTTACATTACTATTTGATTGATTTCTGTCTGTCTTTCTAGACTAGCACTGCTAAAAGTAGGGTCTAGTGGCCAATGCTGGTCTGCAAACTATTTATTACTCATCCTCCAGGAAATAAAAACAGAAACAAAGATTAAGTGTTTAGAAACTTTTACAGCAATTTGTCATAGTACTTGGCTTGTATTTTTCATGTTTTTTTATTTCATTTTTCTAGTAATTAATTTTTACTATAATTTACAAAAGTATCTGTCCACAATTGATTTTAAAAATTTTTTAAACTGATCTTAACTAAAATAACTAACAAAATGGGAATGGTAAATCCTTCCCTATCAACAGTTACTTTAAATGTAAGTGGATTAAATTCCTTCCCCAGTCAAAAGGCAGAGAGTGGCTGAATAGAGTAAAAAGAAAAAGACTCAACTATATCATGTCTACAAGAAACTCATTTTAGACTTAAGGAGACACATAAGCTGAAAGTAAAGGAATGGAAAAAGATATTCCATACCAAACAAAGTAGAATTTAAGTTTAGAAAATACCACAAGAGACAAAGAAGGACATTATACAATGATAAAAAGATCAGTGCACCTGGAAGATATAACAGTTAGAAATACATATGCACCCAACATCACAGCACAAAAATATATAAAGCAAACACTGACGGAACTGAAGGGAGAAATAAACAGGAATACAATAATAGGAGACGTCAAACCCCACTTTTAATAATGCACGGAACATCCAGACAGAAAATCAATAAATAGAAGACTTGAATAACACTATAGAGCAAATGGACTTAACATAGACATATATAGAACATTCCATCCAGCGCCAGTAGAATATACTTTCTTCTCAAGCACACACAGATCTTTCTCCCAAATAGATCACGTTAGGTCACAAAACGAAGTCAACAAATTTAAGAAGATTAAAATCATCCTATGTATCTTTTCTGACCACAAGAAATGATACTAGAAATAAAAAGAAGGAAAACCATAAAACTCACAAACATGTGAAAATTAAACAACACGCTCTTGAACAACCATCTATTCAAAGAAGAAATCAAAAAGAAAATTAGAAAATACATTGAAACAAACAAAAATGAAAACACAGCACACCAAATGTATGGGATGCAGCAAAACTAGCATTAAGTGGGAAGTTCATAGTGATAGATGCCTACATTAAAAAAGAAGAAAAGTCTCAAATAAAAAACCTCCTGTTATACCTCAAGGAACTAGAAAAAGAAGAACAAACTAAGCCAAAAGTTAGCAGAAAGCAAGAAATAACAAATATTAGAGCAGAAACAGAAAATAGAAAAACAATAGGAAAACAATTAATGAAACTAAGAGTTGGTTTTTTAAAAAGATAAAACTGACAAACACTTGGCTAGACTAAGAAAAAAAAGAGAAGTCAAATAAAATCAGAAATGAAAGAAGAGACGTCACAACTGATGCCACAGAAATAAAAAGAATCATAAGAAACTATCATGAATAATTATATGACAACAAACTGGATAATCTAGAAAAAATGGATAAATTCCTAGAAACATACCACCTGTCAAGACTAAATCATGAAGAAATAGAAAGTCTGCATAGACGTATAACCAGTAACGAAATTGAATTTTTTCTCAATAAAGAAACGCACAGGACAAGATGGCTTCACTGATTAATTCTACTTAATATTTTAAAAAGACTTAACGCCAATCCTTCTCAAATTCTTCCAAAAAATTGAAGAGGAGGGAAGGTTTCCAAACTTATTTTAAGAGGCCTACACTACCTTGATACCAAAGCCAGACAAAAACACCAGAAGAAAAGAAAACATGTCAATATACCTGATGGATATAGATATAAAAATCCTCAACAAAATGCTAGCAAACCAAATCCAACAGCATATTAAAATGATCATATACCACAACCAAGTGGAATTTATCCTTGGGATGCAAGAATGTTTCAACATGAAAATCAATTAATGAGATACACAACAATAATAGAATAAAAATAAAAATCACAAGATCATCTCAATAAATGCAGGAAAACTGCTTAAAAAACTTCAAGCCCCTTTTATGGCAAAAATCTCTCAACAAACTAGGTATAGAAGGAATGTATCTCAACATAATAAAGTCCACATATGACAAGCCCACAGCTAACATACTCAATGGTAAAAAACTGAAAGCTTTTCCTGTAAGACCATGACCAAGGCAAGGATGCCCACTCTTGCCACTTCTACTCAACATAGTACTGGAAGTCTTAGCCAGAGCAATTCAGCAAGAAAACGAAATAAAAGACATCCAAATTGGAAAGGAAGAAGTAAAATTATTCCTGTTTGAAGACACGATCTTATACGTGGAAAACCCTAAAAACTCCATTAAAAAAACTGTCTGAACTAATAAACAAATTCAGTAAAGTTGCAAGATACAAAATCAACATACAAAAATTAGCTGTGTTTCTATACACTAACCATGAAATATCTGAAAAGGAAATTAGGAAAACCCATTTACAATAGCAGCAAAAATAATAAAGTGTTTAGGAACAAACAACTAAAGAGGTGAAAGACGTAATATACTGAAAACTACAAAACATTGATGAAAGAAATTAAGCAAGACATAATCAAATGGAAAGACATCCTGTGTTCATTGTTTGGAAGAATTTAATGTTGAAATGTCCATACTACCCAAAGTGATCTACAGATGCAATGCAGTCTCTATCAAAATCCCAATGGCATTTTCTACAGAAATAGAAAAAACAACCTAAAATTCATATGAAATCACAAAAGACCAGGAATAGCCAAATCAATCTCCAGCCAAATCAAGTTAGAGATATCACACTTCCTGATTTCAAAATATATTACAAAGCTATAGTAACCAAAATATTATGGTGCAATATCATAGAAATGAAAACATAGAGACAGACATATAGGCCAATGGAACAGAATAGAAAGCCCAGACATAAATCCATGCATACATGGTCAAATAATGTTCAACAGGTGCCAAGAACATACAAGGGGAAAGAAGAGTCTCTTCAACAAACAGTGTGGGGAAAACTGGATATCCACATGTGAAAGACTTATATTGGACCCTTATCTTACATCATACCCAAAAATCAACTCAAAATGGATTAAAGACTTAAGTGTAAGACCCAAAACTGTAAAACTCTTAGAATAAAACACAGGGGGAAAACTTCACAACGCTGGTCTTGGCAATGATTTCCTGGATATGACACCAAAAGCATAGGCAACAACAACAAAAATAAACAAATGGTACTACATCAAATTAAAAAGCTTCTGCACAGCAAAGGAAGCAATAACATGAAAACGCAACCTGTTAAATGGGAGAAAATATTTGCAAATCATGTAGCTGACAAAGCGTTAATCTCCAAAATATATAAGGAACTACTACAACTCAACAATACAAAAAACCAATAACCTGATTTTAAAATGGGCTAAAGACTTGAATAGACATTTCTCTAAAGAAGACATACAAGTGGCCGATGAGTATACGAAAAAAAGCTCAACATCACTAATCATGAGGGAAATGCAAATCAAAACCACAATGAGATATAACCTTACACCTGTCAGGATGGCTATTATCAAAAAAAACAAAAGACAAGAAGTATTGGCCAACATGTAGAGAAATTTGAAACCCTTGCACATTGTTGATGGGAAATCAAAATAGTGCAGCTGCTATCAAAAACAGTGCAGAGGTTCCTCAAAAATTTAAAAATAGAACTACCATATGATCCAGCAATCCCATTTCTGAGTATTAATCCAAAACAATTGCAGCCAGGATCTCTAAAAGATATTAGCACCTTAATGTTTATTGCAGCATTATTCACAATAGCCAAGATGTGGAAACAACCTAAATGTCCCTCAACAGATGAATGGATAAAGAAAGAAACTATCATATATACATGCAATGGAATACCAGTGGCCTTAAAAAAAGAAGGAAACTCTGCAATATGTGACTACATGAATGAACCTTGAGGACATTATTGTAAGTGAAGTAAGCAATCCCAGAAGGACGTATATTGAATACTTCCACTTACATGAGGTGTTTAAAATAGTCAAATTTATAGAATTAGAGAGTGGAATGGTAGTTGCCAGGGGCTGGGCAGAGGGGAAAATGGGGAGTTACCAATCAACAGGCATCAAGTTTCTGTCAAGCAGGATGAATAAACTGCAGGTCTGCTGCACAATGTTGTACCTCTAGTCAACAAGATCACTCAAAAATCGGTTAAGAGGGTAGAGCTTATGTTAAGTGTTCTTCTCACAATAAAAAAATATAAAATAAAACTGAACTTTTATTACAGGTAGTTCAAGAAGCACTGTTGTGGACCAGGGATCAGCAAACATTTTCTGTAAAGGGTGAAATAGTAAAAATTTGGGCTTTTCAGGCCATACAGTCTCTGTTTCAACTACATAACTTGGCCCTTGTAGCATGAAAGCAGCCGCGGATGATGCATAAGTGAATGGATGTGGCTGTGTTCCAACAAAACTTTACTGTTTTATTCTACATTGTTATTTAACAGTTTCTGGATAGACTGCATCATGCTCACCACCAATACTCTGATTTTTATCTGTCACCATACATATGTGCCCCTTTACCCCTTCACCAAACCCCCAACCCCCTTCCACCCTGGTAACCACTAATCTGTTCTCTTTAACCATGTGTTAATCTTTCACATGTGAGTGAAATTATTCAGTGTTTGTCCTTCTCTGTCTGGCTTATTTTGCTTAACATCACACCCTTAAGTTCCATCCAAGTTGTTGTAAATGGGACAATTTTGTCTTTTTTATGGCTGAGTAGTATTCTGTTGTATAAATATACCATGTGTTCTTTATCCAGTCATCAGTTGATAGGCACTTGGGTTGCTTCCACATCTCGGCTCTTGTGAATAATGCTACAATGAGCCTAGGGGTGCGTAAGTCTCTGAATTGTTGATTTCAAGTTCTATGGATAAATACCAAGGAGTGAGCTAGCTGGATCATGTGGTATTTCCATTTTTAATTTCTTGAGAAATCTCCATACTGTTTTCCATAGTGGCTGCATCAGTTTTCATTCCCACCAGCAGTGTATGAAGGTTCCCTTTTCTCCACATCCTCTCCAACATTTGTTATATCTTATCTTGGTAATTATAGCCATTCTGACCAGTGTAAGGTGATATCTCATTGTAGTTTTGATTTGCATTTTCCTGATAATTAGTGATGTTGAACATCTTTTCATGTGCCTGTTTTCTATCTGAATATTTTCTTTAGAAAAATGTCAGTTCAAATCCTCTGCCCATAGTTGATTGGGTTGTTCATTTTTTTGTTGTTGAGTTGTATGTGTTCTTTGTACATTTTGAGGATTACCCATAGTCAGATATATGATTTGCAAACATTTTCTCCAAGTTGGTTGGTTGTCTTTTTTTTTGTTGTTCATGGTTTCCTTTGCCTTGCAGATGCTTTTTAGTCTGATGCAGTCCAATTTGTTTATTTTTTCTTGTGTTTCCCTTGACCCAGTAGACATGGTATTCAAAAAGATGTTGCTAAGACCAATGTCAAAGAGTGTACTGCCTATATTTTCTTCTAGGAGTTTTATGGTTTCAGGTCTTACATTTAAGTCTTTAATCTGTTTGAGTTAATTTTTGTGCATGGTGTAAGATAACAGTCTACATTCATTCTTTTGCATGTGACTGTCCAGTTTCCCCAAGATCATTTATTGAAGAGACTTTCCTTTCTTCGTTGTATGGCTCCCTTATCAAAGATTAGATGTCCATAGATGTGTGCATTTATTTCTGGGCTTTCAGTTCTGATCCATTGATCTGTGTGTCTGTTGCTGTGTCAGTACCATGCTGTTTTGATTACTGTAGCTTTGTAGTATATTTTGAAGTCAGGGATTGTGATGCCTCCAGCTTTGTTCTTTTTTCCTGTGATTGCTTTCATTATTCAGGGTCTTTCTTGTTCCATATAAATTTTAAGATTCTTCTTTCTATCTCCATTAAGAATGTCATTGGGATTCTGATTGTGCATTGAATCTGTAGATTGCGTTAGATAACATGGACGTTTTAACTATGTTTGTTCTTCTAATCCATGAGCATGGAACATCTTTGCAATTCTTTATGTCTTCAATTTCTTTCAATAATGTCTTATATTTTCAGTATAGGTCTTTCACCTCCTTGGTTAAATTTATTGATAGATATTTTATTTCTTTTGTTGTGATTGTAAGTGGGATTGTTTTCTTGAGTTTCTCTTTCTGCTAGTTCATTATTAGAGTATAAAAATGCAACTGATTTTTGTAAGTTGATTTTGTACCCTGCAACTCTGCTGTAGCTGTTGGTTATTTCTAACAGTTTTCTGGTAGATTCTTTAGGGTTTTCTATATATAGAAGCACATTATCTGTGAACAGCAAGAGTTTCACTTCTTCTTTTCCAATTGGTATACCTTTTACTTATTTCCTTGTCTAATTGCTGTGGTCAAAACCTCCAGTACTGGGTTGGATAAGAGAAGGGAGAATGGGCACGCTTGTCTTGTTCCTGTTCTCAGAGGGATGGCTTTCAGTTTTCCCCCATTAAGCGTGACTGTAGGCTGTGGGTTTGTCATTTATGGTCTTTATTATGTTGAGGTACTTTCCTTCTATACCCATTTTATTGAGAGTTTTTATCATAAACGGATGTTGGGTCTTGTCAAATGCTTTCTCTGTATCTATTGATATGATCATGTGATTTTTTTATTATTATTATTTTGCTGAGGAAGATTCACCCAGAGCTAACATCTATGCAAATCTTCCTCTATTTTCTATGTGGGTCACTGCCACAGCATGGCTGCCAATGAGTGGTGTAGGTCCACACCCAGGAACCAAACCTGGGCTGCAGAAGCAGAGAACACTAAACTTAACCACTAGGCCATGGAGCCAGTCCTGATCATATGATTTTTATCCCTCATTTTGTTAATGTGGTGTGCACATTGATTTTTGGACATTGAATCATCCCTGCATCCCTAGAATAAATCCCATATGATCATAGTGTCTGATCTTTTTAATGTATTGCTGTATTCAGTTTGCCAATATTTTGTTGAGGACTTTTGCATCTATGTTCATCAGCAATATTGGCCTGTAATTTTCCCTCTTTGTGATGTCCTTGTTTAGTTTTGGTATCAGGGTAATGTTGGCCTCATAGAATGAGTTAGGAAGCTTTCCATCTTCTTCAATTTTTTGGAATAGTCTGAGGATAGGTATTAAATCTTCTTCAAATGTTTGGTAGAATTCTCCAGAGAAGCTATCTGGTCCTGGACTTTTGTTTTTTGGGAGGTTTTTGATTACTGATTCAATCTCTTGTGATTGGTCTATTCAGATTCTCTATTTCTTATTGGTTCAGTTTTGGGAGGTAATATGAGTCTAAGAATTTATCCATTTCTTCTAGGTTATCCAATTTTGGGCATATAGTTTTTCATAATATTTTCTTATAATCTTTTATATTTCTGTGGTATCCATTGTTGATTCCTCCTCTTTCATTTCTAATTTTATTTATTTGAGGCTTCTCTCTTTTTTTCTTAGTGAGTCTGGATAGGGGTTTGTCAATTTTGTTTATCTTCTCAAAGAGCCAGCTCTTAGTTTCACTGATGATTTCTACTGTTTTTTAAGTCTTTATTTCATTTATTTCTGCTCTAATTTTTATTATTTCCATCCTTTTGCTGACTTTGGGCTTTGTTTGTTCTTTGTTTTCTAGTTCTGTTAGTTTAAGATTACTTATTTGAGAGTTTTCTTGTTTGTTGAAGTAGGTCTGTATTGCTATAAATTTCCCTCTTAGAACCACTTTTGCAGCATCCCATAAGAGTTGGTATGTGGTATTTTCATTTGTCTCCAGGTATTCTTTTATTTCTCCTTGGATTTATTCATTGATCCAATGGTTGTTCAGTCTTCACATATTTGTGCCTTTCCCAGCATTTTTCCTGTAGTTGATTTCTAGTTTCATAGCATTGTGGTTGGGAAAGATGCTTGATATGATTTCAATCTTCTTAAATTTATTGAGGTTTGCCTTGTTTCCCAAAATATGGTCTATCTTTGAGAACGTTCCATATGCACTTGAGAAGAATGTGTATTCTGCTGTTTTTGGATGGAATGTTCTATATACATCTGTTAATTCTATCTGATCTAGCGTTTCAGTTAAGGCCATTGTTTCCTTGTTGGCTTTCTGTCTGGATGATCTAGCTGTTGATGTAAGGAGATGTTGAGGTCCCTAATATTATTGTGTTGCTGTAAATTTCTCCCTTTATGTCTGATAGTAGTTGCTTTATATACTTTGGTGCTCCTGTGTTAGATGCACACATATTCATAAGTCTTACGTCCTCTTGGTGGAAAGTCCCTTACATCATTATACATTGCTCCTCTTTTTCTCTGTCTTTTTTTTTTTTTTCCTTGAAGTCTGCTTTGTCTTACATAAGTATAGCAACACTTACTTTCTTTTGTTTGTCATTTGCTTGGAGTATTGTCTTCCCATCTCTTCACTCTGAGCCTATGTTTGTTTTTAGAGCTGAGATATGTTTTCTGGAGGCAGCATATTTTTGGGTCTTGTTTTTTAATCCAGTCAGCCGGTCTTTGCCTTTTGATTGGAGAATTCAATCCATTTATACTTAGAGTGATTATTGATATATGAGGGCTTAATACTGCCATTTTATCTCTTGTTTTCTGGTTGCTCTGTATTTTCATTGTTTCTTTCCTCTTGTATTTCAGACTGCCATTTCAGTGTGGTGGTTTTCACTGGTTTTCTCAGTTTTCTCTTTATGAATTGTCTCTCTGTTCTGATTTTTTGTCTAGTGGTTACTGTGGGGTTTGTATAAAAGATCTCATAGATGAAATAGTCCTTTTTCCATTAGCCTCTTATGTCCATTATCCTAAGCAGGTTCCATCCCTTTTCTCTTCTCCTTCTGAGTTATTTTTGTCACAAATTATTTTGTTTTGTGTTCTGAGTTTGTGACTAAAGTGAAGTGCTTTATAGTTATTTTTGATGCTTTCCTTCCCTTTATCTTTTATGTTATAATTAAGTGTTTGCTAACCCGTTCTGATAGAAGGCTTCAATTTTCTGATTTTTTCTGTCTATTTATCTCCTGGCTCAAAGCTTTGTAAACTTTTGTCTTTTTGTTTCAGATATGAGGGCTTCCTTCATCATTTCCTGTAAGGGAGGTCTGGTGGTGATAAACTCCCTCAGCTCTTATTTATCTGGGAACACTTTTATTTCTCCATCGTATTTGAAGGATGGTTTTACTGGATAGAGTATTCTTGGCTGAAAGGTTTTGCCTTTCAGTATTTTGAATATATCATTCCCTTCTCTCCTAGCCTGTAATCTTTCTGCTGAGAAATCCACTGAAAGCGTGATAGGGGTTCCTTTGTAAACTATTTTTTTTCTGCCTTGCTGCCCTTAATATTTTTTTCTTTATCATTGACTTTTGCCAGTTTTAATATTATATGCCTTGGAGAAGGACTTTTTGTGTGGATGTAATTAGGAGTTCTATTGGCTTCATGTACTTGTAAGCCCTGTTCTTTCCTCAGGTTTGGGAAGTTCTCAGCTATTATTTCTTTGAACAAGCTCTCTGCTCCTGTCTCCCTCCCTTCTCCCTCTGGAATACCTGTAATCCTTATGTTGCTTTTTCTAATTGAGTCAGATATTTCTCAAAGAATTTCATCATTTTTTAAAAATCTTAGTTCTCTCTCCTCCTCCATCTGAAGCATATCTATATTTCTATCTTCTAAGTCACTAATTTTATCCTCCATGATGTCAGCTCTATTTTTTAAGGATCCCATATTATTTTTTATCTCATTAATTGTATTCTTCATATTCAGAATTTCTGTTTGGCTTTTTTTTATAGTTTCAATCTCTTTGGTGAAGTATTCCTTCTGTTCATTAATTTTATTCCTTAACTCATTGAACTGTCTTTCTGAATTTTCTTGTAATTTGTTGAGTTTCTTTATGACAACTGTTTTGAATTCTCTGTCATTTAGATGTGAATTTCTGTGACTTCAGGGTTGGTTGCTGAAGACTTGTCATTTTCCTTCTGCTCTGAAGTATTATGTAGTTTATCTTGGTGTTTGACAAATTGACCCTTTGCAGGCACATTTGTGGTAGTATCAGGTTGCTGATTCTACCTCCCACCACTGGGGGGAAGCAGCAGCTGTGTTTCTGATCCCACTCCATCTGCTGGAAGTTGTTTGGGTACAGTGGGTGCTCCCTGCAGGCCAGGACAACATTCATGTGTGCATGGGCTGTCTCATTTTTTCTTACAGTCGCACCAGCCACTTGCTTGGTGGCTGGGGCTGCTTCACAGGGTCTAAACTGGGGCCACTTGTTGGGGCCATGGTGGCAAGGTGGGTGCTCCCACAGGCCTGGATCGCATTCACACATTTGCATGCAAGGCTGTTGCTTCTTCCTCTCACAGCCACACAGGGGCGTGTTCCCATTTGTGGAGCCACCACAGCATGCTAGACATTCCCATAGGCTGGGATAGCATTCATGCACAGGCTAGGCTGTCCCTGCCATAGAGTATTGCTGGCCTCTATGTGATGACCCACAACCTGGCTTGCTGCTGCTGGGGAGAGGTAGGGGAGCTCTCACTTAGCTCCATTGCTTCCCAGGTACCCTTTACATCTCCCTTCAGATGTATAGCTGCATGAGTCTCTCAGGTGCCCTGTTGTACTGTGTGAGTATCTTCCACTGGTTAATCAATGTCCACTTAGTTGTAATTCAGAATGGGAGAGACAAAGGGAACAGCTCACTATGCCATGTTGCTGATCTCACTCCTCAACAAAACTTTGCATTCAAAAACAGATGGTGGGTCAGATTTGACCCACAGGCTATAGTTTTCCAACCCCTGTAATATTCCATAAACTTCCAGGAGCAGATGTCTCAGTTGTTTTGTTCTTCATTGACTCCCCAGTGCCTAAAATATCCTTCACGTAATAGGGGCTCAATAAATATGTACCAAAAAGATGAATAATCTACATTCTGATAGATGCAGATCTTGCTTGAGTGGACATGGAAGTCATATGTGCAAGGCCACCACTACCATGGATGACCACAAAAATGGTGTTAACTGGCCCTGGTTAATAAGATAAAAACCACCATTGTTCCAGGGCTCAAACATAATCTAGGAAGCAAAAGCAAAGGCAATCACCACTTGCTTGAAAGAAGAAAGGAAGAGGGTGTTGCCACTTGACAGGGCTTCAAGGAAGCTGTGAAAGTTTGGGAGGAACAGCAGGGGGATCTAAAAGGGGCATGTGATGGATTGTTCAGCTGAGGTTGGAGAGCTTGGTTGAGCAGTGACAATGACCCAGAGGAAAGCAGTTTCCTCTGACAAAGCCTGGGGCTTAGTGTCATGGAGAGATTACCCTAGAAGGAAGATTGTTTGATGTATCTGTGCCATTTTCCTCTTTAAAAACCTCTGAAAGATACCATGGGAGTGTGAGGGAGACTGTGATTTCAGTTACAAGGCAGATCTGAGCCCACTGAGTAGGCACCATGAGCAAAGCGCACCCTCTTGACTTGAAAAACATTAAGGACAAGAAATTATCATTGAAATTAAACAGTAGCAGACATGTCTAAAGAATATTGAGGGCATTTGATCCCTTAACAAATCTTGCAATAGATGAATGTATGGAGATCATACCTGGGGGCAACAGAACAATATTGGAATGGTTGTAACACAAGGAAATAGTATCACCATGCTGGAAGCCTTGGAAGGAGTGTGAATAGAGGCTGTTTATAGATTGGTTTCAGCAGAGAAACCAATTGCTTCCACATGTCCCTCTCCAAAGGGCCTGTTTTATTATGGTGTAAAAATCAGGTCATGTATGATTGTCATATTAAATTTTTTTATTACAATAAAAACTTTTTAAACTCCAATGACTGCTAAGATCAGGTCCAAAATCCTCTGACTGACATGTAAAGTCCTTCATCATTTGGTCCCAATCTACTTTTCTAGTCACTTCACGCCAATAACCCTTTCCCAATGTGTATTGTTCCACATGGGGTTATTCATTGTTTCCCTCAAGATGCGTGGCATTTCACAACTCGATGCCTTTGCTCTGGCTATTCTCTGCTTTGTGATGCCTTTCTTTTCCTCTCCATCCAGCAAATTCTTATCCCCCTTTGAGATCTACACTGTGAAACTTTCATGGCTTACTTATACTATTCAAACATCACTTACACTGTGAAGCCTTCATGGCTCACTTACCCAGAGAGTTTGTCTCTCATTCCACTGCTCTGCCATTACATTATATCCCAATTATTTGTTTGCACGTCTGCCTTCATGCTGAGACAGGGAGCTCCTTGAAAGCAAGTTTTAAAATTCTGGTGCTTAAGTAGAATTGGCAAGAAAGCAAATAGCCCATGATGCTGTGTTGAAAGAAATTGTTGCAGTATTTTGTCCTGCATTCTCTCTTGCTACACTAATTTTCCTTTTTGCACTTATCCCTTCACAGCTGAATCTTCCATTTTGCTGTTCTTAGACCCAGACACCGGAGAAAACATCTCTATGCAATGTAGATTAGCTTATCTGTAAGAAGGATCCGATAAATGTTTCAGTTGTGTTTTTAAATTATTGAATACCCAAACTCATGAAGGTCCTTTAAAGAACTTTTCCACGCAGTGTGCATTTTCAGGGAAATGTAACTAGTTATGTTTTTATTAGCTAATTTACATTTAACTTATCAACATAATGTACTTTTTTAGTCATTACACTCCAAATCTAACACATTTCCTTAGGAAGCAGAATAATTTGGTTTTTTCTCTATTAACTGTGTGTTGTTTTTGCCAATTGAAACATGACACATGATAATATTAATAAAACCAAATTTTTACTTTCTTCAAAATAAAGTTCGCAAATGAGACAATAGCAGAACCCAATCTTTTCTTTCCTCCCTTTTCTTCTTTCTTTCATGCTTTCTCTTTCTTTCTCTTTCTTTCTTTCTTTCTTTCTCTCACTCTCTTTCTTTCCTTCCTTCCTTCCTTCTTTCTTTCTCTTTCTCTCTCGCTCTCCCCCCATTCTTCTCTCTCTCTCTCTCTTTCTTTCCTTCTTACTTTGTCTCTATGCAACAGTTTCAGATCATCATAACTTCATAATATTTTAATTTTATCATAATAAAAAAATGTTTTAAAGCTATATGAGATTACATGCAACACACTTAAAAGTTGTAGCACCGAACTGAAATAGTCTGAATGTTGCAGTTAAATAAATATCCTTCTGGACTTGATCTTTTAACATTTTATTTCATAATAAATCTTGAAGAAGTGGACTCATTCTTCCCCAATTTTTCTCACTTAAAATAGTTATCATGTACAAGTTTTCCTTTTATAAATCAATCTGACCCCTTAAACAAAATGACAACTGTGACAAGCGATACTAAATTTCAAATAGACATACTTATTCAATAACCATTTCCTGTGCAAGATGCTATGTTGGACGGGGGAAAGATAACAAAAAGTTAGTTTCATATATCTTGAGAATCCACCAGATATGGTCCAGTTAACAGTGGGGAAATAAAGGAGGGACTCAGCTTGATAGTAGACTCATCCATGGGAATGTGGCAGACATTTGGAACCAATTCAGCCACAGATGCTGGGAGAAGGCCCAGTGAGAGGGCCATACTCTGTATCTGAAACATTCCAGCAAACAAGAGAAGGTAGCCTAGAAAAGTAGTCCCTCAGGTGGCCATTACCAGGAAATGGGAACACTCCTACCATGAGACTCCTAATGACTATAGTCCAGTCCCCTAGAAGCTTACAGAAAAGCTAAAAGAGCCAGTAAGTCAAGTCAACAGTACCAATGAAATCAGATAATTGATGCAGTCATAGTCTAAGTCTTTAGTAGGAAGCAACAGTAAAGCAAAGTGTCAGATCTTCAGAGACTAATAGTCAAATTACATACAGTGACTCAGGTACCAGATATCAAGGTGGATGGTCCATTATTAGAACTGAGGCACAAAGTCAGAAACCAATCTAGGAGCAAAAACCTGGATGCTGCATCACAGAATTCTGTAGATTACTCTTGTCTCTCCTCAATATTGGTTCTGTAGGTTAGGGTGAGGTTGAATATGCTTTGTGATTCAAGTTCAATCAGCAATGGGGAAGAAAGTACTGCAAAATGCAGCAACAAGGCTGAGAATTGGTCCCTGACCTCATGATTTACACTGCAATAACTGGGAGGAGGTGGGGGAGATGGTACCCAAGAGAAAACACGCATTACTGTTTTACCAAAAGAAGAGTTCACGGATATTGAGTTGGCAAAAACAAAAGCTGTCCTCTGATGTGAGTTTCAAAACAGTGCTGTTGTCTAAAGAATAAGGAATAGGAAAATGATGCTATGTATTCTGAGAGGTCTAAGCTATAGATCCATTCAAAATCACTAGTTTCTGTGAGATTCACGTGATTTTAATGTATTGGACAGGAGTAAAGTCTTCACAGTCTGTGGAAAGTTCTAAGTGAACTTTGATGATTGAGTTTCGTGTGTGAATGCAGTAATGAACTTTGCACTCTTAATTTCCCTCTCTCTCTGGCTATTGAAACCTAGAATTAGAAAGCTATAAGCATATACTTACAGCCTGTAGCATACAGCAAGTGCTTCAAGAACCTGTGACTATTCTTTGTAGTACTGCAAGTTCAATTCAGCTAAATCGTGACACCAAGAATCAGTAGATAAGGAGACAAATGCCATTTGAGATCAAACTGATGGCCATTGCCTATCTAGTCCAAGAACAGAGAATGGATTGATTCTATGATAGCAACCACCAAACCCTAGGAATATGATCCCAAAATAATCCACAGCTTCCTTTTACAGCAATTATAGATTTTCATCATTGGCCAATAATTTAAGTTTTAGTTCTCAATCCAAAAGAATTTTTTTCTCAAAATCATACCTCCTTTTATAACTGTGAGTTGAGACCCACAAATAGGTTATAAAACCATTTCAGTGGGTCAGGACTAGAGTTTTTTTTGTTTTTGTTTTTGTTTTTGAGGAAGATTAGCCCTGAGCTAACATCTGCTGCCAATCCTCCTCTTTTTGCTGAGGAAGACTGGCCCTGAGCTAACATCCATGCCCATCTTCCTCTACTTTATATGTGGGACGCCTACCATAGCATGGCTTGACAAGTGGTGCCATGCTCACACCTGGGATCCGAACCAACAAACCCTGGGCCACTGAAGCAGAACATGTGCACTTAACCACTGTGCTACCGGGCCGGCCCAGGACTAGAGTTTTTCATGAAACAAAAGAGAATAAAGTAGAACTGAAGAGTAGATAAGATAAGCAAAGAGAAGAAAGAAACTTTTGTTTTAGTTGTATGTGTGCTAGGTCCCAATATAAAATACATTTATTTCTATGGATTACAGTTTAAAAAATAGACACAGACATAGACATAGATACAAATATAGATATATAAAAGAAATAGCTGGCAAACTCTCCTCAAAATGCTATCACCAACCCCTTAGGAGGCACCCTCCACCATAATATTCATGGGCATCAACAAAAATACAATCATGATAAAATGACCACCTTTGGCAACAAGTCAAGGGATAACTAGAAGTTAAAACAGAGAGAACCACTTACTTAAAGTTTGGAAGACAAATTTCAAACTTAATAAGCTTAACTTCTCCAAACTTAATTTTTTCACACTAAAAAAGCCCAGATGATTTAAAGAATATCTAAGCTCTCAAAATGTTTGATTCTGTTCTATTCTATTCTTCTGTTCTGCCAACCCCAAATCTGAGTATTGTCATTCATATTCATTCAATTCTAATATCAAATATTTTTCATACCGAATATTTATGAAGTCTTCCTTATTTTAAGAAAGTTTCTCTTTTTTCCACTATAGAATGAATTTTCATTCAACAAAGAAAATGTAGAAGAAAGAAAAATCACTCTTAGGCCTACCCACTTAAAGCAAATAGTGAAGTTTTTCTAAGCAGGGTAAATTATCCAATATTTTCAGAGAGATTTACTTTAAATTATAAGATAAGGCCAAGTTTAGAGATCACATTATGTGGGGTCGTCTGTTTGACTTACTTTATATCTTTGAGTTATACAGAGCTATACAAATATATGTCCTGATAAAATGAAGAGTAAATCAGTATAGCATTGTGGTGTCAGCCTTTGTGTTGGCAGAAATATCCACTGATATTTTGGAGTGGGGGTGAACACTGGAATTCCTTTTAAACAGAATATCTATCAGCTGCATAATTCGCCTCTGATCTCACACCCACTTGTGCTGATCTTCCCCTCTCTTTGCCCAGGCACAGAATGGAAAGAGATCAGAACAGAATTGTAACAGGGAGGCAGTTTGACCCTCCACTCCCATTCTGCTCAAACTCCAGTTCAAAGATAGAAATGAAATCCAAGCAGGGTGTGGTTACACTGTGGGATGTGAGCTTGGCCAGAGCCCGAGCATTGTTATCTCATCTTTTTTACCCACTCCCTGAGCACTCAAAGTCCTGTCTCTGATTCATTCCTTCTCAGTCCTCTGAACCTTGAACAGAAAGAGCTGGCGTTTTAGAACTGGATAAGAGTGATGAGTATCATCTAAACCCAGAGTCCCTACTACGGTCTGTAAGGAGCTTCGCCATTTGGCCTCTGTCTTCTCCGTGACCACGTCTTCTGCAACCCTTGCCTTCTTTGCACTGCCCTCCTTGTGGGCCTCAAACACATCCAGTACGCTCCTGTTGCACACGCTGTCCCCTCTGCCTACAAAGCTTATCCCTTAGGTTTCCTCGTGGCCTAATTCAGATCCCTGCTCCACCTCTGAACCTAAAACTTTCTTGGCCCCATCACTCTGTATCTCATACACAGTCACGCACCACATAAGAACATTTTGGTCAATGATGGACTGTATATATGGTGGTGGTCCCACAAGATTAGTACCATACAGCCTGGGTGTGTAGTAGGCGATATCATCAAGGTTTGTGTAAGTACTGTAGAAGAGGAAGAAATTTTCCTCTACCTTCTCAGTTCTTCTGGCTTGTCTAAGGATTAAACTGACATGAGACAGATTAACAGGACAAAATCAAACAACAGTTTAATAACATATATGCATAGGAGAGACCCAGAAAAAACAAGTAACCGGGAAAAATGGCCAACGCTCTCACCTTAAATACTATCCTCAAGCAAAGACAAAAGAAGATGTTGGGGTAGAGAGAGTCAGGGACCTCAAAGACAAGGAAGGCAATTCATAGGTGGGTGAAAAGGAGAAAATGTTTAGAAAACAAGTGTTTGTTTGGCCGCAAAGAAACAGAAGAACAGAGAGAGAGTCCAACAAAGAGGCTTTTCCAGGTACTTGCCTGTCTACCACCTAGTTCATGTTATGCTAAGGTGATAGCTCACTTCCTGAGACAGGTTTTTTAATTTGAATTTCTTTAGGCAGTTAAGGGGCAGGTAACAGGAAAAACTTTCTGAGACCTTTCTTTCTTAAAAATAATCAGCCTAAATAATCCTCATGTAAAAGAGACCCCATCAGGGTGGCAAATCTTGTCCTCCTCAGTACACTGTATGAGGTTTGCACAATGACGAAATCACCTAACCAGATGCATTTCTCAGAACAGATCCCTGTCACTAGTTGGTGCAAGACTGTACCTTGCTCTATTTTTCTGGATAGCACTTACGTGTGTAGCTTGATTTCTACATCCATAAATATGGGTTTTAGAGTCAGATGCACCTAGGTTAGAATCCTGTCTCTGCCCTTGCTCTGATCTTGGACAAATTATATACTCATACCTCTTAGACTGCATTTCCTTATTGGTAAAAATGAATTATTGCATGCTTCAAATGGAATTACATGTATAAGCCCCAAACTCAACACCTGTTATATTAAGATTTTGGCTTCATAAGGGCAAGGATTTTGCAGGTTTAAAGCTGTACTTCAACCCCCAGAACAGTATCAAGAATTGGTTTAATAAATATATTTTGAAGGACGGAAAAGAGAGAGGGATATAGGAAGGGAAAGAAGATAATTATGTGTTCAGTCAATGTTAACTTATGTTCATTTTTATTCACTTTTTTCCCACCAAAGTGACTCTGAAATGTTTCTATGAAAGAATACTTGTTTGATAAATGAATATGCAGCTAACTTTTCCTAACTCATAAGAGGTCCCCACTTCCCTTCTCATCATCCAACTCCTTAAATTTATTCAATCCTTGTTTTTTATGACATCTGAAAACCAACCAATAAAGTAAAATATGAGAAGTAACATACTGAAGCTAGGCTAGCAATGGTATAAGTCAGACAGGCAATTGTTGAGACCCAGAGTCTAGTTAGACCTACCAGAATGAGATGGCTCATATAGCTGATGGCCCATAACTGTGAAGCTCTCCAGACTAAAGAATGAATTCTTTGCGTATTCAGTGGTAGAGACTCTGGAAAACCTGGCAAGCAAAGCCCAGAATTAGAGGTATCTGTCAACAGAAGTCCTGGCAGAAGTTCAGGCAGGCATGAAGTCAATGTCAGTGAAATCTAATAGTGGTCCTCCAATCAACTACGAGCTCCATGAGGGCAGGGACCATCTCTGATGCATGCTTTTCCATATCCGCAACACCTAGCCAATTCCTGACATATTGTGCATCCTCAATGATTATTCATTGAGTGAATAAATTATGAATCAATTAAGATTCTTTTTCAGTTAAAGGTAACAAACCCCAACACAAAAAATAATATTACTGAGCAGTCCAGTCTTAGATTTGACTTCAGAAGCAGCTGAATGCAGGGCCCAAATATTAACATCAGGATGTGGTCTCTCCATCTGTTCCTTTGGATGACTCCATTCTCACATCACCAGCACTTCCCAGGGCTGCATGCTTTCTTAGCCACATCCAGCAGGAAAAGGGAGAAGTCTTTCACACACATGAATTAGTGGGGGAAAGCATATTGCATTGCCTCTGCTTGAAACACATACCATTTTTGAGCCTATCACTGGAGCACTGGCATTAAGGGAATGCAAAGTGCTGATTGTCTGATGCCTGTTTGAGAAGAACATAGGGTCAGCTTCACAGTAACGACTTGTGCTAACAGAGAAGGTGGAGGGGTGGGGATCCACCAAAAGGAAATCTGGTTAGGGGTACTTCTTAGAAGGAGTGTGAGTGAGGGTTGGGCTCCATAAACAGCAGATGTCCACATTGAGGCAGCAGGCCTAGGCATGAGGGCACCACCCTGAATCAGTCTTGCAGCAGGGACCCAAGCATGAGGTCTAGACCAGGCTCCAGTCCCTGGGAGCAATGATGGGAGTAAGGCAATGCTGGAGGACTTGGAGCGCAGATTGAGGTAACTATAGATGTGTGACTCAGCCATGAGCCAACGTGATTAGGAACCATTACTGAAACTAAGGGGAAGGGCAAGACCTTGGTAAAAGTGGGACCAGCCTCAAGGCTGATTTGACTTTAACTTCTCAAATGCTTCGTTGAATGAGACTAGGGTTGACTCTGATGATGCCAAGGAGGTGGTAGCCTTCAGTAATGAATTAGAGGATGTAGAAGATCAAAGGGATAAAAAAAGTTCAGAGTGTCACCATGGGGATCCATTTATTATCCTCTTACTCTACTAGGTCTGAAATATCTCCTCCAGTACTGGCACTTTACCTTTAAGCATATGTCAGACTCTTACATTCAACTGCATGTTGGACATGTCTACAATCATGTGCCACAAGTACCCCACTTCAACCTCACGCTTCATCTCCTACCTCTCCTTGCCTCAACCAATACAATATTTTCCTCCAAATCTAGCTCTTCTCGAGAATCGCTGGTCTCAACTAATGGCACCTTCACCTAAGCCAGAAACCTGTCTGTCATTTCCCTCTGTCTGTCTGTCTCTCCCTGTTTATCTATTTATCTATCTACCTCTAGTTCTCCTCTTATCTAATCAATAATCAAATCCTGTCTTTCATATTTCCTATATTTGCCTGACTCCATCCCCTGACCCCTAGTCCAAAAACCTTTGTCCTGATTTAGGCTCTCATCAGCTTTTGTGAAAAGTCCTTCAATTGCCCCCTCACTGAATTCCCTACCTTGAGACGCACATTCCTGAAAACCATAGTCCACATAGTTCTTCTCTGTTCCCACAGCATTCTGTGCCTGCTTCCTACTTAACAGTTACAATATGATATTGTGAGTATGCGTTTATGGGTCTCTCCCCCTGACTAGATACTGAATTTCTCAAACATGAGAGTTTATCTTTGATTCCTCAGTACCTAGCATAGTGTCTATTGAAGTGGACCAAGTCATTGAGTGTTTATATACTGAAAGGCAAGACTAGATCAATAGATACTTCAAATTCTCTGCCTAACCACATGATCATACACAAAAAAACATCAACAGTGCCTTGTTTTGGGACCATTGTGTAAAGTTTTTTCTTGACACTTGCCGTGCCATAGACCAGACTTTTTCTGAATTAGTAGACAAAATTCTACCCTATTGGAATCTTTTGCTTAGACTACATGTTTTACTTTCATCAGCAATTTGCAGATGCAATGACCTGCCGTTCTGTAGTATGCATATTATATCTGTGAAGATGAAAGAAAACATTCCAAACTTGGGCTGTCTCCCTCAATTATAATTATAGATAGCCTACTTTGCACTGGAGAAGATCCAGAGTATCTCTGGGTATCAATTTGAAAACACTACCATAATAGTCTAACTTCATGTAAGTAATCAATCAAAAACTCCAAGTAGAGACAGGGACATAACATTCTTACCACGAGCAGACAATGAACTTTCTTCTGAATGTGTGGATTAATCGACTTAGTTATATGTAATCATTTTGGCTCACCTACTTAAATGATGTTTGAATTATGTAAGATAATGAAATTTTTAATCATGTTTCTAGGTTACCACGTGTATTTATCTTTGTTTTGATTGGAATATGTGACCTGCTTTAACTATTCAGACAAGAGACATTACATAATATGTTTATAGGTATGTGCTTTATAGTTAAATTGCTTAGGTGAATCTATGATAGGCTCTGATTCCAACAATGGGAATTTTTTTTTAAGGAAGTTTAGCCCTGAGCTAACATCTGCCTCCAATACTCCTCTTTTTGCTGAGGAAGACTGCCCCTGAGCTAACATCTGTACCCATCTTCCTCTACTTTATATGTGGGACGCCTACCACAGCATGGCTTGACAAGCAGTGCATAGGTCTGCACCCAGGATCCAAACTGGCGAACCCAAGGCCGACAAAGCGGAACATGCACACTTAACTGCTGCACCACCGGGCCAGCCCCAATAATGGGAATTTTTTTAATGTGTCTTGTTCTTACTCTTCTCTGCAAGAAAGTTCATTTGAAAATAAAGAAATGCTATCATCTTAAAAGGGTAAAAGTACTTATTGATATTTATACATTTTGAGATACTGTGACTAATGTCCCCTTGTTTCAAAAAATAAATGTCATATTAGAGGATGTTTATCTAGTAATTCCAATGAATAACTTAGAAATAATCCTGATGAATTTGCTCAAGACACAACCTTAGTGCTGTGTGAGGAAAAGACCATAGGGGATGGATGCTTTACAGAAACAAGTGATATAAAGTTTAACCAGAGTCAAGGGCAAAGAAAAAAGGCACAAGTTATAGGTAAAGTTATTTTCAGAGGTAACCAGATATACAAAATGCATCAGCAATCATTCCAAAAGATTTAAACTTGTTCTTTGAAAATAATACTCAGCCTTGCATTTACTTTCTAAAAATCCATAAGCTATTTAATGATTTATGCATGTTCCTATATGTATGTATTATGCTTCAATTTAAAAAGCTTACTTTGAAAATGCACACCCTCTAACACATTTAATAGGCACCTGAGATGATGACAGTTCTGAACTATCAATACGAAAAAATAAAATTCACTATTCTTTATCTTTTCCTCAACATGCATCTCTTTAATTCATAAAACAAGCTCATTCATTCATGGCGAGGATGTTTGTTTCTATTGATGATCCATATTGTGTTAGCGTGTGTTAGAAGTTAAATGAAGACAAGAATTATAAAGGCAAGATCCCCGTCACTTTCAAATGGCCTTCCCTAAAAGTCCTGGAAACTCTAACCATTTAAGGTTTGCACACACTTCGCTAGATGTCCAGCTCTCGGCTGACGGTATGGCAGAGCTTCATTTGTAGAGACATGGACCCCGGCCCTTCAGATTTGCAATAGTACAGTGACTTCCACCATGGACATCCTGTTACACAGTGCCTCTGTGTGTGTGTGTGTGTGTGCGTGTGTTTGTGTGTAATGAGAGAAAGAAAGAGAGAGAGACGCCAGCTTTTTTTCCCAGTGAGTCAGTCCTGTTGGTCAGTAAAATTAACATTCCTATCTCACTCATTAAGTGGAAACAAATTCACATGCCAATGGGTGTGTATGTTGATACTGGTGAAGCCTTCGCCCAAAATATACAAATTGTATTACTTTTCCTGATAAATATTCAACAAATATTAAATAGTTGTGAGTCTTTTTCTTATTTTTACAACAACGTGATTATCTACATCTGACACTCCGTGTTTTATGAGGCAGAGAATGATAGACAAGAATACCGCCATGTAGGGTTAAAACGAAGGGACGCAAACTGATAAATCAGATCACAGGGCAAATCTATGCAGGAGGTATATTTTGTTTGACAAACACAAAGTTTTAAAAAATTACTTAACACCCCACATTAAATGATCTGGATATTTTGTAACAGATCTACATTTGGAGTTTCTCTTGACAATAAAAGACCTGGAAATACTGGACTCTCGTTACTGTACGGACCGAGCTGAGCACGGCTGCTTTCTCAGACTGGGCATGACCCTTCAGTTGCAGGATTGTCCCCAGGCTCTACACAGTCTGCTTCCTCACTCCTCTTTCCTGCCTGGCTCTGCAGACGTTTGAGGTTGCAATCCCTGGTTTCCATAGAGACTCTAATTTAATTATCTGCTAAATTGGCTAATCAAAAATTCATTTTCCCTGTTTTCTTCCCACCCCATAGTGGAGGATATTAATACCTTAACTGAAGTATTCTGTTTATCAGCTTTCAAAATGATCCTTGGTAAGTGTCTTATGATCCTTCAAACAAAAACAAAACAAAATCCTTTTCGTTGGTTGTTTTAAAACCAAAGTCAAGTCTTTCTACTCAAAGGATTATCAGTGTTTTTAAAAATACATTTTTGTAAGTTCAGATTTCCATATAATTATTTACCCTTTTACTAGAAAGCAGTCTTAACGATAGTTGACAAATAACATTATCCTCATATACAAAGTGAGGCATATTTCAGTGGAAGTAGCCCAGGATCAAGGCACTCAGCCATTAGCTTGTGGAAGTGTCTATGTGTATATGGATATCCTGCTTTTTATTTCTTTAAGAGAGATTTTTTTTAAAAAAAGCAATCTTTTGAGTTTTTTCCTTAAAGCATGGAAGAGAACTTCTTGGTATTAAATGGTGATGGGAAAATATAAAGAATAATTTCTGTTTTGCCACTGACATTCAGTATTATTATTATGTCCATTATAAAGTTTTCCTGTTTATTCAAACATTAGATGCAGGGAAAAACTGAGCATATGAATATTTCATCACACTGTTCATCTTTATCATGGTAACTTTAAACTGAAAAACTTTATGAAACAGTCTGCTGAAAGACAGGTACATTGTTCAAGTTTTACCTGGAGGCATTTTCCTAAGGCTGAGATAGGAACAAAGTTTTGCTTGGAAAATTGAGGCACCCTTAGCCAACGTTGGTGGATGCAGCCTGCTATATTTAAAAGTGAAGCATTTAATTTTTATCTCCTTATAAGGAGGCAAGAGATTAACCTCTAAATTTTTTTAATATCTTCTAGATCTATTTAATGTGCATAGAAAGAGAGCTACATGTTTATGTGCTGATATAAATATTTAAATGATCTAATTTTACCAAAGGAAACATTTTAGAAGTTACATAACATAAAAATTATAATAGCATTGTTAAACCTTACTTTCTCGAGAAATTATTATGTTCTTTACTCACAGAGGTAAATTTGCCTTAAAAAACAAGAATAATAACTCTTTGTACCAATAAAAACTTTGGGAAAGAATTTGAGAAATTTACCATTTATGGTCTACCGCCTACAAAGATGGTGCTACCACTCACCTTCAGTCGCCTTCAGTTATTCACCCAGAAATTGGGATGAATGTGTAATAATCTACCATCCTTCCCCAAGGCCCCACCATACCTGCACGAATGCTGTGGATTGTGAGTGGGATGTCGATTACGGCCAAGAACAGGAATAATTTATCCAACATCCGTAGGGAACTGAATCTGTGACAGAACTCTAAGCAGCTGAATCAACAGGCTATGGCCAGATAATGCTGTTTACACAGAGAGGGCATAATTTAAATTTTCCCTTCAAACTAGACCATCCCAGTTCTCTTACCATCTCTCCCACCATTTCTCAATGCTCTTTATTAGTTACTTTTTTCTCATCATAAAACAGAATGGGGTCTTCTTTTTATACTCGCAGAGTCTGAAAACTCACTTTTTGTTTTTAACCACATCAGGAGCGGTTCTTTTTCACAATACAGATGCCAATTTAGCCTCCTCATCATTGGTTAACACGGTTCACCCACTCATACCTACAGATCTAACCTGGAGACACACAGAAGCTGGGGAGACAAATTAAAATAAGTGCCTATTATAGCTTTTTGTGTAAACTTGTTCTCCTTATGTACCACATTACCACCCTCAGGACAGAGATTGTTATATTATTTTTTTGTGGGTCATGGTACACAGAAGTGCTTAAACATGTTTGCTGACTTAAAGGAACATATCGAGTCCCATGGTTTAGACTGGTTCCCAAATTTTACTATGCATAAGAAGTCACCTGGAAGGTTTGTTAAAACACGGATTCCTGGGCTCTCTCCCAGAGTTTCTGATTCTGTAAACTGGGTTTGGGCCAAAAATTTTGCAATTATAAGTTCCCAGATGATGTTGATGCTGCAAGGCTAGAGATTACACACTGAGAACCATTAGCGTAGACCATAGGAGTGCATTAATTGTGAGACTATAAAGTGCTCTATCTATGTATGCAGTAAAGCAATCATTTTTCTACCATTAGCCTAGTTCTTGTAGCCACATATACAAGATAGAAATACTGCGTAAGATTCAGCACGAATGTAGCAAGACTATAAAATTAATTCATTTCTCCTAACTACACAAGAAAATTTACTTCATTACTATTTAACAGTAGGGAGGGAAGAAAATGGCATAGTTTGCAAAGAGAGGAAACTGGAGAGCATTCCCGGGTGCAAGCAGCAAGGGTGGAATTGCCAGTGGCAAAAATAGGGCAGTTCTGCTCGGAGGTTATGCTGCAGGCAGCTTCAAAAGGGTGAGCCTGAATTTCTCCTCTCACAAAAACAGGACGGAGCTGCTCTGCCGTCTCCCCACTTCTCTCTCCTCCAAACCAAGGAGCCCTGAGCCTAAGCTCTCTCCATTACATAGGGAAGGAATGAATCTCTGCTTGTCTCCTATTTTACCTAAGCTTAAATGTAGTTTAAGAAAGGTGATTTTCAATGCCATTCACTAATGTCCAAATGCATAACAGCATCAACAAGAAATGATCCAATTAGAAAAAGAACATTTTAAAAATCAATGTCAGAGATTAATGTGCTTTCATGGGAAGGAAGGCAAATGCACATTCAATGAGAAATTAATGTAGCAAGCAGTGAAAAGGGATCAGTGGAACGGAGCGATCAAAATGCCCGTATTTAGACAGGAACAGTTTCTTCTTTTATTTAGAAAAAAGTCTCCAATTCTAGGTAGAGCTCAGTGTTTCTCAAATTTGAATGCTTCCTCATGTTGAAGTTGGAGTTGTTCTTCTGTATAACATAAAATTATTCCTTGCTATTTGGATAAGATGCCCGGACCAGCAGCATCAGCATGTGAAACTCAAGAAGGAATCAGGCTTTCAAGAGAAGCTGAGGGAAGCTGCTTATCTACCTTCAAAACTAAAAGACCCTTCAGGCTTCTCTGATCTAAATCATTGCTAGTTACATACAAAAAACTGCCTTTTGGCCATTTGACCTGACTTCTGGTGTCATTGAACTTGTTCTTTTTTATTCTCCTTTTTCCTGTAAACTGGGAATTGGGTCTAAAAACTTGACTAAATTTGGTTTACACATTTTGGGCACAAATACTTCATAATGACACTATAGTCCTGTGACCATACCTGGAACCACGTAATCCAGTTTGTCTGTCAGTGACACTAGGTTTGATAGCTGTGTTAAGTGATCAGGTGCTTCCAGCGTAAAGGTAAGGGTTTCTTCCCTTTGCAATTAACAAGTAATCTGTGGGGTGATACTCAGACGACTATGCAAATTTCCTCCTCCTCAGTTTCTCACCCAAGGATTTTGGCTTCTATCGATGATCTTTGCCTGAATCAATTATTCCATTAAGTGTTCCAAAGGATGATTTTTCTAATTCTACTATTTTTTCCATATTAATAAGTTGGCATTCTTTTGCTAAAAAAAAAGAGAGCTTTCGCACATTAACAGCTTTCAACAGTTCTTTCAAAAAAAGACACGATAAATAATTTCTTACCTATTTCAAGAGTAAGGTGTTGACATAATGTCACCTCCACCGGTGGCAAGCAACTCTCTCTCTCTCCTCAAAACTCATGGATTTTTATTTATTTCATGTTTTATAATCATTTAGTTTTTCTTTGGGGTGCTTAATTTGTTCCAAATTTGATCAATAGAAGCTGCGAATTCACCGATTTATTTTACTCAATGTTTTAAAATCATTTGGTTATACTTTTAAGATGATTGCGTTGCTCCAAATTTGGTCAATGAAAGCTGCTTCAAGCTGGCTCCTTTATTTGAGGACTCTCCTGCTTTCTGGCACAAGATATTACAAGGTTGACTTTTACCTAACTGCCTCAGATGTGGAATCAGCCATTTCTTTAAGGAAATCTGGTTCCTTTTAGAGATTCTAACAATCAAGATCTGGGGACTACAGAGTCGTCATCGCTTCTAAACGCTTTCAGTAAAGAAAGATAGGACCTATATATATTTAAACTATGAGTTCATACTGATATTTCCAATTCAAATTTAACATTGCAGGGATTTTTTCCTTAACTTCTTTGACTTCATATTTGTGCGTCCTTTTCTCATATGAAATCTTATCTCCTAAAACACTTACTTATTTTTCCCAAAAAATATGCAATAAATTTTTAAATTATAATACCAATATTACTACTAACAATAAAATCACTAAGTGATTTTTAAGTTTTCTTTGTAGTTGTTTTAGTCCTTAGAGTATATTTCACTAAGGATGCAAAGTATTACCTTAAAATTCACTAGAAATCAATTTCTTTCTCTGTGTGATTATGTTAGCATTTTGACATACAGTTAAGGTTTGTTTCTGTTTTCAATTTTAGAGTTTTTAAAAAAGGAATGCAGTGTTTCTTCATATGTAAAATACTTACATGTTTCAAAACATAAATTGTACAAAAAAATATACTTAGATTTCTCAGTCTTGTAGCTCTCCCTTTCCCTTCCACTCCATTCCAAAATCACCGTATGGATAACCATTTTTTTAGTTCCTTGTTTATACTTCCAGTGTTTCTTTTTTGCAAAAATAAAAATATATGCACCTTGATTTTTTTTCACTTAGCTATATATCATGGCAATCTTTCTCTTCTTGTTATAGCTGCATAAAAATTAAAATGGCATTATCACAGTTTATGCAACCAACCAGATTCCAGAGTTTGTTCCTAGAAGCAAGATTGCTTGGTCAAAGGACAAATACAAATATAACTTTCCTGAATAAGATTCCACATACTTTTTTAAGTTTTTCCAGAAAAATCGGCCAGGTTTGATTACCAATAACGTGCATATTAATATCCATAGTATACTGTTTTATTCAAAGCAACGTTCTAGCAGAAGGGAAAGAAAAACAAAGGAACAAGTCTAAATTGAGCTGCTATTTTGAGCTGGGCATTACAGCAGAATACAAAAAATAGTATTCGCTTGCCTTCAATGAATTTATAAAATGGAGTTGTCCTGCTCTAATCTCCTTAGGGAGACAATATTAACCTGCAAAGGAAGCAATTAGATCATACCTAAGTGAGCTCATTTCTCACTACCAGAAATAGGAGAAGTAGGCAAGAAATAACGAAAATGGTACGAATCGGATATACAGTACTTGACCGTTTTTACACTTTAGATCACTCACAGTGCTGAGATGTAATGCAATTATGATCTTGAACTAACATTGTCCTTAGGGAGGAAAACCTGTTCTCTGTAGTAGGCGTTTTCAACTTAGAGATGACCGGTTAGTGAATTGTGAAGCTAATTCGGTGTGAAGTAAACAATACGAAATAGAGTAGAACAGAATAAAAAGTATCACAGGCGCCAGCCCTGTGGCCAAGTGGTTAAGTTCGTAAGCTCCATTTTGGCAGGCCAGGGTTCTCCGGTTGGGATCCTGGGGGCAGACCTATGCACCACTCATCAAGCCGTGCTGTGGTGGTGTCCCACACAGAGGAACTAGAATGATCTACAACTAGGATATACAATGATGTACTGGGGCTTTGGGGAGGAGAAAAAAAGAAGAGGAAGGTTGCCAATAGTTGTTATCTCAGGGCTAATCTTCCCAACAATAAAAAAAATGTATCACAGGTCATAAGGCTAAACATTGTTTCATGTAAATATTTTTATTCATCAACACACACATTTGTAAGAGTGATTAAATGTGATATCAAATTAATTTCTTAAGATGAATTGTGATTTTAAAAAGTTTGAGAAATACTATAGAAAAGGAACAGCTGTTTTCTTTGAGTACTCGCTACTCAATTTTCTTGTTTAACACTGATTGTCATACACTGCTATAATTTAGTCTTCAGGTCTAGAAATATGCTTTTTTGGGTCTGGTGTTACATAATAGGATTTGCTCAGTGATGTTTTTTCAGTTTTAATAAAACAATTAAATCTTTTTAGCTTGTAATAAAATATATTTAAAGCAGAAATGACAAACTGGTGGCAAAATTTGCTCAGAAGCAAATTTTGGACCAGAATAATGTTGTTTTGTTTGTTCAGTCATTTTTATTTAGCCAGTAGAGTGTCTTAAATTTAAACTAGTTTCTAATACTCAAAAATTACGAAATTTCATTTAAAATGTCAGGTTCTAGCTTTTCTTGAAGAAAAGAAAATAGATGATTTGGCAAGTATGAGCCACCCGGAATGTGGAGACAAGGCACCTCCTGCCCAGTTTGCCACAGTCTCCCTGTTACATCTCAACTCTGAGGCTGTCACTTGCATTTGCAGCCTTGTTCTTGGCCTGCCCCCCTCATTGTTATTATCTACGTAGGCTAACAGGCTCTTTGGTTTACCACTCCTGCCTTGCCTCAGCTATAAAATGGAAATAATAACTGTACTAACCTCATAGGGTCATTGTGAGAAATAAACAATTTAACTTGTGTAAGGGGCTTAGCACAATGCCTCATAAATGTTATCCATTATTCCTGGGGTCAGGTTGCAGAGATATTGAAACCCCAAGATTGATAATTTAGGCAAAGAGTTCTTAGACTCTGACAATGGCATGATGAAACTCTCAAGTTAGGGTAAAGTGTCAAGCTTTGCGACATAAATAAATATCTGAGAGGTTCTTTTCCAAACGCAGGTCTGAAAACCATGGGTAAAACCACCTAGAGTTCTCAGATAGCACCTTATTAATATCTGCTGGTATATATTCTAAAAGTGAGGTTTCTACTTGCTCATCACCTGTTACATCATTTCATCCACCCAACTGTTCTCTCACAGGCACATCTGCTCACATCTCCGTTTGCTCAACGATCACATTCCTGCTTCCTCCTCTTCACACACTATTTCTGGATCACCTGCCCCACAGGCCTGAAACCATCCTCACTTGAGCTCTGAGAATCTTGAGAAATCAATTTATTCATCTCTATGTATCCAGCACCAAGGTCTCCATCTGGGCATAGGAAATGTTGCTTAAATTGAATTAAATACGTTTAAAGGAACTGTGGCCTAACCAGTTGGAAATTTGACAGCAAATTCCTTCCAGCCTCAGCTTCCACAAACACAGAACTTCTGATGATCTTTGTGTCCCTTTACGAAATGAAGTCACTATGCTTTGATAGCTGAGTTGCTAGATTTAGCACATACAGGTTGTTGTCAGTGCCGTTGAGTCAACTGCAACTCCTATCGACCCTGTGTACAGCAGAGCAGAACCCTGACTGGTCTTTTTGCACCACACTCTCCCCTTCCAGCACGGTATCAGACAGTGCTCCACTCCTACTCACAGCCTTTTCCAGAAGTGGGTGGCCAGGTCCTTCCTCCTAGTCTTAGTCTGGAAGCTCCACTGAAACCTGCCCACTGTGGGAGATCCTGCTGGTATTTGAAATCTTGGTGGCACAGTTTTCAGCATCACAGCAACATGCAGCTGCCACAGTATGACAACCGACAGAGGGGTGGTGTGGTTCCATGACCAGAAACAAACCCGGGCCACAGCACTGAGAGCACCAAATCTTAACCACTAGATCACCAGGGCTGACAAAGAATACAGTTCACTCAGTTAAATTAGAATTTCAGGACCCGGCCCCATGGCTGAGTGGTTAAAGTTCCACACACTCTGCTTTGGCAGCCCAGGGTCACAGGCCCAGATCCCTGGTGAGGACCTACTCCACTCACCAGCCATGCTGTGGAGGTGTCCCAAGTATGAAAAGATAGAGAAGATTTGGCACAGATATTAGCCCAGGGCTAATCTTCCTCTGCAAAAATAAAAAAATTCAAATAAATAACAAAATTTTTTACTGTAAGTATTTTCCATGAAATACTAGGGACATATGCTAAAAAATTTTATTTTTATCTGAAATTCAAATTTCATGGAGTCTCCTTGGTTTCATCTGGAAACCCTATATAAAAGGCACTTTCTTTGTTTACACTTAATATTTACTAATTTATGTCATTTGTGCATGTTCACTATTGTTTCAAGTATCTGTCACAGAAAGTTTCAATAAAGCTTTTTATAGTGATAATCACCAGGCTTTTGTCTTTGACTTAGTTACTATCTAAAAAGCTAAATGTGTCTATAAAATGGAGATAATAAATACTTATGGTGTAGCTTTTTTGTATTTATGGAAGATTTATATGCAAATTTAGTAGTTCTTTTTATCTCAGCATTTCTAGCAAAGATTGTTGGCTGGCTGTGAAGTTTATTGTCCTCAGAATATGTTCTGTACCTCTTTAATATGAATTTTCATCCTCTAATGATACAGAGAGGTAATCCTTCTCTGACACACTGAAGAACTCAATCAGATACAGGGCCTAAAATCTTCAGTGGTTCCAGGGCTTTATTAGGACAAGGCCTGGCAAGAGACAGTGGGAAACACACTCCTGGCCTAATCTGGGAATATGGGCCCATTTCTTCACACAAACAATTTGGCTCCTGGCTACTCCACAAGCTAGCATTATATAAATAGGCATTGATTTTCAGGCTTTTGAGAAAGAGATATATTTATAGTTGCACCTGCAGAATCCATTTAGTTAGACATTTTCATGTACTTTCTAAAAAATGAATAAAACCTAATATGCTCTCTATAAAATACAAGACACTGGGGCCGGCCCTGCTGCTGAGTGGTTAAGTTCACACACTGCACTTCAGCGGCCCAGGGTTCACTGTTTCGAATCCTGGGTGCGGACATGGCACTGCTCATCAGGCCATGCTGAGGTGGTGTCCCACATCCCACAACTAGAAGGACCCACAGCTAAAATATATACAACTGTGTACTGGGGGGCTTTGGGGAGAAAAAGGAAAAATTTTTTTAAATCTTTAAAGAATACAAGATACTATTTTACTCTATCATGACTCGCTCTCTTGGAATGGTGAATGTGAGTCACTGAATGCCATTGAGACCATTTGGGACGCAGCAAATTTAGTCATTCAAAGTTGGCTTCCATCAAGTTACACATACACTGAGAGTTTGTTTACATTATATAGTGGACCTTTCTAGTTTTTTCTGCCAAATCTTTCATGTTTCTTTTAGTAACAGCACCCTGACTTTCCTTTGGAAGCCACCCTTCCCGCATTGTCAGTCTATGTACTCCCCACCCCAGCTATCAGTTCCTGGGAAAGACAAATGACCTAGAACATGCCAATCACGCACAGCATCCTCCTGTCCACCATGATCTGTTTAGGGGTGAGCAAGGAACCCAGGCAAGGCCAGTGAGATTGAAAGTGTCCACTAAGTACTCAGTCCAGTGGATGAAAATAGACACCCATCAAAGCACAACATCATAACATTTCAGAATATTAGGAAAAGGTAAAGTTTCTCGAGAAAAAAATCTGGTCAGAAACAAAGGGTCATGAAACAGAATGGCTTTGGATTTCTCCACAGCAAACCTGGAAATTAGAAGATAATGAAGCAACATTTTCAAAATTCTAAAGAAAATGATTTTCAACGTAGAATGACATACTATGCCAAACTAATTAGTTGTGAGGGCAGAATAAAGATATTTTAAATAGGCAAGATCTCAAAACTTTACCTATTATGCTCTTTTTTCTCAGGAGGCTATCAGAAGACATTATCCTCCAAAATGAGAGAATAAACCAAGAAATGGGAAGCCAAGGCATGCAAGAAACAGCTTCCCAGGACGCCAGTGAGGAAACGCCTTCGGATGACAGCTGTGCCACTGGTATAGCCAGCAACTGGTCCAGACTGGGGTAAGTCAGAAGACTCTAGGAAAGATTTCCTCAGGAAGATGAAAATGAAAAGAACACTTGATTCATCAGAAGACATCAAGAAGTTGAAAATTATAGAACACTTCATTCATCTAAAAATATTATGATACTTGGATAACTGGGAGAGAATTGAGTTTAGATTAGTAAAAAGAACATGCTAGCTTGAGCCACAATAATGCTAATATTAAATAATTTTGTCCTACAAAAGTGGCAATTTCATATGATTCAATTTAGTAGAAAACTAAGGAATCAAAAAGTCATACATTTTTTCACATAAAAAGTGAGTAAAAGTTGTACAGGAAAGGAAATATAATAATATCTATTATATATAGTTCAGCTGTGATTAGCAGTTTCATTCTCATAATAATGTAAATACTGAATCGTGATCTAATCAAAATAAAAGTATAATGATATGCCAGACTCAGTGTTCAGAAGGAATTCCTGTGTGTAGTGTGTATGGAGAATATGAGGAAAAGGAACTAAATTTTCATCTTTTAAAGTGACCAGTCAATAAATTAAACCCAAATCTGAAAAATCAGGAAGTGGCTATAATAAGCTTGTTATTAAGGTAAAAAGCTTGACACCCAAGGAATTAGCTGAAAGAATTCAAAATAATTTCCTCCAGGCTGACAATTTCAATAATTGAAGCAAGAGATAATGAATAAGAGTCCTAAGACAAAGGCAGAGGGGCGAGAGAAAGGGGAAGGAGAGATATCGAAAGGATTGTATGGATAGCTGTTGGTGATTAATTAGAACGCCACATTTCTGGCTTGGGCTGTTAGACGGTTCAGTTACTCACCAAGTCAGGTAAAACAGGAGGAAGAACAAACATGGTAGTAAGGGGATACATTATTGGACATGCTACATTTGAGGTACATGGAGGACAAACAGATGAGAATATCAAAAAAGCAGATGAATACGTGGGTCTGGAACTCAGGAGAAAAGCATAGATTGGAGGAACAGATGTGGTTCCACTACACCATGACTGGCTTGAGGACAGAGAGAAATTCATCTTATTGACATAGGTATCCCCATCATCTAGCACAAATAATGCCTGACATGTTCATTCGTGTATTCACTCAAAAAAGTATATATATCACTTGAAACACTAGAGGCAGGGGAAATGGAGAAGAAGAGCAGGAAGTTGAGGGAGTTTGTGTGAGAGAAACTATTTGCTCAGTGAACAAGGAAGTCTGGTGGTTTGCTGGAAGGGGAAGGGGGCAAGGAGCATACAAAGATGAAATACAAGGGTTCAGTTACATAAAGGATTGTGAACGTTGGAATAGCGAGCGAAGAGAATGGAAGAAGCAGCTGGAGTGGAGTGTAAAATCCGAATGTCAAGAAGCACTGTTGGGAAGCTGAAATTGGACGCCATATTGTAGTGGCAATGATCCCAACAGTTGCTTTCCTCCAGCACTGCTCTCCCTTTCACCCAGTATTATGCCTCCATGTTCTGTCTATGTTTAGCACTGTGTTCCTCCTGCTCCTACAGCATTTGTCAGTATTTTATTACAATCGTATAGTCTATCTACCCTTCCACAATGTGAAATCCCCATCTTTGTATTCCCAGCACCCAGCATAGGGCCTGCCACAAAGTAGGCTCACAATCAATGTGTGTTCAATTGAATTGAACACCAAAACAAATGATTAACTTTCCTGCAGTTGGTAATCTGAAAAACAAGCTAACTAACTGCTTGTTTTCATGCGAGTATAAAAACGTGTTTTGGGGGAACCGCTGAGGTTTGACGTACAAAAAGTTATGACCTCAATGTCATTCAAAAGCGATGAACTTAAAAAAGCAAACACTTCGTGTTGTGGATTGCTTAGATTGTGTTGACGGAAAGAAAAGATTAAAAGCCAAGCTTTCTGAGCCAAAGTTGCCATGTTGTTTCTTTTTGTTGTACGTGACTACACTTCCTCATGAGATAATCATCAGATTCTGTCAGACTGTCTGTTTCTTGTGCAATGCCAAGGTTAACTGGGCAAGTGAGTTTCAAAAATAAAAATGGTTTTACAGTAGAATTGTGGAGATACAACCATCCAGAATGTGCCTGTCACTTCTCATGACCCACTAAAAATATTTAAAGATCTATCTGGACAGTCAGCTCCTCTGTTGAAATTTTCAACTCTTCTGTTGACTCAGGAGAGCAAATTAAGACTAAACATCTTAGGTGTTTATATGTTTATAAACATAATAGGTGATATATAATGAAAAAGATTGACCCAAATCTGCTAACATTAAAAAAGGAAAGTTTTGTAAATAAAATTTAAGTGGAGTTTTCAAGGGGATTTTCTGGCAGGAAAAAAGGAAAAGAACACGCTAGGGAGGAAATAATGCCGTATGCAAGGGCATCAAATAGTTCCAGGTAGAGAGGAGGTATTATTACATTTTAAGTCGCTGCTTAGGCTGTATTTGCTAATGGGCAGGATTTCCAAGTGTTAATTGTCAGAGGTAGGGGCTGTCTCTGATTCTCTCCCTCCCAGACCATCAGAGCATTAAGACTGGGGCTGGCCCAGAATGTCAGAGGCCTAATCAGCCAGCTCACTCTCAATCTCATACTTATTTTTGTTCTTTGTGAGCAGAGTAACATCTAAAATGTTAGTGTTAGATTGAGTTTAGATAGTGCTTTGAGTGTTAGACGGTTCTTTGGCCTAAGGTCATTTAAATCCAACTAGATTAGGAAAATGTATGTTCCCCTCAAACTAGAGGTCAGCATATCATATTCTTCTGTACTGAGGTTAAGAGCCCAAGTGCTAAGTTTGCTTGACTTTGCCATTGTTTCTTTTGCAGATTCATGCCATAGGAACTTCTTGGAAGAGTGTTGAAGTAGGATTTGGGTTTTTGTGCTCTGGCCAAAACACCCTAAATATAATCAAGTTTTAGCAAATAATGATTTTTAAAAATTGGAAAGTGTTTTCTTAGTTTGGCCTGTGCAATGTTACTGAAATTATCTCCTTACAGGTTTGTTTCCTCCCTCAGATCATTAGTTTCTTGAGAAGAAGAACTGTTTTGAGTCTACTTTATATTCCTAGGGTATGCCACAGAGCCAGGCGCATGGTAAGCACTCAGATGTTTGTTGAGAGAGGCTATTTGTCCAGTGCCAGTTGTATAATTAGAATTTCCTCCATTCTTGCATAGTTAGGAACAAAGCTGCCACGACCTGCTGCTATTTTGAGATGCTGACTATCATGGAAATTGTCTTGACCTGTTTTGTTGGGATAGCCCAGTCACAAGAGCTCTAGTCGATGTAAAAACTGTACCAAGAATCTTTTGTAAAACCTTGGGGCAGTGAGTATGAGGCTGTGCAAGGAATACCAAATTGGTCATGTTCTAATCTTGGCTCTACTACTTATCTACTAACTATGGGAAAGCCACTTCATCTCTCAGGGGCCTTAATTTCCTCCTCTGTCCATTGCGGGCTTTATATTACATTATCTCTAAATTCCCTCCCAGCATTATTATCCACAGTAAATTCATCTTTGTATTCCTAACATAATGCTGGACTCATAATATGAGCTTAATGTTTATTAGTTGAATTAGATTGAACTTACCCCAGGGTCTCTAATACATTGCTTAACAATGCTTTAGTTCAAACTTAACATGGCTTTCAATGCTCAGTTTAAATTAAAATCTAAATGGTCTCAGAGAAAAGGTTACTTTTCCCCCATGTTTTCTTTATCCAGCTTGTATAAAAAACACTCACACAGTGAGAAAATCACAATGTCAACCTGTATTTTTTAAAATCTGGGTTGAAAAATTTTGCCTTTAATTGTGAGCAAAAGATTCTCTAAGAGAATCAGATTTCAGGGGAAAAAATATTTTAAATTAATTATGCAGGTTATACAGGTACCTCAAGAAGCTTTAATAGCACATAAGTTACTAGCAATCTAAAGTGAAAAAACTCTAGTTTTACTTCTATAACAAAATGTATTCCCTCAAAGAACGTATTGAAAACCCTCCTTTTAGTTTACTTATAGTTATTAACTGAATTTAAAAGTAATGTAACTATTTTTATTTTTTTATAAAATCTATAATTCATACTTTCTACTAATTCAGGTTCTTTTCTAATGATCAATAAAATTAGTGTGGTTTTGCATGTTTAGATGATTACAAACAAAATTGTACAGACTCTATATAAATATAAATCTATGGAATAAATTTTAACGGTCATTGTTAATATGTTGAGCTTGAACTCTCATCTCTGGACAGCATCAATGAGCACCTGCTGGATGTAGAACATTATTATGATTATAAGGAAGAAGGATTGATAATTTTTGACTGCTTACCATATAACAGGCACTTGCATTATCTCATTTGACCCTCTCAACAACTCTAAGATTATCATCTCCATTTTTAAAATGAGAAAACTAACGTTTAAAGAAGTTGTTACTTGTGTCAGGGAAAACAGTGGGATTCCATCCCAAGCTATCAAATATCGAAGCCTATGCGTGCTCCTAAACATCGCACCTTGTTAACTTTGTTCTAGTAACTGCTCCACATAATACTTTCTGGAGTTCATGAATCTGTCTAACTATATGTTCACCAAAAAGCTCCACTAACTAGATAGTCATATACAACTTAACTAGATAGTTGCTTAAGGGTAAAAGGTCAATATGTGCCCAAGATCCTTCAGTTACCAAAAAAGGTTTTAATTTCTAGTATGAATTTACCACTGCCTCTGATATGTGATAACCAAACTACAGTTGTAAAGAATCACCCTATCATTGGTAGGGAACGTTATTAATGCTTAACATCACTGCTAATACCAACCACAAAAACATCTGTGGTTTGGTATTTCCCTATGGCAGATGTTGATAGCAAGACTTAGATAGTTAACAGTGTATTGAGTTTATCCAAAACCTTAGACCACAAAGATTTGCAGAAGTTTCCTTCCTAAATAACTATTTCAAAATACTTCTCAGTGGAGCTCCTTAGAAGTACCTCAAAAATATACTTTTTAAATATAACTTAAATGGTTAAAAGATTAACCATTCCAAATTAGCTAAGCAACAGTTGTGCCCCTATAATCAGTCAGATAGTCTGAAGACCAATCAGTAAGTATTTACTGATCTCATGCTTGGAGCTCAATCTTCTGTTATGCAATTCTATTTCAAGGAATTTTTCCTTAAGAAAGATGAGTCAAAGATATTCAACTACTCATTTTGTTATAATAAAAAATGTGTAAAATGCCTGAAAAATCACCAAAAGAAGATCGATTAAATAAAAAACAGTACATCGAATATTTCTGTACTGTAGACTTACATTCATTGACTTGGGAGGATGTGCATGATATATGGATAAATGAAAAAGATAGTTATTAAACTCTATGTTTAAAGTGATCTCATTTTTGTCTTTTAAAAAATAAACCTGTTCAAAACCACAATGAAGTTACCATCTTACACTTCTTAGAATGGCTATTACAAAAAAACAAGAAATAACAAGTGTCGGCAAGGATGTAGAGAAAAGGGAACGCTTGTGCACTGTTGGTGGGAATGTAAATTGGTTCAGCCACTATGGAAAACAGTTTGGAGGTTCCTAAAAAAGTTAAAAATAGAACTACCATAAGATCCTGCAATTCCACCTCTGGGTATTTATCCAAATACTAACTTGAAAATATATATGCCTCCCTATGTGCGCTACAGCATTATTCACAGTAGCCAAGATATGGAAACAACCTAAGTGCCCATTAATAGATGAATGGATAAAGAAAAATTCCATATACAATGGAATATTATTCAGTCATAAAAAGAAGGAAATCTTGTCATTTGTAACAAGATGGATGCTACAACATGGGCATTATGCTAAGGGAAATAAGTCAGAGAAAGACAAATACTGTATGATTTCACTTACATGTGGAATCCTAAAAAAAAAAAAAGAGAGAAAGAGAGCTCATAGATACAGAGAATAGATTGATCAGATTGGTGGTTGTCAGGGGAGGTGGTGGGAGGTGGGAGAAATGGGTGAAGGGAGTGAAAAAGTACAAACTTCCACTTATAAAATAAATGAGTCATGGAGATATAATGTACAGTATTGTGACTGTAGTCAGTAATATGTATGGCATATTTGAAAGCTGCTAAGAGAATAAATCTTAAAAGTTCTCATCAAAAGAAAAAAAGACTTTGTAACTACATGTGGTGATGGATGTTGACTAAACTTATTGTGGTGATCATTTTGTAATATATGCAAATATTGACTCATTATGCTGTATACCTGAAACTAATACAATGTTCATGTTAATTATACATCAATTAAAAAAATAAATAAACATGTATATGTATTCATGAATGTATCAAAGAAAAACATCTGGAAGATATGTACCAAAATGTGTGCAGACTTCTGAGTAATGGAATTACAAATGACATTATTTTCTTCTTTACATTTTTTAGTATTTCCTGATAATGTTGCAATGAGAATAAATCAGCTTTATAATCAGAAAACAAAAGCTATTGAAAATAACTCTAATGGGCGTTTGGGGGGAGTTTAACCAATGGTCCCTGAGAAATGATTGCAATGTCCATGCATGTAGCACATTTGAAAAAAATCTATCATGTTCGAGAGAGTCCCAGCTGCAAACTACAGTATTAGTCAGTTAACTCATCAGAAGCATTTGTCAAGCGTGCCCAGTGTGAGGAACACGATGCTTCACAAAGTAGGAGAACAGAAGAAACTGAGTCTGCCTTGAAGGATCTTAGAATGAGCTGGAGAATGAAAACATACCTGCATGATCCATTTTTACAATTAACTAATAAAGAATGTAAACACTTGCTAACTTGTGTTCATGTGCAGAAAGAAATCTGTCTTTTAGCTATTTGTTGAATCAGTTTCACGTTTGTGCACAAGATGAAGTGGATGCAGACCTCCAATACTTTTTGTATCATTTAAAATTATTAATTTTAAAAGCATTAGTGTCTTAGGATCTGTAGGACTCTACTGTACCAAAAGTTAAATTTATGAATTTATAAATTTGTCTCTTGCAACAATGAAAAAAGCTAACAGTTAGATGTTATTTAATATAATTAACTTTTTGTTAAAATCATCTGAAAATGTGATAGTCCTCTTATCTAAATTTTCTTAATGTCTAGAGCTTACATTTTAAGCATCACAATTTTTAACATTTTACCAACTATTCACAAAGTATGTTCCTGTCTTCTTAAATATCTAAATAAAGTTAGATACTTCCTTCATAATTTGTTATACCGAATATTCACTATTAGACAAAGATTTGTTCCAGACTACTGAAGAGTAAAGCACTGTTTGCCCTTTTGTCGACTGGGTCCGTGCTGCTCTGCTTTCTTAGTTCTTGTTTCTGCTTTTGTTGTTATAGTTTTTAATCTACATAATCTTTGGTTCTTCAGGTGCCGCCTATCACTTGCTGCCAAGAATCTGACTTTAGTAGCACCCCTCCTCTAACGTTTTTTTCCAGATTTGCTGTGGGCTAAGAGTGAGAGCCTGGGTAGGAAAAGGATGAGCTCTCATATGTAAAGTACGTACGTAGGCTCCTGACTCTGAGACATTTGCCTTAGCTACTCTGAGGCCTTTTTTGTCTTCCAGATTCTCAATACTGCCATGGGTTGCTGAGGTGTTCATAACCTCCAGATTTCTGAGACGTTTTATGTTAAACTGATTTAAAAATCTTCATAATATTTTAGGTTTGAAGGCAAACATCCTTCAGAACAGAAGAGTAAAGATTCATAGAATAAGTGATAGGAGATGATGCAAAATAAAAAAAAGAAAGAATGAGAGAGACACAAAAGAAAGGGAGAGGGAAGTGGAGAGAGAAAGAAAGGGAAGGCAAGAATGAGGGAAGAGGAGGTGAGGGTATGAAGGACAAAGAGGAAAGGAGAGACGGAAAGATTTAGAGAGACAGAGGGAAGGAGTGATGTAGGGAGGGGTGCAAGAAAAGAGGAGGAGATAAAATTGAAGCAGCAGTGTGAGAGGAGAAACTGATGTGGAGAGAAAGAGATAGACAGACAGAAAGAGAAAAAGAGATACAGGGAAAAGGAGGTAGAGAAATAGAGGCACAGAGGCAGAGTAACAGGGAAAGAAAAAGAAAAGGAGGGAGGGAGAAATACACCACCTGACACCTTTCCAATGCCCAAGAACCCAGATATTCCTCTTGAACATATTTTCTGTGAGGTTCTATCCTTTCAGTCTATCCTGGTTTTACTTAAGCTACTTTGACTAGACTTCAGTTCCTGCAAATAAACAGGCTCTGACTGAAAAATATATTCCCTAATGATCACTTATTGACCATCTTTTAAGTACTAGAAATTAGACTCAATGCACACCTAACACATTGCAATAGCCTCACTTTATCAATGAATGTAATTGAGCTTAAAATTCCAGCAGATGGTATTCTACGTCAAAGCAGTGTGGCCCGGAATATTTAGGTTTGAATACAATTCAGAAAAATAAAATATTAGTTTTCCACTGCTGCATGACAAATTACCCCCAAACTTAGCAGCTTAAAAGAGTAATAAACATTTACTATCTCAGTGTCAATGGATCGAGAATTTGGGAGTGGCATAGCTGTATGATTCTGGCTCTAGGTTCCCATGATGTTGCATTCAAGACATTAGTCAGTGGAAGACTTCACTTAGGTTGGAGGGTCTCCATCTTTATTTTGAAGATTATAAGGACTTTTAGTTTTTAAAGTAATTTTATTGGGATTATAACGGTTTATAACATTGTGTAATTTTGGGTGTACATTATTGTTTATCAATTCTTGAATATACTTCACTGTGCTCACTCCCAATAGTCTAATTTTTATCCATCACCATACATATGTGCCCCTTTGTGCCTGTCACTCACTCCCGACCCCCTTGCCCTCTGGTAACCACTAATCTGTTCTCTTTATCCATGTATTTGTTATCTTCCACATAGGAGTGAAATCATGCAGTATTTGTCTTTCTCTGTCTGGCTTATTTAGCTTTAACATCACACCCTTAAGGTCCATCCGTGTTGCTGCAAATGGGACAATTTTGTCTTTTTTTATGGCTGAGTAGTATTCCATTGTATGTATATACCACATCGTCTTTATCCATTCATCTATAGAAGGGCACTTGGGTTGTTTCCACATCCTGGCTATTGTGAATTGTGCTGCAATGAACGTAGAGGTGCATACATCTCTTTGGATCATTGATTTCAAGTTCTTTGGATAAGTTCCCAGTAATGGGATAGCTGGATTGTATGCTATTTCTATTTTTAATTTTTTGAGAAATCTCCATATTGTTCTCCATACTGGCTGTACCAGTTTGCATTCCTACCAGTAATGTATGAGCATTCCCTTTTCTCCACATCCTCTCAAACGTTTGTTGTTTTTTGTCTTGGTAATTATAGCCACTCTGACCAGTGTAAGGTAATATCTCATTGTCGTTTTGATTTGCATTTCCCTAATAATTAGTCATGTTGAGCATCTTTTCATTTGTCTGTTGGCCATCTGTTTATCCTCCTTGGAAAAAGGTCTGTTCATTTCCTCTGCCTTTTTTTGATCAAGTTCTTCTCAAGTGCACGTGGATCATTCTCAAAGATAGACCATATGCTGGGAAACAAGGCAAGTCTCAATAAATTTAAGAAGATTAAAATCATCCCAACCATCTTTTCTGACACAATGCTGTGAAGGTAGAAATCAACCACAAGAAAAAAACTGGGAAAGCACCTTAACATAATAAAGGCCATAAATGACAAACCCTCAGCCAACATCATACTTAATGGTGAAAAACTGAAAGCCATCCTTCTGAGAACAGGAACAAGACAAGGGTGCCCACTCTCACCACTCCTATTCAACATAGTACTGGAGGTGTTGGTCAGACCAATTAGGCAAGAAAAAGAAATAAAAGAAATCCAACTTAGAAAGAAAGAAGTGAAACTTTTGCTATTTGCAGATGACATGATTCTAAATATAGAAAACCCTAAAGAATTCACCAGAAAACTATTAGAAATAATCAACAGTAGTGGCAACCCGCAAAGTTGCAGGGTACAAAATCAATTTTAAAAAACCATTTGCATTCCTACACACTAACAATTAACTAGCAGAAAGAGAAATCAAGAATACAATCACAGTTACAATCACAACAAAAAGAATACAACACCTAGAAATAAACTTAACCAAAGAAGTGAAAGACCTGTACACTGAAAACTATAAGACGTTATTGAAAGAAATTGAAGACATAAAGAAATGGAAAGATATTCCGTGTTCATGGGTCAGAAGAATAAACATAGTTAAAATGTCCAAGCTACCCAAAGCAATCTACAGATTCAGTGCAATCCCAATCAGAATCCTAATGACTTTCTCCATAGAAATAGAACAAAGAATCCAAAAATTTATATGGAATAACAAAAGACCCTGAATAGCCAAAGCAATCCTGAGGAAAAAGAACAAAACTGGAAGTATCACAATCCCTGACTTCAAAACGTACTACAAAGCTACAGTAATCAAAACAACATGATACTGGCAAAAGAAAACAAACAAACAGATCAATGGATCAGAATTAAAAGCCCAGAAATAAAACCACACATCAATAGACAGTTAATCTTTGACAAAGGAGTCAAGAACATACAATGGAGAAAGGAAATTCTCTTCAATAAATAGTGTTGGGAAAACTGGACAGCCACATGCAAAAGAATGAAAGTAGACCATTATCTTGCACTATACACAAAAATTAACTCAAAATGGATTAAAGATTTGAATGTAAGACCTGAAACCATAAAACGCCTAGAAGAAAATATAGGCAGTACACTTTTTGATGTTGGTCTTAGCAACATCTTTTCAAATACCATGTCTACTTAGGCAAGGGAAACAAAAGAAAAAGTTAACAAATGAGACTACATCAGACTGAAAAGCTTCTGTAGGGCAAAGGAAACCATGAACAAAATGGAAAGACAACCCACCAACTGGGAGAGAATATTCCCAAATCAGTTATCAGACAGGCGTTGATCCCCAAAATATTTGGAGGACCCCCTTCTAAGATGGTTCCTTCGCCAGGGAAAGTTCTTCCGTAGGGCTCATTGAATGTCCTCACAACATGGAAACTGGCTTCTCCCAGAGCAAGACAAGAAATTTTAATGCTTTTGTGACCTAGGCTAGGAAGTCACATTCTGTCATTTTCTTGCTAACCTATCAGTTATATAAGTCAGCCCTTTTCATTGTAGGGGTGAACTACACAGGGGCATGAACACCAGGAGGTGAGAATCCCTGGGGGCCATCTTGGAGGCTGGCTTTCTACCACACTTAATCAATTAGATATCATTAACTGAAGTAAACTTCGGAAAAACAAATGGTTAGAATGTAAGAAGGCTTTTAAGAACTATTTTCTTTCAAAGTTTTAAAGCTATATTGAAGGTCATATTATTATTATTATTATTATTATTATTATTTTATTGAGTTATTGATAGGTTACAATCTTGTGAAATTTCAATTGTACATTAATGTTTGTCAGTCATGTTGTAGGTGCACCACTTCACCCTTTGTGCCCGCCCCCCACCCCACCTTTCCCCTGGTATCCACTAAACTGTTCTTGGTCCATAGTTTTAAATTCCTCATATGAGTGGAGTCATACATAGATTATCTTTCTCTCGCTGCCTTATTTCACTTAACATAATTCTCTATTGAAGGTTATATTAGTAATATTTACTATCTTAACAGAAAAATGATCATCTGAGTATGAACGTGACTTTATGAATATGGCATGGTTTTTCCTGGTTGCAACCCTGACAGTCTTAGAACTTAGGTTCTCTCTCTCTGTTTTAATGAGGTATAATTTACCTACAGTAAATTTCACTCTTTTTCATGTACACTTCTATGAGAAATGTATACCAGTATGTAACTATCATCATAATTAAGACACAGAATAACTCTATCACTTCAAAATACTAGTACTCGCTTTTTCTATTTTCTTCCTTTTCTTCCTGTATCAGGGCAAGAGAAAACATGTGTCTTCAGGATTAAGTCAATAACAAACCAGAAATCTTTACAATAGAGAAACTACACTATATCAATGTTCACCTCTAGAAATGTGGTGAACAAGGTTGAACTGTGATAGAAGTGTTGGAGATAAAGGAAGCCAGAGAGAATGCCAAAGTAAAAACACAAAAATCACTATAAAATTACAAGAACAATGCTATCGAGACAGATTTTAAAGTTTTCATTTCATGTCTGAACTAATCTGATGCTGTTCCAATATTTCCTGTACCTGAGGAATTAGAACATTGCAGTGGTTTTTATGAAAACGAGCAGAGGAACGGCCTTATCCACTCCAAGGGTTTTTTTTAACCCATGCTAAGAGTGAAAATTACCTTCTTTCCTGGATAGAAATATCTTAGCTGACTGCCTACTTTGGATGTAATTAAGAATAAAGACATTCTCATTCACAATTTCAAAGTATTTGTGGATTGCATATCTACATCTACACCTATCTGACAAATATTAACCTCATCCCTCTCAGCACACCCTTCATATCTTCTTTTACAACTACAGATGTGATCGGAGCATATCCAAACTTCTTTATTCTTAGCTACTCAGATAACTACTTAATAGGTATGAAAAAGACATGAAAAGAATGTCAGAGAATTTTTCTATAAAAATTAAAAATAGGATATAAAAAAGATAAAATTCACAAGGATGAATCTGAAATAGGATTAAAATGAAATAAATTAAAACAATTTGAGAAATAAATGTCAAAGAAATTACATATAAGTTACATATAGTAGGACATAGTATGTGTATTGTGTGTGCATGTGTGTGTGTCTCTGTCAGGAGTAAGGATTATGAGTCACAGAGGTAAAGACATGTACAATGGGTGCAATAATATTGGAGATTTAAATAAAAGTCAAATAGTTTGGGAAAATTAGAAGTATCTAAAGCCCAATAGATATAAGAAGAAAACACTAAGTCACTCTATTGGTACCTGAAAGAAAAATGAAGAGGTTAAAATGGAAAAAGAAATATTAGGATAACACGGGAAATACTGAAGAAAAATGGAAAGCTGGTAGAGTTGGCAAAATTGCTCAGGCTAAGTAATTCAGTGATTATAATGTACCTTTCAAGGCAAACCAACTTGGAGAAACTTTATAAATTCCTCTAGAATTTACAAATTTATTTCTTTATGGCATCCTTTTCCTATGCCCCAGAAAATAACCTCTATTTTTCTTCTAGAATGATCTTTCTGACCCAAATATCTGATGATACTTCTCCCCTGCTAACAGTTCTTCAATGGCTCCCCATCACTGACGCAGAAGTAGCATTGCCAGTGGCCACAGGGGCCAGACAGGTGGCATAAGTGACTGTTGAATAAAGCAGATCAAAGGGGACTTTTGCAGACAGATGACAGCAGAGTCTGTCAAATGTGAGAAAATGTGGCCAGAACTCAACTCTTCAGGAGAGGCTAGAAGTCCATATTTGTATGTGAAATTTCTCAATTTTTAAATGTTCACAACTAATTCACCATAATTTTTTAACCACAATAGGAGCCAAACAAACAGCTTCTGTAGCCTTTGGGCAATCAGTCTACCAACTCTGACCTGATAGGATAAAATCCAAACTTCTTAGCATGGCATAGAAGGCTCTTCATGATCTCTTTCCAGCCTACCTTTCCAACCCTACCTCTGGCCAGTTCTCCCTGCTGAAAAAAGCAGGTGTGCTTCATCGATTGTGAATTACCTTCACTTCCAGGAGACTTGTAGGTTTACTTGCCTTTGCGTTTCCTGTGTTCCTCTGTTCCTGTGATGGAGTGTCCTCCCTAACTCACATGCATCACTCCCAAACACTTCATCCAATTCTCTCTTTGATTATCTCACTTAGGTGTCGTCTCTTCCCAGAGGCCATTGCTGTCCTTTCCCCTCCCCTCCCTAGCCATCTAGGACAGATGTCTTTACAGCAGGTTCCCGAAACATTAAGTAGATTCCAGTCATTACCTGAAATAAGGACTCTATGAAAAGAAGCAAATATATGTGGGGAGCTGAGTTCCATTTCGCATTCGTTAGGCTTGGATATTTCACGTGGCGGGGATCTGAAAAACTTTGTAAAGGGAAAAGAAAAGAGGACTAAAGATGAAATCCTGTGAAATAAGATGTAGGCAGAGAAAAAGGAGTGTATGAGAGGAATCTGAAAAGTAGAGAATTTGGAGGAAAACCAGAAGAAAATGGTGTCGTGGAAAATGAGGGGAAATTTTCAAGAAGCAGGAAGTATTCATCATGGTCAAATACTGCAAAATGTCCACTGGATTTAGCAATAACATCAGTGGTCATCCTGATAAGACCACTGATAAGAACGGTGGTTGTGAAATCAGAAAAATGGATTAAGGAGTGAATAGAAATGAGGAAGTGAAAACCCTGAATAAAGATTATGCTATCAGGATTATTCTTTTGTGTGTGGCTAGAAGGACACTAGAATGCACATGGGGTCAAGGGAGGACTTTTTGGGAAGAGGTATTTATTAGTTTATATTTAGTATTTCTCAACAGTGGAGCTATCGGCATTTTGAGAAGGGTAATTCATCATTATGTGAATTCCCTCACATTGCAAATTATTTAGCATCTCTGCCACCTCCCTCCCCACTAAATCACAGTACTGCTCCCCAGGAATTTTGGTAACCAAAAATATCCCCAACCACTTTCCAAATGCGTCTTCCCTATTAGAGAAGCACAACACAGTCTCCCCACAATGGCTTCTTTTTCTCTCTCCACGTCTTATTATGAAAAATTTTGAAGAGAAAAGTTGAAAGAAATAAACACTTGAACACTCATTAGCTAGATTCAGAAATTATCTTGCCAAATTTGCTTTATCTATTTATGTGTGTGGGTGAGTGTTTGTATTTATTATTATTTTTTCTGCTTTATCTCCCCAACCCCCCTCCCCCCACACACACATAGTTGTATATCTTAGTTGCAGGTCCTTCTAGTTGTGGGATATGGGACGCCACCTCAACGGTGGCCTGACGAGTGGTGCCATGTCTGCGCCCACGATCCGAACGCTGGGCCGCTGCAGCGGAGCGCGCGAACTTAACCACTCGGCCACGGAGCCAGTCCCTATTATTTTTTATTTTGCTGAACCATTTGAAAGAAAGTTTTAGGTTTCATTCTTCAGCCTTCCCATTTAATTCTGGAACCATTCAACATCCCTTCCATAAATATCTTTTCTGCTTATGGAAGTGTGGTAGGCAGAATTCTAAGATGGCCTCCAAGATTCTTGTCCTTAGTATACACACCACGTATAATCTTCTCATCTTGAGTGTTGGGAGGAACTGTGAAAACAATGGATTTCACTTCTGTCATTACGTTACGTTATAGGATGATGGTGAAGGAATTTTCCAGATGCAATTAATGTCCCAAACCAGTTGGTTTTGAGTTAATCAAAAGCAGCTTATCCTGCTAGTGGGAATGTAAAATGGTGCTGTTATGCTATGCAGAACAGTATGGCAGTTTCTTAAAAAATTAAAAATAGGATGACCATATGATCCAGCAATTCCACTTCTGAGTATATATTCAAAGATTTAATGCAGAGACATGAACAGATATCTGTATACACATATTTATAGCAATATTATTCACAATAGCCAGAAGGTGGAAACATCCCAAGTATCCATCGACAGATGAACAGATAAATGCGAGATATATATATAAATATATATATATAGAGAGAGAGATATGGTGGACTATTATTCAGCTTTAAAAAGGAAAAAAATCTGGATACCTGCTATAAGATGGATAAACCTTGGGACATTATGCTAAGTGAAATAAGCCAGTCACAAAAGGACAAATACTGTATGATTCCTCTCATATGAGCTACTTACAGTAGTCGAATTCATAGAGACAGAAAATAAAATGATGGTCTCCATGGACTGGGGAGGTAGGGGTAGAGTTATTGTTTAATAAATAGTTTCAGTTTTTCAACATGAGAAAAGTTCTGTGAATGGATGGTGGTGATGGATGCACAGCAATGTGAATGCATTTAATACCACAAATTGTACACTTAAAAATGGTTAAAATGGTAAATTCTGTTTTATGAGTATTTTATCCCAATTTAAAAAAATTAAATTTTAAAACGTAAAAAATTTTTTTTAAAAAAAAGAGATTATCCTGAGTGGGTCTGAGTTAATAAGGAAAGCTCTTAAAAGAGGGACTGAGCCCTTCCTGGAGGAAGATTCTCCTGCTGGTCTGGACAATTGAACACCATGTTGCAAGCTGCCTATGGAAGGGGCCACATGGCAAAGACCTGAGAGCAGAGTCTAGGAGCTGACAGCAGTCTCCAGCTGATACCAAGAGGAAAATGGGGACCTCAGTTCTACAACTACAAAGAACTGAATGCTGCCAATAACCAGGGAGTTTGGAAGAGGATCCCAAGCCTCAGATGAGGATGCAGCTGGCGACATCTTGATTTCAGCCTCAAAAAACCATGAACAGAGGCCTCAGCTAAAATGTGTCAGATTCCTGATCCACAGAAACTATTATTTAAAAATGTGCGTTGTTTTAAGCCACGAAATTTGTTGCACAGCAATAGAAAACCTAATACAAATAGGCAGTGCCAGTCTGTTGTTGGCCACCGAGAATTCTGACTGGTTCATGTATCTGCTCTTGGCCAGGGAAACTTGAGGGATAATTCCAAGACTCTGTGCCATGAAAGAAACAACTCGCCCTCCCTTCCAGGAAAACCTATGCATTACTATTAATGGAAGAGGGAAGGCAAGCCAGACAGGTGAAATATAAAAACGATGTGCACTACACTGTGTATGTATATGTGTGTGTGTATATATATATTTATATAAAATTATATATAATGTAAATTGTGTATACATAAATTTTATATATACAAATACCTACATATTTAATTTAGAAGAAGTTAACTGACTACACCTCCACCAGGGTCGTGTGTCAAGTTTCTGGGATCATACTACACAGTGCTACTGTGGTCATCAGTCACATTTGCACACAGTTAATGATGGAGCATCTATCCTAGTCTGCATGATCTCTTCAGGTGTCTTCCTGACACCTGACACCTCGAACGACCCTTGAATGGGTCCCTTCCAAGGTTGCATACTTAATAGAATATTTCTACTTTTATGTCCTTTTCTTAAAGAGGAATCTCCAAATCGTGTAAATGTCAGGCACCACAAAACCTGGGTACCTGCTCAGCTCAGACCTTTCCTTACTAATTAAAGTAATCCTTCTTCCCTACCCCACATCACTCTAACTGCCAGTAGCTTCAGAGCTTGTCTTTTAATTTCCCTGTTGTCCTAATTTTCTTTCTTCACTACACTTATCAATATCTGAAATTATTTATTCATTTACAGTGTGCTCATTTTCTGACCCCCCCCCACTAGATCGTATGCATGGTGAAGGCAGGCACTTCATTTGTTTCATTCATTCCTATATCCTCAGAACCTAGAATAATGATTAACAAATAATAGGTGTCAATCAATATGTATTGACTAATTGACCTCAGGCCTACCAAACTGCTACATTCTGGCTGTCTTAGTCCATTTGGGCTGCTATAACAAAGTTTCATAATATGGGCAGCTTATAAACAAACATTTCTCACAGTTTTGGAGGCTGAGAAGTCTTAAGATCAAGGTGCCCGCAGATTCAGTGTTTGGTGAGCACCTGCTTCCTGGTTCACAGATGGCAGTCTTTTCACTGTGTCCTCACATGGCAGAAGGGCTGAGGGAACTCTCTGGAGCCTCCTTTATAAGGTCACTAATCCCAATCATGAGGGCTTTGCCCTCATGGCCTAATCACCTCTCAAAGACTCTACCTCCTAATACCATCACCTTGGGGATTAGGATTTCAGCATATGAATTTGGGGGACACAAACATTCAGCCCATAGCACTGGCAAAGTGTCTGGCACAGCTATATTTGGCTAGTGGGAATCCCAGGCCTAGGTCCCAGCCTCTCTGATGCAGCATCCAGCCATTCACTCTGAGTTCCTTTCACATTCTAGGGACACTTCCAGAGATCAGAGAGCAAATCCCCACTGCTCTAGAGACCCACAGACTTCTCTTCATCCTTTTAGCCTGGCATCACTTTTTATTCTCAGTGAAATCCTTCTTTCCCATGGCAGTACCCAAGCTTCCCCTTCTCCACCCTAAACAAAAATAATACTATGAATTAACATTTTTTTAAAGCGAGAATAAAAGCAAATTTAGAAAACGTTCCTGTTTGCATTGATCTGTAATACTATGCAAATGTAGTTTCAACAAATTCCTAGCCACCTAGTATACCACTTCCAATCAGAGTACTAGTCCTAAACTCTTATTTAATAGAAATTTGGAGATGACCATTTCAAGCCAGGAAGGAAAGAGTTTTGAAAGCAAGTTCTGCTTTCTGTCCTGTCACAAACATCCCCTGAGGCAAGGAAGCAGAGTTGCTGTCATCTTAAATGAGGGAAGGAAAAGAGGCAAACACAAGCAAACAAACAAAACCTCAATTTTTTTCTTTCTCAGCTACATTATTCATGTGATCTTAAAACAACCACTGAAGCTGATATTATTTCCACCTCTCCGAGCATTGTCATTACCAGCGATGCTGTGTCTGTTATCACTGCCCATGTTTATTCTATTATCCTACTCTGCCTGTTTTTGCAGTCTGGTCTCTGGAGGAATTTGGAAGCTTTTCCTTGGATTTGAGTTGAAGGACATTTGAATGAATCCCTCAACTAAACGCTAGTGTTCCAAGATGGAACACACACACCTAAACTCTCCTTCCACATGCTGGAGCAGCCTTTAGTTGTTCTCCTAATTTCGGTGCTATGGAGGATGACTTAGTGTGAAGTTTCCTTCAAGTTTTCTCCAAGAGCTCATAGATACTTTCACATAAATTGGCCTTACAATGGCTGCTTTGATGCCCTGAGGTGATGTGCCATGTTTCCTGTAAGCTTCACATTAATCATAACTGTTATTAACATGGTAATTAAAGTCAGCTGGTGTTTCCCAAAGTGTGGGACACGTAGACTGGTGGTACCATGAGGTAATTTTAGATGACTGGGACATTAAAACACCAATGAAGCATTTAGCAAGAAAGCTATTCTCTTTTCAATATCTTTTAATCTTCTTGATTATATTAAGTAGAAAAATACCAGGTTGATGCTACTATGTCCAGTCTTAACAAACTGAGAGCAGGCCTTGGACCCAGATCCTGGAGAAGCAACCTAAGTAGACTAACACTGTTTTGTTTTTATTGTGTTTGTTTTTAATGTCTTCTTTTATTCACGTCAATTGAAAATGTTTTCCACTTACCAAAGCAACACAATGTTTCTTTTTAAAATAAATCTATCTAAATTTTTTAAAAAGGTTAAAGAATCCATTAACAACAGTATTTGTGGTTCCTGGATCAGGCAAAAATCATGACAAAGTTTGGGAGACACTAAATTAAGCAATTCATATGAATGGCCATGTGATGTTCTGACATCGACCATGATACAGGTTGCAAGTCATGTGCATTAGAGGCAAGCTATCATCTCTTTAGCACTGTGCCTACCTTTGGATTGTTGCCCGACACTCATCTGATTCCCAGTTTGTGGGGACAGAGGAATTTTGTGGGACTATCAGCCACAAGTAACTGTGTTAGGGTTAGGTGCTTGGGATGAAGCCTGATGTGGCAGAGAATTTACCCTGAAGAGTTAAAAGGAAGCTGGCTTTCAGAGTAGAGGAAGGAACCATTGGGTCTGGGGAGTGAGGCTGACTTTGTAATCCAGAGGCAAGGCAAGGGGTTAGATGCTATGATCCAGAAATCAGCATTGGTCTACAAGTGGAGTCTGAAGCACCTTAGGGTGGTTCAGCGTTGGTCCAATCAACAACCTGGGTGGGACTGAACATTTTACGATGCTAGCAGATTGTAAACTTTTCTTCAGGTTCCTGAACACATCAGAAAGAAACTATTATATAATGGAAGCGAGCCTAGCCCAGGCATAGAGTACAGGAGATAAGACGAAACTGCCTTGTGGACTATTCTATTCTCAAGCGTACAATTATAGAATATCAGGTTTGAATGAGGGATGAGAAGAACTTAAATATACGACTTAAAGGTACTTAAAGGTATCAATATCTTATGTACACTTTTGTACCAAAATATATTTCCAATTGTACAATAAAATTGAATGGGGAAAAAGATTCACTAAACAGAAAGATGGTTTATAGAAAATTTTAGTATGCTGCATTGCGTTAGTAATATATGCCTTCACCACTACTTTATAAAGAATGTAAAGGCTGAAAAAGCAATGGGATATCAATTAAATGAGCAAAGAAACAACTTAGATCCCAAGAGTTCTCAAGTATTTTCTTTACAATGGAGATTAATTTTTTACACATAAAAAAGGCTTTTACCAAATGCCAAATAACCTGTCTTCTACCAAACAAAAGACTAATTCTGAAATTTTAATTTTTTTGCTTGGATTGACTTTAGAATTTTTCTTTTCTTGTCTTGTGTTCACATATAGCAACATGATCAAATATACTTTCAGGTTTAGATTCAGTAATGAATAAATAAATAAATCTCTACATTGCATAGGTTGGTACTAAGCTAAGGCCATACACACACAAGCTTTTGTGCCTTTGACATTCTCTAGTTGTTTGCTAATAAACTTGACCATAAGGGTAGTATCATATACTGGACTTTCTAGGTGATGGTGATGAGGATTTTAGGCTGGTTACCTTTAAAACTGCAGATGAGAAGCAGGCTCCGAGGACTGGAATTTTGCTTGCCCTTTTGAGAGACATTTGCATTTGTGAAGTAAGGGGGGATAAACTTGTAGGGACCTGAAATTGGCCACCCCAGGATATGTCTCTTTGGCATTGGGATTGTTTGGGGCTGATTGCTTTTGACAAACTGGGACAGGGAAGGAGGCTCTGAGGAATGGAACTTGCCCTTGTTGGGACACATTTACATTTGTAAGGTAAATCTCTATCTGTAAAAGGTGCCTCCCTCTCTGTACCAGGAAGAAGAAGAAGAGAGATGACCTTGTCCCTAGAAACTCTTAATAGGGAAGGCAAGAACTTAATTTGGTTGCTGTCTGGCAATCTCATGTAACTGATTTAGGGTGGTGGCTTTTGACCTTTACTTAATCCGATTTGATTCTTGTCTAAAAGTCATGGGATCACCCAATGTCCAGACCCCACCTGCACTGATACCATTTTAACTTTTTTTCATGTTCTTTCCTTTGTCTTGTAAAGAAATGACTCACATACCCATGCCTTATAAAATTAGCCCTAACCCTCAGCTCGGGGCAGCAGCAGCGGCTCTGCCTGCCCATGGGTCCTGTCCCCATGCCAGCGGGGGCAGCTGAAGCGGCAGCAGCAGAAGCTCTGACTGCTCATGGGTCCTGTCCCCATGCTACACTATTCTCTAAATAAAAGAGCACTACTGCCAGATCTTGAGAATCCAAGAAATCTTTCTTTTGACTCCTCGGCTCACCGACCCCGCATCAATGGTACTTACGAGAGAGAGAGAGAACAGAAAAAAAATCTAAGCTGTGTGTAAGCATTTAAAATAAATTTATACTTTAATTAAAAATTCTTCAAATTGATCATAATTAACAAGTAAATTAATGGTTAGTAGAGGATATCTGTAGTGTAATTAAGCTTTGAAAAAGATACGCACAGATTCTCTTCTGACAACCTCCTGCATGCCATAACTAAAGACCCCAACATGACTAATGATTTGTTGCAGCAAAGAAAAACAATTAGCAAATTAATAAATATAGTTTAATTTGCACTTCTATTTTAAGGTTTAATTTGCCTTTATTTTTTTTTTAATATTTTATTTTTTTCCCTTTTCTCCCCAAAGCCCCCCGGTACATAGTTGTATATTCTTCGCTGTGGGTCCTTCTAGTTGTGGCATGTGGGATGCTGCCTCAGCGTGGTTTGATGAGCAGTGCCATGTCCGCGCCCAGGATTCGAACCGACAAAACACTGGGCTGCCTGCAGCGGAGCGCACGAACTTAACCACTAGGCCACGGGGCCAGCCCCTAATTTGCCTTTAAGGAGCTAAAAAGTATCCTCACGCCCCAATCTACTTAGAGGCCATTAGGAAATGAAAATATTTGCATTTCTTCAGTTTTTCCTTTTGCCTAGATAAATTTTTAAGTTCACTCAGCTATTAAGGTAATACGAAACGATTGGCTTTGTGTCATTGTTGTTTTTTAAATAAAAAGTTTTGCCTATTCTGGAATTAGCCATGGGTCTTCAGTATCTTGAATTCAATAATAACATTTTTAAAAAATCCTCCTTAAAAAGGCAAACCAGGAGGTAGTTTAAGAATACTTCCAATGAGATTAACATAGAACTTCCTGACCCTTAGAGCTGGGGTAGGAAAGCTCAACTCAGTGAAATTTGCATACATTAATAGCCTAGGTGGGGTTTTGCTTTGTTTGTGACTGGTAGCCTTTGGGAAATGATACTTAACTATTTTATGTTTTATTAATAAACTATTGTTTTGTCTTACTAATTTTACATCTTGAAGTAAGTGCTTGAATCAGAAACAGCATACTTCCCACCAAACTCTTGCCCAAATAAAATCCCAAGATACGGATCTATATTCCAGAGCACTTTTAAGAGCTACCAAATAGACCATAACATGCTTGGGAAACAGTAAGGGTAAACTGTCAAATTTTCCAGCTAGACAGAGCTGCTGAAGGCGATCCTCAAATCCTTTCTTTTACTATAAATGCTGTATTCTGGAGTTTTTAAAGTGGATAAGAATTTTGTTATTTTAGTACTGAGTTCTTCAGCTCCTAACGCCATCATTATTCAAAGGTCTGATAGTGCATTTTATGCACGTTACACTCATTTTCTATTTCTACAATATTTTCAGAGGAAATATTTTTACCCTAACTTGGGTTCTACTACCATCCTAGTAATTGCAGTTCAGAAAATTCAGTGGTTTCCTAACCACATTCTACTCAATTATTTCATTTCCCAATATGATAGGCTGCAAGGTAGACTACTGGAGAATAAGAAAAGCTTAATTGTTCACTGCTGTACCCCAGCATCTAGAACAATGCCTGACCCAGGATAGCTGTATAACATTTGCTGAAGGAATCCTAATCCTGCTGCTAAGCAAAATTACGTAAATCAATTAGTCCCTTGGGGACTCGGTCTAGATGATCCCTCAAGTTCCATTCAATAGTAAACTTTATGACTTATCTTATTTTGGTTCTAAATGCTCTAAAAAATAGTGGATGAAAGCAATGCAGTGTTTAGAAAGTATCAATTGGTGGAGGTTGCAGATAGCTCAAAAGATGTTAGTATCTGTTACAAATCGAGTGTGCACGTGGTGTCATACAAGTTAAAAAGCCTTTTTTTAATGATTATGATAAAGTCTTTTTTTGAACACGTGACCTCAAAAGATGGCTTAAATATGTCATTACCATCATTGTATCGCCAGTGCCTAGAACAATGATTGGCTCATTGTGACTACTCAATAAATATCAGTTGAATTAATTGTGTAATATTAACATTCCTTTTGAACTCTAGAAGCAGCTAGGTCTTCCTTCACTCATCCTTAGAAAGCGATGGAACAGGACCCAGAAATCCCTTAAAAGGTGAGGACGAGTAACAAGGCTGAACTAGGCTCAGAGGCGGTCCCAGAGAGGCTTAAAGCATTGAAGGAAAGGGAAGAGGACCCAAAACACGCGTGAGATAAAAAACAACACAAAGCGACAAAAACACAAGCATAAGAAAAAAGACCTTTCTACAGTGAGGTTGGCAGGAAGCCACCGCAGCCACTGCAGGTCAACCCTTGTCACCAGGCGGTGACCTCGAGCTGAGATCTCGGTTAACTACCACCAAAGCCCTCGGCTACGCAGACCTCACTTTCAAAAGGTTCTTATCAATACTGACAAGCCCAAGTTCATCCGAGTTCCTTAGAAAGAGAAACCACAAGCGCTAATTCTCCACCTATCCTCCATTCCATTCAAATAACGCAGCCAATAGGAAAACCCTCCGCCCTGAGCAAACGGCTCGGCGGAACTGAGACAGCCCCGGGGCCAGGTCTGCCCTGTCGAGACGCCGTACAGCGCGAATGGGGCCTCCGGAACCCTAGGTGCCCTCAGCCCGGCGGGACAACCTTCCTCCCCTGTCTCCGCCCTCCCAGGTTCGTCCCAGTCCCCGCAAACCGGGCGGCCGGGACCACACCCACTTCCCTCCGGTGGCCGGGCCGCCCCCGCCGCAGTTCGCGGGAGCGCTCTTCCTGGGGCGGGCGCAGGCCCAGGGCGCATGCGCACTGGCCGAAGGGCGCCTCCCTGCCCGGATCTCGCGAAGTTACGTTAGATTGGCCGCCGGTGACGGGTGGCCGGGCCGGGGGCGGGAGGGCTTCTGTGGTAGGAAGGGAGGTCCGCTCGGCCGGGCGCGCCGCCCCAGTGCTCTGTGGGATACTGGAAGTCTCGAGCGTCTCCTCCCGGTTCCCAGCCCTCCTCTGGCCCGCACTCATAGAAACAGTCACACACCCCCTGCCTCCCCTCTCTTCCCTCTCCGCCTCCCCCTTCCCCCCTCGCGATAAGAAGACCCGGCGGCAGGAGAGGGGATGAAGATGGCGGACGCGAAGCAGAAGCGGAACGAGCAGCTGAAGCGCTGGATCGGCTCCGAGACGGACCTCGAGCCTCCCGTGGTGAAGCGCCAGAAGACCAAGGTGAAGTTCGACGATGGCGCCGTCTTCCTGGCTGCTTGCTCCAGTGGCGACACGGACGAGGTCCTCAAGCTGCTGCACCGCGGCGCCGACATCAATTACGCCAATGTGGACGGACTCACCGCCCTGCACCAGGTCTGTGCGCCCGCCGCCGGCTCTCGGACCCCGCGGGTGCTCGTCGGCCGCCTGCCGGGGCCTCCCCGCCGCCCTCGGCCTCCTGGGGCTGGGGGCGGCGGCAGACTCCCTGCTGCGGGGTGAGGGGGCGGCTTCCCGCGACGGAGGGAGGGAGAGAAGTGGTGGAGGCGGCGCTGGGCTGGAGGCCCCCTTCAGACCAGTTGGTGGTGGAGTTGGGAACCGGCTGATTTCCGGGGTAGAGGAGAAAGGGGACTCTGGTCGGCTTGGGCCCCAGGGCCATTTGTGGACGTGTGTCTGGGATTTGGGGTCGAGATGAGGAGGGGTGTACTGGGGTTGTGCCCGGGTCCCGATGTCAGTGATATAGGTGGAGAACGGGAAATGCAGGAAGAAGACGACCCAAAGGGACATTAGGGACACTTGGGCAGATGGACGTCTTTGGCTTGTAGGTGGGCATTGGATTTGTTGTAGTTTTTAGGACTTGATTACAAATGATGATGATAATAGTAATCAAGAGCCCTAAGCCGAGTGCTCTGAGCGGGCGATTTCCTGTTTTCTCCTTTATTACTCTTGGTCACTGGGGAGGGGAAAACGGGGTGTAATTAGCCGATCTGCACTGGCTGAAAGGGAGGGGATGGAAATGGGTAGGGTAAGGAAGCGTTCAAAAGGGCTTGCCCACCGCCAGACCGGAACGTCCTGCAGACTCCTTGCTCGGGGAAGAGTTGCCGCAGTGTCAGATCCTTGAGCCCCGGGTTCTGGGGTGTGCTCTGGGGTTAAAAAGAGAAGAATAAACACGGGGCATTCTTTTCAAAGCCGGTTACCAAGCTCTAATTTGTCTTTTGGGGGTGGGAAAAAAGAAAGCTGGTCACAAACTTTTCTCAAAATGGATGCTTTGTGCATGTTAAAGTTTTATAGTAGTCTGATTGGGATCTCTCAATGTTAGCCAAATAAGGAGAAACTATTGGCAATCCAGAGATAATGTTGCTTTGCCTTTAACAGGCCAAAAGCAACACAACCACGGAGGGCTCTGCATAAAAAGCAATTTTTAAATGATGGTAATTGTGACTAGACAGACTCTTTGCATTTCTTAGTGAGCAACTGGAATTGCTAGAAAACGATTTTACAGCAACAGCTTCCCCTTACAATGAAAAGACTTGTAAACTATATGCCTTGGTTAAATGTGGAAGATCTTAGCTTTATTTTCATTAATACTGTAACAAAAACTTGTTTGGGAGGTTGAAACTTAAGGCTTTGTATTTCATGCATATTCCCTTGCTGCCTTTTTAAAAGAGAGAAGTGTGGTGGCATTTTTCTTTTTACTGCTTCCTGTTTGGTGAATGATGACTGTTTTAAGTTTTATTCAATTCAATTTTCATATAAAAGTTGGCTTATAGCCCTTGTTTGCTAAGTTCACAGGATGAGCTGAAATGACTGGACATTGAAATCAAAATTTGTCCCGAAAGTGCAGGACAAATCTGGAATTCAGAATGTGGCAAATATAGCATGGTCTTTAGCTCTTTCTCTATTCCCTTTAGTGTCTCTACTGTATAGCAGACTTTTTATTGGCTGAGCTTTATTTTAAAGCATAGCATAACTCTAGATTCTAAAAACATGGTGTTGAGAATGAAAGGAACTTCTGGCATTAAAAATGATAATTATGTAAGATGAATCTTTTCAAATTTCTTTTAAGTTGTAGTTTGCACGTTTTAGCATAGAATTGATTCTGAAAGATAGTTATTGTATGCTTGAGGTCAGAATACAATTGGATGATGGTTTACATCAATATGTTTTATTAAAATTGTCAAATAGAAATTTGAAGTTTATTAGTGTTGTGGAGGAACCCAATTGCATTGGTTTGGAGGAAAAGGATAATTTCTAGAACTTGTATTAATTATTATTGGCTTAGGTAGGAAGAGAAAATACTACACATAAGAGACTTAAGGTTTTTTTCCCTCTCAGTTTGGACGTGTTGCAAGAATTATCATACTTCTCGATGTCTTCCTGATTAACTGAATGCAGTGGTTAGTTTGGCATTATAGAAGTGTAGCGTTTATTGGGTATTTTGTTTTAGCTGACAAGTGCTTAATCAGAAGTTCCCAGGTTTATGCACAATCATTTGCATAATATCTTTGTGTAATTTATCTGCACATTCCTTAAGTCAGTGAAGCCCAAGTCTTTAAAATATCAAGCATTAAAATTTTATTTTGTTTTCTCCACTCTCATTTCTCATTTATTACCTCTCGTACTTTTTTCCCCGTTGTGGCTGAGAACCAGGAGTTCGCTTTAGGCAAATTCAGGACAACAGATAATGAAAGATGATAAAACTTTTTCAAAAAGATCACAAGAAAATTTTAAGCTTTTAAGAAATCTCTTAAATGCTGCTTGTTTTAAATACTTAAATTATAAAACCTATAATTGACCCACTGATTTGTTTAATAGCCCTTGAATAGTTTTTTTATTTAACCTCTGGAAAGTTCATAGAATACCTGAAATGTTTTTACCAGATTACTTATTGGTTAGTCTTTTGGAATATTCATTTACTTTTTTGGTTTTGATCAAGTGTCCTAAATTTCACTGTCAGGAGAAAAGTTTTAGAAGCTTCACAACCCACAAATATACTTCTTAATATAATATTTTACTTCCATTTTTAATATAAGCACCTTTTATTTAAAAGTTAATTAATTTTTTATGCTCTTTCATTAGAAGTTAGAAAAGATACTCACTTTTCTGCTATTCTTTTTGTATAGAAATATGTCATCCAAATAGGAGAAAAAGCAGTATTTCTTGTCAAATTTCCTATCTTGGTCTCAGCTCTGATTTTATAGCTACCTGGTAGTTTTATACTATGTGATCTGTATCTGTATTTCAGGATACTTTATAAAGATTTTAAGAGAGTTATAATAGAGTTTTCTGTAGAATGCCTTATTGCTGATTCTTACTGATACTGGGTGTGCATGAAATGCAGGACTGAGATTTCTTTCAACAATTTTGAGTTTACCCTTTTGATTTTACCTTGAAATCTTATCTAATTCCTCTATGCCAGTGACTTCCAAGTTGATTTCCACTTCTCACGTTTCTGCAGAGGTCCAATCCGTTATTTCCAATTTTCTGCTGATGAACAAGTATTGATTTAAAATGAAATATTATTCAGTAATTGTGATTTTATATTTAAAAATATGTCTTTAAGTAGTAATAGGGACTCACTTCCTTTGCCATAGACTAGCAACTACTGTATTTACATTTACCTTTGTGATTTCTTCAAAGGATTCTTATTATTCAAACATGGATTTTCATAGTTGTAATTCAGTTTTAGAATCTACTTTTATCACTTAGCATTAGTTTACATATATCTGTATTTTTTCATATCTGTAGACTTTATCAGTATCCTTTTTTCGGTCGTATTATTGCTTCTGTTAGACAGGTTTACATCAATGTTAGGAATTTCTTTAAATTCGACCTAAATGAAACTTACATCTTTCTTCACCAAGCCTTTTCTTCTCATTGATGCCTCTGTTTCTGTTAATGATGTCATTAATCTCTAGATCAAGCTTTAAACATTTTAATTAGTTTACTCATCCCTTTGTCTACATATATCCGTCATTCTTCTTCACAATTGCCTTTGCATCAATTCTTTTCCTTGCCAATCTCATTTTCAACCTAGTTCATACCTTTATATTTTTATCCCTAGAGTATAGTAATAGCTTAATTGCTTTTCCTGCCTCTTCTCTCCCTGGTCCAATCCAGCATTCATAGTGTTATCACATTAATCTTTTAACAATATCACTTTGATTGTGTCACTCCTCTCCTTCAATTCAGATTTAAAGTATTTCACCATTTAACTTATACTTGATATATCTCCCTTGTGTTATATCCTTTACTCTTTACATTTTTGTGTCCATGCCTATGGCGATGCTTTTTCTGTCACTACAGTATCCTCCCTCCCTTCTTTGCCAATCAAAATCCTAGTCATTCTTCAGAGTTCAACTCAGTTGACAGCCTGAAGGGATCTTCTGTCCTTTGAATTTGTATAATAGTATGGCAGGGAGAGATACTCTCTCCTCTGGGGTGCTCACTGTACCTTCTATTTTGCATTTCTGCTGCTATTAAAACATTTCTTAGTGAATGATGTTTGTAAGTTTGTCTTTCCTGGCTTGCTGTAAGGACTCCATCTTCTACTTTTTTGTATTTCCAGAGCCTGGCACATAGTAGGTACTCACTAAAGATTTATTGAATTGTATCTTTTACCTTGTATTGTAGATATGAAGTTTTACAGTTATTTGTATCTTGTGAGATAAATCTTAAAACTTTCACGTACGGATATCAAGAGTGTTGTTCTCATACATAGTAGAGCTTGTATGTTTATAAAATAAATGAAAAACTTTGTTTTGGATCTTCTGTGCAGATTTTTTTAATATCTTGAGATTTTAAAAAATTCTTTTTTTTTTTCCGCTTTTTTTGCCCAAAGCCCTGCAGTATATAGTTGTGTGTTTTAGTTGTGGGTCCTTCTAGTTGTGGCACGTGGGATGCCGCCTCAGCGTGGCCTGACGAGTGGTGCTATGTCTGCGCTCAGGATTTGAACCAGCGAAACCCTGGGCTGCTGCAGTGGAACGAGAGAAGTTAACCACTCGGCCACGGGGCTGGCCCCTAAAAAATTCTTAATGTTAACCTCTTTCCTATTAAGAATCCTAAACCAGTTTAAATCTTGGTTAAGTGATAGAAAAATATTCAGTTGAGTCATTAATTAATTTGCCAGCTTCGTTATAAGGCTCTGAATTAGGTCCTGTAGAGGAATACAAAGTAGAATTAAATCCATGTTCTATGCTATTATAATTTTAAAATAAAGTTTTCTTTTTGCTTTTCAGTACAGACAGACTTGTAGGTAAATTTATTATTAAATCCTTTTGCTCTTAAAAATATAAATTTGATCAACTTCTAAGGGAGCCATTTGAAGCTTCTCTCTAAAAAATATGCGACTCCCCTCTTGTCAGTAAAAGGACTACTTTCGTGTAGTCTTAAGTGCTTAATCTTCTCAGCCACGCCGTTTTTACTGAATCACAATCTGAAATGTAACTTGCTTTTTAAAAGTATTCTAATAAGGCTGAAGTGCTTTCCAACCAAAAGGAAAAGAGACTGGAAGCAGCTAATACTGTCTCTTGTTAGAGAGTAGTATAATTGCTGTGCATGAGAAATCGGTTTAAAATTGAATATAGAGTTTATAATTGATAGCTTTTTATTTTTTTGGTGGGGAGTGTTCAGATCTTGGAAGAGTATTGGATCACTTATAAATAATATTAAAATCTGTATTTAAAAGAATGCAGTATAAATTTTCTCTACGTTAATTTTCTCGTTAGAAAAGCTATATAACACTTTATGCCGATGGTTCTTAAAACTTCTTATTGAACTCATCCTAAATCCATTAAAAAAAAAACCCAGGTAAACAAACTAAACTTCTAACCCCAAACTGGCCCTTTACTTCCTGAAATTAACTGGACAACCCTAGCCATATATGGGGTGTGCTCGTAGGGCACCATACCCACACTGCTGCTGTTATGATGCCTTCTCTGCAGTTGCTGCCTCTGTGCTTCCTGGCAACAGTTTTGTGGTCTGACTTTGAAGTGTCATAACCAAGACCATCTTTCGTGTGCTTCAGCTACAGTGTGTTTGCAAGCTGTGACTGAGCATTTTCTGGAGTAGCCAGGTAGAAGCACTGGGTGGAATAAAGGAAGTTTTTTTTCATCGTTCAACTGTTAGCACATTTTACAAGTACTGTTCACATGAAAAAAGTACTTTTACTTTAAAAAATATCTAGTTAGATGATTTTTAAAAGATAAGTATTTACAAACCTTTTGTGAGGGGCACATGGAATATTGCTTTGTTACTGCTATTAAAACGTGTTACTTCTTGACACTTCCCCAACTTGCTGTTTTCATTGCCTCTCTGCCTGTAAAAAATTGCCATTTTCACCCCACTTTTATTTGGGAAGTTTGTGAGGTTCCACAATCATGTTGAAAGTATGGAGTATTGGCATTTTGGTATCCCTCTTTGAAAGGTTGAAGAGCTCCAGCAGTCATTTTGAGTTTTTTCCAAGTAGGGGTTGAATAGGTAGTAGCCGTGACTTACCACAGTGCTTTATTGAGGAGTGGGATTGACTATTGAAAATTTGCTGAGGATTTGGTATATGTGAAAAACTACAGTAGGTGCTTTTACAACCATTATCTATTTAATTCTCACAGCATCCCTTTTCTCTTGCTCAAGGTTACCAAGATATTAAACAGCAGAGCTGGGTTCTAATGTAGATCTGTGTGATTCCAGAACCCAAACTTAACACTGTGTTAGATGTCTTCTTTTTTCTCTCCCCTCCCCTTTTTTTTTTGAGGAAGATTAGCCCTGAGCTAACATCTGCCGCCAATCCTCCTCTTTTTGCTGAGGAAGACTGGCCCTGATTAGCATCCGTGCCCATCTTCCTATATTTTATATGTGGGACGCCTACCACAGCATGGCTTGATGAGCGGTGCCATGTCTGCACCCGGGATCCGAACCGGTGAACCCCAGGCTGCTGAGGTGGAACGTGCGAATTTAAATGCTACGCCACTGGGCCCGCCCCTAGGTGTCTTCTTTTAAGTCAAAAGAAGAAAGTATTCTTAAATCTTCCAGTCATTTTGTTTGATGATTATTAGTTGGAGGTTTCCCCGTTAATCAGCAGAGAATCAAATGAAACACACATGCCTAGATACAATTTTTTATTCATCTACTTTGTTTTAGCTAGCCAACCCTTTTAAGAGCTTTCTATGGTAATTGAAATGCAGTAGTACTATAGCTAAATTAATCTCAGAATCAGTCCTAAATTTTAGGAACTGCCAAGATGATTATTTTTTTTTTTAAAGATTGGCACCTGAACTAACATCGGTTGCCAATCTTTTTTTTTTTTTTACTTCTTCTTCTCCCTAAAGCCCCCCAGTACATAGTTGTATATTCTAGTTGTAGGCCATTCTGGTTGTGCTGTGTGGGACGCCGCCTCTGCATGGCCTGACAAGCGGTGCCATGTCCGCACCCAGGATCCGCACCAGTGAGACCTGGGCCGCCCAGGTGGAGCGCAAAGTGAAAAAGGAAACAACCTCCAGCTTGTCACTACCATTTAACTTGGTCTCCTGCAGTTTACTTTCTGATTAAATGCTGATAAAGTTACCTGAATTAACTTCTGAATTAGTAAAACAAACTTTTTCATGTTAATCATGTTTGGTTTTAATTGGAAGCCTTTTGTTATTAGGAATATCCACGTTATAAGAATATTCCATTCCTTAAATCATTTTGCACACTTTACCCAAATTACATTTCAGGTCTTAACTTGCAAAAGGCAATAGAATTTATTTTTCCTTATTGGTAATAAGTCCGAGCACCATTTGAAACGTGATTTACTTGTTACCCGTCAAATCATTGATTCCCAGAATTTTACATTTCATGGGCCAATAAAATGTTTTTTAAATTTCACTGACTAAAAGAGGATAGCCTGATTTTTATTTTGCCATGTGAGAGCATTAAGAACAAACAACTTGATCACCTTCAACTATCATCATCCTTTGATAAAGAAAAAGAATAGTTTAACAATAACAAAAGGATACTGTATCCAAATAAAGGACAGTGGGGAGTCATATATAACAATCTATAACATATTGCCCTGTTAACAACAGATGTTCTTGATGCTCTTTCATGCAAGTAGAGAGAGTAGTTGAGGGTGAACAGATTTCATAACTCTATTCCCTAGTTCCTCCTTTTGGTAGGATATGATAGAGTGCAGGTGGTGGCAAGCCAGATCATCAGGGTGCAAGTGCCTGGCCCCTGAACACCCAATAAGGAGCAGAAAAGAATTACCTGAAGAGATTCAGGGGATGAATCTGTGAAAGCTTTCTTTAGGAATCCCTGGTTTCATATTTATACTTCCATAAGCCTTTGCATAGGTAATCTTCCTCTGGAATGTATTTCCCCGCTTGTTTATATTAAGGAACAGCTCAAAGCACAAAGTGTGGACTTGCTTAACTACTGGGGCACACGATGATTCTCTAACTTACTGTTTAAACTCTAAGTTTGGCACTCATACACTACCTGCTATTGTTAGTATATCTTATTTCCAGACAAAATAGTGAATTCCTTCAGTTAGGGACTTTGATTCGTTTTTCTTTAAATCCCCTTTGGTATCTGCGTTTTATTTTAGCACGTGCACAGTTAATGTTCGTTGATTGAAAAAAAATTGAACACAGTGTAGACTAATCTTGTGAAGAGCAGAGTTCATAGAAAACAAAATGATGACAGTTTATGTGGGTAAATGTAACAGAGCTAACAAACATTAAAAGTGTTCTGGTAAAAAAGCTTATACCGATCACTTATTAATACTTACAATGTAAAGGTACCCATTATTACAGTCAGAATTTAGTAGGAGCTCAGATTTATTTTTGAAATGGAATATATTCCTGATTACCAAGTAAAATTTTGCTTAGTTTATCTACCATACTTTCAAATTAATTTCTTTAAACAGATCATTGGGTGTTGGTTTAGAAAAGGAATCCCGGTAATACTCGCATTAGAAACTAATTCATATTTTCTAACAATTTTAATCATACATTTTTCCTAAATAACACTTTTACTGTGCATCCCTGTATGTCAGTATTTCCTGACCTCATTAGTATTTTGGTTGTTTATCTTTTCATTGTTGTGCTGGCTAACCATAAAAAGACAAACTTGAGCTCTGTGTTACTGCCCTAAATGTGCTTGCTTGACTCGAATGCTCTTTCATGGGTGGAGACATTCCACATTGTCATGTGTTATATAGGCATTTGTGAAATGACATTCAGTAGAAACCATGAAAAGAAGTGAAGGCATTCCTCAGCTGTCACCTTTTTAGTAATCTATTTAAATGCATTATGTGCATTGAGTGAGATATTCTGCAGGGAGAGCTTCGCTGAATAAAAAGCATTACTTTAACTTACTATCTCATATTTGAAATGAAATTACGTTTTTTTTGTTTAACATGTTCTCTAACAAAAAAATAATAAGATTGTAGAAAGTTTGTGTCATTTTCTTGAGTACTTGCATAGTGCAAAGGAGAAATTTTGTGAGATGTATGGAATTGATACCCTCCTACAAGAAGGGTACAGAATCCCACACATGTGGGAAAGTGTATTTTCGTGGATTAACTGTTAAAACACACACACACACACCCTCATCCACACACACCAATTACTTTTACTTTGTAGTAAACATGCTAAAGTATATACATTTTATTACCCTTCAGAATTATTTTAGATGGTTGTAAACTTATTCCAATATTTATACCTTTGCTTGGAACATTTCTACAACTCTTCCATTGGAGCTTCAGCTCCTGAATGTTCTTTAGGATATCCTCAGTGTTGGGTTTTGTGGTTTTCTTTTTCTTTCAGGAGAGTTTTTAAAATTTGAAAATGATAGTCATTTGGAGATATGTCTGGTGAATAAGGTAGATAGGTCTTGGATAATCATGGTTAATAAATACTGTCAACGATTAGATGATTTCTAAATTAGAAGCTTTCTAAAAAGCTTACTCTTAATTGGAACATGATCATAAGGAGGCCATCTTGGATTTTTTTTTCTGCTTTTTCTCCTCAAATCCCCCCAGTACATAGTTGTATATTTTAGTTGTGGGTCCTTCTAGTTGTGGCCTGTGGGACACCACCTCAGCATGGCCTGATGAGTGGTGCCATGTCCTTGCCCAGGATCCAGCGAAACCCTGGGCCACCGAAGCGGGCCGGCCCCGCCATCTTGGATTTTAGTTAACTCTTTTTACATTGTTTGGACTTGAGTATGCTTCAGAATTTATGATTAACCTTGTGTACTTTTCATTTTTGGTCTAGATTTTGCATGAAACAAGTCAATGTTAGAGCTTGTGATTTGAACAACATCTTTTTTTGTGGATGTTTGTGTTTTCCACAAAAGATTTTGATGCTGCTATTCCAGATGATGACGGTGTGTTTCATTAAGAGCTATTGTTTTTCTCAAAGATATGTTAATTTGTGCAGTTTTTCTTAAAAGATTAGAGCAGATGACATGTTTAGCAATTTCTATATCCTTTCCAAGTACATGGAACAATCTGCATAAAAACTTTGCCTCATAGTCAAGTTTTTTTTCTTTCAAAATGTCTATTGCTGTTTAACTCTTTCAACCATCATCTTTTACAGTAAAATGTCTTTAAGTTTCTGATCTTTTCAGCATTTTTATTTATCTTGTGGTAAACATGCAAATGCCTTAAGTAATTATTAAGTCTTCAATGCCTTCTACTCTTACTTTTTGTCTTCCTCATCTCCTTTTTATTTTAAAACATGGCTTATTTTCAGGTTTGTTTATTGTTCTAAATGTATTTCATCCCAAGTAAAAGTTTAAGAAGAATAATTATTTTAGTAATTAAAGCACCATAGAAAAATTAAAAAAAGAAATTAAATGCTATTCTAATTTTCAGGCTGGAGGTAGCTCCACTTAAAACTTTAGTAAACTCCCTTTATCTCTATCCAATATATTTTTTCTATAAATGGAATTATACTTAATTTTCTGATTTATAACGTGCTTTTAAAGTTTTACATATTTAGAAATACTTCTCTGTTAATGAATATTGATTCCACTGTGTGTGTGTATGTTTGTATACGTGTGTGTGTACATGTATACATCCCAAAATTTATTTTTCCAGTCATCTGATGATGGATATTTAGTATATTTTCAGTCTCTCATGATGTGGTAGATATTATACTACGAACATCTTTGTTCACTTGTGACACTGTATTGTTAAGATTGATAGTTAGAAATTTCACCTGCTGTTTTTGTTTTGCTCAGAAATTAAAACGTGCTGTTTTAATGCTTGTTTTTGCTAAAGGTGTTTCAGTAAAGTCTCTAATATATCTAATATAGAAGACTCTTTTTTTGACATGAAGTTCATCTCTTGCTAATAAAAACTACATGTATTTATTTGGATGTTAGAGCCATATTTTGACTCCCCTGGAGAACAGCAATTGTAAAAGGGAAAGGTATCCAGGCAGAGAGTATCTAAAAGCTTTTGGCCCCAGGCAGTAGAAGACTATCTTTGAAAGGACTCTTGCTGACCACATCTGTTACATTCGTAATGTAATGATGTCATCCTCCTTCTCTAAGTCACCCAGTGGAGAATCTATTTTATTACTTTGTTACTCTGTTTGTGTCAATAAAATTTGTCTATAAGTTATTTAAAATATTAAACAGTATTTGTATTTTACAGACATAATGCTATTATTTATTTAAATTAGTGATTAACTTCCATGCAGCAAACATAGAAATCATTTTTTATCATATGCCTTGCACTGTGTTATCTCTAAAAACAATAGTCCCTGCCTGTGTGTAGTGCACTATCTAGTGGAGGTGGCAATGTGAACAAATGATTACCATTTTAGTAAGTGTTAGACTAGAGATACAGGGTGAGATGAAAGTTTTTATTAGGAGGACTTAACCTAGAATGTGAGGAAAGACATCCCTGAGAAAGTTATGTTTAAGTTATAGGTAACTTAACAGATGTCTTGATCCTTTTATGACCCTGCTCTCTCCTTGTTTGTCTTCTGACTCCCCTGTTCAGTTTCCCTTTCTGATCTATTTCTTTCTTTCTTAAAGAAGAATGTTCCAGGGTTCTTATATGTCTATTTTTTTCTTTTCCATTTCATTCATTCCTATAGTTTCAACTGTTTTTGTTTTATATGATCTGTTCTCCTTTTTATACAATTCATGTCTCTTTTTGACATTGTGGAAATGACATTTCTGTTTACTAAACTAAAATGTCAGAGTCATCTTCGTTTTCTCCTTCACTTCCTACATACAGTCAATATCTCCCATCACAGGCACATGTGAAAAAGAAATGCTCCCAAATCCATACTGGCTTTTATATACTCATTTAGTAGAATTAAAGTCCTACTCTGTGCCATTCCCTATTAACTGCTCGGGGGATACATTTTTTAGCAAAACAGATATCAACACTACCCTCAGAGTTTACAGTAAAATGAAATTACCTAGCCCTCACGGACGTGCAAATCAAAACCACAATGAGATACCACTTTACACCCACTAAAATGGCTATAATACAAACAACAGATAGTAACAAGTATTCACTAGCGTATAGAGAAATTAGAACGCTCATATGTGGCAGGTGGTAATGTAAAATAGTGCAACCACTTTCAAAGCAGTCTGGCAGTTCCTCAGAAGGTTCAACATAGAGTTACCATGTAATCCAAGAGTCCTACTCCTGGGAATATACCCAAGAGAATTGAAAACATATGTCTACACAAAAATGTGTACATTGATGTTCACAGCAGCATTATTTTTAATAGCCAAAAAGTGTGAATAACACAAGTGTCTATCAGCTGATGAATAGATAAATAAAATGTGGTTTGTTACTGGAATATAATTTGGCAATAACAGGAAATAAAATACTGATACTTGCTACAACATAGATGAATCTTAAAGACATCATGCTAAGGGAAGGAAGCCAATCACAGAAGACTGCATATTATATGATTCCATTTATGTGAAGTGTTCAGAATAGGCAAATCTGTAGAGACAGAAGATAGATTAATGGTTGCCAGAGAATGGAGATGTTGAAGGGAAATGAGGAATGACTGCTAATGGGTATAGCATTTCTTCGGAGGGTGATAAAAGTGTTCTAAAATTGGTTGTAGTGATGGTTGCACAACTCTGAATATACTGTGTACCCTTGAAATGGGTGATTGTATGATGTGTGAATTATATCTCAATAAGCTGTTAAATTTTTTGAAGACTGAAATTACTTATGTATTTATCAGTCTTCACCGCTCAAAATTGAGGTGCTGGAAGAGGCTGTAATTATCTTCTGCCAGTCCCTCAGCCCCAACCTAGGCTTGGTGTTTGTCGCTGTAGTTATGATGGCAAAGAAGACAGCCGGACATTGTCCCTGCCCTGACACAGCTTGCAGTGTACTGGGCTATATAGATAAATATATAGGCAATTATATGTTTATGTCACTTGTATGTAATGACGTGTAGTGGTAGTAATACGGAGTGCCATGTAAATTCAGGAAGGCATATTTCACCTAGATTTGGAAGGGGTAAGTCTTCTTGGAGAAAGTTGATGTTTGAGCTGCTACTGCTGAGTAAAACTTAGCCAAGGTTGTGAGGAAGGGAACGGTCTGGGAAAGTATTTCAGAGAGAGGGAATAGCATTTGCAAAGAGTTGGAGGTGAACAGAGGTGCTGAAGGATTTTAATCAGATTAAATGAGAGATTTTCTCTTTAAGAAAAATGACTTTGACTGTAGTGTGGAGAACGCACTGAAAAAGATAACGAGACTGGCGGCAGGGAGACTAGTTTAGGAAATTGAATAGTCTCAGAGAGTTGAACTAGCTTAGTGGCAGTGGAGTTGGAAAATAGTAGATGAACTCAAGACATTTAAGAAATAGACTTGGTAAGAATTGAAAGCGGATTGGCCTGAGGGGATAGGAGTCAAAGATGTGCATGCCGTTGGCTTCTGGTTTGGACAACTAGGTGAATGGAGGTGCTTCTTACAGCATGTATACATTCAGTAAATACTTAACTGTGTACTTACTATGTAGGTCAGGAGCAGAGTATATTTGAATGCTATTGGGGGAGACAGGCAATAAACAAGAAATTACAGTCAAATGTGAAATGTATGCTAAAGAATGTACAGGCTGTTGAGCCAGCGTGGAGGGAGGGGTGGCCTAACTATAAAAAATACATCAAAGTCTTACTTGGCTTTTTTTTTGTCTTGGATTAGCCTATTTTCTTAGGTCTTCCTGGTTCTCTGGAAGTGTGAATACCTAGTAGAAAAGAATTTATGAGGTTGCAGAAAAACCACAGGATAAGAATTCATGGTTTGATATTTTTTAGTGTTTTGATGAACTATCTTAAAACACATGCAAACTTCTGTTTGTTTTTCTGTGCCTTTCAGTTCAGAAGAATTAATTAAGAACTTCTAAGTAAAGCCAAATTTATTTTTACGATATTGTGGGGGAGGGCAGAGTAGGTGTTTTGGGGGGTATGGGTATGGGTGGAGCACACACTGTTAGGAATAAAGGAGTGGGAGTGGGAACAATCTGTCTTTTATTGCCTGAAATAATGCACTGTGAAAATAAGTTCATAGGTTAAAATGAGAGGTGAGAGTACGTTTTCTCAGAGTATGTTGGATTTTCCTAAGAATTGTACAGTTAAAGAATTATTCAACCTCTAACTTCCTTTCCTTTCTAAATTTACCAAGTGATGTTTTCAGAGAAAAGAAAGGTAAAATATTAATTATAACTAAGAAGCTTATACCCTAATATTTTTCTACCTAATATATTTTAATATTTTTTCTGTTTTGCTTAAACTGTTACCGGAGTTGCTTGAGTATTGGTGACTTTTTCTGCATATTTTAATGCTTTTTAAAGTCGTACAGTTAATGGGAAAAGTAGCAGTTGTACAAAAAGGTTGTATAGGTTATTTTGACCTTGAGCAAGCATCTTTAGACTTGTTTCAACTTAAACAGGAAATGGTTATTATATATTAAACTTTAACTCAAAATTAACATGTCATCTTTTTCCCTTTTCAACTCACCCTTGGCATTTAAAGCCAATCTTGGCAGTGGGAGTGTGTGTGTGGGTGTGTTTTATGTGTGAAATGGATTGATAGTGTATAAACTGTTCTCTTTCAAAAAACATTTAAGTGTCAAAAAGTTAGTGACAAGACAATATGTATGGTATGATTCCATTTAGGGGGAAAAGTTGTTTGCACAGAAAACAAATCTGGGGAAATTACCCCAACTGTTAACAGTGATTCTCTCTCCCAGGGAAATATAGAAGATACTGAATTATATTGTCATTGAATCTTTTACAACAAGCAAAAAGAAATGACAAAGATGAATCTGAACTGGAGAAAAATGCCTAAATGGCTACTTCCACTAATGTATTAAGGATTAAATACTGAGACATTGACAGAGTTAATGAAATTTAGTTTGCTAGACTTTGTCCACTCAAGGAAGCTGGTGTTGATGGTTAAATAGTTATTTCTGTGCTATGCCTGCCTTTTTTCTGAACCTTTTACTTTGTAAGGAAAGCCTGATTGACAATGTGATGGACACCTTGGGAGAGTTTTTAAAAGAAGTAAGAAAATGAATTAGAGGTTTAGTTAGATGTATTTTGAAGCTTTTGGCAAGTGGACTACAGAAAATTCAGAGAAAAGATACGCATAGTTCCCAAAAAAGGCAGATCGTTTTTGAGAGTTAAAGGGATTTTGAAAGATAAATTTGGATTTCAGTATTTTAAACAATTCCAGTGGGAGAGATGTAGAGGAAAGATCTAGAAAAGCAATTTTTATACAGTGTGCTCTTTTCCCCTGTTTTATATGGATATAAAAAGCATTTAATGATGAAGATCTGTTTTAAGAATGAATTGAAAAAATGGCCACAAATCTCTAAGAATAGAATCAAGAATGTGGAAGCCCAGGGTTACATGAATTTTGTGAAAATATTTTTGAAGACAGTGAAGAGAGGGCTTTTAAGACTTGTAAACTGGAGCAAGAATAGGAAGAAGGAAGTAACTGATGTCACGGCATTTAATTTACATGTATGTTTGTTTAAAATGGGCTTCTAATCTAAGTGGCAAAATTCTAATATCCATTATTAAACAGTTTTAGAAGAGATTGTGTTGATCAGTAGATGCCAGTTTGAGTTTTCTGAAAACAAGTCATGTTGACCTATCTACTTCCTTTTTTGACAAGGTTGGTAAATTTAAATGAGCGAAATGTTGCAAACCAAGTATAGCTTGATTTTTAGTGAAGCACTTGGACAGGCTTTTGTTAGATCTTTGTGGTTCACTTGACAAAAATCTAGTATGAATATTAGCAGGATTAGAAGGATTAACCGCTGGATGAACCACTATATATACATCAGCCTACTGACAAATCACTCTGTCAGCCCAGAGAGGGGCTAAAGTAGTGGGCCTTGTGTTCTTAGTCTTGACCCTATCCTAGTCAACATTTAGTAGATAAAACTGCAGGACCTGAGGGAGAACTTCAAAAAGCATAGAATAGGAGGTTTTAAACAACAAGATGAAAAGATAATGGGTATTAAGATAAAATTCTGCATTAAAATATGGATGAGTATAGGTTGGTGGAAATCATCTTTGACAAAGATGAGAAAAAGGTTACTGAAAACAGCAAAACCAGTGTCTGACAGCAGTATAATAATTTTAAAATGTACTAATTCAGTGTAAAGCCAAATTAGTGTTTAGCCTAGATTGTTTTTTTTCCTTCTTCTTCTTCCCAATGCCCCCCAGTACGTAGTTGTGTATTCTAGTTTTAGGTCCTTCTGGCTCTGCTATATGGGACACTGCCTCAGCATGGCTTTGATGAGTGGTGCTGGGTCCGTGCCCAGGATCTGAACCGGTGAAACCCTGGGCCACTGAAGCTGAGGGCGCGAACTTAACCACTCAGCCATGGGGCCGGACCCCTAGCCTAGATTTTTAAAAATAATCTATTCCTCTGTACTTTGAGATACATCTGCAGAACTATGTCTAAGTACTACAGTTTAGACTTATCTGCTGTTTCAGCAGATCTTACTAATTACAGCCTTCCTTTGATTACCCACCAGGGGAAGGCTTTGTATAGAAGTTAATTCTACAGAGAATAACCTACATTCCAATCCTTTTTCTAGAATTGTCAACAAATTTTTACATAATTATGCACACACACTTGTGGTTCTTTATATGCCCTAGGACCTCCTTGAGGACACGCTATACCAATGAGTACAAGTAAAACTGGGAAATCTGAATAAGAGAGATGGATTATATCAATGTTGATATCCTGGTTATCATATTATACTAGAGTTTTGCAGAATTTTACCATTAAGAAACTAGGCCAAAGGAATATCTCTGTATTATTTCTTATAACTGCATGTGAATTCATAATTGTCTCAAAATAAATATTTTTAATTTTTATGTATTATTATTTTAATGTAAAAAATATTGAGGAACCTAAAGAGCTTTATGTTTATGTTGGCTGTGTCTCAGTATTTACTGAGTTAGAAAATAAAGCTGAAAGAACTTTTAAATGTTAACTTATTTTAAAATAATAATAGCTCATTATAAGTCAATATAAATAACATGTTTATGAAAAATAACATGCTTTTACAGAACAAAAAATTTAATGAAAAAATGCCATTGTTTTACATTTTGTAGATTTCTTTAATGTCTTGCTTAATAGAAGATAAATGGATTTTCATACTTATTTCTGCATCTAGTCTATTGTGATGTGACATTTATAGCCTCTGAAAAACTCCACCATATACTTGTGAGAGAATGAGACTGTTAACCTTACAGACTTCCTGTAAGGGTTTCAGAGACCCACTGAGCTAAACAAATGAAGGAATATACCTTCTTCGTGGTTTGGAAGATTCAGTATTGTGAAGATGTTAATTCTCCCCAAGCTGATAACAGATTCATCACAAGCCCAACCAAAATCCCGGTTACACGTTTATTGTGAGTTGGTGTATGTGCGTGTGAAAAATGAGAGACCAACATATAAATGAAACAGGCCAGGCATAGCCAGGTCAAATGAGAAGGTGAGAGGACTGACTGACTGACGGAAAATAAATGGAACTCAGTCAACCTATCCACATGTAAAAAGAATTCATCTTGACACCCTGTACTTTACACTATACACAAAAATCAATTCCAAATGGATTTTAGATGTCAGTGTGAAATATATAATAATAGATATTTGAGAAGGTAACAGAATATCTTTATAACCTTGGGGTAGGGAAAATGTTTAAACAGGACACAAAAATCATTAACCATAAAGGAAAAGACTGATTAATTGAACCACATTAAAATAAAGAATTTCTGTTCCTTAAAAGACAACATTAAGAGAATCTAGCTTCAGAATGGGAAGATACTTGCCTCATATACAGGTGACATAGGGCTTATATTCAAGCGTGTGTGTGTTTGTGTATTAAACTACAAATCAGTAAGAAAAAATAATCAGGCACATCACAAAAGAAAATAATCAAATGATGGTAAACATACAAAAAGTTATTCGATATGATTCATCAGAGAAATGCAAATTAAGACCCCGAAGTGTCAATATATATCCACCGGAATGGTTAAAATTAGACAGAGTGGTAATACTAAATGCTGAGAATGATGTGGAGAAGCTGGAATTCTCATACACTGCTGATGTAAGAAGTATGTGGGATTTCAAATATATTAAAAATTTGTTTCTTTTTCTAAATTGGACCTGTGTAACACCAATGGCAACGTTTACTCTGTAGATTAATAACATTTTACAGCTAAAATTTCATAAGAGACTTCTGAGGCTGCTTTTTAAATTGATTCATTATAAAAAATGTTAGAATTTATAGATTGGAGAGATTCTGTTATATTGATTAGTTGGTGATTCACCTATCAGTGTTTCATAAATTTAACAAATGTTTGTTGAGTGCCTCATGTTCCAGGCTTGGGGCTAGGAGCTAGAGAATAGAGAGATCAGCAAAAGACTTTGCTCTCATTAATCAAATAATCAGTGCAAAATGTGTTAAGTATTTTGAAGGGAAAGTATAAAATATTGTATATGTCAAATATATTTCAATAAAAAATAATAAAAGGGAGCAAAAGGTTTTGAGAATTTGCATGGGATCTCTGTGGAAGTGATGATTGAATTGAGAACTGAAGAGTGAATAGATGTAACTTATTAGTAAAGACTTGCTAGAGGGTGAAGAGTTGGATTCTTGGTGGTAGAGGGTGGAGAAATAGGTTCTGGCCAAAGGAAACAACATATAAAAGCCCTTTGTAGAAAGGAGGGTGGGAGCAAGGCTCAGTGGAAGAATTTAAAGTGTGACTGGAGCACAGCCACTGAGGGGAAGAATGGTACTGTGACAAGACAGGTAGGTAGAGTTCAGATCCAGTAGGATCCAGGAAGCCCTATTAAAAGTCCATTTCATACTAAGAGCTCTAGACGTGCAGTGGAGACTTTTAATTGCCTTAACGTAATCAGGTTTGCATTTTTAAAAGGCACCCTGCTACCTATAGAAGAAATTGGGGTGTGGGGGAGGGGGAAAGAGGGGATTTTACCAGGAGACCAGTACCAGAGGCTACCGCAGTAGTTCAGAGGAGATCTTTTCTCAAAGGGCTCTTCAGTTGAACACTGGTATTTTACAGGTTGTTAAAAGGCATGCTAAAAGGGGGAAAAAAGAATTATATTGTCAGTATGTTTGAGAGATGATCCATAAAACAAGGTTAAGCAGATTTTGCTAGAGTTTTTCACAGTCTTTAAAATGTGCTAAAGAGGGTGAGTGAGGAAGGATCTGAACCCACGTAATGGAAGTAGAATCAGGATTTTAGGCCTGTAGGAGGTTTAGCTTTAGGAAATAAGAAATCGTCTGTGAAGAAAGGTTAGAGGATGGATTGTGGCAAGTGTGGAAGTATAGACTTGATTTATAAATTAGTAAAGAATTTGTAGCAGTCGGGTGAATGAGCTAGTCTACTGTAGGAGGATTAATTTGATAGTTATGGAAAATAGGTTGGGAAACGGCAGCTGGGGAAGCCATTTCACTAGTTTAGCTCAGAGATAAAAATACTCCTGGTCTCCCTTTGATTTTGATACTGTATTCAGTTTCCTATTTACTGAAAACGAGTTGTTTCTTGGAACAGTATTTTATAATTTTAAGCTTATAATTCAGTGCTTAAGTTACAAAGTGATTTGTATTAGAAGCTATAAGAAGTTAGGAACTGATTGATACTTTTTTTTCTACTTTCCCTTTTCAAGTCAGTAATACTAACTTTCTCAGCCACTAGCTACATTCTGTGTTTAATAGGGTTGCATATACTTAACGCTAAATTGACAAATTTTTTAGTAATTGAACTGTTAGTATTCACCTTGTACCATGATTAACCTTTGAATTGGTGGGGTTTTTTTGTTCATATGTTCTAGTAATGCATTAACTTTAATTTCTTTAGGAGTGAAATTTATAGTAGAATAAACTAAATTTAAAGCCTTTAAATTTTATGTAGCTCTTCCAAGATCAGAAAAAAATTTTTTTAAGAACAAAGTAATTCATGGAGATTATATTTTAAAATACACTTTTTGGGTTCTGATTAGATGTCGTAGTTCTTCCATACCATTCTGTTTCCGTTGAGTCTTCTAAGCTAACTCACACCGGCCTTTTTCTCACCCAGTAAACTCCTCTCTTCTTTACCCCACCCAAATGATAAATATGATTTGTTGTCAGTTTACAAAGTGATTCCTCCTCTTTTTATTATGAAAACAGTATGATATTAGACAGAGGCTTTGGTTAGGGTGTAGAACTTTTAATTTATAACAGGTTCTTCTAACAAATATGGGAATTAATGATCTCTGTGTCTTCAGAGGGACTTATTTCACTGGAATAATAGTAAACACTTAGATAATACTGTTTAATTATATAACAGACACTTTTTTAGGCAGTTATATTGTCTCACAACAATCGTGTGAGGTAAATATTTTTATTATTATTCCATTATACTAATGAAGAAAATGAGGTACAGTTGTGACTGCAAGGTCACAACAAAGCTTATAAATTGCAGAACTGGGAATTGAACCTGGGCAGTTTGAGCCAACACTGTTTTTTTAAATACAATGTTACAGTGTCTCTGGACTACTTGAATCACCAGTTTCTATCCCTGTGGTAGGTATCCTTAGGAATCCCTGGGGCTAAAATATAGGACGATAGATAAGCCAGAGCAGATCTGGTAGGTCATTTATCTCCTGAAGCTGTACCAGTAGGGAGGGTGTTCCAACTTCCTGGATACACCCAGGAAACACCAAGATTTAGCTTTTGCCAGGTAGCATGCTCTACTGTCCCAGGGCTCACTGTTCATAATCATAGGTGCTCTTGGACAAGAAATTTAGGACCCTGTTTGGTATGGTTAATTTTTATATTATCAGCCCTTGGTTCTAAATACCTTTACCTGAAAAAAATGTTAACTGAATATATAATGACTAGCGTATAACACAGAATTAGCAGGTCATGTGGCTTCTCTTGGTATTTTATGTTTCCTTTAAGTTCTTTAAAATATTCCTTTAGCCAAAAGACATTGTGTAAAAGCCCTATCAAATACTTTGTTTCATTTTCAATTTATGTATATGGGATCATATACCTGCTTTTCGGCTAGCTTCTGCTCTTGTGTGAAGTCATTTTTTCCGTTACTAAAAGCTTGTTTGTTTTTATTGGATTCCAAGTTTAGAACTTCTACGTTTTACAGGACTGTGGATGACAGGGAGATAAAAAACGAAAAGACTACAAGAAAAGCAGTTCCTAGTTTCAGCAGAAAATTCGAAGGCATCTGGTTTTTTTCTATTATTAACTGCTCTCTTCCTATTTTGGAATAAAAGTAAAACTAGAGCCTAGTTTAGGTATGGTAGTTATCAGAGATACAGTACTGCAAGCAGTACGCTCTTTGATGATCTGAAATAAATAGAATGCTTTGGATCATCAATCACCCTGTTTTAAATAGAAGTGAATTTTCAGGAAAGAGTCTACTCTTTAATTATTCTGCAAGACACTGTAAAATTGAACATTGTTTAAAGAAAGCTTTGTATAGGAAAAATGAATCATGAGTATCCTAACTAAACACTTCCAGTACCAGAGACCCATTTATATGAAGAAATCTCATCTGTTCTTTCAGAAATTTCCTGTAGCAAGCAATCTGATTGTTCCTTAGGCTAATAATGGAGATTACTCCATTTAAAATACTATAAACCCTTATTGACTTATACACCATAGAACATAGCAGTCTTCCCCATTTTTAAAGTAAATAGATTTATTTGTATGTGGAGTAGTAAAATTAGGTTAAGCACACCATTAGTGAAAGTCGACAGTCATAGGATGAACCTTCATCCTCCTTTGAAGGCGCTTGCTCTGTTTACCAATTTCTTGTTTTCATCCCATTCAAGGAAATATTCTACACTTTAAAATTTTTGTTAAATTTTGTTTTCTTTAACTTTTTTTTTACTTGATCTTTTTGTTAGTATTAGCTAAATATCTTTGGACACTCAAATCTTTTTCCCCAATTTTGAAGGTATTTCTAGAGTTCAGTTTTATGTTTTCATTTGTCTTTGAAAGCCAAAGTATGTTTGCTGTAAATTAAAAATTATGAGCTAATGAGTTCCAGTAGAACTAAGAAAAGGATTAGGACTTGTCTTAGTAATCTCTTAGAGTAATTGGGAAATTTGTCAAAAGCTATTTTAATTTTCTTTTTAGTCTTTTTCGCAAGGGCTCTTCTAAATGGCAGCTACACTCTTCCCACCTCTCTCTCTCCCATGCTGAGAATCTACCTGAGAGACCATTGAGTGAGAGGAGCCAGAGAATTATTACAACCTATATTGACATATTACTGAAATACATTTTAAAATTTAATTATGCATGAGTGAAAAGAAACTTAGTGAAGTAATTTATAAAGTGTAATCAGTTTTATATACAATAAGCAATGAAAAGCAAGCTGATATTTTTCTACTGGCATCTGCTAAATGTTCAAGTTTTTTAGCTTTTTTTTTAATGGTTATATATTTGTCCTGTGGAAAACTTGGAAAATATGAAAGAGAAAAGAAAACTATAGTCCCTTTACTCTGTGTTAATATATTGTATTTCCTTGCAGTCCTTGTACCTAGCATACATCTGTGTCTGAGTGTATTTTTTATATATTTGTGATTATACTGTAGATACAGTTTCTTATCCCATTTACCAGATGGCTAATTTTTCTTAATTTTTACTATTGAGTAATACTCATTTGGATGTTTATAATTTTCTTAACCATTCTAATTCTGTTTCTAGGTTTTCATTATTTATAGCTTACTCATTCATTTGTTTATTCATTCATTCAGCCAGCAGATATTTATTGTGTGCTCATTTTGATGAGCATTTTAATGTATAATAATTTTTTTCAGTGAAAGTAGATAATTTCTTTAGCATACAACTGAATCTTCTGGGTCAAATGAAGGAATATTTGAAAGTACTTATTATAAGCATTACCAAATCGCTCCCAAAGGGTTGTACCAATCTAATTTGAAGCTTTTAAGTTGAAGCTTAGACTTGAACTGGGAGTCTGTAAGGCAGGGGAGAAGATTTGGAATACATAGGTACTGTGTGCCTCCTCCTCAGGAGAAAAGAAAAAAAGATTCTAGAATAGGATATTTGAACAACTTTTCTTTATGTAGCTCCAACTTTCAATTATTACCATTATTAAGCTCTAGTGGTGCTATTTTTCGATTAGTGGGCTTTTCAATTTTATTTTATTAAAATGTTTAAACAGAATTTTGCAAAATGGCCTGTAAAAAATTGTTTGAAAGCTTTTCAGTATACCAAGCAGGAAAATAATAGCTATAGTAAAACATGAATTAGTGAGGAAAGATTATTTTAGTAACATGGCAGCTGGAAGAAAGATTAGCCAAGCCATCTGTGACTTGAATTACAGTTTGATGTGTTAAGGTGGATTTTCAAACATGAGTTTTGCTAGTTTAGGTTTTGGAGATGTTTTTGTATTTGCATTTGAACTTACTTTTGTGTGGTTCGGTATTCACTTCAAGCAAAGTGAAGATGCTTCAGTATGACTTGAAGAATTAAGTAGTAGTTCTTTCTCACCTTGCTTTCTGGTTTACTTTTACACCCCACACACTTTTGTTTGGCACTTGTAAGCACGAAGAGCTGTTGCCTTTCAAAAAGTTGAATATGGAGCAAGTGAAATCTGAAGATATTTTCAAGTTTATTCAACAGCCAATTGCTCAATAAAATGTTAAATTGTAGGGTGGTTGTAGGTGTTTAAGAAATAGAGAGCTATGCAAGTGTAGAGGAAAGAACTTCTGCCACTGGAATGAGTTATTTCATCTCTCTGAGCCCTTTCCCCTTCAGCGTCTGTTAAGTAAAGATGATAATATTCTGCCGCAGGGTTCTTGGAGGGTGAAATGAGGTAGTATATGTGGACGTACCTAGCACAGCCTTTCCCACCAAGAGGAAAGGGAGCTAATATTTGAGTAACTACTACTCTGTTTCAGACCTTTTGTTAGGTGTTGGGGCACAAATAGAAAGTGTCTGCCTTTGGGTTTACAGTCTTTTTGGGGATACAGCATGAATGTATCTGAAATTACTTTAATCATTTAGAACATTTTCTCTTTTTAGTTAAGCACTACATGTAAGTGGTATTGTTTTATTCTAGTCCTGCAGAATTGGGAAGAAAAGGGAAGAACTTTTACATAAAAGTAATTACTTTCCTGTTGGTAGCCGATGATGTACAAGCAGATTTTCAGGGAAGAAAATCTAATGTGGCCTAGAGGGAGAGGCAGAGTTATTGAGTAGAGAGGAAAATGGGTTAGCTAGACAGTAATAGTTGTGTGGTGTGGTTTTACAGTCCTGTTTTTGGAGAGCTGCGAGTTCGCGATTGTATTTATATTTACCTTCTTTTTCTCAAAGAATTAATTGTAATAAGCAAAATAAATAAAAGATATCATATACGCATGAAACTAGAAAGCAAGATATGGACTTATATTATCAAGATCCAGGTTGTGGTATTTAGAATAATATGAAAAATTAGGTTCTGCTTGACTGGTATTTTTGGTAGCATCAGTTAAAAATGACTTCAGAAGATAAACAGCATGGAACCAAGACTTTCAAAATAAAGAGTAAGTTACTTTGAAAATTTATCATCTGTTTTTTTATCTCTTTGAAAACCACTTTTTGTGTATCAGGTAAATAAATACTTATTGAACTGAAATTTTATAATTTTAAAATTAGAATCTCATACTGTTTTTTTCAATTTTGGGAATCAAAGATTTCAGAAATCTAACATTTGCTAGAAAATTAGACCAATGTATTGTGAGGATTAGATGAAATACTGAGTGTATAAAAATGATGTATAAAATGCAATACTAATAAAAAGACTTAAGAGGAAATGTCAAATTTTCACCTTAAACATTGGTACTGATATTATCACTAACAGTTGAAGCTTAGAGGAAAATAGTGTTCTTTGTTAGAGAACACTCATTAGAGACTTGAAATTGAAATCTGCTTTGAATTTCTCTCTCTCTCTTAAAGGCATTGTCAGGTGTATAAAGTAGTATACATTCTGCCCAGGTTGAACAAAGTTGTTAGGCAATAAGATCCCAAATTAACAAGGCCTATCAGGATCTGCTGACTTTTGGAGTCTCTTCCCCTTGTTTATCTGTATTCCACCTACACTTCCTTCAGACCCTTAAGTGTACTAAGCTCTTTCATACCTCCAGCCCCTGTATGTTTTTCGTTTGCCTGGAACCCTTTCTACCCTTTGGCGAACTCCTGGTCATTAAGCTTTGTGACTTCCTGAAGGAAGCCTTCGCTGACTCCTGTCTTATTCTCCTCAAACCTGTCTTGTCCTGTTAGCATTAGATTCTTTCATACCTCTTCTCTTAGGGTGTAATTATGCATTTATTTGTATATTTATTTGTCTACCAGTGAAGCCCAAGCACTTATCACAATGCCTGATTCATGGTGAATTCTCAGTAAATAATTGTTGAATGATTAAATTAAAAAATTCAGTAGCTTCTCTTTGGATCTTAATCTCACTTTTACTTTGCTTCTTTTTCTCTTACTTTCTTACTCTCTCTCTTTCCTTTTGGCAGATTCAGATAGTAAATAACTATTGTTATTAGTGCATGGTAATATTTATCTTTAAGGAAGCTATGCAGTTGTCCTGTACATTTTGCCTTCAAAAAGTGAGGAGTGAGTTGTGCCCCTTCAAGAGAAATGAAGACATATGGTCTCACAGAAATATGTGTAAATTTTTTAACTGTGTTTTTTTTTGCTGAGGAAGATTGGCCCTGAGCTAACATCTGTTGCCAATCTTCCTCTTTTTGTATGTGAGCCACCAACACATCATGGCCACTGATGAGTAGGTCTGCACCTGGGAAATGCCTTTCAGCTGTCATGTCTAGAATCCAAATATCCTTCAACTGTCTTTCAGTAACTATAGGAACCGTCTTGAATAGGATCATTTGCTCTAGAGAAAGCTGATTCTTAAGCGTGTTTACTACTGAGTTTTTCCTTCAGGGATGACCCCTGTTTTTCTGACTCATGTGATCAGGTATCTCAAGCAGTCACTTCTGCCAAGAAGCTTATCCTAACTTGTTCCTAATCTGGAGCCCTCTTGTGTGTTGTCCTTGAAATATTGCATATTTCTTTAATAGTTCTGTTAATTGTTTATTTTACTTGACTGTCTCTTTCACCAAAATATAAGTTCCTTAATTTTGTCTTTGTAGCCCTAGCACAGTACCTAGAATTCTGAGTGGTAGGCATTCAGGAAGTGTTTAGTGGTATGAAGAATTCTCCTCATGATGACCCATTTCAAAGATGGCATCTTAAGACTTTGAACAGCAGTGGACATTTGGAAATCACTCTCCTTAACTTATTTGGTGGATAGATACACTGGTGGGCATTTAAATTAAGATTTTTAATAGGTGGACAGTCCCTCTGCACTGTGGTACAGGACGTCTCATTGATTGCCAGCTTAATTTGGTACATCTGCAGTGACTATTCAGGAGCCTTCTCTTTTCCTTACAATTCAGTGTGTATGCTTCCTGAAGTCATATACTTAAAGAGAATTGCTATTCCAGGTTGTGTGAAGATAAACTTTGGAAAATATTTTAAAATCCCAGACAGAAACCTAAATCTGTATCTGGAAGGATATGTTCATGGGTGTTATGGTTAAAGCTGTAGGCGTAAGAAGCTTTGTTGTTCATTATTTAAGTTCACTGCCATTAATTTAAAAGGCCTATTTATGGAAATGTGTATGTTGTGTGTATTTATCCAACAAATATTTATATGTCCATTATGTGGTAGGCATTATTCTAGACACTAGGATACATCAGTCAATGAACAAAGGAGACAAAAATCCCTTCACTTGGGGAGTTTACATGGAGCTTACATTTTATTTCTGTATGTTTCTATGTGTATGTGTCTAGATATGACACTTTTGTAAGATAAACAGCATAATGAATGGTTTTAAGGTTGTTTTGTATATTAGCAGAGGACTAGGATAAAATTAGAGGGTACTTATCAACCCTTGATTGCCTTTAGTCCTATTTCACAGATGTACTTTTTGGGGTTTTTTCTCGTAGCTTATCCAGAACAAGAAGGACAGATAAATTTTAATAAGCAATTCAATTAAATTGATATTTATTGTTCCAGCATGTGCAAAGTACTTTGCTATAAACATTGTAGGGGAAAAAAGAGGGCTAACACAATTTGTAACTTTAAGAAGTATATAGTCTAATAGAGGCAAGTTAAGTACACAGGTAAGTAATACTGTGCAGAAAAGGAGAAAGGTCCAAACATAATGCCAGTTATATTCACAAAGGGGGGATATTACGCCAATCAGTGGCTAAATAAAAAAAAAACCTCAAATCATCAAATGTTGGCAAGGATGTGGAGCAGTTGAAACTTTTATCATTGGTGGAGATGTAAGTTGGTACAATTACGTTGGGAAAATGTTTATCCATTTGTTATAAAAGTAAACATAGACCTGCCTGGAAATTCTATTCCTAGTGTTTACCCAAGAGAAGTGAAAACGTGTGTTCTAAAAAGATTTGTACCTGAATGTTTATAGCAGTTTTATTCTTAATAGTTGAAAACTAGAAACAGCTCAAGTATTCATCAGTAGGGTAATGGATAAACTATGATAAAGCCATACAAGGGAGTAGTTACTTGGCAATAAAAAACAAGCTACTGATACCCACAGCTACATGAATGAATCTCATAAACATTTCGCTTAAAGAAGCCTCTCGCAAAATAAGGATCTACTCTAGGATTTCCACTTACATGAAATTTTAGAACAGCCACATCTTATTTATGGTGGAAAAAAACCAAAATAGTAGTTGCCTCTGAGTGTAGGGAATTGACTAGAAAGAGACATGAAAACTAAAGAAATATTGAACTCTACTTAATGATACACATGCTGAAGTATTTAGGGAGATAATTTACTAATTATCCATACTAATTTCTACAGTTTTACTTTTTTTGTTACATTTCAAAGTAGCTGGATTAATAGATGGATAAAGTATTGACTAGGTAGATAGATGTGTGCCAAAGCAAGTAGTAACATGTTAATAGTAGAATCCAGATCCTGGATATATCAACTTTGCTGTATGTTTGAACAGTTTCACAATAAAATGTGGGAGAAAAGAGAGGAATTTTGTATGTGGAAGGTAGTATCAAGAAATATTTTTATGTTTTATGAGTTTTTAGGATGTTGAGGAATGGAAAGGATTTTTCTTTTGGTGCAGGAAGGGGGTCTAGACAGAGGTGTAGGGAAAGCATTATAGGGAGTGGCATTAGAAGAAATACAAGGATAAGAGTTGGGCTAGTGGTAGTTCAGTTTGGCTGAAGCGTAAGGTAAAATATTGAGAGAAGAGCATGGAAAAGTAGAAGGCATTTGTGTAAGAAGTCATTAGAAATTTATTTTAGGAATAGTAGGACATTTCTTCCTCCAACCAAAGAGAAAGAAGAAAGGGGGGTGTGGTGATGTAAGAACTTTTAATGTGGAAAGAGTGAGATCCTTATAAAATTGCCATTGACCATTTCAGTTTTCCTGGTAATACAAGAGTATAGCTTTTGGATATTTATCATAAATGGTATTGTGGAGCAGTAGGATTTAATATCAATGGAATCTTAAGGAGACTGGAGGAGTTTTGGTGTGGTGAATACAATGTGACAGGAATTCAGGCAAAAGACATCTAAGATTAATCTGTTAGTAGAATATTACAGTGAGGTTAGGGTGAAGTTATAGTAGACCAAATCAATATGGTTTCATGATTTTTCTAGCATTGCGTGACAGCATCTGCATAAGAGCACAGAGAGCAAGTGGATGGTGCTATACTCATCCCCAGAGACTGGCAAGAGTTGTAAGGAATTCTGGGGTGGCGAATGGATAGTTGAAATAGAGAGTGGGCAAGTAAAGCCTCTGAATGGTGGACTGGGAAGTATTGGAAGGGGTCAAGAATCAGGAATTCACAATGAGGACAAAAAAAAGAAATTCAGTCAAAAGAGGGATAAAGAGATGGAGGAGGGGGTACTGTGCTCTTCTCTGGAAATTTCTGAGTTCTGAGATCTTAGAGTTCTTAAATTTGGAAGTGATGGCATCAACTTCTGCCTAATCACATAAGCCAGAAATTTAGGAGGCATTCTTAAAACTCTTAATCTCCATCTCAACGAGAATATTTTGATTCTTGAGTTTTCAATGTGAAGATAATCTAAAATATATGAGCATGAGCAGCTACGTAGATGGGTAGATAGATGAATGACTATCTTAGAGCCAAATACTGCTGCTTAGTTTTAGTTGCATACGTTAGCATTTATGTTAGAGTTGGCAGCAAATGTAACGGATTTAACTGTCATAGACAAATGAAAAAAGACCAAGGCGGATTTAATGAAAATGTCACATTTGCAATGAGTCGGAGTCAATTCCCAGCCAAATGGCATCACAAACCCCTTTACAAACTAGAGTGGCGAGAAGATTTATAAATTTGTTTTGATATGTAAATGTACTAAAGCACGTATAAAGGCCTAGGTTTATGTTAGTAGCTATTTAAATAACATAAAACTGACTGAAATTATTTTTTTTAGCTAAGTGTGTGGGAATTTTTTTTTCCTTGTGGAGAGATCCCGTTATATTACTCATATTGGACAGATAGTGTTGGAGAGAGTAAATTTAGTCTCCTTGGTCTAGTTTATAAGGCCAGCCACAATCTCCCCCTCTCATCTCTGCTTAATTCTCCCTAATCACATACCACTCCTTCTTGCACTTTCTGATCCTTCAGGAATACCAAGGCTATCTGATATACTGCTCACCCCCGTTAGGAAAACTGTTTGAGCCTTCACCATTTCTTTACCCTTAAAGACGCAGGTTAGGTTTCCCGTAGAAGCCCTGACTCCTCCCTAGGCCATGTCTATCCTCTGAGCTCCTAGAAAATAAGGCACTTGTCATATTAAACAGAGGTCACCTTCTTTCCTGTTTGACTCCCATTTAAAATTGTATATTTGGTAAGGATCTATATCAATCATGATTGATCTTTGTATGCCCGGCCTATTGTACCTAATCAGTGATAGATGTTCACTAGTTGTTGAAAAGATCTCAACAGTGTAGCAGTGCTGATGAGGGGCATTAAAGTCCAGAAACAGTTTTTGGACTTCTGAAAGATGTCTTCTGGAAGAGGAAGTTTATTATTGTGATAAAATAGAGCTTTGGGGTTTACCTCCATGTCTCATTTATATAATCTGTTCTCTTATTAACATGAAATAGCTGTATCAGAAAAGACTTCCATTTGTATCAGACATGACTATTCTATTGAGCTTTACACATTGCTGAGTTCTGTAAAATGAACTACTTCTACCTTCCCTATTTCTGGTTCTTGAAAATTAAATTACAGTGTAAGTTATTAGTATATTTTATTATTCTAAAGACATGAGCATGCAAAGTTTTAAATAAAATATAAATAATATGAACGTGAACTCTTCTCTCAGGGTCTTTGCTCATTTTCTTAAGGTCATCACTATTTTTTCCAGGAGCTCTGAAATGATCAGCACTTGTTGGCATCACATGATTGTTCTTTTTTTTTTTTTTTTTTAAAGATTTTATTTTTTCCTTTTTCTCCCCAAAGCCCCCCAGTACATAGTTGTGTATTCTTCGTTGTGGGTTCTTCTAGTTGTGGCATGTGGGACGCTGCCTCAGCGTGGTCTGATGAGCAGTGCCATGTCCGCGCCCAGGATTCGAACTAACGAAACACTGGGCCGCCTGCAGCGGAGCGCGCGCGCGAACTTAACCACTCGGCCACGGGGCCAGCCCCACATGATTGTTCTTAATCACTCCCATGCAAAGAAAACATTGTCAGTAACATTTATTAGTTTTCATTTTTTCAGCAATTGTCAGTTTTGATGTTACTGGGTCATATGTCAGCCCTCTGCATTTTACAGGCCATAATTTCTCTAATAAATTTTTTTCCTCCTATTGGAAACTTTGTGACCTAAAAAATAACCTGAAAGTAAGCATTACTCATAGAACTAAAACAGATGTTGCAGAATCCACACACTTGCAGCACAAGTACTTTTATTTTACTCACGAGAAGTCCTCACATAGTTCCTAAGTACTCTTATTTTAGACTCAGTTTTTTTTTGTTTTTTTTAATGTTTGGCAAGTGAAGAGCTACAAATTAAAATGAAGATAAGAGGCTATCAGATAGTTTAAACAGGTGACAGATGAAAGCAAGATTTAAGACAGAAAGCCTGTTAAAAGCAAACATGATTCCCCAAAAGCATTTTAGGTATCATTTTAGCTATATAAACTATTGGCTATAAGGACACTGTTGTATAACATCAGAGTTTAATAGTTGATAGGATAATGAGTTAATAGAGAAAAGTTAAATTACACTGTTTTGTGTTTGTTTAAAATGACAAAGAAATGTGTAACAGACTTCAGGAAGATTTCCATCAAAAGTTACTTGGTTTTTACTTTTTTTTAAAGAAAATTTCGATGATTTATATGTACTCTTCTTTATATATTTTAACTTTGTGAATTTGATTATAATGTTTGGCAGGAACTCTTTCAGGATTATCTACGAGAATATATTTAAGTGAAACTAGAATTTAGAAAAAGTTCCCTCTCATGGTAGTTTGGTACCTGTGTTTCATGTATTTTAAGGTTATTAGATTTGACTGTTCCCTAGGCGTTTTCTAGCCGTGGGAATCCCAAAGCCTTATATGGTCAAGACTTAGCTTTTAGACTTTCAGTGAAATGCGAGGCACCACTCCAAAAAAGAAAAAAAAAAAAACAACTAGCTGGCTTTCACTTTGTCTTCAGTGCTCTCTTTTTGGCTGCCTTTATCACCACAGTAGCTAAATTACTTAGGACCTAATGTGCGTTGGGAGTGTGTCTCACTGGTGGAAGGAATTCCTTTTGTGGCAGTAGTTTTATGCTAGAATGCTAGTATTATTTTAACAACACATTACATGCTTTTGGTTATATAATTTGATTTTTTCTTAAAGGAAACTTAAAAGCAGTTCTGGTTTATTTTCTCTCACTGTAAGGGAGGGGAGGGGATCATGTCTGCATGTGGTGCAGTTGTGTAGGTTTCATTAATGGCAGGTATTAGGGAAAGTGAAAGTGAAATTACTATTGCTTGGAGACTTTCCTACCTTGGAACTCCCGCTACCAGATTAAGGAACATCCGTGAAAAAGGTGTGAACATTCAGGAGTAGCAGTGATAGTGAACAAAAGGCTGCTGAAACAGTTACTTATTTCTCCACTGGTATGAACTCTAGTTGTCTTTTCGCTTCTTGCTTGTGACTTTTCTGAGTGAACATGAGCATCACTCATTTGTATATTTAGCTCCAAGATAGCTTAATACTTGGTAGATATTAAAATTCTTAGTATCAGTTCCGCATTTTTCATGTAGGAAGAAAAGGGGAGGTATCATTCCCCTAACACAAGAACGTTGCAAAGTGTTTTGTAAATTATCCATTGTCCTATAGTAAGTCAAATGTGACGGAAAAATTCATTTCTCTGATACAGTCATCTACAGGTGACAAAGAAGCAGCAACTTGTTTCTGAGTCCTACCAGTGAAGCTATCCCATCCTTGTAGGTTCCTCCATTCAACATTTGATTAGTCTCATGTATGCTAGATACTATGTTATGAATACATAACGGTGTCCTTGCCTTTGAGAGCTCTTGGTATAGTGGAGGCAGAAGGAGAGGAAAATGAATCAGACTTAGTACATATGGGTAGATAATTAGAACAGTGTTTTAAGTGTGTTAGGACAGGTATGTTCCCAGTGTTACAGAAAATGGAAGGAGATAGTGATTTAACTGTAGCTACATTAACATAGGCTGAGGAAGGCCTTAGAAATAAAGGCTTAAGATGGTTAAAAGAGGACTAAATTGAGGAGGAATCTATAGGTCAGCAATCCCTCAACCCCTACCCTTTGTGTTCGTCCAGAGAAGCTGTAAGGGTCCAAACTACTTGAGTTAATTCTTATGATCAGAAATAATTGAAATTTAGTTATCAGGTTACTTTCTCTTGGCAGCTGTACTCAACTCCCTCCTCCCACCAACCTGCGTTTTTGTGACGGAGCCTAAGAATGTGCTTTTGTAGGGTTTTTAGCACTGGGTTTTGTTTTGTATAAAGACCCTTTATTTGTCACATCTGCCTCAGCAAAATTTTGTAGCCTCTCTTTCTGGCAGAGATACCTATGTGTGTCAAAGTCTTTTAGGTAGCTGGAGAGCCATCCCAAAAGATGAAAATCTCATTTGTAATGTATTGTCAGCCATGTTAATCATTGGGTGTCTAGTTTAGATAAAGAGTGAAAAGACCTTTCAGAAGGTTTCTGAATCCATGTGTAGAATCTGCGTGCAGTTTTCCCACAAAGGTGAAAAATAGTTGAAATTGTTAATTCATTATCGATTTTTTGTATCTGAGACAGATTTGGAATTCACAATGCAGTAGTACACACATTTATTATATTATAGATAGATTGTGTGTATGGGACAATGGTTCCCAGACTGTGTGCTTCAACTTGGACATAAAAGTAGATTTTGGTGATAAAAATCGATGTTAGTGGGAAAGGGGACTTGTTGACAAGTTCTGCAGTAAAGAAGTCTGTTTAATTTAGTGTTTCCTAAATTTGATTGTTTTTAAGAACTCTTTTGTCAAAGATCATTTGTTAACTTTTTCAGTTCAGTAGTTTCATGGAAATAGTTTGGGAAATACTGCAGTAAATTTTTGTGATAAATTGACGTCAAAAGGTCTCCGATCTGACAGTTGTTTCAGGAGGCAATTTGAAAATTTAGGTATTCTTTTTGCCTTACTACTTTCTCTTTTGACTAGATAGTGATTTACGTTTGAAGGCATGTCAAAACTTTGTTACCTGTAAATGTAACAGTACTAGCATCTTTTTACAACAATTTGGGGAAAATGATTAAATGCATGAATTATGCAATAGAAAATTATACATACCCGTTTCCTTCAGTGCAGAGGAATGTATAAAAGCCTTTTTTCTTCTTGCTGTTCATATGCCCTCCCTCCTCAAGAGGAAATATTGAAGAGATAATAATTTTTATTAGTATTAGGAAAGCTCTGGTTATTTAGAAGGTTATTTTTTATTTTATATCTTTTTACTCATCAGGGGTGAGTACTGGCACATCATCAGGTGATTGTTACTTATTTATTCTTAAATTATAATTTCAGATTGTTTTGGCGTATTCAGGAAATGGAAGGTGGTCCAGTGTGATTAGAGCTTTGAATTTGTGGAAATGGAGAGATAGGTCTAAATTTAGATAACTCTTAGCTTAAAGAACTAACTGATGACATTTAAGAGGAGTTGAAATACAGGAGAAAGGACAGATTAGAGATTAAGTAGAGAAGGGAACTTGAAGTTTGGATACATACAAGCTGAAGCAATGAAAACTGAAATAATGCCTTCTATGTTCATCAGAAATCTAGCGTTGTAGCCGTTATTTATTGCTGCATAAGAAATTACCCTTAAACTTAAAATACCAAACATTTATCATCTCACATTTTTTATAACTTAGTATTTGGATGTGGCTTAGCTAGGTGCTTCTGGCTCAGGATCTCACATGAGATCGCCCTTACGCTATTGAGTGGGCCTGCGATCTCATTTGAAGGCTTAAAGGAGTGGGGATAGGGATCCACTTCAAACCAAGACTCATGTGGTTATTGGCAGGCTTTGCTACCTTGCTACTTGGGCCTCTCAACAGGACTGCCTCTTGACATGGCAGTTGAGTTCACCCAGGTTGTGAGTGATCCAAGAGAGGACAAGGGAGAGTACATACCAAGATGAAAACTACAATCATTTTATACCCTAATCTTAAAAGTGACATCCCATCACTTCTACCTCATTCAATTTGTCAGAAGCAAGTCCAGCCCACACTCAGGGGAAAGAGTTTACACAAGGGTGTAACCACCATAAGGCAGAGATCATTGCCATCTTAGAGGCTACCTTCCACAAGTGGCAAATTAAAATAAAATAATGTTTATGACATTTTATGTAAGTAAATACTTAACAGCTGGTTCCTGTTTACTATGCCACGCATACTAGGAACTATTTATTTCTTCCTTTCTTACTATTCAGCAAAATACTTGATAATCAATTGTATCTTTGCTTTTTTTTTTGTATCAATTGTCTTTTTTTTTTTTTCCTCTGCTTCCATCCAAATGTTTGGTGCCCTCTTATTTTGTGACTTGGAAGTATTAACTCCTGCTTGCTTAATTCCTGCATCAGTGGTCCTAGAAATGCAGAGTAGCTTGGTAGTCTAAAATGGAAAATAATATTTGGTTAAAATAACCGAATAAGATTTTTTTTCGAGTTTTCTTCCAGGACCCAGATGTTATTTGCCAAAGCATATCTGGATATAGAAGAACAACTTGCAGATTCTCAGCCTCTTTTAGACATATCTTTGCTCTTTCTTTTCTGAAAAGATTGTAGGAATATAATTCCAAGGCTTAGATTGCCTCTTCCCTGCTTTTTTTCCCCTCTTATCCATGTCATGGCTTGACAAAAAAATTGCCTTTCTCTTCCTGAATTCCTCCCTTTTCCCTCAGTTTGTGTATGTGTGTGTGATTTTTTTATTTAATGTTAACTCCTGAGGTTTCAGAAAAGGTGTACTGAAATAATCCATGTATCCTAGAATGAGGAGAATTTGAACATGTATTAGAATGAGGAGAATTTGAGATTAGAGAGGTTACATCGTTTTGTAATTTCCTCTATGTATATATTTATTTCTGATTAAACTGTGAGTTTATTGCAGGCAGGGTTTGGCTTCAGGGTTTATCTGTATTAATATTTCTACTTGTTAGGATTTATGATGTTTACATTCTTTTTATTCACTTATTATGAGTCTTTTGGCCATCCTGTCTTGATTTCTGAATTTATTTTGTTCTTTTAATTGGCTGGATTTTATTCTTAAATAGGGTTGATCATTTTACTTTTGCTCTCGTGTTTTATTCAATATGTTATTAAATAGTAGCACCAAAATGTGGGGCATTTCCTTTGGTTTGTCAGGTTGTATTTTCTTCCACACTACTTTCTCCATCTGGATTTTTGCATGCTTACGTATGTACTTTACTTTTTCTTCCCCTTTGTTTTGTTTCCCCTTTCTTTGAATACTCATGGCCCTCCAGGTTTGACATAGGCTTTTCCTGATCACGTTTTACATATGCTGCTTGTGCCTTGTCGTTTATTTCTCTGACTTCAATTACCATGGATATCAGTGGTTCTCAATCTAGTGTGTTTTTAGAAATTAGATGGGAACTTCTTTAAAGTGGAAATTCCTGGGCATACCTTCAGAGGTTCTGAGTTCTCCTCTCTTTCTTCAAAATCTAGGTTAAGTACTCTATAATTAAGTCCACAGTATTTATCATACCTTTTTTTGGTTATTGTTTGTTTAGTTATCTCTTGCCTGCTGGATTCTATGAGTGCAGAAATCTTAGTTTACATGCTTTACCAGTGTATTCCTAGCAGCTAGCATAGTGTCTAGCTGTAGTGGGCATTGAGTAAGTATTCGTTGAATTAATGAAGAGTCTGTGTTCTTTATTGGCCGCGTATTTTGCTAAACACTGAAGAAATTCACCAAGAAACAATTAGACGGTTAACAACTATGTGAGTTTTTTGTTTTGGAAAAACATAAGAATGTTACGTCTTCACTATAGAAAAGTTTTTGGAAAATAACTCAATGACTGACTTCTTTTAGTTAATATTTTGGCGTATATTTCTCCAGACTCTTGATTATGTATATCAATGGCAAGAATTGTGTCATATAATAATACTCTTTTGTAAGCTGTGGTTTTTTAAAAAATTTAATTGAATAAAATAGTAGAAGCTTTTATTTTTTCCCCCGAAACTAAATTATTTCCTTATTAGTATATATCCATTGATTAAACCCCTCTAGGTCAGTTTGTGCCTATTTCCAGAGCTCAGATAGTAATGAAACCTGGGAAAAGATTTATCTTCTCCAAAAAAGGATTCTTTAACTCATCTGTACTCACATACTGACTTTTTCCTTTATTAATGCTAAATTGCTTTAGTATTTTTTTCTTTGTTTGCTTATCTTAATTTCCTAGATTATAAGCATCCTCAGGACCGTGCTACATGATCATTTGTTTTAGTCTACTAACAAAAATTTATGGAGTAGCACTGTTAGGTATTATGGGATATATAAGGCAGTTTCTATTCTTAAGGGACTGTAATCTAGTTGGGAGAAAAGACTGGAAGATGTTGAACGATAATAAAGGCAGCATGTTTCACACAGTCCTCAGTACGGTTTTATGTGCACATACACACAGTAGGTCATAAATGCCTACTCATTAAGGGAAAGTTAGCGTTTTATTTTTATTCATTCTACATATATTTACTGTTCTCACTTTATGCCAGTCACTGTACATAAGGGAAACAAAGAGAATATACTCTCTAGTGCTGGTCCTTGAATCCACCAGAATGGATGGCTCAATGTGTTATACATAGTAGGCAATCAACAAAAATTATATGTGAACGATCCTCAAGTTCAATTCTTTTTTTATCCCTAATGATTCTAAACTCTAAAAGAAATGCTCTTTCCTTACCAAGTCCCCAAATAAAAGTATTGACCTCTAAAGATTTAGGTTTAACTGACTACTTTATAGATATTTATCAACAAAAGAAATAACAGAGCTGTATAAGAGTAGATAAGGAGCATATTTTAATCTTTGAATATTTATGGTTTCCAGTTTTGGGTGATCTCATTCAAATATTTAGTACTTGTTGGGTGAAGTATGACTGTTTAAGCAGTACTTAGATTACTTTTCCCCTAGAAACTTTTTTTTGTAGTCTCAAAAATTTTTTTCCGGATTTTTTTTTATAGTCTGTTTGCCATGTCTAGTTCATTCAATTCACAAATATCTGTTAAGTGTTCTCCTTGTCAGGCGTTGTGTCTACTGTATTCTCTCTAGGATACTGTGTGTATACATAAACCTGAACTTTTCTTAATCCAAATGAAGAATTTCCCTTGGTCTAGCCATTGTGTTTAATCTCTATTTTGAATTTATTGTTCTATTCATTTTATCGTTTGAATATATGATTTATTATGAGCACAGATTTTTAGTTTTACAGCTAGATTTCCTACTTGCTTGTATCATGAGAGTAGAAAGTCGAAAAAACAATTGAACTTAAATGCAATGCTGAACTTTACTTGTTTTCATAACTAAATATAATAGATAACCTCGAAAAGATATTTGCATTCCTTTGTTCATTGCAGTATTATTTACAATAGCTAAGATATAGATACAACCTAAGTGTCCATCGTTGGATGAATGGGTAAAGAAGGTATGGTACATATATGCAGTGGAATGCTACTGAGCCATAAAAAGGGATGAAATCTTTCCATTTGAGACAACGTGGATGGACTATGAGGGTATTATCCTAAGTGAAATAAGTCAGATGGAGAAAGACAAATACTGTGTGATTTTACTCATATGTGGAACCTGAAAAAACAAAACAAGCAAGCAAACAAAACAAAAACAAACTCATAGATACAGAGAACAGATTGGTAGTTACCAGAGGGGAAGGAGGTGAGTGGTCAGTGAAATGAGTGAAGGGAATCAATTGTATGGTGATGGATGGTAGCTAGAATTTTGGTGGTGATTTTGTAGTGCATAAAGATGTCAAATTAGAATGTTACACACCTGAAACTTATATAATGTTATATACCAATTTTACCTTAATAAAAAAAGAGACAGATGTACAATGAAATATTTAGGAGTGCATCTGGAAAAATCTGCCAAAGTGATGTTAAGAAAGAATAAGAAAGTTAGAAGGATCACACTTCCTGATTTCAAACTATGTTACAAAGCTACAATAATCAAAACAGTATGGTACTGCCATAAAAACAGGCATATAGAACAATGGAACAAAGTTGAGAACCTAGAAGGAAGTCCACACATAGATGATCAACTAATCTTTGACAGGGGCACCAAGAATACTCAATGGGAAAAGGATAGTCTCTTCACAAATGATGTTGAGAAAACTGAATGTCCATTTGCAAAAGAATGAAATCGGACCCTTATACTATACACAAAAATTAACTCAAGATGCATCATACAGTGCATTAAACAGTGTTGGTGGAAATGAAAATTGGCATGGCCTCTATGGAAGACAGTATGGCGATTCCTCAAAAACTTAAAACTCAAACTGCCGTATGATCCAACAATCCCACTTCTGGATGTGTATCCAAAGGAGATGAAATCAATATCTTAGAGAGATATCTACTTGTCATGTTCATTGCAGCATTATTCACAATAACCAAGATATGGAAACAACCTAAGTCCATCAACAAATGCACGGATAAAGAAAATGTGATATATATAATTATATACTTCTGTACACACACACACACACACACACACACACACACACACTCTGGAATATTATTCAGCCATAAAAAAACAAAGAAAGCTTGCCATTTGCAACAACATGGAACCTGGAAGACATTATGCTAAGTGAAATAAGCCAGACATAGAAAGACAAATACCATATGATCTCACTTATATGTGGAATCTAAAAAATTCAAACTCATTGAACCAGAGAGTAGAACCATGGTTGCCAGGGCTGGAGTATGGGGGAAATGAGGAGTTGTTGGCCAAGGATTCAAACTTTCTGTTATAAGATGAATAAGTTCTGAAGAATCTGGTGAACAGCACTGTGATTATAGATAATAATACCATATTGAATACTTGAAATTTAAGAGAGTAGATCTTAAGTGTTCTCACCACACACATACACAAAAAGATAACTATATGAGGTGATGGATGTGTTAACTTGATGTGGTAATCATTTCACAATGTATGTGTATATTAAATCATCACATTGTAGAAGTTTCAAAAATCACATCATATAACCTAATTATGTACAATTTTTATTTGTAAATCATGCCACAATAAAGCTGGAAACAAAGCCAAATGTAAATAAATGAAGCTGCTCTATTCAAAGACAAATTCAGATAATGATAAAAAAATAAATTCTGCATCATCAAAAAATATGTATAATAGATGACCTCCTAAGATTATAAATGCTCATTTATTTGCCAGTCTTAATGCAAGACCAAAGTGTTTATTTTTTATTATTAAGTATGAGAATGCTGCTTGGAATTCTTGATTGTTTTTCTTGTATAAACCACACCCATAATTCCTCCTTTGATATGTCCAAATTTAGTTTTCTTTAAAATAGAACGAAAACTTGGTTGGATGTCTCCAGTTCAGTTCTTCTTTGAGCATGTTCACTGACATCTATGTTACTCTGAATGCTTAGGGCATGGACTCTTTTCTAACATATCTACAAATTTCTCCCACCATTTGAGCAGAACTGAGTTTTCATTACTAAGAGTCATAAAGAGTTGCTTCAAGGAAGTAGAAATTGATTTAGAGAATTTCTGTATTCAAATTAGTTTGTCTATTACTGATCAATAATTAACTGTGTTACTAATGATTGGGCGCAAATTGTAAGCATTTCAACTAATTGACTAAAATTACATTTTCATCTAAGTTGCTATCATTTCATTTGTACAACTAAATCTTTTCTTTTGAATTACTCTCCTGCATTGTATATAATTTGCATGAATGAGCTTATGTAAAACTTTAATGTACGAAAATTTGTTTGAAGGAGATTTGGAAATCTCTAAGATTTTTCTTAGTGCATCTTTTAAAATGTAGTCATCTTAGAAATCACTGGTGGATGAGACTTCTACAAAAAGTGGTACTAAAAGGAATATGTGACAACTCCCCATCATTTAATTTTGTTATGTAATTTATGGAGAAAAATTCAAATAGGTATGATTTAGCCCATGGATTATGAATTGATATAAACATAACAGCACTTACTATTTGACAGGTACTATTCTTAAGTGCTTTATATATTAATTCATATACTTCTCATAGTAAACTTTTGAGGTGGGTATTATTATCTTCATTTTCCAGAGCAAACTATGGCACACAGGATGTTAAGTAATTTACCCACTGACATCCGGCCAGTAAGTGGCAAAACTGGATCAATCTCAGACAGTCTGGCTCTAGAGTCTGTACTTTTAACAAAACCGCTTTCGTGGAAAGGAATATAACAGTGTTAGAATTTAGTTCAAATGCTGCTAATTTTGTAATTGTGATTTTACTCAATCGAATTATATAGTTGTTCAACACATTTGTTTTTATCTCTTCTTGGAATGAAATTTCATGATTTTTCAAGCTACACGTGCCCCACCCAAAAACCTCTCATTAACGTATGGACTGTCTACTTTGAGCCAAGTTTATAGCTCCTTTATTAATTCTTTGTTGTTAGGCTTCTCGACCTTTTCCTTAAAACGTTGAACAAAGGGAAACAAAGCTTCTCCTTGAGCTAACTTGCTGAGAAAAATAACTACACTCCCTTTTGAATAAAAACAGATGTTTTATGTACTTGAACTAGTTTGTTGAATTAGTTTACAGCTCAAGTTGGCAAAGCTACCTGTACCTGGAATTAAATGACAAAAGTGTCTTTACACAGCCATTTATTGTTGGTTATTTCTGTGGCTAGGTATTCAAGAAAAACTTAAGATAAACTGTGTCAGATAAGATTTTGGAAGTATATTTGAATTGTTCTGTTTCTTTCCATATATGGCTTAATAAACTGACCATATTTAGTCAAATATTTAAAGTCAGCAAGTCATGTCTCTCTTAATGTGCTGCATGTGTTAGCTTTTGATTCTTTTAGCAACAATATTATTGTGGACAGGCCTTGCCAGTTTCTTGTGTATGCTTTATAAATGTTCAGGAGAACACTTTGAACAACTTATGCCACAAACTTGAGATTCATATATGATGTAGATTATGTGACAGTGTGTTTAGCATTTAATTTATATTAAAACATTTGAAAAACTTACTACATTTGTAAACAAAATAAAGGAGCAAGCAGATTTTACATGAACAGCTTTAGGTATTTTTGTTGGTGTTTTTTTACACTATACTGACTTAAAAACATAAACATTTTAAATTAAAATCAGCAACTTTCATTTATTGGGAAATAGCTATTCCTATGTTAATATTTTCAAAGAACCAAGGCAACCACCTTCTTAAAATGGCGAAACTTTAAAAATTAACCGTTTGTCCTGAAATTCTTTTATCTTCAATGTCAAGGAATTGCTCATAAGATAAGGCAAGTAAGATCTATTCTGGATTTTGCTTACCTTTATCCTCACCATATGCAATTTTGCATCTTCATGCACCAGGAAGTGATTATCACCTATTTATGTGTTAGGCTCAGGTGTAGAACCTCCTCCAGGAAATACTCCCTCACTACCAACTATTCCTCCCTGGTTTCTCCTTTTCTGAGCCTCCACAGTGAGCAGTGCACAGCCCTAAAGCTGGGTTTATCAGATTGCTTTTGATATAATTATGTGCTTGTGTATTTGTCTTCTGTACTACATGGTGAACTTCTTGAGAACTTTGTCTCTTTAACTAACTAAATAAAATACCACAAATATCTTTGTCTTCCAAGTAGAATATACTGATCATAATTTAATCTTAACCCTTCTTTTACTGTTTTCATAATCACTTCTCTACATTGTTGCCCTAAGTGACTTGAAGTCCCATTGTTTTAGTTATTACCTTAATGCAGATAATTCCCAAATTATCTTTTCATTCCTCATTTATTTCCAGAGTGCTAGATCTTCATACCCAGTTGGCCACAGGATATGCGTGGCTACATAGGTATACAGACACTTAGAAGTTCAGCATATCCAAAGCTAAAATCATCTTTCGTTTTCCTGCCTGCTCTTTGAGCCTGTGGTATTTCATGAATGGCTTCTCCCTGTCCCTCACTCTTCATATACAATCTCTAATTAAGCTTTGCACATTTTCTCCTGAAGATCCCTGCTGAGTAACTGCTATTGCTCAGTTCAGGCTTTTCCCTCTTTATATTGCTTCTAGTAATCTTTCTGAAATACTAATCCGATCATGTCACCCCTCTGCTTAAAAACTCTGAATAGGCTTTTTAGAGACATCATCATCTTGAAATTCTAAAATGTTTTCTTCTACTTCCCCCTACTGCTGAATTGAGCCACTGTTATTGATGCAAGTGGAGCAGGTTCCCTTGATGTGTGGGAGTAGAAAGTGGGTTGAAAACCACCTATAGTATCAAATCCAGTCATCTTTGCATTATATTCAGATCTTTTACCTCCAGTAGATTCAGACTTTTTACCACCTGGCCGTACCCTGTTTTTATAGCTTACAGATCCTCGACTTGCTGTTTGTTTTAGTCCATGCATTTTTTAATCACAGTGCATTTGCTCAGTGAAGTTCCTTCTATTTGACTTGCTAGATGAACAAATGTTATGTAGTCTTGGGCTATCTTAGGCACAAGAAGATCCCTTTATGTCTCCAGTGGTATTTTAGAACTTTCTACCCACTGCTATCATGTCCTTATATGATCATTGTTATTTATGGACTAGCCTCCTATCTTATGTAATGTAACCGTTTCCCTTCCCTGTATTCCTAAGGCTTTGGCATATATAGTGTTTAGCATATATAATACGAAGAGTAGCTAAAGGAGTTAGGACTATTTAACCTAAAAAAGAATATGTGAGAATTCTTGGGGGCGGGAAGTCTTCATAATATTGAAAGATTATCAGTTAAAAGAGAGATTCCATTGGACATTTGGAGCTTTAGGAGGTAGAGGATAGAAATTAAAGGAAGGCATATTTTTACATATACAATTTAGAGAAATAAAGTGTCTTATACTGTAGGTAACACGTAGTAGAGTTTCAATAAATGGTAGCCTAGTTTTTCTTTTTTTGCTTTTTAATTTAGGTATAATTAACATACAGTAAAATACACAGCTTTTAAGTGTACCATTCAATGAATTTTTACACATGTATATAACTATGTAAAAATCGGAAAGATAGGGAACATTACCAGTCCTCCAGAAAGCTTGCTCGTGGCCTCTCCCATCATTTTCCCAGAAGTTTAACCATGATTCTGAGCCTTATCACCAGAGATTAGTTTTGCCTGGAAACCTACAGCATGTATCCTTTGTGTCTGCCTTTTTTCACTCACCTGTATGTCTGTGAGGATCATCCAGGTTGTTGAAGGTAGCAGTAGTTCTTTTGTTTGATGTTCTTTTTTCATTGATGTATAGGATTTATTACATGAATAGAATCTTCCCCACACACACGTACACACCACCCCATTCATTTATCAATTCTATGTAACTTTAGTAGATAGTATCGAATGGTTTTCTGAAGGAGTTGTGTGAATTTTACACTTTACGCTAGCAGTAGATTTAATGTTTTTCATTTAAGATTTGTCTTAGATTTTCTTTTTATGTAAACACTGCGTATTCATTGTAAACATTTTGAAAATAAAGGAAAATTTAAAGAAAATAAAATTATTCATAGTCTCACAATCGTCAATAATGACTATTAACCTTCAATATATATTCTTCCAGTCTTTTTGAGTACATATTTTTTAGTAAAATTGGAATCATATTAGGCAAACTGTTTTGCATCCTTTTTTTAAAACTTAATATGTTGGAGCATTTTCCCATATCCCTTTATAAAGAATCATTTCTTGTTAGCTTGACATTATTCTCCATTTTTAAAAAACAATATTTGTATTAGATACATTTATTGAGTTTTATATTTTTTATGTTGATGATAAAAAAATCAGAATACTGTTTTGGAGCCTATAGGAATTAAAAGAGGTTGAGAGAAAAGGAGAAAAGAATTTAATATCTTTTCTCAAGGAAAATTAATGATTAAGCTTATAAATAGGTCTAATATTATTTCAAGCCACTGTAATTCTTTAGCTATTTTCAAATAACATTTTATAAACTACTTTCTAATATAATAGAATTTTGACCTTTCTTCTTTTATTATTAGATACCTGTGGTTTTCAAATCTCTCCTACCCTTACTTTAACCACTGCTGCTTGAAAAACACAGTTCTTTTCCCCAGCAGTGTATACTTAAAATCCATGTAAATGGTACTTACGTACTCATTTACCATCTGCTATGTGTAAGGTACTTTTCTGGGCACTTTGGGACCTTGCCGTCAGGTTGCTTATAACTTGTTCCAGGCGTCGTGGACACGTAAGAATGCTAAACATGTTAGGAAATTTTAGAGATAGATAACCCACCAGCTCCTTCCTTTGCCTTGAAAGATAAAGATACCAAAGTCCAAAAAGATTGAATTGCTTGTCCACGGCCACAAAATTTGTGGCAGAGCCAGAATGAAAGCCTAGAGCCAAAAGCTGTGGTTCCCCCATCAGTGCTTTTCCACTTTAGATGTAAAATACTTTGTCTTTAGTGCTTTTCTTGCCGCTGACTTTGTCGGGTTTTTTCTCCCTAAGAGAATGCTACTGAAAGCATTTTCTTTTGCTTTTGTGATAGGTAAAGGAAAATTGGTTTCATTTATTAAGTGCCTACAGTGTATGATACCGTGTTGCAGAGATGGCAAATAGGTGAGAAATGCATTGATAAACTAGGAACATCTGTGGAAAGAGCTTATTTTTTGGAATCTGAACGTGTATGTTGGAATCTTAGCTCTGTGATTTCCTGCCTGTGTGGCTTATTCAAGCTACTTAATCTCTTTGAATCTTAGCTTTCTCATTTATTCATTCATTTATTGAACCCCTATCACATGCCAAGAACTGTATAAGGTGCTGTGGATACAGCAGAATTCCTGCTCTCATGAGGCTTTTTGTGAGGATAATGTATATAAATCAGTAAAATAGATAAAGCACCAATCACACTACCTGGCACTATAAGTAAGCGTTGATAAAAGTTCCCTTCTTATTTACAATAGGCTGTGGTTCTCAAACTTTTTTTGTCTCAGGACCCCTTTATACTCTTAACCATTATTGAAGGACCCCACAGAGCTTTTGTTTCTGTGGGTGGTATGTATGAGTTAGTATTTATAATACTAGAGGTTAAAACTGAGGATTTCAAGTATTCATTTTAAAATAGTAATACTTTATCCATGTTACATAGACACCATTTTTAATTGAAATAATTCATTTGCTCTTGAAAGTTTGAATTTATAGTTGGCAACAAATACTGTTAGTTGTTTTTCTTGAAATGACAGACTTACTTTGTTCATTTTCAAGAAAATTTCTGCCAGAAATCCAAGTTAGACTAACTATAGTTTGTCATTTAAGTAAAAATGATATTCCGTGAAAAAATGGCTAGTTCAGCTTGTGACTCAGTGGCACAGGGGCTTTTCCTCGGGGTAGTCACTGTACTCGGAAGAAATGCTTTATGCATACTTCTATCTTGTTCCACAGAATGTAAGAAGATTGTGTGTTCAGAGGTGAAAATTTAATAAAATTTATAGTTTTTACTGCTCTGTCAAGGACATTCCTAAGTAAAGATAGCTTTTTTTTTTAAATTGTGAGTATGTAGTGGTGAATACAATGACTGTCAGTAGAGGGTTTTTTTGCCACCGCCTTGATTTGTGCTAAGGCACAAGCAGTTTTACTGCAAGTGCTTTTGCACCCTGAAGTGCACATGTCAACGCAGTCCAGAGGGGAAATACCATCTTAGTATTATTTTGAAAATGGTTTTGACTCTGTCAGCTCCCTGAAAGGATGCCACTTTCCTCAACAGACCACATTTTGGAAACTACTACTATAGAGGATATTATTGGTACTTAATTATAATGTTTTGATTGTTTGTGTTTTAATATGTACTTGTTTTCCTCATGGAGTTGGCATAAGGAGTCTAGTCACGTACAGTACTGTTGTATGTATATGTAAGCAAGGACTTTCACAATTTAGTTGGTATCATTGGCCTCTTTTATGGCAGTACGGTCAAGATAGCACAGACTAATTTACAGAGAATATTTATGTTATAAAAGCTTCAAAGTAGCAATTTAATTCTATTGATGTATTATTGGGAGTGTTGATTCAAATTTTTTCTAATCACGCTCTCTGTTTTGTTTTTAGGCTTGCATTGATGACAATGTTGATATGGTGAAGTTTCTGGTAGAAAATGGAGCAAATATTAATCAACCTGATAATGAAGGCTGGATACCACTACATGCAGCTGCTTCCTGTGGATATCTCGATATTGCAGAGTAAGCCTACTTTTATCCAAACACTGCTTTAGAGACCTGAGATTTTATAGAAATTGCTGTTAAAGATAAATGAGTGAATTCTTATGTTACCTTAATTCATGAAAATTATTCTTCCCAGGAAAGAGAATAAGTGGTTCTTGGGAATCCAAATATTGAGTTTCTCGGTGTGAGATCCTCTTTCTGTCTCCGCACCCTTTGGCTTTTGGTACTTTGTATTGATATGAGTCTTTGTACACATTCTCCATCACTGTCTCCTTTACTTTTGAGTACATGTAGAGCATTGTCAAATGATTTTAGGTTAATATTTAGCAATCTAGTCTATTCCTATGTAATTATGAATTGTTAGGGGAAATTAACGATAAATCTGGATTAGGTCACTTTGCTGTAAGGAGAATATGATACACAGTTCTCAGTTAGTCACTGTATTTATATGCTTGTTTTTAGTAAGACTGTTTTCTAAAAATGTTGTTTAGAAAATTCAGTGAGAAATAGTCAGTGTATTCTTAACTACCTTTAATGGGTGAGTACTTTCCCATAAAATCTGATTCTTTAAGCGTTTAACAGAGATATAGATTTCCTGACAAAATAATTTTTCAGTAAATTATTTTTTTCTCAATACTATGTATCTAACACCATAAACAGTTTTGTTGTCTATTTGCTCACATCAAAACTTATCAACTAATAAATATTAAATGTGGGAGTTCTACTCTGTGAATCTCTCTTCATAGTTTTATTTCTTTGTACATTTCACTTTTTTCCCCCTTGTGTATTGGAGATAGAGTACATCAGTTTAAGGGGGAGGCAGTGTTTGGTGAAATGAAAAGTGCTCTGGCCTGGAAATCGGAAGGTCTGAGTTACTTCAGTTTTATTACTAACTTTAACACTAACCTGCACTACATCTTTTGGTAATTTGTTTTCTCTTTCTGGGCCTTGATTTCATTATGTGTAAAAATTTGGTTTTGCCATTGCAAAACAATAGTGGTTGTTGCTAATTATAATCATGGTTCTCAAGTTCCTTACTCCTTTCTGTTCTTTTCATGCTCAACAGAGATCTTAGATCTCTTCTTCATAGAAAAAATAGCTAATGTGCATTTATCTTCAGCTGTTCTTAAATACTTGGTAGTTAGGCTCTGGAGTCATCTGATGTGGCTTATGAAGGCTTCCTCAACCACTCTCAAGGGATCTGATCTTGGGCAAGTTGTTTAACTTTTGTAAGCTTCAGTTTTTTCCTCTGTGGAATAAGCATAATATTTCCTAGGTTTGTTGTGAGGGCTAACTGAGGTAACTCATCAGCGTAGTCCCTGGCCCATAGAACGTACTCAGTATGTATTGACTTTTGACCATTATCTCATTTATCTCTTCTGGGAAAATGAAAACCTGACTTCTTTCTTCAGATGTTTAATCCTTATATTTCCTTTTTTTGTTATGCTTCTGAGTTTGAAAAGATAATAATTGTCCTGAATAGTTTCCTCACATAGACTTGATTGATAACCCGTTGTGTCAGTTGGGTTGATTTTAGCTGCAGGTAATAATACCAAATTTAAAATGACCTAAAGAGTAAAGGCATGTTTTATAAAGGATAATAACATAGTTTAGAGGAAGGGTATTCAGCTTTATTATGCTACTTGATGATGTCATTAAGGGCCTGGAGTCTTTTAGTCTTTTTCATTTTATACCTTTCCCAAATATGGACTTTTTTCTTAGCCCGTCCCCTCCTGGTCACAAGATGCTTGCCATAACTCCTGAATTGTGTTTTTACAAATGCACACCCAAGAATAAATTAAGAAGTAGGTGGGGAGTAGAAAGTGTGTTCTCCATACTGTGTGTGTGTCAGGGAGGGGAGCCTTCACGGAGAGCCGTCTGACTGCAGCAGATTCCCCCTTGAGGGACTTCCCTTGGCCTGAGCTTGGTCCTTTGCACGTGTCTGTGCTGGGAAAAGCAAGTATCTGGCATATTCAGTTTTTTGGGTTTTTTTTAAAGATTTTATTTTTTCCTTTTTCTCCCCAAAGCCCCCCAGTACGTAGTTGTATATTCTTCCTTGTGGGTCCTTCTAGTTGCGGCATGTGGGGTGCTGCCTCAGCGTGGTTTGATGAGCAGTGCCATGTCCGCGCCCAGGACCCGAACCAACGAAACACTGGTCCGCCTGCAGCAGAGCGCGTGAACTCAACCAGTCGGCCACGGGGCCAGCCCCTGGCATATTCAGTTTTTTACATGCCAGTAAATAAGTATGAGGAGCCATAATAAGCAATCTGCTACAGGTTTTAATATTTTCAGTAGAGTAACTACAACTTTTTATTTTTTTGGAGGGTAGAACGTGGAATATGTTTTTCAGAGGACTTGTGGAAACAAAAATGACCTGTTTTGGCAGAGGTTGACTAGAGTTCTGCTGATCTAACTGTCTTTCTTTAGGCAGTTTGAATTGGTGGCTTTGGTATAACTGAAGTGTTTAAGTCCATAGTTTCTTTGAACCAAATTAAAATTAGAAGAATGACGACTTTTCCTTTTTTTGCTCTTTCTGCCGTCTGAGATTCTTTTCTTAAATAATGACAGTATGTTTTTGTAATATTGTTTTATTGAGGTCATATTGACTTGTAATGACAATGTTTTATAAAAGACAGTTTATCCCTAGTATATAATGGGTTATTTGTTAAGGTGATGATACCCAAAACCCTTCCAAATGCATGATTATTTTTACCAGCATTATCTCTTTCAGCAATTAATTTCATTAATGAATAAGAGAAGTTAATGAAACCCTAGTTTTCTTCAGTCTAGAAAAATACAGCATGGTGGCTTAGGAGGTAGGGTGAAGATATCCCCCTAAATCAGAGCATTATGGAGTAAAAGAAGGCCCCATTAATAGTGATGTAGAGACAACAGTTATAAACCAGGAATGACGTGGGAAAATTGGGTCACTCCGCTAAGTGAAGTATTTGGACTTAAATTTATTGTGAATCACTAGTTTTGTGTCCTTGGTCAACCCTGCTTAGCCTCTATGATTAATATTATTTATAAAATGGGAATGATATGGCTTCTTCCTAGCCCTTATTTCTCATCTTGCTTTCCACATTTTCACTCTGGTTAATACTGGGGTGCTTTTAGCTCCCCCACATTCCCTCTGGTTCCTATCAATGTGTCTTTGTTTATAGTGGTTCATTTGCCTCATTTCTTTACTTGACTAGCTCCTGCCAAACTCTCAAGATGCAGTTTGTGTAAGGGTCACTTCTTCCAGAAACCTTTCTGATGTTCCTGGCTGATTCATCAGCATCTTTGACATATCACTTGTTTATATGTTTCTTTACCAACTGCGTTATGCACAGGACAGTACTAATTCATCCCTGTTGAAGTAAGAGGTGAAACAAACAATGAAACACAGATAGTTTCCTCTGAGGATTTGGGGATGATTAGGATACAGTGAGTTCCTGATTTTTTACCTCAATTGGAGATAGTAGAGCAAAAAATGTGAGGTTTCAGTTTAGTTTCCAGGCATTTAACAAATTCATGTTTGATCTGTAGCCCAGCAAAAGCCAAGTGAATAGATGAGTGATAGCTCTTCATATTCTGGCTCCATTATTTCACCTTTTCACCAAAATAATTACCCTCAACCTCTCCCTGCTTTGAATAAGGTAGAAGTCATAGGGAAAACTTAGGATCACGTAATGAAATGTATGCCTTAACATCATTCTCTTCATTTGGTCTGCTGAATTGGCAGCGTGTGGGTTGTATTGTGTCTGCACAAAATTCCTACATTGAAGCCCTATCCCATAGGCTTGGAATGTGACTTTAGAGGTGGAGTCTTTAAAGAGATGATTAAGTTAAAATGAGGCCCTTAGGGTGGATCCTAATCCAGTCTTACTGGTGTCCATTTAAGAAGAGGAAATTTTGACACAAGAGACACCAGGGGCACTCACACACAAAGAAAAGACCATGTGAGGACTTTGAGAAGGTGGCCATCTGCAAGCCAAAGGAGAGGCTTCAGAAGAAACTAAACCTGCCAACAGCTTGATCTTAGTCTTCTAACCACTAGAACTATGTGAAAATAAATTTCTATTGTTTAAACCACTTAGTCTATGATATTTTGTTGTGGTAGCACTAGCAAACTAATACAGGCAGTATAAAATTCTCACTGTCACATCAAGGTATTCTTCCCTAAAAATTATAGTGTTGATGTTATTGGGCTATGGATTATAAGTAAAACTGAATAGTGTGACTTTTTGACGTAATAGAAAAGGCAGCTGATTATGGAGCCCAAGGAACTATGTATTCGACTTATTGTTCCAATCTATAGTGATTCATTAGTTGTAGCTCTCTCACCTAAAACTGTAACTCAGTTATTTATTGAAATTATTATGTGCAAAGCATTGAAAACCAAGTCCTCTAACTAAAGAAATAATTAGATGAAAACATACGAGCTGTACAGTGGCAGCATTTTAATTTTGTCATTCTTTTTCATTTATTAGCTGGAATATTTTGGTGAAAGAAACTTCCATGTATTTACTATTTGGTTACCCTTAGTACGAGTTTTATAGGAAAGACAAGATGTATTCTTTTTTCTTTCCCTCTGTATACTAATTTTTAAAATAAAGAATTGGTTCACTAGTTACCTTCAAAAAAGGCTAATTGGTGTTTTGAGGTCTAAGTAACTTTAGGAGCTCATGCATTTAAACATACTTGATGTAGGGGCCAGCCTGGTGGCACAGTGGTTAAGTGTGCACATTCCGCTTTGGCGGCCCAGCGTTCGCCTGTTCGGATCCCAGGTGTGGACATGGCACCGCTTGGCATGCCATGCTGTGGTAGGCATCCCACATATGAAGTAGAGGAAGATGGGCACGGATGTTAGCTCAGGGCCAGTCTTTCTCCGTGAAAAGAGGAGGATTGGCAGCAATTAGCTCAGGGCTAATCTTCCTCAAAAAAACACAAACAAACAACATACTTGATATGTGTTCGTTCATTGCAGTAACTATCCTTATTGATTATCAACTTGTATCATCTTTGGTCATCAAGGGTCTCTTCATGTTAGCTTCTAAGTCTCTGGGACATGACCAAATAAAGTGATCTTTAAAATCTTCCTTGCTCTCTAGTATTACGAGATGTTCAAGACTCATCTTTTACATTCCTGCCCTGGGTCTGGAATTGCCGTTTCTCCAAGGAGCCCTGTTCTTTGTAATGGGTGTTGGAAGTGCTCATTGCTACGAGATTGATCATTGTTTCAGCACCAAGGTGTTTTTCTTTAGCCTCTTCTGTCTTGTATCAATAGTATTTCCTTTCTCTCTCACTTCATTGCCAGGATCTATAAGATTAAAATAACACATAATTACTAATTTGTTTCATCATATATTACACATACATTAGACTGCTTATAACAGCAGTACCACCACCACCACTGCCATCACCAATACGATTATTGAATGCAGTTTGAAGTTTGTGTTTTGTTTTGTTGGTGGGGGTGAGGAGGAACCTTTCTTTTTGTCCTTAAGGTATCCCGCTTGGAATATACCATCAAATTTACTGTGTGTTGAAGTCACTTGAAATAGTTCTTTTCTGTGTGGTTATGCTACCATCTAGATATACCATTAGGTTCATTGTTTAATTTTATTTATTTTTTAGAGTTTGCCTTTTTAAAATTTAATTTTGTTTTATAATTTATGTAAAATACCAAGTTCTAACAGCAATCTCTGCTCTACCACCCTATTTCCTCCCACACCCTATAGATAACCATTTTTTAATTTTATATTCTATCCCAGTTTGTTTTTTAGTATAAGTATTATTTAAAATAAAAATTACTTCCCCTTTGTAGATAAATGGTAGACTATCATACATGTATTTCTCCACTTTGCTTTTTTCACTTAACAGTCTATCCTGGAGATCACTATATAGTGGAATATAGAGATATTTCTCAATTGTTCTTTGTAGATTTAGTACTCCATTGTATAGTATGTCATTGTAGTTATTTAGCCTCTCTCTCTTGGTTGACCAATGAATGTTACTTATTTGAATAACTACAGTTTTAGCCTTGGAATCTTTTTTTTTTTTTTTTTGAATTCTTGCAAATCATGGGAATTTTTATGTTTGTGTGAAAAATATTTTGTATTTGAAAAATACAACAATAATTTGTTTTATTAATGTTTTGGTTATTCATGTGATTATTATTTTAATATTGTTTTTGTATTTTAATTTCGTCACCACCTTTCAGTACCATCTGTGGGCTTCCACTACATATGTTTAAGGAATGCTTTAATCTTGAGTTGCTTTAGTGCTTGCCATAAAATTTTCAAATAATAGAGAAAATTAGCCCTGTATTAGGCTAGCATTATGTAGTTTCATAGTGCATAGAATGGAATATTCATTAATTAGTATATTTAATATATTTTTCTTTTTGTTCGTAGTAGTTTTAAAGACACTGCTGTTGAGGATTTCGTATCACTATAAAATGCTGCTATGATTACGTGAATTCAGTGCCTTTTTCATGTTTTCATTTACAGCCTGGAAAAAGTTTCATTAGCTTTGTCACTTGATCATTAAAGAATCAGCTATTTAAGAATATGAAAACTTTAAAATATTTGTCGTGGCTTATTTATAGCTTGGCTTTTCTTCTTTATAGGCCTTTATTCCATAAACATCCAACAGAATCCTCCAGATTTCTCTTGGCTTATCCTTCAAAATATATCCAGTATCTAACTGTTTTTCATCACCTCTTTTATTTCTCCTTGCTACTGGACACTGTTGTTTTTCACTGGAATTATTGCAGTTGCAATAATCCTATCTATAACCATCCTCTTCCCCCATCTCCATGAAGCAGCCAGAATGATCCTTTTAAAATATTGCAAGTGAGATAATACCACATTTTCATTCGGAGTCCTCCATTGGGTTCATAAGGCATTCGGGGTGGAAGCCAGAGTTCTGCTGGCCTGCAGGGCTGTGGTTTGGCCACCTGTCACCTCTCTGACTTCATTTCCTCCACTCTTCTCCAGGCTCTCTCTTTCAGTCACACTTGTCCCCTTGCTTAGCTTTAAACAGACTAGACATCTTGTTTCATAGTCTACACCTGCTGATTCCTGTCTCTGGAATTCAGTAATGATGTTATTTTTGGTAAACGAATCAAGAATTCTTACCAATTTAAGAAATATGTAAACTCCACCACCACGCCTATGAGAAATGCCTATGAGAGACAAATCTGTTTAAATCTTCATTCTGTCAAATAATTGCTGTTAACTTTGGACACATTACCAGCTTCTCTGAGCCTCTGCTTCCTCATCTATAAAATAGACATTTTAATACTTGTCTCTATTTTATAAGATTATTTTGAAGATAAGTGAGATAATGTGTATAAGACACTGGGCACAATATGTGGCACATATTTAGTGTTCAGTAAATGTTAGCTACTACTTTTAGTGAAAAAAAGATAAGCTCTTGGTTCTCCTGGTTTATTGTCATTTGGTGTTAGAACAAGGACAACCTTAACTAGATGAGCGGAGCAGAGGAGAGTGAAGTAGTCATTTGTCATATTTACTTTGATATCTGGGTATTTGAGCCCCAAGAAGAGTTGGCAGATCCATGGATTTTGGTTTTATTTACATATTTATTTATGTGTCATTGTCAGAAATGATACTTTGTTGGTTTTAAATGATATTTTGTTGGTTTAAAGCAGACCATATATTTTGATTAGAAGTCTCAGAAGGGGAAACTCAATCTAGGATCCTATGAAAATAATAAAATTTTATTTGAGATGCTTACTTAAATCTTGCTATAATAATAATGAGGTATATTTGCCTGAAACTATAAAGATAATGTTATCCTACACATTCTTACTCAGTTTGTTTAACAACTTTGTGGGAATGTTCACAGTTATTTCTGTTTCACAGTCTCAGAACTGAGACGCATTCTCAAGACTCAAATTCTGATGTTCTTTCCGTTATATCACAACTGACTCCTATAGTAGTGGTAGGCATTATGAGACATAAAAATGATTGCAACACAGTCCTGGTATTCAGGCTTATAGACCCACGTGAAGTTAATTAACTAATACTAGATAGAATAATGGATCAGGAGATGGACAAGGAACACTGAGGAAGATGTGATTAATTCTGTTTAGGCAAATCAGAGAAAGAAATATTAAACAATGAGCAGGGTTTTTGCCTTTGGGAGTTGGGAGCTGCCTGAGGAAAGTTGTGCTATTTATGAATGAGAAATAATATATGGCAAAGCTCTTTTAACCAGCTTCCACTATGTTAACTAATATTTACCATTTCTTTGTTAAAACGTATTGACTGTTTCCCATAAAGTTGCTAAAACTGAACATTGCAGCTAATAGGCAACTTGTACTAAGCTCACTCACTTCGGTTTCCCAGTTGAATTAGAAGCCTGTCAAAAGTTAGTTGTTTGTGTTCTAGCCCATTAATGTCTGCTGAACTTGTTACTGATTATCTAATTTAATTAGATAGCCCAAAACTGGTGAAAAGTGTACAAAAAAGAAAATGTTAGCTATAACTAAGTTAAATACTTCAGAAAGACTCAGCAAAGGCAAGGCACTAAATATATAATTGCTGTTTAATTAAATAGGAGTGCAACAACTGAAAGACTGAAAGAAAAAAATCTAGAAGGATTGTATTACTCGGATTGCTTTTCTGTTGACTTCAAGTTTTTGCTTCACTTTAAAGACTGAAGTCTTACACAACCCGTTATGGGTATGATTTATGCAAGAAAGGCAGCATGGTGTTAGTCATTCGACACATTCTACAATATCTCTTCTGTTGAAATAAATGTCTTATTTAGATATTTTGCTTATTTATTACTAAGTAATAAGTAATAGTACTTATTTATTTTCATATATGTATTATGTTTTATGATCTCTGTTTTAATCACCTTTTCTAGTTAACCAAGCAAATGCTGGTCCTGATTGCATTGGATAAAAGGGTTTCTTTGGAGCCATAGTTTTTTCAAGAGAGAAGCATTAGAGGAATATGGAGAGAATAGCAGATAAGACTGGGAAAGTGAACTGGGGCTGCAGTGTAGAGGAATTTGTATGCTTAGCTAAGTTTGACCTTTAGGGGTGATGCATTTTTAGGGTTGTGATGCTCTTCACTCTGTATTTTAGGAAGACTATTCTTGACAAATTAGGGAGGTTGGACAAGAGAGCTAGGGCAGTGGCAGTGAGATTGGAAGCGAGGCAGATCTGAAAGATATTTGCAAAATAGAATTGATAAGGTTTGGTGTGATTCACTGGATCTCTGGGTAGTTAAGAAAAGAGAAATAAAGATAGCGATAATGCTGATGATAGGTAGCATTTATCAAGTCCTCGCTATGTTGTAGTCACTGCTCTAAGTCCTTTAACTATACATAATTTCAGTCATCCTAACAATCAAAGGAAACTATACTGCTCCCACCACCCCACTGGCCCATGTGCACAATTCTAAATCCTGAAAACTGAAAAATAACAGAATAAATTTCAAGTTTGATGTATCCTCATTTGGTAACCGTGACCTGAATTGATGTGAGGCTATTTTTAGTCTTACTATAAATTTATTTTTTGCAAAAAAACTTAATGTGTCTGCTTATTGAGTGCTGTCTTAGACTCAGTGGGATTATTACATAATCTACAGTATTATATTTCTAAAATATGAAAATTTTGAAGTTTGGGTTTGGATGAGTAACAGTAGACCTGTATTATAATTCTTATTTTATAAATGAGGAGACTGACTCATAGAGAAAAATCACACGTATTTCTCTAAACTGGGATTTGAACCTAGACAGCCTAAGTTTTCAGTTCTGTACTTTTAGTCCCTGTGCTATTCTACCTCCCTTTCTAACCTTTGTACTTGGGAAAATGATGCCATTAAATTTATTAAGGGATCTAAAGGGCAAGATTGGGGTAAGCAGAGGAGGGAGTGTAGTGGAATGTGGATTTAGGTAGGTCTCATTTGATATGCCAATGGAAGAGTTGCAATAGGAAGCCAGGAATATTTTGACTATGTTTATAATACATATATTGGATTTCTCTCTCAGGTATTAGTCTGGTCTTTTCCATTGGCACAAATAATTATATCTATAGCATAATTGTGGAACATGATGTCAGAAATTAAGCAAAGTGTTTGGCAGAGTGTCAAGGCTACTAACATTTGGAATAATAACATGATTTATATACGAAAATAGTACTTCTGCCTGTGGGGTTCTGACAAGTTGAAATTTTTAAAAACGTTAAAATTGGTAATGTTATAAACTTTGCAATTTCTTGACAATTAAAAATGGGAGAGAAAGAGAATTTCTGCTTCTGAGCAGATAGACTAGATATGCTTTTCCCTATTCTTCCTGCTGAGTACAGCTAAAAACCCTGAACATTACATATAAAACATAAGAAGACTCTAAAAGGTGGACAGAAAGTGGCAGAGCAGTTAGGGATCTCAGGACCCAAAGAATGACCCAAGAGTGAGTTTCCTGGCTTTTCTTTTTGCCTCATATATCCCATATTGGAGCTGAAGAAGCTGATAACCCAGCACCAATGGGCACAGACCAAAAAACTGCAACAAAAGCCTAATCTCTTTAGCCAAATACTAGGAGAAGGGCATCCTAGCAAGACAGAAAACTATAAAACAAAAAACACTCTATTCCAGCCAAACACCATAGAGAGAAACCTTGGTCCTACCCATGCCCTCACCAGCAAAGGCCACATAGGGAGCATAGACTTCCACCCTTACCAGGCTGTAATGAGGCATCCTAGCACCCCTGCTGTAGTGATGTCAGATTAGGCTAGATACAGAGCCAGCCAAGACATTCATCCTCATCAGATGGTTAATTAGCCCTCCTCCCACTTATGATGGAGACCATGTGGGAAGCCTGGACTTCCACCCTACCTGGCAGTAAGGAGGAGCTCTTACTTTTGCCTGCTGGAGTGGTGTCAGAAGAGGCCTAGGGAAAAGTGGATACTTTTCACCACCACCCAGCAGTGAAGAGACCTGCTGCCCTCCCCTCATGGTGCCATTGGAGGCCACATGGGGAGTAGTGGTGAGGCACTCATACCCTTCTCAGCCAGGGAGGTGTCAGTGAAGGCTTGGTGGACAGCAGGTAGTAACAAGAAGCTGCCCCATCTGTGCTGTCACTGGAGGCCAAGTGGGGAACTTGGACTGTAAAGTTTGATAACAAAAATAAATGAAAATTAAACATACACTCAACAGAAGATTGGAGGGAATAGAAGAAAGCATTAGTGAACTGAAAAATAGTACAATACAAATTACCAAGTCTGAACAACAGAGAAGGTGGACTAAAATAAAATGAAAACTGCCTCAAGGGCCTGTGGGACTATAACAAAGAGGTATTGGAGTCACAGAAGAACAGGAGAAAGAGAGCATAACTGGAAAAGTATTTAAAGAAATGATAAATGATGGCTAAAAGCTTATGCAAACTTGGCAAAAGATATAAACCTGCAGAGTCAAGAAGCTTAGCAAATTCCAACAGATAAACCAAAGCAGTCAACACCAAGACATGCCATATGCAAACCTTTGAAAACTATTAAAAATCTTGAAAGCAGTGAGAATGAAACTACACCATGGGGAGAGAAAATTGAATGACAGCAGATTTCTCATCAGAAATCATGGAGGCCAGAAGGAAGTGACACAATATTTGTCAAGTGCTGAAAGAAAAGAACTGTTAATTTGAAGGAAACTTTCAAAGGTACCAGGTCAGGACTTTTGTTTAGATTCTTACAGTTATGACTATTTTCAGCTATTTTTCATTGTAGTATAGAACTTCAAAAGTGAAGTAACACGAGTAACGTCAGCATCATGGCAGAGTGAGCTCTTCCCTTATTGTCTCCCACCTAAGATACAATGAAAAGGACATTCACAAACCAACAGAGGACATTCACACAGCACAATAGACATCTGAGAGACTCACACAGCCATATGTCTGAAGATAAGGGTGCTGGGCCCCCTAGGAGGCAGTGCAAGGAAGTAAATGGATCTCCTCTCCCTCCCCTAGTGGCAGCTATCTAGGGCATGGTACCTCACTTGGTGTCTGGTGTTCAAGTCTGAGAGAAGAAGGGGGAAAAGGCAGCCCTCTGTGGGAACACTCACTTTCGGAGTTGCCTCCCAGCCCACAGGAACACTCCACACTGAGGCGGCTAAGCAACCGCTCCCTCACCAAGCTGAACAGCCCAGGCAGGCAGCCAGTAAGGGCACAGTAGAAGTGGGGGGCAGGGAAGAAGGTGCTGCCTTCCCCCATCCCACCTGGAGCATCAGCTCAGCCAGTCGGTCAGGGCAGGGGATCCCCACCAGAGCGCCTGTGCCTACGTCTGAAAAGCAGCAGTGGCCACATGCAAAGAGCCCTCTCAACCCAGCTCCTGGCCTACCGCTCACCCCAGTGGTGGCAGATGGAATCTGTGATCAGATCCTGCCACTATGTGATGGCAAAAGTCCACCCCATTAAATAGCATGAAGAAATATATTGACACTCCAGGCCAGAATGAAAATGACAAGTACACAGGAACAAATCCTGAAGTCCCAGAAACTTACGAACTAAATGACAGAGAATTCAAAGTAGTTATCATAAAAAAACTCAGTGAGTTACAGGAAAACTCAGAAGGACAGTTCAGTAAACCCAGGGATAAAATTAATGAGCAGAGGGAATTCTTCACAAAAGAAATTAGAACTATTTAAACAAAAACCAGTCAGAAGTGGTGGAGATGAAAAACACAATGAATGAGATAAAAAGAAAATCTGGAATCCTTAAAAAACAGAGCTAATATTATGGAGGACAGAAATAGTAATTTAGAGGAGTAAAATATAGAAAAGCAACAGGTGGCAGAGTGTTTTTAAGACTGAAAATGAAGAAATTCTCCCAGAAATATCTGACTCAATTAGGAAATGCAACATATGGATTACAGGTATTCTAGAGTGAGAAGAGAGGGAGAAAGGAGCGGAGAGCTTCTTCAAGGAAATAATAGCTGAGAACTTCCCAAACCTGGGGAAGGAGCTGAAATTACATGTAAATGAAGCCAGTAGAACTCCTAATTACATCAATGTAAAAAGACCTTCTCTAAAGCATATAGTTAGTAAAACTGGCAAAGAAAAAATAATAAGGGCAGCAAGGCAGAAGAAAATAATCTACAAAGGAACCCCCATCAAACTTTCAGTGGATTTCTCAGTAGAAACCTTACAGGCTAGGAGAGTGTGGAATAATATATTCAAACTACTGAAAGACAAAAACTCTCAGCCAAGAATACTCTATCCAGCAAAACTATCCTTCAGATACAATGGAGAAATAAAAACTTTCCCAGATAAACAAAAGATGAGGGAGTTCATCACCATAAGACCCCCCTCCCAAACCAGAAATGATCAAGGAAGCCCTTATATCTGAAAAAAAAAAAATAAAAAGAAAGAAAGGGTTTACAAAGCCTTGAGCAAGAAGTGAAATAAGCAGACAAAATCAGAAAACTGCAGTTCTCTTTCAGAACAGGTTAGCTAACATTTAATTATAACATTAAAGATAAAGGGAAGGAAAGCATCAAAAATAACTATAATCACTTCATTTTAAGTACAAACAACACAAAACAGAAGAAGTTGTGACAACAATAACTTATACGGGGAAGAGGAAAGTGATAGAACCTGCTTAGACTAAGGGAAGAAGAGACTATCAGAAAATGGACTGTCTCATCTGTGAGATCTTGTAGACAAACCTCACAGTAACCATTAAAACAGGAAATCAGAACAGAGACACAAATGATAAAGAGAAAAAGCATCATAGAGAACCACCAAAGTGAATTGGCAGTCCAAAATACATGGAACGAGAAACAAGGGAAATACAAAACAATGGGAAAACAAGTGATACAATGCCAGTATTAAGCTCTCATATATAAATAATCATTCTAAAGGTAAATGGATCAAATTCTCCAATTAAAAGACACAGACTGGCTGATGGATTAAAAGGCAACATCCAACAATATGCTGCCTCCTGGAGACACATCTCAGCTCTAAAGACAAACACAGGCTCAGAGTGAAGGGGTGGAAGTAGATACTCCAAGCTAATGGGAAACAAAAGAAAGCAGATGTTGCCATACTTTTATCAGACAAAGTAGACTTCAAGATAAAAAAGGCAATGAGAGACAAGGCGGTATGTAATGATAAAGGGACACTCCACCAAGAAGACATAACACTTATAAATATATATGCACCTAACACAGGAGCACCAGAGTCCATAAATCAACTGTTAACAGACCTAAAAGGAAAAATTAACAGCAACACAATAATAGTAGGGGATCTCAGCGCCCCACTCACAGCAATGGATAGATCATCCAGACAGAAGCCAACAAGGAAACAGTGGATTTAAATGAAAGACTAGACTAGATGGACTTAATAGATATGTATTTAGAACACTCCATCAAAAAACAGCAGAATATACATTATTCTCAAGTGCACATGGAGTGTTCTCAAAGATAGACCATATGTTGGGAAACAAGGCAAGCCTCAATAAATTTAAGAAGATTGAAATTATATCAAACGTCTTTTCTGACCACAACATTATGAAACTAGAAATAAACCACAAGAAAAAAGCTAGGAAAGTGACAAATATGTGGAGACTAAACAGCATCCTACTGAACAACCAATGAATCAAATGAAGAAATTAAAGGAGAATTCAAAAAATATCTGGAGACAAATGAAAATGAAAATGCATCATACCAATTCATATGAGGTGCAGCAAAAGTGGACCTAAGATGGAAATTAAGGTGGGCAATACAGGCCCACCTTAACAAACAGAAAAAATCTCAGATAGGCAATCTTAAACTACACCTCACAGAACTAGAAATAGGAGAAAAAAACAAAGCCCAAAGTCAGCAGAAGGAGGGAAATAATAAAAATTAGAAGAGAAATAAAAGAAATTGCGACCAAAAAAACAGTAGAAAGGATCAAAGAAGCTAAGAGCTGGTTCTTTGAGAAGATAAATAAAGTTTACAATTCCTTGGCCAGACTCACTAAGAAAAAAAGAGGGAAGGCTCAAATAAATAAAATTAGAAGTGAAAGAGGAGAAACTACAATGGATACCACAGAAATACAAAGGATTATAAAAGAATACTACTAAAAGCTATATGCCAACAAATTGGACAATCTAGAAGAAATTCTTAGACTCATACAACCTCCCAAAACTGAACCAAGGAGGAATAGAGAATTTGAATAGACCTATCACAAGTAAAGAGAATGGACCAGTAATCAAAAACCTCCCCCAAAATAAAAGTCCACGACCAGATGGCTTCTTTGGAGAATTCTACCAAACATTCAAAAAAGATTTAATACCTATCCTTCTCAAACTATTCGAAAAATTTGAAGAAGACAGAACACTTCCTAACTCATTCTACAAGGCCAACATCAGCCTGATCTCAAAGCCAGAAAGGACGATGCAAAGAAGGAAAATTATAGGCCAATATTGCTTATGAACATAGATGCAAAAATCCTCAACAAAATATTGGCAAACCAAATACAGAAATACATTAAAAGGATCATACACCATGATCAAGTGGGATTTATACCAGGTACACAGGGATGGTTCAGCAATCACAAATCAATCAATGTGATACACCACATTAACAAAATGAGGAATAAAAACCACATGATCATCTCAATAGATGCAGAGAAGGCACTTGACAAGATCCAACATCTGTTTATGATAAAAACTCTCAATAAAATAGGTATAGAAGGAAAGTATCTCAACATACTCAGCATGGCAAAACTGAAAGCCATCCTTCTGAGAACAGGAAGAAGACAGGTGCCTTCTCTCGCCAGTCTTATTCAACATAGTACTGGAGGTTTTGGCGAGAGCTATGAGGCAAGGAAAAGAAATAAAAGGTGTCCACATAGGCAAGGAGGAAGCGAAACACTTGGGGTTTGCAGATGACGTGATTCTGTATATAGAAACCCTAAAGAATCCATCAGAAGACTATTAAAAATAATTAACAACTACAGCAAAGTTGCAGGGTACAAAATCAACTTAGAAAAATCAGTTGCATTTCTATACTCTAATAATGAACTAACAGGAAGAGAACTTGAGAATACAAACCAATTACAAGTGCAACAAACAGAATAAAATATCTATGAATAAATTTAACCAAGGAGATGAAAGACCTCTACACTGAAAACTATAAGACATTACTGAAAGAAATTGAAGATGATGTAAAGAAATGGATGTGCATGTGGATTCCATGCATATGGATTGGACGAATAAACATAGTTAAAATGTCCATATTACCTAAAGCAACCTGCAAGTACAATGCAGTCCCAATGAGAATCCCAGTGACATTCTTCACAGAAATAGTACAACGAATCCTAAAATTCATATGAGGCTACAAAAGTCCCCAAATAGCTAAAGCAATCCTGAAAAAAAAAGAACAAAGCTGGAGGCATCAAAATCCCTGACTTCAAAATAGACTACAAAGCTATAGTAATGAAAACAGCATGGTGCTGGCACAAAAACAGACACAGAAACAAGTGGAACAGAATTGAAAGCCCAGAAATAAAACCACACATCTGCGGACAGCTAATCTTCGACAAAGGTGCCAAGGATATACGATGGAGAAAGGAAAGTCTCTTCAATAAATGGTATTGGGAAACCTGGACAGCCACGTGCAGAACAGTGAAAGTAGACCATTATCTTACACCATACATAAAAATTAACTCGAAATGGATTGATGACTTGAAGTTAAGACGTGAAACCATAAACTCTAGAAGAAAATATAGGCAGCACACTCTTTGATATCAGTCCTAGAACCATCTTTTCAAATACTGTGTCTACTCGGGCAAGGGAAACAAAAGAAAAAAATAAACAAATGAGAGTACATCAGACTAAAGAGTTTCTGCAAGACAAAGGAAACCAGGATCAAAATGAAGACAACCTACCAACTGGGATAAAATGTTTGCAAATCATATATCCAACAAGGGTTAATCTCCAAAATATATAAAGAACTCATACAACTCAACAACAGAAAAACACCCTGATCAGAAAATGGTCAGAGCATCTAAACAGACATTTTTCCAAAGAAGATATACAGATGGTCAACAAACACATGAAAAGATGTTAAACATCGCTAATCATCAGGGAAATGCAAATCAAAACTGCAAGGAGATACCACCTTACACCTGTTAGAATGGCTGTAATTAGCAAGACCAAAAATAAATGTTGGAGAGGACGGAGAGAAAAGGAAACTCTCGTACACTGCTGGTGGGAATGCAAACTGGTGCAGCCACTATAGCCAAAACATTATGGAGATTTCTCAAAAAATTTAAAGTAGACATACGATATGACCCAGCTATCCCACTACTGGGTATTTATCCAAAGAACTGGAAATCAACAGTTCAAAGAGATTTATGCACCCCTATGTTCATTGCAGCATTATTCACTGTAACCAAGACCTGGAAGCAACCCAAGAACCGTTGACTGATGAGTAGATAAAAAAGATGTGGTATTTATATACATTGGAATACTACTCAGCCATAAAAAAGACAAAATGGTTTCATTTGCAACAACATGGATGGACCTTAATGGTATTATGTTAAGTGAAATAAACCAGAAAAAGACACGGCATGATTTCACTCATATGTATAAGATAAACTAACCCATGGACAAAGAGAACAGATTAGTGGTTACCAGAAGGGGAGTGGGCTGGGGAGTAGGGCATAAGGGGTAAAGGGGCACATAGATATGGTGACTGGCAAATAATAATGTACAACTGAAATTTCACAGTATAAGCTGTTATGACCTCAATAAAATAATTTTTAAAAATGAAATAGCAAAGTGTATTCCCCCTGAAGACACATAAGATTATTTACACTTATTTTATAATTTTTTTTTTAAAGATTGGCACCTGAGCTAACAACTGTTGCCAATCTTCTTTTTTTTCTGCTTTATCTCCCCAAATCTCCCCGGTACATAGTTGTATATTTTAGTTGTGGGTCCCTCTAGTTGCGGCATGTGGGACGCCACCTCAGCATGGCCTGACGAGCGGCACCATGTCAGCACCCAGGATCCGAACTGGTGAAACCCTGGGCCGCTGAAGCAGAGCGCACGACCTTAACCACTCGGCCATGGGGCCGGTCCCTATTTTCTAATTTTTGTTGCTCACAGACTTCCGAAAGAATATGGCTTTTATTTAATGAAGTTAATAGTGTAATGTTCTACCTACCCACCTTTGAAAAGCTAAGGTAGCTTCATTTTCATAATTTCTGTCTCATTGGATGGCTTTGAATGATTCATTTGGATTTTCAAGAAACAGCTATTTTGGTGGTATTCTGCTGACTTTCTGATTTTTAAAAATATTTGTTATTATGGTAAAAACTCATAATAGTAAATTTACCATCTGAACCATCTTTAAGTGTAAGTTCAGCAGTGTTAAATATATTCACATTGTTGTAGACAAATCTCTAGAATTTTTCATCTTGCAAGATTGAAACTCTACCCACTAAACACTAATTTCCCCTCCCCTTTCCCCCCAGCCTTTGGTAACTACCTTTCTATTTTCTGTTTCTGTCATTTTGACAGCTTTAGGTCCTTATAAGCAGGATCATAAGTATTTGTCCTTTTGTGACTGCTTCTTTTGCTTAGCATAATGGCCTTGAGGTTCATCTCTGTGGTAGAATTTCCTTCTTTTTCTAAGGCTTCAGTCACTGACTTTCTGATTTTTAAAAATTCATGTATTGGTTAAAATGACTTCTTTTTTTCCCCAGCTGAAGTGTGTGTATGTTCTCTTTGCCTCCTTAAACTGGACTTTTGCCCAGAAATAGCAGCAAGTAAAGAAGGATTCACTGATCCAAGTTTTATATGCTAAAGCTGTTTGGTGAACAGTGTAGTACAAGGAGCTGGGTTAGAACGATATTGTCTCAATTGCCAGAGTTTCCTTCAGGCCGCATCTCCAGACGGACCTACAAAAACAAGATTCAGCAAAACCATTGTGCACATGGGCCTAAGCAGAGCATAGAAGTGGGAGTCCCCAGTCCCATCACACTGAAGGCCTGATTAGCATTTCTGTTTCTGAAAGGAAAGACTGACAGTCCATCAGTCCCAAATAACAATAATAGAGCTCTGTAAAAAGGAACTGTTCAGTTCTATGGGAAGTTATTGTTATTCAGCCTAATACATATCCCTTGGGCAGGTTAACTGTACTGCAGAAGTTGGTTTTTGAGTTTCTTTTCAGGACCTAGGGGGAGAAAAAAGAAAAAGAAAACCAGAAAAAGTTGTTCGTGCAATATGGTAAAATGACTTCTTAATACTAGTTTTCCTACAGTAAATAAGAAAATCAATATACATTAAATTTTCCTGCTGAAGTTATTTTTTCCTTTCTCTTAGATCACTATATTCTCATTAGCTTCTAATTGAAAGACCAAATTTTAATTAAAAGATGAAAAATTTTAAGTGAACTATTTCCCTTTCTCAAACAACTTCTCTGTGGTTTGGTTTTTAACAAAACTCAGAATCCAAGATAAATTCATAGATGCTGTCAAAGTTTCTTTCAAATTTAGTTAACACTGAGTAATTCTTACACAGATAGAATCCTGCACAGTTATCTAATATACCATACCCAAGTTACGACCAGTAACTTGGTAAACAACTTTATACCTTGTGTTAAATTTTTAAATAATTTTGTAAAAATCCGTTTGGATCAGGTCTTGATTTCGAGGTCTATTAATTTATTTATCCAAAATTGTTTATTGACTCAAAGCTGCTGGATTATTATAAATCTCAATCAACCTGGCACATTACCATTTTTTACTTCTATAGGTTATAAAGAATTTCGTCATTTACTAGGTAGCATCTCCTATTTTGACCTCCTCTGTATTGCTTGAGGAAATTATTAACCATTGTTAAGAAAAGAAAAGCCTACTTTTTAAAAAAAAAAAAACCCCTGAAGCATTCAAAAAAGTTGCCTGAGAAATTGCCCAATCTATGACTTTCATTTTGGGACTCCTGTGTGATATCTTTAGTTTTTTTCTTTCCAAGAAATCTTAAAATAAATATGGTAATTTTTCCTAATTAGCAGTCACGTGAGCTGCTTATAATAACCCAGCTTTTTTTGTTCTGAAGGAAATCTAGCCATCTATTTTCAGTATCTCCAGGGTCCCTCAAAGTGAATTTCTGGTATTCCAGGAAGCCTATATTTTGTTTCACATTATCTTAAACATTGCTTTCTAAATGTGATGATTTTGCATAATGTGGTAACAGATAGAATTTTATTTTTAGACATTAACGCATCTAAACTTCACACAGCCCTGTAAGTTATCTATAAACTAGGCTTTAAATGATTTAAGTTAATGAATGTCACACAGCTGTCAAGAGGCAGAGGTGGGAGCTGAACCCAGAATGTGCGGAACTTAAACGAGTATGTTTTTTTCACCCAACTAACCTTTGAACAGCTTTTTGAGATTATTCATGGTAGATAAGAATTAATCTCATGGGATTTTACTTTGGTTTTTTTGTTTTTTTTTTTTAAAGATTGGCATCTGGGCTGACAACTGTTGCCAATCTTTTTTTTTTTCTTTTCTGCTTTATCTCCCCAAACCCCTCCTCTACACAGTTGTATATCCTAGTTGCAGGTCCTTCCAGTTGTGGGATGTGGTCCGCCGCCTCAAGGTGGCCTGATGAGCGGTGCCATGTCCCTGCCCAGGATCCGAACCCTGGGCCACCGCAGCGGAGCGTGCGAACTTAACCACTCGGCCACGGAGCCGGCCCCACTTTGTTTTTTATATATATGTGTTTTTTAGTATTTATGTTTACAAATGATGGTTCTGGGGTGTAGGAGAGGTTTGTGAATTGTAGGCATGCATGTATATATATACCTAAACTTTTGGCTCAGGGATTGCTCCAGGCCCTGCTTCCTGCCAGCAGTTTTGAAGCTTTACTCTTGTTAGTTTCTCTTAATATCCTTCCTGTTTACATAAATTTTGGATTGTCTGTATTTGGCTTTTGGCTTGGTATTTCCTTGAGACTGTGCTTCCCATACAGCTCCCTCTGCTGCAAGCACTGCAGCTATACTGAAGTATTCCCTTTTTTCTCAGTCTTCTATGCTGTGAATGATTTCTAATATCTTAGCAAAGTAGACGTGGTTATGTATAAATTTCTCTAATTGTTTGATTGAGATTTTGCCTAGCAGAATAATTACATATTCTGTTGAAGCATAGCAGTTTCTTACTCTACTTATATCTTTTTTTTGCTTCAGATTTGTTTATTAATTCGTAATATACATGTTCATGTTTAGTTTTATATTATATTTTTTAAAACTATGGAACAGAAAAAGTTACCTCAATTCAAGTTTGACTTCTGTTTGCAGAAGTCCCATGAAGCTCATAAAAATGAAACACTACTTTGTACAGTGAGAAATGTTTACAATATACTATTAAGTGTAAAAAGTCAGGCTACAAAATGGTATGGTAGCCACTTTTGTGGTGTGATAGATGTATACAAAATAAACTTACTGCAGAAAACTTGGATAAAAAAAAAATGCTCCCCACCAAAAAAGACAACTAATACAAATCCTTCCTAATCCTAACTCTGAGAGATAATCACTTAGAGTGTATATTCTTTCATTCTCTTTCTCTTTCTGTGTGTATGTGTGTCTGTAAAAGTTACATCTCCACATAGATACGTATAACTAGATGGTAAAGCCTTTCTTAAAGCAAAAGATGAACCAACTGGCTTCATACAACCTTTAAACTTTAGTAAAATACACAATACTGTGAGAAAAGTTTTTTTTTTTAGTGCAGTGACAGCATGGAAAAAATATTTGCTACACACCTATTAGTGGTTGTAGGGAATAACTTAGTTTTGTGTGTATCAATAATTAGTACAACCATCCATATGTCAAATCATAGAAGTCAAGAATTCACTTTGTCCTCGACACCTTCCTTGCCCTCACTTTTCATATCCAGTTGATCTACCAGTACCTCCTAGATATCTCCTAGGAATTCATCCAAATCCTCCCTCAGAGTCCAGCTTCCAACATAAGTTTTCTGTATGACTGAGTAGCTCTTTAACTGGCCATAAGTGTTTGTTGAATTAATGAACACATTAGAAATACAAGCAAAAGATGTAAATAAGAAGTCCACAAAAGGAGAAAATGCAAATACCAGTAAACGTATTCCGTGTATTTTCAACTTCATGTGTAATCAGGAAATAAAACAATGATAAGATGTTTTATCCCCATCGTTTTGGGAAGATTTTTAAAGATTAGATAACATCAAGTGTCCATTCAAGAACATGTCCTTTAGGAGGATGGTATTAAAGTATGATCTAGCCATACTGTGGAATATCTTTCGGCTATTAAAAAGGAAGTGTTGCATTCCAGGGCATTTAGAATAGTCCTATTAATTTTTATTTTACAGGAAGAACTTCAAAAGTGACTGTGTATATATGTTAATATACACCCACATAAATTCATAGCAAAGGTACTGGAAAGATATTTGCCGTACTGTTGATAGTGTTTATCTCTGGGGGGGGAACATGATAGTAGAAGGAGCTGTATAAAGGGGTTCTTTCTTCTTTTTTAAACTCAGTGGACTTTTTTCTTTTTTTCTTCCTGTTTTTATAATGAGAATATTTTTATGTAGTCTGTAAAAAGAAGAAATATGACTAAGAGTTAAGTTGATTAGGGGGCATAGAGGAAAAAAGACCCATTCTTTACATAGAAAAAAGTAAAGAACATGGTTTAATCTGGAACTACAAGCAGTTCCATGTCGTTGGAGCCTAAAGTGTGATATAGGAAGGAAAAGGAATAAGGCTGAAAAAGAAGACAAAACCAGATCATTGAGGGCCACGTATATGTTTTCCTAGCGTGGTATAACCATTCAGAGGTTTTTAAGTTGGGAATTGACTCCAGTCATGTTAAATAGGTGATTCTGGGAGATGTGCAATTGACTCAATGAAAGAGACTTGTAACCTTTTTGTATCTGGATCCCTTTGGCAGGTTTGATGAAGCCTGTGGATACTTTCTGAGGATTGTGTTTTGGATGCATAAAATAAAGTACAAAGTACAATGAAAACCTAATTATATTGGATTTCAGTTATCAAAATATTAGCAAAACACATTTGTGATATAGTTATATATGTGCTTCTGTAGTTACACATTAAATAAAAAGACCTAGTGGTTGGTCTAATAATTAATTTCAAAATAGGTATGAACGTAAACAGTATTTTAAGATATCTGCATCGGTTGTATGGTCTTCTAATTCTGTCCATGTACCCCAGGTTAAAAACAGTTGTTTGTGGCAGGAGACTGGGAGCGTGGAGATCAGTGAGGAAACCAGTCAATAAGGAGAGAATGAAAAATCTTAGTGGAGATATCTGAAATGATCCTATGAAAGACTTTCTGATTATTATTAAAAATTAGCATTTTTTGTTAGTAAAGCAGTGTGTGTACATTATAGAAAAACTAGGAAATATAAATTTAAAAAAGAAAAGAAAACATGCTCTATGGTAGTTTATTAAAGCTTAAATAATGCAGATACTATCCTTGGTTTTTATTGTTGTTCTTACATAGGAGTTTTCCTCGTTGGCTATGCATTTAGTCTTATCTCAATGATACTATCATTGCTTAACTGTCTTCCCTTTTATTTTACAGGTTTTTGATTGGTCAAGGAGCACACGTAGGAGCTGTCAACAGTGAAGGAGACACACCTTTAGATATTGCTGAGGAGGAGGCAATGGAAGAGCTACTTCAAAATGAAGTTAATCGGCAAGGTAATGTGAAAGCAACCTAAATGGAGAAAAAGTTTAAAACTGTTTTAGAAAGAATATGATACTTGACTTTTTCAAGAAAATAATTGTTGACAATGAAGGACAATCATAATTTGAGTGGGGAAAAAAATCAGCTTTCCTAACATTATGTACAGTATGATTCTGTTTGAAAAAATATGATTCTCACCTCTACTTCTTTTTAATGTTTTTAAAGTTGAAAGAAGTATCATAAGCAGTAGGATCAGGCATAAAATTATATGGTAATAAGAGCTTTGGAGAGAAATAAAACAGGCAAAGGGGATAGGAAGTGCACAGGGTGAATGTTACACATTGCGAATTTAAATAGAGTGGTCAAGAAGTCCTCACCGATAAGGTGGTATTTAAGTTAAGATCTGACTGAGGTGAAGGAATGAATCATACAGATTTGGGGCAAGAACATTCTAGACAGAGCAAGAGCATTGAGTGCAAGGATGAGAGGGTGCCTGGTGTGTTCAGAGAGGGCAGCATGTAGACTGGTGTAACTGGAGCAGGCAGAACAAGGAAGAGGTGAGGCTAGAAGAAGATGAGGTCTCAGAAGTGGCCATATCACATGAGGCCTTGTGGGCCATTGGAAGGACTTTGGCTTTTCTTCTGGGTGAAATAGGAAGTGAAATAGAATTGAGGTAGAGGAGTGACATAATCTGACTTACTTTAGAAAGGATCTTTGTGGCTGTTGTATTTAGAATAGATTGTAGGAAGGTAAGGGCAGAAGTAGGTTGTTATAGACAAAATGATCTGAAGAGGTTGGATTTTAGATACATTTTGAAGATTTGGCCAAGAAAATTAGATTAAGGTATGCAGGAAAGAAGGTGGCAGGGCAGATTCTAAGGTTTTTGGTTTGAGCAACTGGATGGATGAAGTTTCTATTTGAGATGTGAATATTGTGGGAAAAGTAGATTTTATAAGGAAAGTTCAGAGATTCATTTTCAGATGTGTTAAGTTTGCCTGTTAGATATCCAAGCATTTGAATATGTGAGGAGAGAGAGGTTCAGGCTGGAGATAGAAGTTTGGGGGATGTTAATTTATAGATGAGTGATTGCTTATAGGTGGAGTTTCTTTTAGAAGTGATGAGTGTTCTAAAACTGATTGTGGTAATGGTTATACAACTCTGCGAATTTACCTAAAACTACTGAATTATATGCTTTAAATGGTACGTGAATTATATCTTAATAAAGCTGTTATTTTAAAAATACACACGTAAAAAAATTAATACAGTGACTCCTCTTTTGGGTATATACCCAAAGAATTAGAAGGAAGATTTCAAAGAGATATTTTACACCCATGTTTATAACTGCATTGTTCATAATAACCAAAAGATGGAAGTAAACCAAGTGTCCATCAACAGATGAATGGATAAACAAAACGTGTAATATACAAACAATGGAATGCTATTCAGCGTTAAGAACGAAATTCTGACACATGCTACAGCGTAGGTGAACCTTAAGGACATTATGCTAAGTGAAATAAGCCAGTCACAAAGAGACAAATACTATATGATTCCACTTAGATAAGGTACCTCATGTAGTCACATTCTTAGAGGCAGAAAGTGGAATGACGATTGTCAGGAGGTGGGGATGGGGATTTGTTGTTTAACGGGTATGACGTTTCAGTTTTGCAGGATGAAAAGAGTTCTGAAGATTGGTTGTACAACAGTGTAAATGTGCGTAACACTACTGAACTGTGTACTTAAAAATGGTTAAGATAAGGGGCCGGCCCCATGGATGAGCGGTTAAGTTCATTCGCTCCACTTCAGCTTCCCGGGATTTCGCTGGTTCGGATCATGGATGTGGACAGGGCACCGCTCATCAGGCAATGCTGAGGTGGTGTCCCACATAGCACAACCAGAAGAACCTACAACTAGAATATACAACTATATACAGGGGGCTTTGGGGAGAAGAAGAAAAAAAATAAAAATAAAAATAAATAAAAATGGTTAAGATGGTAAATTTTTTGTTATATGTATTTTACTTACAGTTAAAAATTTTTAAATATATAAATAAAATTACAATATGTATTTCCACTATATTCCATTATGTTTAGGCAGTGATTAAATGTGTATTATCAGAAGAAAACTGTTTTTTTCTAAGGTTAAGTGATAAAGGAAAGGTATGGGATATTGATTTAGAGGGTTGACTCCTGCCGAAGTGTGGTTCATTGGGAAATAGAAGTAAAGGAATAGAAGCTAAGTCAGTGCCTTGAAAAGAGAGTTTTATTCCTTGGGATTAGGAAAATTTATAATGACTACTCAGTTGTTAAAAAATATCTTAGGCACTGAAACTGAGAAAATATTTAAATGCCTAAATAGAATTGAGGCATTGTAACAAATGGTTGAAGGTACCTGGAGCTTGGAAGAAACAGGGCACACTTTAGAAAAGTAGTTATAAACTGGAGCTTGGATAAGTACTTAGAAGAGCTTTTAACAACTATGTTCTAAGCAGGCATTTTGGGGTAATGGGATCCTCAAGACTTGAGGAAACAGAAAGAATAGATATAAAGCATCACAGCCTAGAAAGAAGAGTACCTTATCTGCTCATCTTGCCCTGATGAGCACCCAGGTAGATAGCTGTTTCCTGTCAAAATAAATCTTTTTATGCTGTCCAATATTAGTTAGCAATTATTATGAACTAGGAAAGGCATGGAGATGTACTGAAACTTCTTGCCTTTGGTTTCCCTATAAAGGAAATTGTTAGCAAGGCTGATTTTAATTGTAATGATTCCTTCAGTATTGATTAATGTGCCAACAAATGTTCTGAGTGCTGGATATTAGGGGGAAAAAAGAATAAGACAGTCTTTGTTCTTAGGGATTTCACAGTGTAGTGGAAGTGGCAGATATATAAACAGCTTCACAGTGCAGTGTGCTAAAATATAGATAGGAACAGAATGTTGGGGGAGAACAGAAAAGGCTATGACTAACTGCTTTCAATAGTCAGGAAAGGTTTCAGAGTGATGACATTTGAGAGGGAGTTTGCTTGGCAGAGAAGGAGGTAGTAGATAGAAAAGGCATGTCAGGCAGGGGTATCAACATGTGCAAAGAAAAGGAATTGGAGACATAACATATGCAGAGAATTCATTAGAATTGGAATGAAGAGGGAAAGTCAGGATGGAATTAGTAGGAGTAGGAGGTGAGGCCTGAAAAGATGAGGCTGGAGCCAGATGGTGAAGGACATCTATTTTGTAGGCATTGGACAGATGCGACGAAGATCTCCAAGCAGGAAATTAACCTGATTGGATTTGGTTTTTAGTAATAAAGCTAATGGCAGATTGGAGGATGAATTAGCATGGGGAATGCATAGTGGCATGCTTTCCTTGAAGAAAGCTCTTAAAAGATGCTAAGGACCAAAAGGATTACATTTAAGATGGAAAAGAGCAGGACTGTCTTGAGGAAGTACTAAGATAAAGTTAAAGCATTTTGGTGAAGAATTGAATCTGGAGATGAAGGAAGAGTTAAAGCCAACTCATCTGCCTCCTGAAGTTTGCATTCTAAGAAGTGATGATTGGATGGATTCATATGGGAAAATAGGGCATGAAGCAGAAACAGATATAGGGAGTACGTGAGTTTGTTTTGGGATACGTTGAGTTTGTGGCAGCTAAAGGACATCTAGATGACAGCGTTTGGTGCACTGTTGGAACTTAGGAGATGTCAGGATGGAAAATGTAAATCTGGGAGAATAATAAATAGATAAGGAGAATTCTTGGAAATAATAGATGAGATGACCTTGGAACTTAAAAGTGAAGAGCTAGTACAGTAGCTAACTTTCATTAAACGCTGATTATATGCCAGGCGTTGAGCAAAGGGCTTTACGTACATTATCTCATTTCATCCTCACAGCAGTTCTGAAAAGTTAATACTACTGTTACCCCCATTTCACAGATGAGAAATTGAGGCCCAGTGATTTGCCCATGACCATACAGGTAGGAAGTGGTATAGTTTAGTCTCAAACAGTGTGACAGGTATCTTGAGCCCACTCTCTTCATCACTGTATCATTCTGCATTTTGTTAGGAATGTCTCCTAGAAAATAGTTCATGATGTTCATTTTATTCATATAATGGGAATACATGAATTTATGTAGCATAACTTTATTCCGAAGAAACAGGATGGGGACATTTCTCATAGATTTTAATAATTAAAAAAACAGCACTCTAAATATATCTCTAGTAGTGATAAGATTTCTTAGATTGTTTATCCTAGTATGAAAGTTATTTAATATTTTTAAATTCTTTAATCGTTCTTTTGACACATTTCTTATCCTGATATGTTTGATCAATACTGAGTTATGCTTAAGTAAATTGCCTTTAAAGTGGTAATGACTGAACAGTAGCTAAAAGTATTTCCAGTTTATATTTTAATGCAATTTTCTTTGTTTAGTTTCGGACACAAGTCAATTTTTGTATCTCTTAGCCGACAAAATTCCAATTTAATTTTATCTTTTCTTACCTAAGAGATTAAGCTACATTTCATTCTAAAATTTACTGTTTTTCAATAGTAGTGACAGATGTTAACTCATCTAATCACTTTATTATATCATACTCAATTTAGTTTTAATATCTATTGTTTTCATTGTTTAAAAACTTGACAGTTATAGTAGGTGGATTAAGACTGGTTAAATGCATTATAAGATTTTCTTTCTATTAGACCATAAAGCAAGAAAAGAGAAACCGGTCAAAGACTTTTAGAGCTGATAATGATAGTTAACACCTTGGTGTTTATTCCTGATCTAAGCATTTCACATATATTAATTTAATTCTCACAATAACCCTGTGGATAGGTACTTTCTACCCCCATCTTACAAATAAAAAAGCAATGGTAGCACAGATTAGGTGTCTTGCCCCAGATAATAGAGCTCATAACCGGCAGATCAGGGGTTGAAACCCAGCAGTCTAAGTGTAATATCTGTGTTCTTAACCCAATATACTAATGTTCAAAGAAATTATGGCTTTCTCAAGCCTACTAGCTAATTAATGCACTGGAATTAGAAAACAGGTATTGTAATATGTAGTACAGTGAGGTTTTAAAAAAATTTTTAATGAACTAATAATGAGCAGGGTCTGTAACTCTAGTCAGTAATATTTAGAAAAAATTTTTAAGAGTGAGAGAAGAGTTTTTCTTTTCTCATTGGATTTTCTTAAGCATAAGAAATTTCCCTTCACATATAATTTAATTTTAAGCTTGAGTTGTTTTGTTTTTGTGTGTAATTCATATAAGAGCACAATTTGGAGGCAAAAGAGGGTAATTACTTTGTAATTAGATAAAGATAGCTTGAACACAGATAAATCCAGAAATAAGAAGTGGGTATTTTTTTATTTCAAAACCAGGGGAAATTTAGAACAGTACAAGACAATAAAAGTCAGAATGTTTAAGATGGTGAAGACAAAAAGGATAAAGATAATAAAGAGGTTCGTGTGTAGAAGACATAATAAAAGAATAAAGCATAAGAAAATAAATCAGTCTGAGAAAAAGCATTTAGTAAAAAGGTTATTCTTAATGTATTTTAATTACAGCTTTATAATTTCTTTTATGATAACATTAGAAGGCATCTTAAATATGATGGACTGAACATTGGTCCTGAGCTAATTCTATTGCCAGTCATGCTTCTTTTCTTTTTTTGGTGAAGAAGATTTACCCTGAGCTAACATACATTGCCAGTCTTCCTGTTTTTTTGTTTGTTTGTTTGAGAAAGATTAGCCCTGAGCTGACATCTCCGCCAATCCTCCTCCATGTCTTGTCTGTGCGAACCTGGGCCTCTGAAGCAGAGTGCGTGGAACTTTAACCACTAGGCCACGGGCCTGCCCCCAATCTTCCTCTTTTTTGCTTGACGAAGATTGATCCTGAGCTAACATATGTGCCAATCATCTCCATTCTGTGTGTGGGATGCCACCATATCATGGCTTGATGAGCAGTGTGTAGCATGCCCAGGATCTGAACCCGCAAACCCCGGGGCACGGAAGCAGAGCGTGCAGACTTAACCACTATGCCACTGGGCCAGCCCTGAAATGGTGATACTTTTTAAATAAAGATTATAATAGGTTTGGTTCATTAAATATATATAGTGCATTTAATTGATTGTTTTTATAAAGTCTATCTGGAAAATCTTATTGCAGGTTTCTTTCAAATGTGGTAATGAGATATTACAGTCTCTAACTTGAAGATGACTTTTCATGTACTTGTGTAATTTTGGTATTTTAAAAATATTTCTCAGCTATGGTCTACTTTTTAGAAGTTGAGTTCACTTTAACAGTTTACTTGTCTCTTGAGTAAGTAGCTATGTGCTAAGCAGACAAGATAAGGATAGAGTCCAGGTAGAGGATGATAGTTTGCACGACGGCACTGACACATGATTCACTCGGGGACCTGTGTGGAGATCTAGATGATTAGAACATTGGGCGATGATAGAAGAGAAAGACTAGAGGTTAAAAATGCATTGAGAGCAAATCAAAAAAGGTTTTGTCTGCTACACAAAAGAGCTTGAGCTTTGTCTTATAGGAAGTGAGCAATCATTGACAAATTTATGTAGAAAAGAGAGATGGTCATATTTCGATACAGAAGAACCACTCTGGCAGTGATGGGAGGAATGAATCGGAAGGGACTGAGGCAAGTGAGTTAAGGATCAATAGTAGTAGTCAAGGTATGAGTTATAAGACATGAATTGAGATGGTAATAGGGCCATCAGGAAGACCGTCTAGGAGATGGCAGCTCAAAATCTGGTAATTAATTGGATGGGGGCTAGGGATAAGGTAAAGGGAGGGATTAAGTTAGACTTCCAGGTGACTGGGTCAGTAGTGGTACCTAGTAGTGTAGGAAACAAGTCAGGCAGTCAGCAGACTGACTGGAAAATTGAGGTAAGATTTCAGTGTTGAGTTTGAGGTGACCATGGCATATTGTTTTATTGTGTTATTTCCCCAGTTTTGACTTCTCTGTTCTCCAGGCTCAGATATCCAATTGACTACTTGATATCTCCAATTAGATGTCTATTAGGGCATCTCAATTGTCACATTTCCAAAATTGAAAATTTAATTTTTCCAGTTGCTCACACTACAAACCTTTGATTCATCCTTGACTCCTGTATTCCTCCTATATCCAGACTAACAGCAAATTTTGTTAGTGTGCCTTGAAGAACCCAGAATCTAACCTCTTTACTACCTTCGCCACTACCATCCTGGTTCAGGTTACCATCATCTCTTGCCTGGTTTATTTGCTATAACCTCCAAATTGATACCTCAGTTTCTCTTCTTAACTTTTCAACTTAAGTGATCCTCTTAAATTAAGTCAGGTAGTGTCACCCTGCTCGTTGTCTTCACTGCTGTAAAGACCCCCTGGCCTTCCTCTAAACAGAAGAACATTCCAAGCAGGCTTCTGCCTCACAGTTTACCAGTACTTCCCTTTGCCTGGAATCTTCTCCAGATTATAGTATGACTGTCACTTGCTTTATTTCTTACTGTAATGTCACCTTACCAAAGAGGCTGATCTTTACCACCTATATAAAATAAAAACTCTCATTACTCTCTGTCCCTTTACCCTTTATTTTTCTTGACAGATGTATCATCTTCTGCCATATAATAAATTCATCTCTATATCTATAGCATCTAATAAAGTACCTGACATACAGGAGGCACTCAGTACATAATGAATGAATGAAAAATTCTGATGAGACAGTTGGATACATGGATATGAATTATAGGAGAGATCTTAGCTGAGGAGTTATGAGTGTGTATAATTGTTTTTTACTCATTTATATGTTCAGCCATCATTCATTTAGTGAACATTTACTGATCCCTTTTTCTTGTGTCAGGTACTCAACCAGAAAGTGGAGATGAAAGATAAAAAAGCAAAGCAGTATCTTTACCTTTAATAAGCTCATAGTCTTCTGGAGTAAGATAGATTGTAAATGCATTGTGGTATGTGCTGTTTGTTAAATATCCAGCAGTTGAAGCCATAAGACAACATGATATCATTTAGGAATTTCAGGATTATCTTTTCTATGTTAATTTTTTTCTCAGGAAGTTGAGCTCTTTTGAAGAACTAGTGTCTTGTTCCTTTTTGAGTTCTGCTTGCTCTTACCATCTCAACCTAGCGCGATGCTGCTTCTTAAATACTTTCAAATGAATAAACATCTCTTTAACTTGTTAAAATTATAAAACTAATACTAATGGTATGAACCATGTACTATGTTGGAAAAGAAAATGGAATTTGGTAGAAAAGTAATCTGTTTTAAGGTATAGTAAATTTTAGATGAAGACAGGACCTCCAAGTTGAAGTGTTCAGTAAACATTTATACCTACTAGGCTAGAGTTCAGAGAACTGGTCAAAGCAATGGATAGAAATTTGAGACTTCATGACATTTGATTGCTTTAAAAAAAAAAACACCTTATTTTTTAAATCAAAGGATGAAATACCTTGAGGAATATTCAAATTTTAAAAAACAGAAGGAATAATCAGAAAAGGTAAAAAGAAAGCCAAAATATGTTGTGGGTCAAAAATTAAATAAGCAGTAGTTAAGGCTAGTAAAAGATCTGCAGTATTTCCACATTTCTTTATTCAACCAGCTTACAGCAGCCTATTTTCAAAAATATAATTTCACTTCTAATTTTCATTTCAACTTGAAATGTTTTGGATAATTTTATTTCCGAACATAAAAAGAATATTTTCTATGAAGAAAAAATAAAACGTTTTTATTTTATCAGGGGTTGATATAGAAGCAGCTCGAAAGGAAGAAGAACGAATAATGCTTAGAGATGCAAGACAATGGCTAAACAGTGGTCACATAAATGATGTCCGGCATGCAAAATCTGGAGGGACAGCCCTGCACGTTGCAGCTGCTAAAGGCTATACAGAAGTTTTAAAGTAAGTATTGCTCTTCACAGTCATTTTTCTTCTTCGATTTGTTTTCTTTACTTCATTGTTCCTTTTCTTAAGATACCTGCAAACGTTATTTTGAAACAGCTTATAAAAGTTATTTAATGTCCATTTACCGGGAGAAAGAGAAAACTACGTTGAATATTGCTTTGTTTCTAAAGTTCTTTCTTTCACTCTCAAATTTTGGTTATTCTACTGTTGTTTTCTTCTGTTGCAGTTTTCTAATAAGTTAAATTTGAGTGTCATACCACCATTATATGTTACCTTCTGGGCTAATAAATTATTACAGAGTCATTTTGAGGTTCCCCAAATAAGTTAACTCTGGTTGCTAAGAACAATGTCACATAGAAACATATCATCAGATTCTGAGAGTTTGATTCCTACTGAACATAATTTATCTAAAATACAGTTTTCTTCTTACTATATGAACACTGGAACTCAGAGTGCCATTAGAGTGATATTAAATATCAAACCATAAGAAACTTGGACTTGTATAGGGCTATATATTGATCAGCAAATTTCCTTGGAAGAAAGCTCCTTTATGTCAAAAATAAATGTTTGTTTTGTTTTTTTTTACTTATGCAAGGCAAAGTTGTTGGCAACTATATGAAAAAAAAACCTCAGTGCATAACTTTTGTTATATGTATGTGAAAGGAAATCAGACTGGCCCTTAGCAAAATCTACTGCACCCTTTGTATTGCTTTGGTTCCACTGGGCTTCCAGTGTCAGTCTGTGCTCTTTATTCCCTCTCCTCAGTAAAAACAATGAAGTGTAAGGTGGTCGATGATTCCCGTTTCCTCCTCTTTCAATCGCTACTCACTTCAATAACTTAAGCTTTCTCCTAGAATAGTACAGTTAACTTTTAAGTAGGGTACTTGTCCCCCATCTGTTTCTCTCTAATGCAAAGCTTTTCAAACCCCATTAGTGTTTCACAAAATGAACTTAGTGAGTTGCCAACAGCATTTTTTTAAAAGAACTGAAAATATCAAAGAATATTGCATATGGTAAATGTAAACATTGTTTTTTAAAACTCTTGTTTCTATAAACATATATATGAGTACTGGATTGTACTATAAAATAGATTTCTAGACTGCTTCCAAGTGCTCTTTGTAATTAGGTTATCTGGGCTCTTAAAATCCTTCATTAAGATTCTCATTGGGGATCAAGATAAAAATTACTTAGCATGTAAGACCTTTAGTCCTTTGGCCACTGGCCTGGGCTCTCTTTTAAGCTAAGCTGCTACCGTTGCTCCTGAGGCTTGCATTATTTCAGCTGTATATATCTACTTGAAGTTCTATCATGATGTCTTAATACCTACTCTTGTTTCTGTCTAGATACCTTCATTCACCATCTCTTCTTCAACTTGAAGGCAAATTCCTTTCAATCCTTTGACTCTCTTTCAAGGGTCTTAAGCCTATGGAAAAAAAATGCTCAACCTTGTTTATAATAGTAGATAAAGCTACAGTGAATTACCATTTTCCGTCTGTCATATTGGCAAAATCAAAACGTTTGGCACAGTGTTAGCAAGGTTGGGAAAAAGCACTCTCTTGATTACTGGTGGAAGTATAAATGACAATTGTGCAAATTCTGTGAAAGTAATGATTATTATTTGGCCTAGCAATTCTGCCTCTAGGAATGTATTTGTCAGATATTCTCACTCACATAGGAAATAAGGTATGTGCTAGTGGCATTGTTTATAATAGGAATAGGAGAATGGTTGAATAAATTCTAATACATCCTTTCACTGGAATACTCTGTAGCAATTAAAACAGTGCATATATGTAGATATGGAAAGAGCCCGAGGATGTATTATTAAGTGTCAAAACCAAGGACAGACGTATGCGTCATTTGTGTTTGTTTAAGAAAATTTTAAATTGTATTTGCTTACACATACATAAAATCTCTGTAAGGACCCAGTCAAAATTAGTAGTGTGGTTATCTATGGGGAGGGGAAACTGGTTGGTTGGCTAAAGGTCAGCAGTGGAAGAGTGGCTTGCTTATGTAGCCATTTATTCTTAGTTCTGAACCTTGTGAGTATTTTACTTAGGAAATAAAATATTAAATGAAAGATAAATACTTCTGTTTCTACTGTAGCCTTCTCACCACTTACTCCTCCCTGCCCAAACACACTCAATCCCTTTCAATTGATTTTGATGCTTTTCAGCTCTGGACTCCCATTGTGTCTCCATCACAGAACCTATCTGTGAAGGTTGATTGCTGTTTTACTTGACTTTTGTCTTTCCATTAGAAGAATATGATAAGTACTGTCTTATTTTTTGAGTATCTTTGTATGGCCTGGCCTATACAGAGAGAGCCAAATGTTTGTGGGAGGAAGAGATGTATCTACCTTCCTCTCCACACAGAATCCCAAGTACTTATAATTGTATGTCACTCAGGATATTTAACATTATTATAGTTCATATTTCCTAATAGGGGATATATTTTTATTATCATATATTCCAGTATGATTTCTCTCTCTATTAATACAGTTTCTGAAAATGTCTATGTTAATGGACATATTTTTTTAACTTAAATCTCTGGACTTATATCTGTTAGTCTGTTCTTTAGATCAGTGGCTCTTAATGTTGCTCTGCAGGCAGGTGACAGGCAGTGATATGAGAATCATATGGGGGACTTATTGAAAATATAGATTGGCAGGGCCCGTCTCCCATTATGCTGATTAATTCAGTGGGACTCGGGTGGAGCTGGGGTATTTTTTTTTTTTTTACAAGTTCTTCAGATGGTTCTGCTTAGGAACCAGAATTGGAAACAGCTTCTTTAGATATTGTTGGAAAATAGAAGATCAGTTCTTGAAACATAACTAAATGAAGGGTTGTGTATTAGCTATCACTACCACCTCCTGTAGGTAGAAAGAAGCCCTTCTCAAGCTCGACGTCTTGGAAAGTAAGGTAAAGGTCAACTAGATTTCATGAGCTGTGAAATATTTAGTGTTCGCCTGTGTGTGTTGGGGGAGGGGCTGTGCTGTGTGCAATTTATAGACCCATTCTTTGCTCTCTGTGAGCTTAATTTCTAGATAAAATAAAGGTTGATGTCCGTATACAGTCAGAAGGGCATACTAACATAATTTATGCAACTCTTTGCATTTTATTAAAATATATCCCTGTTTTCTAGCTTTGTTGATGATTGGAATATCTGCTGTCTACTGCTACAGAAAAGTAGATTTGACCCCTTGGAGTATTTGTTTTGCTTTGCTTTATTCCTAACAGTCAGATTGTCATTTTCCTACGAAAGTTTTCCATGGTAAAGGTTCTCGAAAGCTTTCACCAAACTGATTCCTCAATTGCAAGGCAGCAAAAACACTACAAAATAAGCTTGTTTGATCCCAGGATATTTTTAGAACACATTTAGCCTGAGATGATATCATATGGACACCTGAAGACATTCCCTACAATAAATCAGTTTTAACATACAAATTGATCCAGTAGTTTTTGATCTCACATTGAAAGACTGTGAAAATTTCAGTTACGAGTCATATTAACAAGAATTAATCAGTGTCACATGAAACTGTAAGACTTAGAGTCATTAGGAATTAGTTAAAGCTGAATGCATTATTATGGTAGTAACTCAAGATCCTCTATACCAGTGCTTTCTAGGAATTCACCTTCTTTTGCCCTGGTTAATTCATTGGGTGGGGCAGGGAGGGGGATATGAACTATGAAAAGAAATGTAAGTTTTTGTTAACTCATAGGGTATAAAGCTGTTGGTTATGTTTGTTCATTTCTAGATTTTAATGATTATCTAATTCACTGTAATTTCTTTAGACTTTTAATACAGGCAGGCTATGATGTTAATATTAAAGATTATGATGGCTGGACACCTCTTCATGCTGCAGCTCACTGGGGTAAAGAAGAAGCATGTCGAATTTTAGTGGACAATCTGTGTGATATGGAGATGGTCAACAAAGTGGTAGGCCTTTTAAATATTTTAACTTTTAGAAATATAGTTTTAGCCTAAAAAATGTTATAAGAATATAAATGATATAGTTATGTTAAGTTTTATGAAACATTTTGTTTCAATCATTTATTGATTTGTATTATTAATTGTCTTTTTCAACTACCTACCAGGTAATTTTGACCTTGTTCTGCAAAGAAAGAAGTATTACTCTTTCAGTAATCAAATTAACATCCATATAGAATAGATTGGGGTACTTCCATAGATATTATGTACTTAGGAATTCATAAAGTAAGAAAATTTTGCATTTCTATGTGTATGTTTTCTCCCATCACTATATTTATGAATTGGAACATAGATAGAAGCGTTTCTAATTCTCTTTAGCTGACAGTCTTATTTGTATGCTTATAGTAGTTTTTTAAGTGATGTGGATAGTGCGGTCTTAATAGCAGGTGAGAATTGTGAAAACCGTAAAGTTTTATGCCAGATAAAATCAATGAGATGCAACAACATCTAATCTCCTAGTTTTGCAGATGAGAAGACAGTTTAGTGAGGTAGGTGATTTATTTAAAATCACCCAATTATGTAGAGGAAGGAGGGAGCGAATGTCATATAAGTGTTTTTCAGAAAATCATGAGCAGATTCAGGTTATCAAATTCCTTATTAGATTAGACTTTTCTCCTCTGCTCCCTTTCACATACCATCAATGAGTTCTTTCTACTAGTATTTCTACTAATTCCCTCCCACTCCATGTTGGTAGATAATAAAAGTTATCTACCAGTAGTTGCAGAGCTCAAAACATGCCTCCTTTAATGAGCTTAATTACTCTTAACTTTCATAAACTATCCCTTCTGTATTGCATTTCGTAGGATAATATAGTGGATTACTTACCAGAGGTTCCTAAAATGATCTTATCTTTATTCAGATGGTACCATGTAATTCTATTGTGTCCATTAATATGGTGGTGTTGCTGGTTACTCTGGTAACTGCAGTTTCTAATTGGGGATGTGCAAAGGGAAGAGGGCAAATATGACATACCATATGCCTGAGATTTGCCTACGAGTAGGTGGTTGGCGTTTGAGGGTAGTAGTGCAGATTCATGTCCTAGTTGCTCACATAAAGAGAGAAAGAAACCCAAAGAACTCCTTTCTTCTTTCTGGAATATTTTGTATATATATTTATGAATGTATTTTATATAAGAAATGTTCAGGGAAGGAAATTGTGGGAGGTGGTGAAAATCTTCAGGAAAGTCAATATAAAAATGATCCGTCTCTAAGTATACAGATGCTCTTATATATAAGTACAAAAGTCTTCAATCTAAATTTTAGTGAAAACTTTTGATAATGTGCTTTCTGTTGTTTTTTATTATAATAGTATTCTGTTTTGTAATCAGCATTAGAAGACAAATGTTGATACTATTTAATTTTAAATAAAAAGGCCAGCTAATTTTAGCTTGACAAGTCATCTTTCCTCTCCTTTCATGTAGAAATTTTCCCAGCAGTTGGGATTTTTCTGAAGAAATTTGTAGACCTGTTATCTCCTGATCTCTGTTCTGCATTCCTGTCTTTCTCCCAATAGTGCCGCCCTAACGGCTGCTTGTCTGCTGACATGGGCCGTGCTGGTTGGTTCATTCGGTGATAGTGGCCTCCAGATAAGGACCAGAAGAGAGGAACTTTTAATTGAGATGGTTTTCCAAAAAGATTATATCACTTTCTAGTTTAAGCATGTTATGTTATGCTGGTGAAACATACACAATATATAGTATGTATGAGAAAAAACTATTTTATCTTGCATCTGTTCTATAATTGTTCAATTCCTATGCCATACAATTCATCATAATTATGCTGTAGGAGGAAGACTACCTATAAAATCATTTTGCTTTATCTACCTTTGTTTCCGTATTAGTATAGTAGCAGTTCCTTGTATCACCCTAAATTTTAATGTCTTATTCCCTCATTTCAGCATTTCACTGCATCTTTATCTGATCTTAAAAGAATTGTGCCTCATAATTCCTTAAAATTTTAGAGTTTTCAACTTGTTTTCCCACATATTGTCTACTGCTATCCTTTTAACAACCCTATAAAGTTGTTGTCTGAGTTTTGCAGATTTGGGAACATGATCAGAGAAGTCGAGTAATTTTCCTAAAGCCATAATAATTGTTTCTTTTTATTCTGCTAAGTTCCTCTGCAACTTTTCGTAGTTTTTGGTTTCTTGTTTGTTTTATTTTTCCAGATATTAACTCATAAGTTGTAAAAATATCATTTTAAAATTTTTGTCAAAATATGATCTTTTTTTAAAATTATCAAGATTTTAAAGATATTTTAATAGTGAGGAGCTACATAATGTGTATATCATTCTAAAGGCCTTTGTGCCCTAAATATACCCCCAAACAAGCTTTTTTTGGAACTGTATTCTGTAGTAATGGAAGATATTCTTATAAGACTTATCTCTTAATTTTTAAAATTTTAATAATTTTGCCTGTATGAGTTAGACTGTCTCACTGTTTGTTTTCATTGGCTGTATTTTAAAATAATATGTCATACTTCATGTTCCAAAACAAATTAGTCTTAATTGTTTAAACCTGCCTATATGAATTTATCCTCTCATTTGATACTGTCTTCATTACTTACAGATTGAAGATTTTTATTAAACTTCTTTTAAAAGTATCAAAGAAATGTACTTAAGATACCTTCAGAGTTTAGATGAATTCTTTACTAATGGAAAATGTAATTTGGGGAAATGTATAATATAGAAAATGCAACAAATGATATCATAGAAAACTTGGAAGTCTTTCTACGTGAGTGGGGAAAGTGTTCTGAAAATAAATATTTAGAGATTTTTTTAGAGTTTTATATTTAGAGTTTTTTAGAGTTTCTTTAACTTATTTGCAAACTGTAAAACATTTGCTATCATTTTAATTCATTATTATAAATTACATGATACAGACTTTAAATATAAGGATTTTTATTTTGCTTAATTTATTAAAATAATTGTTTTACTAGAGTGTACCCAAATATAGTCCATTTTTAAATATTAACTAAGATATTTTTCTAATTGGAATTTACTCTTAATGCAGTACTACAGTGATTAGTAAACAACTTTTTAGCTTGACGGCTGTCATTAAATGAATTTAGTATTTACTTAAATATTTAAATGAATAATAAGATTTCTGCTGCTGTTGATGTGCCCAAGGGGTTTTTCTCCCCCTGATGCTATCTGAGCTTATTCTTCTTTTCTATAAGACAATGGAACGGTGGAGGCCTAGATTCTATTCCCATTTTCCCATCATTACCTGTGTGACTCTGGGCAAATACCATACACTCAGAGCTGGGTTTTCTCATGTGCACAGTGTGAATCATAATAATGTTTGTCCCGACTGCTTCACTGGTTGTTGTGAAGATGAAGAGAGATCATACCTGTAAAAGCAGTTCAGTTAGAGTAAGTGAGGAAAGAAGAAGGAGGAGACTATGAAGTTATCCTTAATGACTCTAGTGTGGCTCTGGTAATTCACAGATACACTGAACTGGTGTTTTTAAGCAGTAGTCTTTTTCTTTTTTGATAGAGTTCTTATTTTCTCATCTGTCAACATTGTGTCCTCAGGTGTTCCCTGGTTGCTTTGAGTTACTCTGCTTATATGCCTTACTGTGTTTGTACCCCCTTAGTGAAGCTTAATAGCCTTCGAGTTGTTAAGAATCAGGTAATGTTCATAAATTTACAATTGGTTAGCTTCATCGCCATCCTATAGATTGTTTAAAGAGCATGGGTGAGTTACTGAGTTAAGATGATGGGATTGCTTTTTTGAAATTAGAAACTTTGCTCTGTGTATAGCCTACATTTTACTCTAGTTTTTATTCTCTATCAGCTGCTGTTTGCAAAGTAGACTCATTTATCAAGGGAGAAGTGAAAAGAAAGGTTAGTAAGGTGATCCAATTTTTTTATTCTTATAAAGGAAAATTCCTTGGTTATGAAACAACCTCATTGCATTTAACTACTGCTAAAATTAATTACAATTCAAAAAAAATATTTCAAGGTGTAGTATTTCATTCATGAGAAGGGTTGATTAATGCTAAAAATAATACTTAAAAAGAAGCCAGTGAGTTGTTTCCACATGATCTTCAACACGGTTTGTTTAACAGGCATAGCATGTGTAACATGTAACATTGTAGAACTAATTATACAAAGAGTATGATAATGGCAAAACAAAGAGTAATATGTATTGCTAATCTAAAGGGCATTTTCAAATTGGGGGCCAGTTATTTTGTTTCAGAGCCATTTATTCTTCAGGAATTTAATTCTTAGCATTCAATAGTCAAGGTTGAAATGGGAAAAAAGGTTTCTTAAAGCTGAAACTTTTTCTCTTGACCTGAATGGGGAAGGATAGATTGCCTCTTAAATTCATACTGAGAAGACTTTCTAACAAGAAAAGGCAGATATAAAAGCTTTTTTGAATCTTGTAAATTTTAAATTCACACATTCCCCTAGCTTGATAAAGCTGCATTTTATGTACCGTGGTTTGTGTTTTGTTTTGTTGAGGAAGACTGGCCCAGAGCTAACATCTGTTGACAAACTTCCTCTTTTTTGCTTGAGGAAGAGTGTTGCTGAGCTAACATCTGTGACAGTCTTGCTCTGTTTTTTGTATGTGGGATGCTGCCACAGCACGGCTTGATGAACAGTGCATATGTAGGTCTCTGCCCAGAATCTGAACCTGTAAACACCAGGCTGGCCCCTGTGTTCTTTTAATTTACAGTTCATAAACCATAGCTTTTATTTTATACATAGACAATGGAAAAACTAGCTCAGATACTGGATAGCTTATATTTCAGAAATGTAACTCCTTTCCAAGGAGATGTCAATATCCTAGTGTTGGTATAGAATTGAGGGTTGTGCTTTGTTTTTAAATGGAAGAATTTTTATGATTTTAGAAGTCATTATTATCTATCCATCTGACTTTGTTTCTGGATCTAAGACTCCTATTATGAAAGAAATTTGGATTTTCAGAATGGTATATTTTCTAGTTGAAAAAAGTTGGATTTTTTCTGAGAAAGGATCATAACTCTGGCTAACATATAAGGTAGAATATATTGTAAATAATGAACTTTTTGGCGTTGTGTACCAGTATTGTTATTATAAAGACTAATGAAGGCAACAGGAACAATCATTACTATGTTTAGTTAAGAGCTCTTTGAAATTTTCTTTTGTATGTTGAATAAAAATGCATTGAGAGATGTTCATCTGGACTGTTTTTTGAAACTAAGTAATACCTGTGGCTGGCTGAGCTTTAAGCAGTTTAGACATATATATTTTGACTTTATTACTCTACTAAGAACTTAATTAATTTTTAGGGAGGTATCAAAAAGAAATAAGACCTTAAAAGGTTAAATATGGAGTTACCACATGACCCAGTAATTCCACTCATAGCTGTATCCCCAACAAAATGAAAATAGATGTCCACACAAGTTTTTGCATGAATGTTCATAGCAGTGTTATTCATTATATATAGCCAAAAAGCAGAAAGCAAAAGCAAATGTCCATCAGCTGATGAACAGATAGCAAAGTGTAGTGTGTCATGCAATGGAATATTACTGAGCAATAAAAAGGAATGCATGCTACAACATGGATGAACCTTGAAAACATTACGAAAAGTGGAAGAAGCCAGTCACAAAGGACCACAGTTTGTATGATTCCATTTATATGAAATGTCCAGAATAGGCAAATCTATCATATCAGAAAGTAGATTAGTGATTGCCTTGGGCTGCCGGGAGCGGGGGAGAAAAGTAGGAGAGGTGACTGCTAATGGGTATGTCGTTTCTTTTGGGGTGATGAAACTGTTCTAAAATTGACTCTGCTCATGGTTGTGAAACTCTGTGAATACACTAAAAACCATTGAATTGTACACTTTAAATGGGTGATTTGTATGGTATGTGAATTATGTCTCAATAAACCTGTTGCCAAAAAAGTAAAGGCAGATGTATCAGCTGCTTCTCTCTCCTGTGGATTTCTCATACATCTCGTCAAGTCATGTGTATTATGTTTTTTAACTACCATAAAAAATGTTATCTGGCTTCTCTGTATATATTTGTACAGAATCACCAAAGGCATTTTATAATTAATTGAGATATATATATATATATATATTTTTTTTTTTTTTTTTTTTTCACCATCACCACCCTGCTTGTTTCCTACCTAGGGCCAGACAGCCTTTGATGTGGCAGATGAAGACATTTTAGGATATTTAGAAGAATTGCAAAAGAAACAAAATCTGGTATGTTTGAAGACTGTCTAACTGTGAATTTCAGACAGTTGAAAAAGTGTTCTTAAAATGTTTTGTACTTTTTGGTTTTAAGTTATTCCTGGCAATCAAGCTAAATGACAGTAAAACAGAATAAAGGAGTAGTGGTGGTTTTTAGCCTTTTTTATTGCTTATCCTTATTTCTCTAACCTCCCCTTCACAAAGTGAATGCCTCTGTAATGCATATGTTCTCAAGAATAACATGCTTTTGTAATTTCATAAGAAAATTTGCTTAGAAGGTAAAGACTATAAAATCTCAGATTTCTAAAATAGCAGGTCCTAGATAAGCAAGGAATTACGTAACTAGGAAATAGGTATTTAAGTAAAATATCATCAGACATCCTGAGTGGTTATTGGACCCTGACTTTTTCAGTGAACTGAAGTTGGAGGGATCTAAAAAAATCCATCTTAGTCCTTCATGGTGCTTTTTATCTGTCTAGTCCTCTTTATTCTTTATCCAAGCCCTTTTCAGGTAAAAAATCTTCTGTTTTGTTTTGTTTTTGTTTATTGTTCTGAAAACTGCTTTGTTAATTATTTTAAATTCTGTATTTTACTCATTATTATTATTTTAATAGTATTCTTATTTTCTTTTGCATAACTTTTATAAAGCTCCATAGTGAAAAACGAGAGAAGAAATCTCCACTCATTGAATCAACAGCCAATATGGAGAATAATCAGTCACAGAAGACCTTTAAAAAGTAAGTAAAATATTAAAGTAAGTTTTGTTTTGTTATGAAATGGGTTGGCATGATGGCCACAGACATGATTATTGGGTTTTGTGGATCTGGGAAAAATTAATGTGTTTTGACATTTGGTGTTTGTAATCATTTGAAAGCTCTTTTCCTTTCACAGCAAAGAGACATTGATTATTGAGTCAGAGAAAAATGCATCCCGTATTGAATCTCTGGAACAAGAAAAGGTTGATGATGAAGAAGAAGGAAAGAAAGATGAATCTAGCTGCTCTAGTGAAGAAGATGAGGAAGATGACTCAGAGTCAGAAGCTGAAACAGGTAAAATTTGAAGGTTAAAGGGATTCTCAATGAATTTTGATGTAGTGTAAAATGAGATCAGGCTTTAATTTTGAAACTTTTCAGACTGATTTGCTACTTGTTTGGACACCTGCCAAGCCAGTAAATTACCTTTCAGTGAGCATTAGAATCTTAGGTATAGCTGTGAGTTCTTGTTCTCTGATTACCGGGAGGCTCTTGTTCACCTCTGCTTTTTGCTGACCCGTGCTTTCAGGTTTTACGAAGATGAAGAGTCTCCTGAGGCTCCCTTAGGATAGTGCAGATAGGGTATAAATGGGTTCCCAGCAATTCAAGAATACTTCTGCTGCTTTCTGAAGCCCAAAAGACTGGGAAGCTGTTTCTAGCAGGATCCCAAACATGCCCTAAGAAATAGTAAAGTTTTAGAAAGTTGGGACCGAATCAGGATACTTTCCTGAGGAGATGTGGGGAAATCTGCTTTGTTTTGAGAAATTTTAAAGGTACAGAAAAGTATAAAATAATAAACATTCATATTCGAACTACCAAGACTTAATAGCTGTTGACATTTAGTGATATATGCTTTAAATTTTTTTTTTAGTAAAATTAAAACATTGTCGTCTTCAACCACGAGCCCTAATCTGCTTCTCTTTCCTTTCTTCCCAAAGGCAATTACTGTCATGAGTTTTTTCTATAATCTTTTAATCTATTTTTATACTCCTATCTTACTGTATATTCAGAAGTAATATAAAGTAATTACAAGATTGTTTTGTGTTTTTATTTTTATACCCTAGAAGTTGTTATGCAACTTACTTTTTTTCACTGGAAGATTATATTTTTGAGATTTCTTCGTATCTGTCTGGATCTTTATCTGTCTACATAACTTATCCCTTTAGTTGCTGTATAGTATTCATTAAATACATCCATTTCCCTTCTGATAAAAATTTCCTTATTGCTAATTTTTTGTTGTTGCAAGTAATGCCACAGCCCTCATTTGTGTAATTGCCTCCTTGTGTGTCTGTGCAAGAGATTATCTAATAGATAATACTTAAAAGTTGAATTACAGATATACCTTGGAGATACTGGAAGTTCTGTTCTAGACTACCACAATAAAGCAAATTTCACAATAAAGTGAGTCACACAAAGTTTTGACTTCCCAGCGCATATAAAAGTTATGTTTATGCTATTCTGTACTCTCTTAAGTGTGCAATGGCATTATGTCTAAAAAAACAATGTACATACCTTAGTTAAAAAATGCCTTTTTGCCAAAAAATGCCAACCATCATCGACGCCTTCAGTGAGTGGTAATCTTTTTGCCTCAGTGTTGATGATTGCTGACTGATCAGGGTGATGGTTGCTGAAGGTTAGGGTAGTTGTGGTAATTGCTTAAAATAAGACAACAATGAAGTTTGTTGCGTTGATTGACTCTTCCTTTCACGAACAATTTCTCTGTAGCATGTGATGCTGTTTGATAGCATTTTACCCACAATAGAACGTTCTTTCAAAATTAGAGTCAGTTCTCTCAAACCCTGCCACTGCTTAATCAACTGAGGTTATGTGATATTCTAAATCCTTTCTTGTCATTTCAACAATCTTCACAGCATTTTCACCAGGAGTAGCTTCCATCTCAAGAAACCACTTTGTTTATCCATAAGAATCGACTCTTCATCCCTTAAGGTTTTATCATGAGATTGCAGCAATGCAGTCACATCTTCAGACTGCACTTCTAATTCTAGTTCTCTTGCTGTTTCCACCACATCTGCAGTTACTTCCTCCACTGAAGTCTTGAACCCCTCAAAGTCATCCATGAGGGTTGGAATCAGCTTCTTCCAAACTTTTGTTAATGTTGATATTTTGAACTCTTCCCATGAATGATAGATAGATATTCTTAATGGCATCTAGAATGGTGAATTCTTTCCAGAAAGTTTTCAGTTTACTTTGTCCAGATCCATCAGCGGAAACACTGTCTATGGCAAGCTATAGCCTTACAAAATGTTTTTCTTAAATAATAAGACTTGAAAGTCAGAATAACTCCTTGATCCATGGGCTTCAAAACAAATGCGGTAGCAGGCATGAAAACAACGTTTATCTCATTGTACATCTCCATCAGACCTCTTGGGTAACCAGGTGTATTGTCAATGAACAGTCATATTTTAAAAGGAATCTGTTTTTTCTGAATAGTAGGTCTCAACGGTGGGCTTAAAATATTCGGTAAACCATGTTGTAAACAGATGTGCTGTCATCCAGGCTGTGTTGTTCTGTTGATAGAGCACAGGCAGAGTAGATTTAGCATAATTCTTAAGGGCCCTAGGATTTTCGGAATGGTAAATGAGCATTGGCTTCAACTTGAAGTTGCCAGCTGCATTAGCCTCTGCCAAAATTGTCAGCCTGTCCTTTGAAGCTTTGAAGCCAGGCGCTGACTTCTCTCTAGCTGTGAAAGTCCAAGATGGCATCTTCTTCCAATAGAAGGCTGTTTCATCTACATTGAAAATCTGCTGTTTAGTGTAGCACCTTCCTTAACGATCTTAGCCAGATATTCTGGGTAACTTGCTGCAGCTTCTGCATCAGCACTTGCTGCTTCACCTGCACTTTCATGTTATAGAGATGACTTTTTTCCTTAAACCTCGTGAACCAACCTCTTCTGGCTTCAGACTTTTCTTCTGCAGCTTCCTCCCCTCTCTTAGCCTTCACAGAATTGAAAAGAGTTAGGGCCTTGCTCTGGATTAGGCTTTGGCTTAGGGAATGTTGTGGCAGGTTTGATCAATTCTATTCGGGTCTCTAAAACTTTCTCCATGTCAGCAATAAGGCTGTTTTGCTTTCTTATCATTCATACGTTCACTGGAATAGCACCTTTTATTTTCTTCAAGAACTTTTCCTTTATATTCACAACTTGGCTAATTGGTGCAAGAGGCCGAGCTTTTGGCTCCTCTTGGCTGTCAATATGCCTTCCTCACTAAGCTTAATCATTTCTAGGTTTTGATTTAAACTGATAGATGTGTGACTCTTCCTTTCACTTGAGCACTTAGAGGCCATTATAGGGTTAGTAATTGGCTTAATTTCAATGTTGTGTCTCAGGGAATAGGGAGGCCCAAGGAGAGGGAGAGAGACGGGGGACAGCCTGTCGATGGGGCAGTCAGAACATACACAACATGTATCGATCAAGTTTGCGGTCTTATCTGAGTGTGGTTTGTAACGCCCCCAAAACAGTTACAATAGTATTATCAAAGATCACTGATCACACATCACCATAACAAATATAATAATAGTTAAAAAGTTTGAAATATTGCAAGAATTACCAAATTGTGACACAGAGACACAAAGTGAGCAAATGCTGTTGGAAAAATGGCACCGACAGACTTACTGGACACAGGATTGCCACAGGCCTTCAATTTGTAAAAAATACAATGTCTGCAAAGCACAGTAAAATGAGATGAGCCTGTATTGAGTCATATTTTCAGTCTTCATGGATGCTGCCAAATTGCTTTACAAAGTCAGCTATAACAATTTATATTCTTTTCCTTTTTACTATCAAGGATGTGATTTCTGCAGTTTTTTCCCTCTGGCCCACCTGTTCTTATAGATTTTGTTAATCAAATTGCTTGATTAAGTAGCATTTATTTTCTTATTCTATGTCAGTTAATCACTCAAAACTTCTGAACAGCACAAGATTCCAATATTGCCATCTTTGAGTTGTATAACCTGGCATTTTGACATAAATTTTTCAGAAAAGAATATTCCATTTCCATTAAAATTTTTGATCAGTGAAAGAGTTGCTGTCGTTATCAGGATCAGTTTGGTGGTCATTGGTAAACAGAAATGGAGCCCTAGAATTTCTTGGACTCCCTATAGTTCCTATAGGCATGACAATCATTTTATTTTTACTCAGTCAGCAAAATATTTTCTCTAAGAAAATGTGATAAGGTAAAGTTTATTAAATAAACACATGTGAAGGAACATACTAATAATTCTGTTTCCCATAAAAACAAGGTGATGCTAATAAACAAAAACGGGCTAGCTTTGTTGCCAGGTGATGTTTTGAATTCCTTTATTTTCTTGAAGCTTACTAACCCTACAAGTAAATTATTTTTCAGTGATACACAAAGTTTTTGAAATATGTAAAGAGCTAGATTCTAGTCACTTAGGGTTGAATTTTTTATTTATTACTGTCCCATTGCTGGTTGAGTGAGTTAGCATATCTTTTGCCTTGGTGAGACAGTAATATTGGTACAATTGGAAGCTAGAGCAACAAGTAGTCATTGAATGTTATAATTTATTTGGATAACATGCTAATTAAAATGTTCTAATTATAAAAGCAAATTATAGGAATAATAACATGCAGAGTGTTTAAGAACACAGACTGATTCATACATGTAATTGTATATGTGGGTAATTTATTTTATCTCAGATTTCTCTGTAAAATCAGGACAATAATACCTGCTTTATGTGAATACTATATAACCATTACTTTGTAATAAATGTTAGCTCTGGTATAATAATTGTATAAAATTAAACTCTACTGATTTAAATATGATCAATATACATGCTTTCCTAATATCATCTAGGTTAAATTTGTGCTATTTCCCTTGTTTATTTTACAAAAACTGAAAGATGAAATGATAGCATTGCAATTTAAATTGACTCAGATACTTATGCAAGTATTTAGAGTTATTTTTGTGAAGTTAATCTCCTCTGCATGAGACGTGCCTTGGCCTCCAGTCTGTAGTAAAATATTTTATTGCAAGTCAGACTATCTGCACATGTGTATAAGAAAGCTAGGACTAGCACCTAAATCTCCTAACTCACGTGTCAAGTCTTTTACTAATTATGCAGTAGAATTCAAGAACTGGAAGTCCAGGCATCTCATAGAGATTTCTGAGATTTTGTTACCTAATTTTTTCTTAATTGACCCCTTCTGTACAATTCACTGGTCAATGTTAGGCACTGAGGAGCTATTTAAAGCAAATTAAAAGACTTCAGATTTAGACCAGTCTTGCCACTAACTATCAAGTCTCCTGACCTCTTTTGGTTGAAATTTCCTTGCTTGTAAAATGACAAGAATTGGACTAATTATCTGGATAGTTCTTTAAAATTTTCCATAAATATAAATAAAACTAATTACCATCAAATTGTGTTGTATTTGTCCCTGTTTGGAGTTGAAGCGTAACAGTCACTCTGTTCAGTTTCTCACTGAGCTGACTTTAAATGTTCGTCTGAAGCATTATACAATGATAATTTTGTTCTTCCTGTTGCTAGTGGTCGGTTGTGCCAGGAAAATTTGACTCTATTATCTTAAGAACTAATCCATGTAAATGTTGTGTGGTTCCTTCTCTCTCACTCTTTTAATATCAACAAGGCTTTATCATACTTTATTTGGCAAGCTTGAGAAAGCAGCCATTTCCCTGTAGAGCTACAGCTTGATTTGGCAATTTCTAAACTTACTTTTTTCTTCTTCTTGTAAGGCTCTTTTCTTGGAAAACCGACTGATGTAAAGTAACTACTCTGTTGAATTTTCTTTGGTAAATTATTTACCAAGCCACTTTTGGTTTTTGGTTTTTGTTTTTTTGCTGAGGAGAATTAGCCCTGAGCTAACATCTTTGCCAATCTTCTTTTTTGCTTGAGGAAAATTGGCCCTGAGTTAACATCTTTGATAGTCTTCTACCACTTTATATGTGGGATACCTCCACAGCATGGCTGACGAGTGATGTATGTCCACACCCGAGATCTGAACCTGTGAACGGGGGCCACCAAAATGAAGCATACTGAACTTTAACCACTACACCATGGGGCCAGCCCCCCAAAGCGGTTTTCTATCAAGTATCTTTCTCATTAATCAGATGAAAACAGGAACTCAACCAAAAGTTTTAATTTCCTTCCAGATGATCTATAAATTTGAGAGGTAGTTGAGGGAATGAAAAAAGGGAAGCATAGTTTTGTTTTTAGGGTTTTTTCCCCCTCTAGGCCTTGAAATTTTTTTTATTTATTTAAATCAAATGGAAAGAAGAGCTTCAACTATATTGATAATATTTACTTAAGTTGGATGGTAGACACCTGGCATTTGTTTCATTATTATTCTTATAACTAACATAAATGTTTACAATGTGCATATACCTTCTTTGGTGTGTAGATTTCATGAATATAAAACAAATTTCTAAACCAAGAGAAAATAGGGGAAGAAGGAGAAAAAATGAAAAAGAAGTATATTGAGTTTTATCTTGTTTATTATTTATTTCTTCCACTAGACTGTAAACTCTGTGCAGTTAAGGTATTTTGTCTTTTCATTGACTGATAGATATATTACCAGTACCTGGGACAGTGCTTAAAGTATGGAGACACTTAATAAATATTTGTTGAATTACTGTCTCCAGTTAGGTGGATTGTTTCCCAGGAAGACGGTCTAATTTGGTTATGCATAATTTGTAATTAACTGTGCTGAATAGGCTTAGCTTCTGTAAATGAAAAGAAGTATTGTTTAACAATGAGAATAAAGTTTATTATGCTAAGTTTAGTTCATTCAGTTTATTTGAAAAGCTAAGGTTATAGAGACTTTTATTATTTATTTATTTATTTATCTTAAAGGAAGATTGTCCCTGAGCTAACATCTGTTGCCAGTCTTCCTCTTTTTTTGTTTTTTCCTCCCCGAAGCCTCAGTACATAGTTGTGTATCCAATTTGTAAGTCCTTCTAGTTCTTCTATGTGCAAAGCCACCATAGCATGGCTTAATGAGCGGTGTGTAGGTCTGTGCACAGGATTCAAATGGGTTAACTCTGGGCCCCCAAAGCAGAGCATGCAAACTTAACCACTATGCCACTGGGCCGGTCCCTATGGTGATCTTTAAATGTGCCAGTTTGACCTTGTCCTTTGGTATAGTTTGAGATATTTTGTTTTTCACCCTATTAACATCTTATGGATTTTTCTTAGACATACATAGAACTCAGTGAGTTGCAAATCCAGAGTTGCTGGTGGGAAGTTTATATTTGTCCTATAGATAAGAATATTTTAATATTGTACTTAATAAAGTGTAACAGCATACAGTAATGATAAGTTAAGTGGAAGATTCCTTTGGAAAACTGATCTAAAGGAGTGAGAGAAAAATAGTATAATGAACATAAGTATCTCATAGGGCTTTAAAGCACAATACTTCTTCCCAAAAGTATAGAAGGATATGTATCCTACTCCATTTTTAAATCAAGGGAATACTTTAAAACCAGATAGAATGATGTTTGACCATTTGGAAAGTAAACTTTTCTATCCCATTTATAAATTACGGTGAATTTAAAGATTTAAGTTTATATATGACTGTTTTGCTAAAAGCCAATCTGATTTATATATTCAAACACAGTCTTTGAATTTTTTCTAGCATCAGATTGATTTTTAAAAAATATTTTCAGAAGTCTCTTTCTGAGTGATTCATTACTAGTTGGAAATTGTCTTGATATGTTGTAGAAAGAGATTTAGCCTAATTCAGCTGATACCATGCCCATTTTAACTTTAGACTTTTTAGGGGTGAGAAGACGTGCCCTTTGTGACATTTAAGCATACTGTTTGACAGGAATATAAGCTGATTATTGACAAAAAGCACTTTTACATTTCTTGGAAAAAAGAGGAGCTATCAGTTTCAGATAAGCAATTAAGTTGTGTATCTATTAGAAAATTTCATAGCTCTTATAATTTTTTTAGTTACGTTGTAGGCATGCATTCAAGTTTTAAATATTAATTTATATTTTTTTTAATTTCCATAGTGTTAAAAGTACAAAAAGCAGATTTTATTTGTGCTGCTTGTTCTTAGAAGCTTTGTTGCGTGTCTTCATGTTATCTTGTTTACTTCAGCATACATATTGAGACATTTCTAGAAACTCCCTGAAAAATTCACTTGTTAGGGGCCGGCCCCATGGCGGAGTGGTTAAGTTCACTTGCTCCACTGTGGCGGCCCAGGGTTTTGCTAGTTCAGATCCTGGGCAAGGACATGGCACTACTCATCAGGCCATGTTGAGGCAGCGTCCCACATGCCACAACTAGAAGGACCTGCAACTAAGATATACAACTATGTACTGGGGGGATTTGGGGAGATAAAGCAGGAAAAAAAAATTCACTTATTAAAAGGGATAATAGTGGGAAAAGACTTTGAACTAACAAAACCTGAAACAAAAATAGAATATAAAATACTGTTTGCCCAGCCATTGAAACCAAATTCATATAGACTCTTGACTGTTAATGTCCTTCTTTTAAAACAGATAAGACAAAACCCATGGCTTCTGTAACTAATGCCAATACTTCTAGTACACAAGCAGCTCCTGTGGCTGTTACAACACCTACTGTGTCATCGGGTCAGGCAACACCTACTTCACCTATTAAAAAGGTAAGCCAAAATAAATATGTTTGCTAAAAGTACATGTATTTTGTTCAGGTACTGTTTGGACTAAAGCATTAAGGCAATTCTAAATTTTTATAGTTTATTCCAAAAATATTTAAGGTTTTAGAATAAGAATATATTTTTCTTTCTTTACTTTGAGATTTCCTCTGAACCATATTATATTCTTTTTTAAATATCTTTTGCAATTGATATTTCAGTTGGTAATAAAAATAAATGATAGAAAGATAAAAAACTTTATATGAAAACTAACGATCGTGGTAGTTTTTATTTCTGTTGAACTTTTGAGAAACACGTTTGTATCCTTTGTCTCTTAAAGTAAAGATGCATTTTGATAATTTCTCGTGTATAAGTTAAACACAAAAAGTAGTATCACAAATCAGTGAGAGAACTAGAATTTACATTTTCTAACTCAATTCAGAGCAGCAGGCATGCAAATGTTGTATGCCAGTAAGCATATCTCTGATGTCGGACAGACCAGAGACCAACCCCTGACCCTGCTTCTTGTTAGTTGTTACGACCTTGAGTGAGTTACTGTCTTCCTTATCTGTTAAAAAAAAAAAAAGACAAAATAAAAACAATAAACAAAGAGAAAGTTAACGTTGTAAGCGTTGGTTGAGAGAGATCCTGGCTAGTGACTAAGTGCTCCCAAAAATATTAGTTTCGTTTCTTCCTCTTCTCCCTTATTCTGTTCTCCATTTGTTCTCCGTCCTTCTTGCTTCCTTTTCTCCACCAAACAGTGCTTTCCGGCTAGTGCGTTGATCTTTTTAAAGACTTTCCTTTTTCCTGCTTCCCCAGAACCTGTACTTCTTTTAACCCAAATTAACGATGAAGAGTTTTGTTTTTTTTACCTACTGGTCTCTTTTTAAGGGCTCCTCCCCATCGGCCCTTACTTATCTTTAATGAGCATACTCATTTCCTTCTCTACATGCATGTACTCACTTTTTTTTTTTTTTTGCAGAACCATTTAAAAATTGATTGCCATCAGTATAATACTTTACCTCTAAATAGTTGAATATGTATCTCCTAAGTGCAAAGGCATTATCCTTCCTTCCCACACTAAACTTAGGAAATTTCACTTGGATATAATACTATTATCTCTGTTCACTAATATACATACATACTCAAGATGTTCCCAGGTGTCCTCTTAGTAATATCTTTTTAGTTGTTGGTTTTTCCAAATCAAGGATCCACTCACAGATTGCACATTGTATTTAGTTGTCATGTCTCTGCCTTTGGACTTCTTACTTTGTTGCTTGTCTGACATTATTTGGTTTGCATGGGTTTGAGGACTGATTTTAAATCCCCACAGCGTTTCTGTCATGTTGTTAGTCTTGCCAATCTTTGAATTTGGCTCCAGGTGGTCAAAATGTTAATTTTTTTAAGTTATAAACTAGAAAATTTTTTAAAAATGCATACTGTTAGTAATAAACCTCTTCTAAAACACTTCCTAAAGAAAACAATAATATGAAATCTTTGTGACAGAAATATATAGATTTCACTGGTACAGTTTGAGTAGCAGGAAGCTGTATGAATGAGTTATCTTTCTGTATTCTAGAACTGAGAGCTTCTTGAATTCATTTAGAACTCATGTTCATATGATCATAATTATATATGCTTTATAGTGAAATTCTCCAGAAGTAGTCTGTCTGCAGAATTTTTAAGATGATTATCTTGCCATAATTGGTGTCACCATCAGCTGCTTTAAAGTGTCATTTAATTCTAGAACCCCTATATACTTCTTCAATGAATACTAAACTTTAGCTCTTTTGATTTATTATCTGTTAAAACTACGGGATTATCAAAAGCTCCACCCCCCTGGAATATGTGGCCAAGAAACTGCCTCTCATTCTTTTGATTGTTTAGCTAAGCAATCTCTTTCCTACCATACTCACATAATTAAAATAGACTTTTTATGATCAACTATATCTTTATCAAGCATAACCCCAGATTTATGACATTTTACGCCAACTGCCCTAACTGAAAGCAGATACTTAATAGCTCTGTTAGTGGGCTCGTAACTTCTTTGCTGTAAAAATTCTTATTCAGAATTACTTCTGATTCTATAATTGATCTAATGACAACTATCTGCTTCTGTAATTTGCATGTTTAAAAACTGTTTTATTCTCAATTTCAAGCATCATAACTTACTTTGAAGATTATATTGTTTCACTCTTTGTTCTTAAGGTTTTGTAGCCAAATTTTATTCACAGCAATAAAGTCATAGTGTACAAAAATTTTGAAGTATATTTTAATAAATGGCAAAATTTTCTTATCAGTATTGTGTGACTTTTAAAGCCTCTTATTATGTTCAATGTTACTTTTTTCACTTTAATTTAGCATTTTAGTGTTTCTTAAGTTTGTTTCAAGATGGGTTTTTTTGTAGCTCAGAGACCTAACAGATACAGATTTCCTTAGATGAATTGTTAATTTGTAAGTGCATCTTAAAAGATTTTGCAATTAAGAGTTCTATTTTTAGATTCTCACTCACTACTCTGCTTCTAATATTTAGATAAAGGTATCTTAAGTTCTATAGCTTCCTCCACCAGTGCATAAACTATATATAAATAAATACATACACTCACTCACAGCAAGGAATAGATCACAAAACAGGAAGCTCTAAAATAGTGTTAAATATCACTTATATTCTGTAATAATACAGGGTAACTGAAGAGAAACATAGATGTATTCGCTTTAAATGATCTTCCCTTAAGGTCTTAACTCTTCAGCTAAAATTAAAGAACTTTTTCGGTAGCAATGAGATCAGGCCTATTATTTGTGGAGATATTATCTATAAAACCATAAGTTTGATTTTATGATTTTAAATTTTAACTAAGTTCATAACTCTCTCTAGTTAAAATAAATGTTAGGATTTCTGGAAAAAATTACCTATCTGCTGTGTACACATAAATTCCAATAAGTGTAAACTATATTTTCTTCACTAGATGGTAGGAATTCTGAATTTTCTTGGAATTAAATGCTTTGGTTAATTAAATCTGGTTATTAAGCATAATAATAATTTAATAAAAGACTACTATGTGCTGTGAGTATAGAAGTATGCAACTAAAAGTGTACAGTTGTAGAATGATGGTTAAGAAACAGAGGAAATCACATTTGATTTGAGCAGTAGAATGAGAACATTTCAGCTAGATCTTGAAGAATAAGTAGGTAGTATTTCAACTAACAGAGAAGGAATGATTGTACACTTTGTTGAAAGGGAGAGAAGAGAAACAATGTAAGCAAAATAGGGATAATGTGGAGTATTTTATAGGAAAAATGAGTTACCTAGTTGATTGATTTATAGGGTACAGATGCAATGTAAAACAGGAAAAGTAGAGCCAAATTATGAAATGTTTTCATTTCTGTGGTAACATTTTTAGAATTTGATAGATAGTAGAGAATCATAGAAGGTGTTGAACAAGGCCATGAGAGAATTATTCTTTGTAGAATATTATTCTGATAGCAATGTACAGGGATGTTTGAAGGTGAGAGGCTGATCGAGAGAAGATTTACTAGAAAAGTCATTGAAGTTGCCCAGGATGGTAAGAATATAAACTTAGAGATGTGGCAGTGGCCTTATAAAAGAGAGGAGGAGATTTAGAGACTTGGCACCCAATTTATAGATGGAGGAAGAGGACAGAGAAGATGTCTAACATGACTGAAGTTTCAGACACAGGAGATTGAAGAGATTATTGGTGCCATTAACAGAAATAGGGAACTGAGAAAGAATTAGTTTGGAAATAAAGGTATTCGATTTTAGACATGTTGAGTTCCAGGTTCCAATTATAATTTTAGATAGTGCCTTCTACAGGTAAATAGAAATTCAGCCCTGTGAATTTAGGAGTCATTCTGAGCTGGAGAATAACAGATTTCAGAATAAACTGAATACTGTTAATATTTAGCCTGAGGAAATAGAGAAGATCCTACTCCCAACCCTCAGGAGAAGAAAGTAGAAAGAGAACATGGGAGATCTGAGAATAGACTCTTGGAGTGCTTATGTTGCCGAGCTATGAGAAGGAAAGCCACTAACAAGAACAAGAAGACCAAGAAAGAGGGTGGTGAGAAGAGTAGGAATGTCTAAATACTGTCCTGTTATAAAAGCCAAAAAAAAGAGTTTCAGGGAGTAGGTATAATTGAGTATTTCGGAGAGGTTCATTTACACACCAAGTAAAATTGAAAGGTGCTTTTAAACATATAAACCAGTACTTAAATCCAAATTCATGTTAGGCAGAGTGGAGGTATGTTGGTCGTTACAGTGCAACAAATGTCCCTTTGGAAATTGATAATACTGCCTCATTTTTCTCAACTCTAAAATAACAGTAATAATAGTATTTCATTAGGTGCTTGTAAAGAATAAATTAGATAACCCATGTGAAGCACCTAGAGTGTGACATGAGTAAACACTTGGTAAATGTTCGCTTCTGCTGCAATGTTCAGTAATTGTTATCTGCTATTTGACTGTTTTATCATGGAGAAACATCATTTATTTCTGCTTTGGGGGATATTCTAGGGCTGGGATTGGCAAACCGTGGTGTCTGGCCCAAAGCTGGCCTTCTACCTGTTTTTGTACAGCCCACAAGTTAGAATGGTTTTAATATTTTTAAACGGTTGGGGGAAAAAATGGAAAGGAAAAGAATATTTTGTGACACAAATTCAAATTTCAGTGTCCCTAAATAAAGTTTTGTTGGAACATAGCCATGTTCATTCATTTAGGTATTACTGTGGCTGCTTTTGTGCTACAGCAGTGTAGATAAGTAGTTACAACAGAGACTCTATAGTCTGCAAAGCGTAAAACTTACAATCTGGCCCTTTACAGAAAAACTTTGCCAACCCCTGTTCTAGAGTACTGTGACTTTAAACTCAGAAATCAATAAACAGTCATCTCAATGCCTATCATATTGCATGAAATATTACAGAGGTGTTCCTGAAATTTTCTGTCAGTGGAGTTTTTTTCACAGTGCCACTGACCAAAAGAAATACCTCTTTGTTTCATTTATTATTCATTATTAGGTGCAAATAAGTTAATAATGGCAGTTTGTGCAGTGTCCAACAGATGTCACTGTGCGTCTCTCAGAACTTTAAAATATCCTACAACACCCCTGAGAATTTGTTCTGACCCCCTGGAATGCCTCAGTGCACAGTGGGAACTGAGGAATGCTGTCTATCATGTCTTTGTTTTCGACTCTATTGATAGGAATTAATTACTAGAAGTACCAGAGGTATCTTATAACCATTTTGTCCATGAAGTAGCTCTCCAACATCATGAGTACTTTAAACTGCTCATTACAACAAACTTTGGCAGTAAATATGAAAGAAAGGATTTTTTTAAATTACCCATATCCTATGCTCAAAGCAACTAGTTAGTTGCTATATTTGTCTGTGTATATTTAAGTATTGTTGAATATTTAAACTCTGTAAGTGACGTTGATGAAGTGAGCTAAAGATAACAGATGTTTCGTTTTTAGGGCTGTTGGAAAGCCCTGAAAATGAAATAAATATATGCACCAAAAAAAAATAGTTTTTAGTTGAAATGTTTAGATTAATGTTTGGTGGAAATATCAAACAGTAAATTTAAGGCTATAAAATTAAAAATATTACTGAATTAAATACTATAATTAGAAAATATATAGTATTCTTTCTTTATTGATTATGCTGGATTTAAAAATTTCTACCCCAAGTATATAAATGAGTAAAAACAAAATTAAAGTGCAGTAGTTTGTTCATTCACATATTGTAATATTATCTGCTGTATGTGCCTTTAACTGCTTTAGAAGATTCTCTGCTAGATTCGTTCAGATTATCTCAGGCTAAAACTGAAACTTGTTCACAGTGACTTTTAAAGTTTGGATTATTACCCAGTTATTGGGTTTCAATTTATTATAAAATTCTTTTAAAAAGAAAAAAGTGTGTTTTGCTCATAACCTCCTTTTCTGTTTTCATGCTTTCAGTCTTTCTCTCTTTACCTGTCTTATTTTAATTGGCTTTAGTCTGATTTCATTGCTCCTATCATGCCTGTGGTGGAATCAGTAGATCCTGCATCATGGAGGCAGGGCTTGCGCAAAACTGGCATTGTTCTTGTGCCCAATAAGGGTGAAAAATCTATGGTGAGGCATTTCTATGTGCAAGGATTTATATTAGGTTACAACATAACAAGTTTAATATGAAGATTGGTTCCAAAGATGCATGATTTTAAGTCCTTATGCTGTGCTCATTTTTGTTCTCTATATTTGCATCATAATTTTTCTGTGTGATATAAAGTGTGGAGTGTGTTTTCTTAAATCTAACTTCTACAGAGATAGTTGATTCCTTTTTCAGTTTTAGATCTTTACATTTTTGACTAAGACATTAACCTACTTAGTAAAAGTATTTCTCTTGAAACTATTAACTGTGAGTTCAGACATGTTATCTAAAAGTTGTTTCCGGCTTAAGGACTGATCCGTCTTGATAATTCTTTTTTTCTTTTCCTTAAAAATAAAATAAAATAAAAACAGTTTCCAACCTCAGCTACAAAAGTTTCTCCCAAAGAAGAAGAGAGAAAAGACGAGTCTCCTGCATCTTGGAGGTTAGGACTTAGAAAGACAGGCAGTTACGGTGCACTTGCAGAAATCACAGCGTCTAAAGAGGCTCAGAAAGAAAAAGACACTGCAGGTGTTATGCGTTCAGCTTCAAGTCCCAGACTTTCCTCCTCTTTGGATAATAAAGAAAAGGTAATCTATTTCTCAATCTGGTTTCTTTAAAAACTCTAATAGTTTGTTTCTCAGGAACATCAAATCCGATGGGTTTTCTACTATGTATCATTAGATCTGTGTATCAACTTAATTCACCTGACTTAATGAATTATTCACTAATACAAATCTACCTACTGTAAAGAAATATCTAGATAGAATTATACGTATTGGAAAATCAGATGTATTCGCTCAAAACATAAATTATGAGATTATACTCAATTAAAGGAATCTTTTATCCTAGTTGAAATTTACAATAAAATATATAAGAAACAAGTTTATTTTATTTATTAAGAAAGTTTTTTGACATTTAGGAACACATTTATTCTAGAATGAGAGTATACTCATAGGTTGCATTTATTCGGTATCTGCAGTTTCTTTACCTGCTTTTTCATCTGATGCATCACGAGCAATTTCATCTTAATGAGTGGTTTTAATAACTATATTTTGAAAGGTAGTATTAAATTGCATCAAATAGAATGCACACAGTTCATGCAATGCTATTTTATATAGTTGCATTTCAGTGCTTGGACTTTTTTTCCTCTGCAATTTTCTTCCTTTATTTAAGAGTGTTTCCTTGTATCAGAAATTCATTTCCTTTGGTCAGAAAGGGAATTTCTCATCAAGTAATTTTAATATTTTTTATTTTGTATAAATTTATTGCCCAATTGTTTTCCAAGTACTTGATGCCAATATAGCAGGCAATATAGTGGGAATGTATCAGATGCCATGTCACAACAGTCTCAGCCAGATTTAGATAAATATAATTTAAATAATTTATGTTTTGAATATTTTAATGTTATATTTTAAAGCATAGAATGTCAAGGTAGTAAATAGTTTGTATAACATAAATGTTGGGACTTATATGTGAGACCTTATTTCTCTAGAAGAAATGAGGATATTTTACCTTATGGTACTATATTACTTTAAGTAATCTATTATAGAAGTTTTAGAAAAAGTCATTGAAATGTGGGAGAATTTTTCTTCCTTTCTTCTGTTAAATATTATCTAATTCTAGATTAAAGGACAAAGAAAAGAAAATTAGTTTGAACAGGCTATCCTTTAGTGCTTATGTTAAAGATATCAATTTCAGAGTTTAGCTAGGAACTATGGAAATACTATAAAGTAAACTGTGATGGGTGTGTAATTACAAATCGTTGAATACTCTTTGCTTAATACTTCCACAGCTCCTATAATCATCACACAGATTGATTTTTAGTCTTTTTTTTCCTGTTGTGTAGGAGAAAGATAGTAAGGGAACTAGGCTTGCGTATGTTGCACCTACAATACCCAGACGACTAGCCAGTACATCTGACATCGAAGAGAAAGAAAACAGGTAAATTCATTATGATTTGCTTTTATGTTCTTACTGTAAAATCTTTACTATCTAGCATGAGAATTCAAACATGAGCATTGTAATTGTGTGGGATATGGATCGCGGGAAGAGACAAAGGGTATTCCTGATGGAACTCCAAATGCGTGGTCCTGAGGAGGTGCAGGCTTGGTATGTTCATGAAATAGAAAAAAAGAAAAAGGCATTGTGGTCAGAAGACAGTGAGGGGATGATGGTGGCAGATGAAGTCACAAACTAGTACATGCTCTCTAAATGTTTGGAACGTATAGAAAAGGAGAAAGAAGAGGGAAGAAAAAGTCCTTAATCACTGTCAACATTTTAGTTTGTTTCTTACTAATTTTCAGCACATGGTGTGTGAGAACTTTTTAATATAGTTATAGTCATGGTATAATAATCCAGTTTTCTGTCTTGACTTATTTTTCACCTAACATCTCACATGTAGTCTTAGATGTTAATATATGTTTTCCATAAACATTGTTTTTCATTAATATATAATGATCCATAGAATAGATCTGCTGAGGTTAAAGTAACCATTTACCCTCCCCGAACTGTGAACATTTAAGTTGTCTAATATTTGTGATCATAAATAAAACTTCTGTGAACATCTCAATTTTCTCCCCATAATTAAGATTATACCTTAGGGATAGAATCTTAGAACTGGAATTACTTTCATTTCTTAATAAATATTCCAAAGTGTTTTCCCAAGGGATTTTACTAATTTCTGCTTCTACCAATGTTTATTAATATACCGTTTTCTTAACCCTATTTTACAATTACCTACCAGAAATCTGAAGCATATTCTTTTCACAGAGACTCTTCAAGTTTGCGAATAAGTAGTTCGTATACAAGAAGAAAATGGGAAGATGATCTCAAAAAAAATAGCTCAATTAATGAAGGATCAACTTATCATAAAAGGTAATAATGTAATTCTTAAGTAACTTTTCTGTATTCTTTTATAAAAATATGAGGCAATTTGGAGCCCTCAATTTAATATCATATAAGAAAATACATCCTTTTATTAAATATATCTTTTGTTGTTTAAAGCTTCATCTAAGACATAGAACATCTATTTAAATATGGGTGAAAATTTGCTCCTACTTATGCCTTTCTATTACACTATGTAATTAAATTTGATATTTTATGAAGTATCTTTTAGATTGTAGCGTATTAAAGAAGAACTCATATAATTGCTGAGAGCAGTTGAACTAGATCAGTGTCTTAATTGATCTGGTCATCGTTTGGTGACCTAGAAAATTTCCACCTGTCTCAGACCTCAGAGCTATGGAAATACCTTGAATTAGAATGTTGGTAATAGCACATGGGAGAGGGAAAAAAACCTATAAATTGTTTCTCTGCTAAAGGCAACCAAAAAGAAGAGTAAAAGATGAACAAGTATAATGTAAGTATGGGTCACTCCTAGGAATGTGACTCATTGCTGAAACAGTTTTCTTCAAAAATATCAGTCTTAACTTTCCCTGAGTAAAGCCAAAGCAAAGTGTTTTCCTCAGACCCAGGCTGGCATGACACTTCCAGAAATGTGAAAGATCAGATCAGATCATCATTCATTCTTGTTGAGTGAGGAGGGGAGGCAATAAAGTGATACACTACCAAATTAGTGAAATCATCTAGACTCTAGCAAGTTGTAGATGCAACTCTTGGTGCTGGAGCCGGTGGTATATTTAGGAACACAATTTTTTAGATTTTTCCTACCCTTGTGAATCTGTGTAATGTATAGACTTTAACTATAGAGTACACATACGAACACATCCTATATAGATATGACTCTTTCCTTTAGTTGCTCCTTCGGTAGAAGACATAATGATTTGATTAGTTCTAGTGTTCCAAGCACCACATCAACACCAACAGTTACCTCTGCAGCTGGGCTTCAGAAAAGCCTGCTTTCCAGCACAAGCACTACTACAAAGATTACAACGGGTTCTTCCTCAGCAGGCACACAAAGCAGGTGAGTCACAGATACATTTTGTGTTCAGGCCTACTGTGTGCTTATGTATGTGCATGCATTTTTGTTTAGAAGATTGTGGGGCTCTGGATTTTTTCATTTACCTTGTTAAAATTATCTGCAAGCAAAAATTGGTTCCCAAAAGAGGCAATTATGCATGTCTGGGGAAAATGTTAAGTTCCTGAATTATGAACTTTCCTTGAATTAGGTTGCTTAAAATATAAATTTGTCTCTGACAGCTCTGGGTGAGCTTTTTTGTTCATAGCTGAAAGATGTCTTTGTGTTTTTAAAAAATCCATCCCTGTAGTCACATGTTTTCAGCTGCTAGAAAGTGCTTTCATTGTTTAGCTGTTTTCCTTTTCTCTTTTTGTGTTGCTGCTTATGATACAATAGTACCTCAAATCGTTTGTGGGCTGAGGATAGTGCTGAAAAAGAAAAGGACAGTGTTCCTACGGCAGTGACCATTCCTGTTGCTCCAACTGTTGTAAATGCTGCAGCCTCTACCACAACCCTGACTACAACTACTGCTGGCACTGTCTCCTCCACATCAGAGGTCAGGGAGAGACGCAGGTGTGTAAAGCCCAAATAGGACTGCTGATGTATCTTGCCCAGTGATGAAAGTTGTTTGTTTTGTTTTGTTTTCTTACTCTTAGGAAGTTGATGACCATCTCTCCAGTAGGTTAATAAATGGAGTAACCTATATCAGCTCAGAACTATGTAAATTGATATAATTAGCAATTACTGGCTTTAAGGCTTGATAACCCACCTCTGACAGAATTGATGTTTCTGTTAAAAGGCAGTGAGCCAGACAGTTGTCTTGTTACTTAGCCATCTTAGTTTTTTTATAGTTGTTTTAATTCAAAACTTTTTGTGATGGATACCTAAACACACACAATCTCACTCATGGAAAAGTAGGTGTAACTGACAAAAACAGGTTTTTTCATTCTTCTCATTGTTCCCATCCATTATTAAGAAATGGATTGTAAACTGTTTTTGTTGTTATTTTTGAGAATTTCATTTTAAGATTCTCTTGCTAAAGAATGGCTTCTTGTACATATGTGTAAGACAAATAATTTTAAATACGTTAAATACATTCACTTAGTTTTAATTCTGGTACATAGAAGGCACTCTTTGGTTAAATTTCTTAAAGGGTCTATGAGTTTTATTTTGTGCATATTTATAAGCATTGCTCATTTCTTCCTGCTGCTGCCAATTGGTATGGAATCATAGATCTGGAAAGGAACTTATCTTTTGTGATATCTTGCTTTACAGAAGAAAACTGAGACCCAGAGATACAGACTTTTCCACTTTATATGGTTAATTAGTGTGAAAGCTAAGGCTAGGCCCAAGATTACAGGCAAATCGGTCCAGTGTTCTTTCTGCTGTATCATGTGTAGTCCCTAGCTTTGAATTTTGTTTTCCTCTCAAAAAAGAGGAAAATCTTAGGAAACTAAATGTAACCTTTTTTATATTTTATTCTTGCAAAATTAAATTAGCTATAAACTGATAATTTCCTTACTAAAATACAAACTGGATTAACTTTGTTTTATTTCTGACACATAGTCTTTCTTTATTTTTTATGTTATTGGAGAGAGTTGAGTTTCAGCTTTTAAAATTAATCCTGAAAGACATTAAAGATTGAGAATTAAATATTTAGAGATATTGTCAGGACAAAGCAGATTCTAATAGTATAAGAAACAAAATGTGCCTGTTGACATTTTTCCTGGTCTATATTACAGAAATTTTGTTTGTCTTAACCTTGTTTCAATGATGTTTGCAATAATATTAATTAATGTTTGTGTTTTGTTTTATGTCAAATAATTGCTTGCAATTTTGAATACATTGTTGGCCTCTTGTTTGTCTTGTAATTAAAGTTCATTAGTGGTTTTGAAATGTATATGGTTGAAAATCTGCCCCAAAATATGTATATATGATGATTTAAAAGTATATTATGACTGAAAAAGATGTCAGTACATTTGTGCCATTTTAGGTACCCTTACATATGTACTTTTGGATATTATGTAAAGTTACCATACACGCTATAAATTCCACAGTCTTCTTAAATTTTTCTTTCTATTGATCAGGATTGGATGAGGATTTCTTGTTTTTGTTTGTTAAGATTTCCAATGGATTAATTTAGGGGATATCTGAGGGGTGGTAGGGAGGAGAAAAACTAGCTTTAAATAGATGGAACATGATAGCAAATTCTTTCATTGTTTAAGTATTTCTAATTCTCCATAGTCTTTTCAAACTGCAAAACCTTACCTTACTAATAACTTCAAATTTGTAGCGTAAATTCACATAGAACTGTTACTTTAGTATAACCACTCTCTTCCACCACTTTCCCTTGGCTCAGCCAGCTCCCATTTGCCCATTTATTTATCTTGCCTCTGGAAGGAAAAAAGTAAGTGAGAAACAACGATTGGTATTCAGCTTTTTAGAGATGTAATTTGGTTGACTAACCAAAATATAAATAGTATAAATAAATATAAATATTTCAGCCAATAAATGTCAGTGAAATAAAAAATATATAGAATAATTGCATTTATTGAAAAAAATCCCTAATTTAAAAGTAAAACTATTGGGTTACTCAGAAAATAGTAAGCAATCTAAGACTACTAAAGAGTACAATTACATGTTCTATCTAGTTATAAGAAAGAGATCTGGTATGATAGTATAATATAGTAATGATTAAGGCCACAATGGAGTTTGACTGGTATAGTTTACCATCTTTTTGATCATCAGCTGTTTAGAATTAAACACACATAAAATATATTAATTATTTTTCTTCTCTACATCCTATTCTTAGAGGTCTGCTGGTCTCTATTTCACCCCAAGGGAAGACAAAGGAACTGAATATCAGATGGGAACTATCAAATATGGGAAATATATTGTGTATTACAAATTGATAGGCTAGATTTTTGTGCTAATTTGGGGCGAATCTTGTATGGAAAATTTAAATGAGCAGATTTTACAAGTCTGTGAACAAGTAATTTTTATCCATCTAAGCTGCAAATGTTAAATCAGATATGATAAATAGATTTATTAACTTTGATGGCAACTTGAAACTGTGTTGAAAAAGAATCTAGGCTCCTGGGAAGATAGTGTGATGGTTGATTAGTGCTATTTGCCGTGTGTGTAAAAGGGCAAAGTGCCAATGTTCTAAACTAAATATGAAAACTTTGTATGTGTATAGTAGAAGTCAGAATTCAATAGTCCATGTTCATGCTTCCTTTCAGAGCAGCTCCTGAAATGCTGAAGTGATATATCTGGGCTGCTGTAAACTTTTTTTATTTAACCAGATTTTCTATCACAGGTTTCTTCTTTTACCTTTTTTCTTCTCATCTGGTGGAAATCCAAAAAGCAATAAATTGCATAGGGCCAGTAGGTACATAAATAAGTGTTAAATGAATGGAGGAAAAAACTAGCCAGTGGACCATATTTTCCAAGCTGATGTTTCACAGAGCACTTTTCCACATTTAATAGGTGTACCGCAAAAGAAAATAAAAAGTGTTTTCTACTTAAATGATCTTAGGAAATGCTGAGTTAAACACACTTAAACAGATTTCTTCTCTCAGTACTTCTCCAACCTTTTAGTATGTTGTGATTTTCCTGGAGAATGTTAGAATGTATAGCATTTTCAAAATTTATATAACCAATTTCTACAACAAAGCTTCTCATCATATTTCAGATATAATATTTCTTTTTTTTTTTTATTAATGTTATGATAGATTACAACCTTGTGAGATTTCAGTTGTACATTTTTGTTAGTCATGTTGTGGGTACACCACTTCCCCCTTTGTGCCCTCCCCCCACCCCCCCTTTTCCCTGGTAACCACCGATCAGATCTCCTTATCAATATACTAACTTCCACCTATGAGTGGAGTCATATAGAGTTTGTCTTTCTCTGACTGGCTTATTTCGCTTAACATAATACCCTCGAGGTCCATCCACGTTGCTGTGAATGGGTCAATTTTGTCTTTTTTTATGGCTGAGTAGTATTCCATTGTGTATATATACCACATCTTCTTTATCCAATCATCAGTTTCTGGGCGTGTAGGTTGGTTCCACATCTTGGCTATTGTAAATAATGCTGCGATGAAGATAGGGGTGCAACGGACCCTTGAGATTTCTGATTTCAGGTTCTTAGGATAGATACCCAGTAATGGGATGGCTGGGTCATAGGGTATTTCTATTTTTAACTTTTTGAGAAATCTCCATACTGTTTTCCATAGTGGCTGTACCAGTTTGCATTCCCACCAACAGTGTATGAGGGTTCCTTTTTCTCCACAACCTCTCCAACATTTGTCGCTCTTGGTTTTGGATGTTTTTGCCAATCTAACGGGTGTAAGGTGATATCTTAGTGTAGTTTTGATTTGCATTTCCCTGATGATTAGTGATGATGAACATCTTTTCATGTGTCTATTGGCCATATTCATATCTTCTTTTGAGAAATGTCTGTTCATGTCCTCTGCCCATTTTTTGATCAGGTTGTTTTTTGTTGTTGTTGTTAAGCAGTGTGAGTTCTTTGTATATTATGGAGATTAACCCTTTGTCGGATAAGTGGCTTGTAAATATTTTTTCCCAATTAGCTGTTTTTTTGTTTCAATCCTGTTTTCCCTTGCCTTGAAGAAGCTCTTTAGTCTGATGAAGTCCCATTTGTTTATTCTTTCTACTGTTTCCCTCAACTGAGGAGTTATAGTGTCCGAAAAGATTCTTTTGAAACTGATGTCAAAGAGTGTACTGCCTATATTCTCTTCCAAAAGATTTATTGTCTCAGGCCTAATCTTTAGGTCTTTGATCCATTTTGAGTTTATTTTGGTGTGTGGTGAAAAAGAATGATCAATTTTCAATCTTTTGCATGTGGCTGTCCAGTTTTCCCAGCACCATTTGTTGAAGAGACTTTCTTTTCTCCATTGTAGGCCCTCTGCTCCTTTGTCGAAGATTAGCTGTCCATAGACGTGTGGCTTTATCTCTGGGCTTTCAATTCTGTTCCATTGATCTGTGGACCTGTTTTTGTACCAGTACCATGCTGTTTTGATCACTGTAGCTTTGTAGTATGTTTTGAAATTGGGGATTGTGATTCCGCCGGCTTTGTTTTTCTTGCTCAGGATTGCTTTAGCAATTTGCGGTCTTTTGTTGCCCCATATGAATTTTAGGATTGTTTGTTCAATTTCTCTGAAGAATGTTCTTGGGATTCTGATTGGGATAGCATTGAATCTGTAGATTGCTTTAGGTAGTGTGGACATTTTAACTATGTTTATTCTTCCAATCCATGTGCATGGAATGTCTTTCCATCTCTTTATGTCATCGTCAATTTCTTTCAAGAAAGTCTTGTAGTTTTCATTGTATAGATCCTTCACTTCCTTGGTTAAGTTTATCCCAAGGTATTTTATTCTTTTCATTGCGATTGTGAATGGGATTGAGTTCCTGAGTTCTTTTTCTGTTAGTTCATTGTTAGTGTATAGAAATGCTACTGATTTATGCACGTTAATTTTATACCCCAGATATAATATTTCTTAATCTCTAATAAGTTTATTCTCTTTCTCTTTTTATTTCTTATTTATTTTTTAAATTTTATTTGTTTTATTTTTCTTTTTTAGATTTTACTTTTTCCTTTTTCTCCCCAAAGCCCCCTGGTACATAGTTGTATATTCTTAGTTGTGGATCCTTGTAGTTGTGGCATGTGGGATGCCGCGTCAGCATGGCCTGATGAGCAGTGCCATGTCTGTGCCCAGGATTCGAACTGGCGAAACCCTGGTCCACCGCAGTGGAGCACGCAGACTTAACCACTCAGCCATGGGGCCAGCCCCTCTTTCTCTTTTTGAATTACTTATCCCAGAAAAATCATTAGAGTTGTTATAAAAATAGGAAGTACCTGTTATATCTAAATAAAAACCTTAAAACTCATGACAGTAGATATATAGACAGAATGAAAATTATAAAACTACAGGAGAAAGAGAAATGTCAAGCTTTGTGTAGCTCGAGTATCGTGGAAGAGGGCAGATATCCTACAAGTGGCGCTCATCTCTGGATCTATGCGTTGGTACAGATGGAGCCATATGTAGCAGAATCTCAACTAAGAGAAAGTCAAACAAAGGAAATGGCTGATAACCAAAATGTTTAGTGAATTTTTTCCTTGCCTTCCACATTTAGGAGAACAAATTAAGGTAACAGGAAACAAACAATTATAAATTTAATTTTAAAAACATTTAAAACTTAGTCTATAAACTTAAATCAGTACTGATATTTTAGTAGAAACAAAATTTGGTAACATAGAGCTCTTCAATGAAATGCTTCAATTTGATGAAGTGTGCCTTATTGATAAGATAAATGTAGTGCTATATGATAGCAAAAAAACATAGTCTTTCAGGATCTCCTAGAAACCTAGAGATGAAAACATGATAGAGAACATACAGATAAAGAGAAAAAAGGAAGTTATATCATCATAATATAGTGCCATAAGTTGTTGAACCAAATGGAGAAAACAGGTGATATTTTCTCAAATTGGATGATAAAAACAACCTAAGTCAAAATATAGTAATGGTGGGATTTTCATCTTTCTAAGTTTATTGGATGTCTCATTCAAGTAAAAACACCCTCTTGAGAATTTCTTGAGTTCTCTCGTTTACAGTTTATCTGTAAGAAGAGAAACGGGAAGAACCAGCCCTCTAGAACTAACTGTAATCAATGAGTAACAGTTAATTTGATGAAATTGAGGCAACTAGGATCTTGGGTGAGAAACAACCTTATCATCTTAGGGTTAATTATCCAAGGAGTTGAATCCTGGGAAATAATGAATCACCTATTGTAGTTTTAGAGAGACAGATTTCAAAGAATTCAAGAGTGTGGAGGAAAGAAATATGAATTCCTATGTAACAAAAGGAATGAGGGCTCTCTAAAAAGAATTCTGAAGAAACCATAAATGATTCTAAGGAGTATGAAGATATGTTGAACTCTCTGAACTTAGAGCACATTCAAAAAAAACTAGAAGAGGGTCTGACCCAGTGGCGTAGTGGTTAAGTACATGCACTCTGCTTTGGCGGCCCAGGGTTTGCAGGTTTGGATACTGGGTGCTGACCTAGCATCATTTGTCAAGCCACACTGTGGCAGCATCCCACATAAGACAAAGGAGGATTGGCATAGATGTTAGCTCAGCGCCAGTCTTCCTCACAAAAAGACAAAAACAAAAAACCCTAAAAGATAAGGCACAAAACCAAGAATAAATTCTGAAGTTTGTTAAGAATATATGAATAGTGTCACAGAGGTTAAAGAGCAGAATGAATTGCAAATTGAGAAGAATACTAAAGCTAACAAAAGAGTCTTTTTAAAAAGTAACATCTGGAAATGGGGGCAAGTGGTATAATCTTGATAAACACCACAGAAAATAGAAGTACTCGACTTCTGAGTGTTCTCTGAGAAATGTAAGCTAGATGGTCATGTAACTAGATGTTAATGATTGAACTTCCCAAGTAATAGTGATCATTGGGGGAAGTTTTCTTGTTATGTTGCAGGCTCTGTCTTATCTCTGCTTGTTCGACTCTTTAATTAATTAACTCTTGGCATAGGTTGCATGCTTTTATAATTGTGCATATCCTGTGATAGGATGTTTACCAAAAACATCACTAATAAATGCACATGACAAGACTACAGGGAGTGTTACTTACTCACTGGTCATCCCATATCCTGAATGTTGCATGCAGTCCTAACCATTGTACCATAAGAAGACACTGACAGTGTAGAGTTAGCCAGATAACTTCATATGTCACCTAGGATAGTGTTGCAAGGAATCAAAAGAGGGACTAAAAGGAATGACATTACATGGTTTTTAAAAAAAAGAAAAAAAAACTGGTTAGGAAGAACTTGAAAACTATGATATGTTAATATGATTATTTTCAATCTAAAAAATTATCACATGGCATTGTTGAATTTCAGAGTGGGTATAACTATTTTCTGAAGACATCTTTTTAAACCCATTAAGATGCTAAACTTGTATGTTTCATTCGCACACATTTTTATGTAATTATGTTCACAGGTATTATATCTCCAACTAACGATTTTTATTTATTACGGTAGATCATACCTCACTCCTGTTAGAGATGAAGAGTCTGAATCCCAAAGAAAAGCAAGATCTAGACAAGCAAGGCAGTCGAGAAGATCAACACAGGTAATAAAGTGTATAACATATAAACTTCCAAATAAATTGCCTTTGCCTTTTTTACTTTCCTGTGAGAATATTGATGTCAGTATATGATGTGAGTAAATCTTAAAAGATAAAAGTTGCTTTAGTGGTCCTCCCTTTGCCTTTGTGTATGCTTATACTGTTAATATTACAATCTATCTAATTAGTGTATGCTTTTGTATCTCTTTGAGTATTTATTTTTTTATTCCTAACATGGTGTCTAGCGCAGAGTATTTGATAAGCGTAAAAAGAATTCTGTGAATGTTTGGAGTTGTGGGGGAATAGGTCTGTTTTATTAGCTGTATCAAGCAGCTAATGTGCAAGTATGAGAAAAATGTCACTTGGGCTACTTCTTACCTCCTTATCTCCTCCTTGCCATTCTAATTATGTCTCTTATATCCTTTTGTGTCTTTCCTTTCCTACAGTTGAGGAGTTCCAAAATCCACATTCAACTGTTAGATCCTTACCATTACTCACATTTCAAACTGAAGTCTTTGCTAGGATCTTAACATATTTTTTCTTTGTACTTTTATTTCTTGAAATCCAACCTGTTGTTCAAAACTTAACCTTCAAAAATTTTTTCTTTACTGAAATCTTTTCTGTGTGCATATACATATATAAAAACATAAATACATATAAATTTAATATACAGTCATGCATCACTTAAAGACGGGAATACGTTCTGAGAAATGCATCGTTAGGTGATTTTGTCACTGTGTGAGCATCATAGAGTGTACTTACACGAACTTAAATAGTATAGCCTCCTACAGACCTAGGCTATGTAGTACTAATCTTATAGGATCACTGTCGTATATGCAGTCCTTAGTTGACTGAAACATCGTTATGCAGCACATGCCTGTATAAACAATGTAATATATTGGCTTTTCCTCCTTTCTCTGAACTTCTTGGGAATTTTATATTCATATGGTATTTCTGTCATCTCCTGTGCTATTTTGTTAATTTCTTGAATAGAAGGACAGTTTCTTACACATATTTTATGTTTTTCTCAGTACCTATTATTGTGCTTGCTCATGATGATTCTTCATAGAGTGACTGTGACTTGCTAAGTAGAAATTCTGTTTCAATTTGGAAACCAATTCCAAACATGCATATTTGACTTTTAATACATTCATATTTAATTTATCTACTTACATTCCTTTGAAATAAGCTTTAATGCCTCTCATAATTAAATTTATCTTTTTTGTGTGCAGGGGGTGACATTGACTGATCTTCAGGAAGCTGAAAAAACAATAGGAAGAAGTCGTTCTACCCGAACCAGAGAACAAGAAAATGAAGAAAAAGAAAAAGAGGAAAAAGAAAAACAGGATAAAGAGAAGCAAGAAGAAAAGAAGGAGTCAGAAACATCTAGAGAAGATGAATATAAGCAAAAGTACTCCAGAACGTATGATGAGGTAACAGTATACCAACAACACAACTAGGTCAAATATGACAAATAGTTCTTATGATTCTCAGTATACAAGAGATTGATATACTAACAACTGTATACAGAATACTCAAAAGGATTTTAACTGGAAATCTGAGTTATTTTGACATGATTAGAACATTACTTTTCCTTTGGGATGAATTTAAGTGTTCTATATGTTTTTAACTCTTTTAATATTTCATGTGACTTTTAATTTTAATGTTTCACAGACTTACCAGCGTTACAGACCAGCATCAACTTCAAGTTCAACTACTCCATCCTCTTCACTTTCTACCATGAGCAGTTCACTCCATGCTTCAAGTCAACTAAACAGGCCAAATAGTCTTGTAGGTATAACATCTGCTTACTCCAGAGGATTAACAAAAGAAAACGAAAGAGGTGAGCAGACCAAATTTTGAAAACACTTTGTTTCCTTCAAATAATCCTTTGAATTGGTTTTTCATGATAAATAGTTCAACAGAAAAGAAACAACATCCTAAACTGGGACTCATTCTACCTAAACAAAAAGAATATTAGGGTTGTGAATGAGAAAAGTAGAAAATTAAAAAAGAAAATTATATGGTTTGTCGTTGTTAGGTATGTCTTTATAACCTAAGACTTCACAAAAATCTTGATGTCCACCAGCAGCAACGTCACTATAAAAGAACTAGTGGGTGACTGTTTCTAGGAGCAGTGATCATATCTTTTAAATGTTTTTTCTGAAATTGTTTTCTAATAAAATCACTTAACACTTGTAATGTCCTTGCTAAAACGAAATTGTTTTTATGCTTGTTTCTTGAGAAATAGATTTCTTTTTCAGCTATATATTAGTGTATTGATGCTTACTGTTAACATTTACTGTTATTTCAAATAAACTTGCTATTTGAAGTCCTAATTTGAATTAGAGATGGGTACTAAATAAAATTATTCCTAATTTGTAAGCATTTTATATTTTAAAAGCAAAATCTCGTATTATTAGTCATGGTAATATTAGTAATCCTGTAGGGATAAACTTAAGAAAATTAAGTTTTTTCCAATTTCCAGCTGGCTTTTTTGTTGTTGGTAGTCAGAGAGATGTTTCAGTTCTTTAAACCACTAAGTGTTAGGCCCACATAATATTTGTAAAAATTTTGGGCCAAAAAATTAGAGATATTTGCATGGAAGTTCAGATTTCCATCATCTATTGAAAAGTTGGAAGATTTGGCAACATTGGGTCTAATTCTCACCTGTCAACAATTGACTGGAGCCAAACAGTAGCAACCTCCCACTGCCTTGGAATGGTGCCCTCCTGGCCCATTGTACCCATTTATATCACCTGCATGGCCACTGTAGGCTTGGAGTTTGAGATCTTTGCTCTAAACTGATTTCCAGAAACAACTTTAAGAATCCCTCTTAATACTATAATTTTGGGATTTCTTTTGCCGTGACTCTTTGCTAATGACACAAGGAGCCTTATAAAAATCGTTTTTAGCATTACTTTCTTCCATATATGTCTACTTTTTAAGTTATATTCAAAGCCCTTTATATTCCTCTAGTGTGTAATTCCGGACACGTTTTGATTGTGGTAGGAAGGAACAAATTTTAAGACTAACACTTTTTTATGTTGATTTTTTTGTTTAATTTTATTGAAGTCATAATAGTTTTTAACTGTGAAATTTCAGTTGTACATTATTTGTGTCACCGTATATATGTGCCCCTTTGCCACTTATGCCCACCTCCCCAACCCCCATCCCTCTGGTAACCACTAATCTGTTCTCTTTGTCCATGTGTTTGTTTATCTTGCACATATGTGGGAAATCCTGTGGTGATTGTCTTTCTATGTCTGGCTTGTTTTGCTTAACGTAATTCCCTCAAGGTCCATCTACCTTGTTGCAAATGGGACAATTTTGTCCTTTTTTATGGCTGAGTAGTATTTCATTCATCAGTCGATGGGCACTTGGGTTGCTTCCATGTCTTAGCTATTGTGAATAATGCTACAACAAATACAGAGGGGGATAAGTCTCTTTGAATTGTTGATTTCAAGTTCTTTGGATAAATACCCAGTAGTAGGATAGCTGGGTTGTATGGTATTGGCTATTTTTAATTTTTTGAGAAATCTCCTTACTATTTTCCATAGTGGCTGCACTAGTTGTATTCCCACCATCAATGCATAAGGATTCCCTTTTCTTCACATCCTCTTCAATACTTGTTGTTTTTTGTCTTGGTAATTATAGCCATTCTAACAGGTGTAACATGATACCTCATTGTAGTTTTGATTTGCATTTCCCTAATGATTAGTGATGTTGAACATCTTTCCTTGTACCTGTTGGCCATCTGTATATCTTCTTTGGAAAAATGTCTGTTCCTATCCTCTGCCCATTTTTTGATCTGGTTGAGTTTTTGTTGTTGGGTTGTATGAGTTCTTTATATATTTTGGAGATTAACCCTTGTTGGAAAGTTGATGTACAAATATTTTTTCCCAGTTGGTGGGTTGTCTTTTCATTTTGTTCTTGATTTCCTTTGCCTTGCAGAAGCTCTTTATTCTGATGAAGTCCCGTTTGTTTACTTTTTCTCTTGTTTCCCTTGCCCCAGTAGACAAGGTATTCAAAAAGATGCTTCTAAGACTGACGTCAAAGAGTGTATTACCTGTATTTGCTTCTAGGAGTTTTATGGGTTTTCATCTAACCTTCAAGTCTTTAATCCATTTTGAGTTAATTTTGGGGCGTGGCAAAAGATAATGGTCTACTTTCATTCTTCTAGTTTTCCCAACATCATTTATTGAAGAGACTTTCCTCTCTCTATCGTATGTTCTTTTCTCCTTCATTGAAGATTAGCTGTCCATAGATGTGTGGTTTTATTTCAGAGCTTTCAGTTCTGTTTCATTGATCTGTGTGTCTGTTTTTGTACGAGTACCATGCTGTTTTGGTTACTACAGCTTTGTAGTATATTTTGAAGTCAAGGATGGTGATGCCTCCAGCTTTCTTCTTTTTTCTCAGGATTGCTTTAACTATTGGGGTTCTTTTGTTGCCCCATATGAATTTTAGGATTCTCTGTTCTATTTCTGTGAAGACTGTCATTGGGATTTTGATTGGGATTGCATTGAATCTGTAGATTCCCTTAGGTAATATGGACATTTTAACTATGTTTATTCTTCCATGTACATGGAATATCTTTCATTTGTTTATGTCATCATCAATTTCTTTCACTAATTTCTTATAGTTTTCAGCATTAGATCTTTCACCTCCTTGGTTAAATTTATTCCTAGGTATTTTATTCTTTTTGTTGCGATTGTAAACGGGATTATATTCTTCAGTTCTTTTTCTGTTAGTTCGTTATTAGAGTATAGAAATGCAACTGAGTTTTTTAAGTTCGTTTTGTACCCTGCAGCTTTGCTGTAGTTGTTGATTATTCTAATACTTTTCTGGTGGGTTTTTTAGAGTTTTCTATATATAAAATCATGTCATCTGCAAACAGCAAGACTTTCACCTCTTCATTGCCAATTTGGATACCTTTTGTTTCTTTTTCTTGCCTAATTGCTCTGGCCAAAACCTCCACTACTATGTTGAATAAGAGTGGTGAGAGTGGGCACCCTGTCTTGTTCCTGTTCTCAGAAGGATGGATTTCAGTTTTTCCCCTTTGAGTATGATGTTGGCTGTGGGTTTGTCATATATTGCCTTTTTATGTTGAGATATTTTCATTGTATACCCATTTTATTGAGACTTTTTGTGATAAATGGATGTTGGATCTTGTCAAATGCTTTGTCGGCATCTATTGATATTGTTGTGTGGTTTTTACTGCTCATTTTGTTAATGTGTTTTATCACATTGATTGATTTGTGAATGTTGAACCATCAGTGGGTGTCAGTATAAATCCCACTTGATCATGGTGTATGATCCTATTAATGTATTGCTGTATTCAGTTTGCCAATATTTTGTTGATGATTTTTGCATCTTTGTTCATCAGTGATATTGATCTGTAATTTTCCTTCTTTGTGTTGTCCTTCTGTGGCTTTAGCCTCATAGAATATGTTATGAAGTGTTTGGTCTTCTTCATTTTTTGGAATAATTTGATAAGGATAAGGTATAAAATCTTCTTTGAATGCTTGGTAGAATTCTCCAGGAAGGCCTTCTGGTGCTGAACTTTTATTTTTTGGGAGGTTTTTGATTACTGTTTCAATCTCTTTACTTATGATAAATTTATTCAGATTTTCTTATTTCTTCTTCATTCAGTTTTGGGAGGTTGTATGAGTCTAAGAATTTATCCATTTCTTCTACATTGTCCAATCTGTTGGCATATAGTTTTTCATAGTATTCTGTCATAATCTTTTGTATTTCTGTGGTATCCATTGTAATTTCTCCTCTTTCATTTGTAATTTCATTTATTTGAGGATTCTCTCTTTTTTGGTTAGTGAGTCTGGGTAAGGGTTTGTCAATATTGTTAATCTTTTCAAAGAACCAGCTTTTAGTTTCATTGATCTTTTCTACTGTTTTTTGGTTTTAATTTCATTTATTTACATTTTAATTTTTATTTCCCTCCTTCTGCTGACTTTGTGCTTTCTTTGTTCTTCTTTTTCTAATTCTGTGAGGTATACTTTAAGATTGCTTTTTTGAGAGTTTTCTTTTTTGTTAAGGTTGACCTGAATAGCTATGAATTTCCCTCTTAGGACCGCTTTTCCTGCATCCTATATGAGTTGGTATGACATATCTCTAGATATTTTCTGATTTCTTCTTTTACATCTTCAATGATCCATTGGTTGTTCAGTAGCATGTTGTTTACTCTCCACATACTTTCACTTTCCCAGCCTTTTTCTTGTGGTTGATTTCCAGTTTCATAGCATTATGGTCAGAAAAGATGCTTGATATGATTTCAATCTTCTTAAATTTATTCGGGTGTGCCTTGTTTCCCAGCATATGATCTGTCTTTGAGAATGGTCCATGTGCTCTTGAGAAGAATGCATATTCAGTTGATTTTGGTTGGAGTGTTCTATATATATATATCTATGACGTCCATTTTTCTTTCAATTTTACTGTTTCTTTGTTGGTTTTCTGTCTGGATGATATATCCATTGATGTAAGTGGAGGTTGAGATCCCCTACTATTACTGTGTTGCTGTTAATATCTCTTTTTAGGTCTGTTAATAGTTGCTTTATATACTTTGGTGCCCCTTGTTCAGTGCATATATATTTATTACTGTTATGTGTTCTTTTTGGAATTTCCCTTTTATCATTATGTACTGCCCCTCTTTGTCTCTCATTGCATTTTTTATCTTTAAGTCTACTTTGCCTGATATAAGTATGGCTATACCAGTTTTCTTTTGTTTGCCATTAGCTTGAAGTATCATCTTCCATCCCTTCACTCTGATCCTGTGTTTGTCTTTAAAGCTGGGATGTGTTTTCTGGAGGCAACATATTGTTAGGTGCTGTTTTTTAATCCATCCAGCCACTCTGTGTCTTTTGAGAGTGAGTATTGATACATGAGGGCTTCATACTGACATTTTACCACATTTTCCCGTTGTTCTCTATTTCCCTTATCTCTCGTCCTGTGTGTTTCAGTCTGCCAATTCAATTTGCTGGTTCCTTGTGATGATTTTCTCGGTTTTCTCTTTATTTATCATTTGTGGCTCTGTTCTGATGTTTTGTTTAGTGGTTCCCATGAGGTTTGTATAAAAAATCTTGTAGATGAGACAGTCCGTTTTCTGATAGCCTCTTATCTCCTTGGTCTAAGTAGTTTCCATCTCTTTCTTCATCCCCATCAAAGTTATTGTCATCACAACTCATTCCATTTTGTGTTAAGAGTTTGTGGTTAAAATGAAATGATTATATTATATTTGATGTTTTTCTTCCCTTTATCTTTAATGTTATAATTACATTTGCTAACCTGTTATGATAGCTGCAGCTTTCTGATTTTGTCTGCCTATTTTTCTTCTGGCTCAAGGCTTTGTAAACTCTTTATTTTTTTTCAGGTATGAGGGCCTTCTTGATTATCTCTTGCAGGGAGGGTCTTGTGGTGATGAACTCCCTTAGGTTTTGTTTATCTGAGAAAGTTTTTTATTTCTCCATGATATCTGAAGGATATTTTCAGTTGACAGAGTATTGTTGGCTGAAAGTTTTTGTCTTTTAGAGTTTTGAATATGTCATTCCACTCTCTCCTGCCCTGTAAGGTTTCTGCTGAGAAATTTACTGAAAGGCTGATAGGGGTTCCTTTGTAATTTATTTTCTTTTGCCTTACTGCCCTTAATATTTTTTCTTTGTTGTTTTTTGCCAGTTTTGCTAATATATGCCTTGGATAAGTTCCTTTTACATTGATGTAATTAAGAGTTCTTTTAGCTTCTTATACTTGTAATTCCAGCCCCTTCCCCAGGTTTGGGAAGTTCTCTGCTGTTATTTCTTTGAAGAAGCTCTGTGCTCTTTTCTCCCTCTCTTCACCCTTTTGAATATCTATAATCTTTATGTTGCATTTCCTAATTGATTTGGATATTTCTCAGAGAATTTCTCATTTCTTTTTAGTCTTAGCTCTCTCTCCTTCTCCTCCATGTGAAGCATTTCTATATTTCTGTCCCCTAAGTTGGTAATTCTGTCCTACATAATATCAGCTGTGTTATTTAAGGAATACAGATTTTTTTTTTAAATTTCTTTCATTGTATTTTCATCTCCAACATTCCTGATTGGTTTTTTGGGTTTTTTTGAGTTTCAGTGTCTTTTGTGAAGAATTCCCTCTGTTCATTAATTTTATTCCTCATTTCATGGAACTGTCTTTCTGAGTTTTGTTGTAACTCGTTGAGTTTCTTTATGATAGCTGTTTTGAATTCTGTGTCATTTAGATTGTAAATTTCTGTGCCTTCAGGAATGATTTCTGGGTTTTTTGTAATTTTCCTTCTCATTCTGGACTGTTAATATGCTTACTCATACTATTTGATGGGGTGGATTTGTGCCTTTGCACGGTGATAGTGTCTGGTTCCAGATTCCACCTACCACCACTGGGGCAGGGCAGGAACTGTGTATTCTAGGCCCACTCTGGTCCCTGCTGGCAGCTGTGCCTGTTCTTTGGAAGCTATGCTGACCGGGCCCGTCTGCATTTGTATGCTTGCTGCCACTGCTTCACAAACATATTCACAGGCACCCAGTGGGGCTCTGTTGCTCTTCCAACTGGGCAGTCTGGTACCCGAGATGATTGGAGGGCCTCTTTTGTTTGGCATGTGTGATCCTGGGAGTGCTCCCAGTCTGCACTTGCTCTCTGCCCTCTTGAGATGCTTGACTTGGTGAAGACACCCCTGCAATTGCTTAGCCTCCTTGGTGTGGAGCTTTCCCACGGGCTGGGAGGCAACTCCAAGAGCAAAGTCGTTCTCACAAAGGGCAGCGCTCTCTCCCCTCTCCTCTCAGAGCTGCATGGTCTCGTGCCCTATGCCTTGCCATTGGGGGATGGAGAGGAGATCCCCTTACCTCCTTCCACTGCCTCTTGGGCATCCAGCACTCTACCTTCAGACGTAAGGCTGCATGGATCTCTCAGACCTCTACTTTGTTGTGTGAATCTCCTCTGTTGGTTTTGAATGTCCTTTTCACTGTATCTTATGGGGAGAGGCTAAGGCATCACTCCACCATGATGCTAACATCACTGTCTCCATGTTGGTTTGTTTTTAGTATAAGATAAATATTTTTTCCAGAAAAAAAAAGCCTTGCTCTTAGATAATATCTAGTGGGAATGAAATGAATACTATATTTATTCTACTGCTAAATGAGGACTGGGAATAGTAGAAGCAGATAATTTGTATGATGCCTACTAGCTAGCTGTTCCATCATTATAAACTGTTTGGTTTTGGAGCCAGCCTGGTGGCGTAGTGGTTACGTTCGTGCCCTCTGCTTCGTTGGCCCGGGCTTCACAGGTTTGGATCCCAGGTGTGGACCTTCACACCGCTTAGCAAGCCATGCTGTGGCGGCATCCCACGTGCGAAATAGAGGAAGCTTGGCACAGATATTAGCTCAGCAACAATCTTCCTCAAGCAAAGAGAGGAAGATTGGCAGCAGATGTTATCTCAGGGCTGGTCTTCCTCACACACACACAAAAACAACCTGTTTGGTTTTTTTCTTTGAGCCTCAACTTTGGGTATGGTAACTGTCTCCGTATCAGAGCCCCATTCTTTTCATAGGATTCAGTTATTTTCTGTGCAGCAGATACTATCTTTTGAGTGAAATTTTTGGTTTAGGCAATAGGAGAATGAAGTAATTAAAATTTGTTTTTGTCTTGATCCTCAAGTACATATCTAATGGGAGATATAGATGCATATTTAAACCAAGTGTTATACGAGCACTGAGAGGAGCAAAAATTAATTGTGACTGGAGAATTTTAGAAGAGTCCATAAAGGAGATTGACTTAGAATTGTTTTTACATTTACATTGCCAAATACTGTCAAGATACATTGCCATCATATGGTTCATTGTAATCCTTAACAGAGGGAGAAAAGAAAGAAGAGGAAAAAGAAGGAGAGGATAAATCACAGCCTAAATCAATCCGAGAGCGACGGCGACCAAGAGAGAAAAGAAGATCTACAGGAGTTTCGTTTTGGACACAAGATGTGAGAACCTATTAAAATATAGCTACTTGATAGTATGCTTAATCTTTCTAAAAGTCCACACTAATAATTTCTTATATGCCTCAGATTATATATTTAGATCATCCCTGTGTGTTTTGAGCTGAGTTATTAAATCAGAAAAGTTCTTCTTCATCAGCATAGTTAATGACTACTTAGATTTTTGGTATTACTTAAAAGTAGGAGTTCTGTCCCAGTTTTGGAATAAAAATAATAATGACTGCAGCTCGGCGTGCATATAGCACTTATTGTATAATGGCTAAATTGCTCCTTTATCTTAGAGATTCTTGAAAGAAAGATGCTACACATTTAATCCCATTTTCATCAGTATGATTATAAGATATGCATAATAATTATTTCTGAGTGATGCTGGATAGAAGCAGTGCTTTACTTATCAAATTATAATAATTAATCCTATAAAATTTAATTTTCTTTCCTGATCACTGAGTATATGCCTCACATTGGTACTCATATGCAGGAGAAAGAAGAGCTGTGGGGTAGCACTGTTATTGTGAAATTTGTAGTGTTTCACTATAACATATAACTACAGAAAGGCAAACATAATTTGTTTTGTCTTTTTTTAGCTGCTTGTTTTTTCCCATTTTTTATTTTAATTTTTAATATAGAATGTTCAAATATACAAAAGTAACAGAAAAGTATAATGAGCCCACCATACGTATCCATTTTTTCAGCTAAATCCCCACCACCTCCCAAACTCCCATATTATTTTGAAGAAAATCTTAGACATACTATTTCATCTCTAAAAATTTCAGTATGCATTTTAAGAGATAAAGACTTTTTAAAAATTAAGATTATATTTTTTAAAAATGATAAAAGTAACTACAATATGTTTTCACATGATAAAGGATCACAATACCATGATCACATTTATTGTTAAATAAATTAACAGTAAATCCTTAATTTGAATATCTAGTCAGTTTGAATGTCCAGTTGACTCTTATTTGCTATAAATGTTTTGTTGTTGTAGTTAGACACTTTGCTGGTTTGATTAAGATTCAAATTAGGACCATATATTGTGATTAGTTAATTCTTTAAGGTCTCTTTTAATCAGGAAGTTTCTCCCTCCATCTCATTTTTTCTTCCTTACAATTACTTTCAAATGGCCTGAGTTTATCATAACCCTGAAGTGTAGTTTAATACATTTGTGTAGTTTTTTATGTTTCCTATAAATTGGTCGTTCCAGGTAGAAAACCTATCAGATTCTGCTTTGATAGTCTTATGACAAGGTATTTTTGTTCCTCCATCAGGAAGTGTGTGATGTCTGGTTGATTTTAATTGATTGCCCAGTAATATTTTAATAACAGTAAAATAAAACCTCAGTCTTAGCACCCTAACAGAGGAACTCTTCTATACTTAAAATTATTTCATCTTCTTAGTAACTCATATGTATTAGGAGTTTCATAGACAAAGCTGTTTTTATTGTATAGTATTTCTTTTTGCCCAGTTTTATTTAGACCAGCTCTCCCTTCAAAACTCCACTTTCTGAAGTTATACACTTAACCAGCCTTATCAGGATCCTTTCTGAGATACATATTGGCAATACTCATCTCTTTAATTTGAGCCTGCTTTGAATTGTGTTCTAATCAGCCATCAAAGTACAGGTCTCCGTTCTCGTCCTAGCCACACTTTGAACCTGATATCAGACAACATATGAAAAAAACCAAGGGCTCTATCAAAGGGGCAGTGGTGTGTAGTTAGGCAACTGTTTGCTCTGTTGTTTTATTAGGTTACTTTTTTTTTTTTTAGTTACTACTTTTGACGACCTCTGAGCCTCCTCAGTTTTTTAATTTCCAGTTCTGTCTTCTCCCATGAAACTGTAATGCATAAAGACAATGAGCTTATGATGCAGAATTAATATATTTATGTTAATAACTAATACTAGCAGCAGCAGCATTGATTTCTCCTGTTCACTTAATGACTTCCCATATCATTTTTGCTAGATACCACAATGATAGTTTGTGCAAAGAGTCTCTGATCCTTAGAACATTTCTGTAAAGTTTTTATCCCCACTTTATGGATGAGATAATTGACTCAAAAAAGTTTTAAATAAGTTTACCCCAAGTCACATAGCTGAAAATAGCTACAGCAATACGAAATTAGGATGATGTAGTTTTAAAGCCTATGGTATTTTTATAGAAAGCCTGAGCTACATATGTCTGAACACAGATTTCCGTGTTCTTTCAGTCCTTTAAGGTTTGTTGAAATGTTCAAGGCCGTCCAGTAGAATATTCCCATTGTCTGGGATTCCAGGCTTGTAGCCTGCTGAGACCTAGATTGTCTATTTGGTGTGCTGTAAACTCCCAAGAAATTTCTAGATGAGTGAATTACCTAAACGTAATGGGACCACTGCATAAATCTTGCCAAGCTTATAGAATCCAGCTTTTCTTACCTAAGACAATGAATTTTCTATTTTTGCAGCCTCATTAGAGTTGAGTGGCTATTATATTGAATATTAAAGTACAAGCAGTATCATTACAATGTAAAATGGAATATCTTCTCCTCTCATGCTAAGCCTTCAGCTTTGTTATCCTCAATATGAGGTGGTTAGGAAGATGGTCTTTCTTCACCATATATGCTAACCTACTTAGATTGTGCCATGCAGAGAAAATAGTCTTCCTCTAAATAGGGTAGAAAAATTCCCACTTAAAAATCAGTTTTCCTTTTGATTCATTGCCTGGTAGATTTTTCTCAAGGGTCATTTTAAGTTAGAAAGGCCCTGAAGTATTTAAATATCAGCTGTTTGAAATTTATGTTTACTTTTCTAAAAGTAAATTGACAATCTATTTTAGAGTGATGAAAATGAACAAGATCAACAATCAGATACAGAAGAAGGATCCAATAAGAAAGAAACTCAGGTAAAAAGCACTATTTTTTGTATTCGTAATTATTCATATTTTTTAAGGATCACTCTTTACTTGTGTTTTATCTTCATTCATGCAAGACAGTTACTGCACACTGTACCTCCATTCTGGGGATAGACTGTCAGTGGTTCTCTGGGATCAGGGGTGGAGGGACTGGAAAGGGGCACAAAGAATATTTTCTAGGTAATGGAAATGTTCTGGATCTTGATTGTAGTGGTGGCTTATGGATATACACAACTGTCAAAAATCATCAAACAGTATAGTCTTTAAGTGGGTATAGTTTATTGTATGTAAATTAATCTTCAAAGTTGAACAAAAAAGAGAATGGTACCCTTGACCAAAGAAAGTATCCAAATGATATTCAGAAGTAGTGGATACTTCAACGTACCCAGATTTTAGTTTTAGAAATGGTAAAGTGATGTTGTAGAGAAGGCAATGTGCCTTTTTTTAACTTTATTTACATTTGTTTAGAAATTTAGTGTCTCGAAAGGACTTTTACATTCATTATCACAACTCATCTTCCCAACAATCTTCTGAAAAAGACTTTTTTTTCTCAGTACTGATAAAGAAACTAAGGCAAGTTTGAATGACATAGGGTTGCATAGCTAGCAAATGGTAAAAGTTTCTTTCCACTAGTTTCCCCACCCCCCTACCCCTATTCCCTATTGTTTGGCCATGCAGAAAGCTGACATACTTTAAAGAGCTCTGTTCACATGGGGGAGAGCTGTACAATATGGGTTAGATCTAATCTTATAAACTCAGCACTATCTGGTCTGAAATGGCATTCTGGTTGTATCTTCTTCATTTTGACCTGGAGTTCTTAAGTAGAGCAGTTAAAATTCCTTTTACTCATCAAGGATCTACAATAGTATAAAGTGATCAGAAGTTGATTACCTGTGCTAGGTGAATGTGAACATTACTTTTAGGGCCAAGTTTGCCTATTTTGACCCAAAAGGTATTTCTGTTTTATCTTTACTTGGCCAGACAGAGAGATTGAGGAATTAATTACTTCCAAGGGTAAATTATTTGCAGGGCTTAAGTTTTGTCACCTTTAGACACTTTGCCTATCAGTTGTCAGCACTCTTCCAGTTCACCTGTCCCTTGTTTACTGTATTCTCTAAACTTGTCCATTATCTTCCTTCCCCAGTGATACCTTATGAATTCCCATCTTTCAAGGAAAAACAATGGACAGGTAAACAGGAGGGAGGGACTCAATAAACCATCCCCAGCTGACACTTCTCACTGCCTTATCACACAGACCCCACATCCCACCAGGCTAGGATAGGAGGGAAAAGATTTTCTGGCTTCCAAAGTTAGGACTTTGAAGCATATATATATATATATATATATATATATATATATATATATATATATAGTGTTTAAGTTTTACCATGAAAATTTCACGTGCGATACATTAAGGTTGAGTAGAACATTTTTGTAAGAAGAAGAATTTTCTTAGTTCCAAACAATTTCACTAGTTCTTGTTCATTTTAAATTGATGATTGTTTAGATCCTGTTTTGTGCTAGCATTATGCAACTCTCTATCTCAGCTTTATCCTCACACTGGTTTACCTCAAGGGCTAGGATTATAATAATTGACTCAGGCCAGGCAAGGGCCACCACTGAGATATTGCGTCATTTTGCTACTATTGTGGGCTACATACCTTCTCACCTAAAACTAATGACTGCTACACCATGAGGAAAAAGAAGAATGGACATCAAGACACTAACCCACAGTGTCTTCTACAATAGACTAGAAAAGTACTTTCACCCGATAAGTGTGCTGCTTTCTTTTGAAAATTTGTAGCATTAGTCCTTTTTTGTGAAAAAGTAATGAGCAGCAAAATTCTTCTGTGTGTTTTCTGAAATAGTGTTATCACCTCAAAAGTGTTATCCTATCAGAAGTGTTTGATAACAAAACTTCTGTTCAGTTTGTAGAGTCAAGTTAACTTACCCACATTGAAAAATGGCTCTCTGGCATGTACTTTTTGCTTCAGAGAAAAGTAAATTGTAAGATATTCAAAAGTTCTTGAGAATTCTGAATTGCATGTGAAGCATAAGCTGTCTGCCTTCAGGATATAAATTAAGAGAAAATTTTATCACAGAAAATTTGAATTATTTTTCTCATGATATTATTGTTCGTTATTTCCAAAAATAAGGCTTCTGTTGTTTGAGTTATTATGATTTGCTTTTATTAAGCTGTTGGATGGTAAAATTTTTACCATGCAAAGAACATTAGTAAGAATTTAAATATGACACCAGGGCAAGAAACCGTAAATAAAAGATTAACAGATTTGATTATTTAAACATATAAAGCTGGAATCTGGCAGAAAAGACATCCTTATTAAAGTTGAGACACTTATTTGCTCAATTAAAAGTAAGCTTTTCCCTCTTTTATAACATTTAAAAGATGAACATTTGTACTATACAAAAGACTCAGTAAAAAAATTAATGGAGGCATGAGCCAGCCCTGGTGACCTAGTGGTTAAGTTTGTTGTGCTCCGCTTTGGTGGCCCAGGTTCGGTTCCCGGGTGCAGATCTGCGCCACTCTTCTGTCAGTGGCCATGCTGTGATAGCAGCTCACATACAAAAAGAGGAAGATTGGCAACAGATGTTAGCTCTTGGTGAATTTCCTCAGCAAAAAAAAAAAAGTAAAAAATAAATGGAGGCAGAATACATGAAGTTTATAAACTTTACTAAAGAAAAATTATGAATTAACAATAAGCTTGAAAATGCACTTAATCTCATTAATAAACAAAGATACAACAATGAATATACAAGTGAAATTTGTGAAGGTTAATGGCATGGTTGGTATTGAAATACACGTTTTCGTATAAGATTTGGGGCTATAATAAATTCTTCCTTTTTGGAGATCAGTTTAGCAATACAAAAAAAAGTTTATGTCTTGTAGCTTAGCAATTCCACTTCTAGAAATGTATTCCCAAGAAAATGACTAAAGTGTGTAAAGATAGGTGTTGATAGCAGCAAAATAAAATGTATTTACATAGATATTTTATGTGTTCACATGGATTTGTGTACAGCAGGTTAGCACTGGTTATCTAGGGGGTTGGAGGGATGGGGAATTATAGAAGAACTTTTTATACTGTGGTACTTTTATATGAGCTTACGGTACCATAATCAGAAAAATTAAAAGGGTATTTTTACTTTGGAAAACAAATTTAAAACACAGAAAGCAAAGACGTTATGCTAAGCAACATTATGCTAAGCTGGCAAAATAGACATTCTGTATGATTCCACTTACATGAGATATCTGAAGTATTCAAACTTGTAGAAATGGAAAGGACATGGGGAGTTGTTCAGTGGGTATTGAGTTTCAGTTTTGCAAGATGAAAAAGTTCCAGAGATCTGTTGCGCAACAATGTGACTATAATTAACACTACTGAACTATTCTCTTAAAAGTGGTTTAGATGGTAAATTTTATGTTACGTGTTTTTTACAAAAATTTTTAAAATACAAAATATAACCAATGACAGTGCTATGATTTTTAAAGACAAAGAAATAGAATTTGAGTGATTTGTTTGACTAGTTGGAGTTATTATTTATTCTTAAAAATTTAAGTCACAGTGCAAACTGAGGTGAAATGTGATATTCTTGTTTGATATGTGCACATTTTATTTCACGCATGGCTATTTTCCTGAATTTGAATGATATCTTGTTTATTTCTTTTCTTTCTTTTTATTGAGATATAATTGACATATAATATTATATTAATTTCAGGTGTACAAAATAATGATTCAGTATTTGTATATATTGCAAAATGATCACCACAATAAGTCTGGTTAACATCCATCACTGCACATAATTGCAAATTTTTTTCTTGTGATGAGGACTTTCAAGATCTACTCTCTTAGCAGCTTATGAATTTGAATGATATCTTGAAAATTGAAATTTAACTTCAAAGTTGTTGTTATAAAACTAAAGAATAAATAAACTATTACATCAAAAAAATAGGAAGCAAGTACAAAATTGGTTTTGCAAAGGAAATTTAAGTAGTTTTTAGTACGACATTTTTAGTCCAAATTAGACTTCAGGTTGTCCCAAAGGAACCCAGTAATTTTACAGTGCATTTGAAGATAAATATAATGGGAAAATACAAATATCTAAATTCAAGAATTTAACAAACCATTTCTGAATAGTTACCTTATAGAAAAGTATAGATTCAGTGAGTGTTTCAATAGAAAGAGAACAGTTAAAGATGACCATCGAAAAAGTACTGCTTTGGCCCCCAATAAGACTATTTTATTGTATTAATTATTTCACTATTTGGATAAGAAGAGTTAATTGGAGGGGCCGGCCCAGTTGTGCAGCAGTTAAGTTTTCGTGCTCCTCTTCGGCAGCCCGGCGTTCGCCCATTCATATCCCTGGTGGGGACCTTCTCATTGCTTGTCAAGCCATGCTGTGGCAGGCATCCCACATATAAAGTAGAGGAAGATGGGCACGGCTATTACCTCAGGGCCAGTCTTCCTCAAAAAAAAAATAAAAAAAGTTATTGGAACTTCAATATAGCATACCACTTGCTTGAGAAAATTAAAGTAATCATAGTTTCCTATCCCCTAATTGTTAAACTTTGAAGGAATGTGTAGCTGGATTTCCAAAACAGAAAAATGAGAAAAATTGCTGCTTTGAGATGTCACATAGTAAACTTGATATAGATGTCACATAGTAAACTTTACATTCCTTAATGTAAATATGTTACTTTCTCCTGCTGACTGGGTATAAGTAATGGATATGTGTCTTATTCTCTCAGTTTTTCTTCTGATTAAAAAATAATTTATAGTGGCATTTGTAGGAATTCACAAAAGAAGACCATAGACTGCCAAATTTAACTGTATGGTGTTGTGCATGTAATGATAGACAGTGACTCTGTGTTCTAGAACTTACTTTCAAACAACCACATTACAGTTAAAATGTAAGTAGTGAATAGATGTTAGTTTAATGGTGTGAAAACAGTATTGGTGTTATGTTAAATTTACTTGACTAATCAGTAAGTTACCTTAATGAAAGAGTAGGAACTTAGCATGCCTATGTTTGTTTCTCTTTTTTTCTAGACGGATTCCATTTCTAGGTATGTTTTACTTCTTTTTTGTACTGACTTTTTTCTCATTTTTATCCTTTCTAAAAATATATTGCTAGATCTTCGTGGATTTTGTAAGTTGATAGAATTGAGTAATAAAAATGTATAGATACTTAGATGACCTAATAGCTGTTACCAGCTTTCTTTGTCAAAGGCTTTACGTCTAGTTCAATAGTCACACTAAGTCACTAAGAAAGAATATTTTTCCTAAGTCTTTAAAACAGTGATAACTTTCTTAAGTTTTCCTAAGCTTCCTAAGTTACTTCAACATTGACTGTCTCGTTATTAACATCAGGGGCTAATGAAACCCACCAGAAATTTATTTTATTGGCTATCAGAATCTTCTCTCTTATTCCTACTTTAGATGAAAGAAATTCAATGCAGACACTAAAAAGTGTCATCTATCCAGCTCAAAATCGCTTATCTTTTCAGAAAACCTCCACGATATCCTTGAATCTAATCTCCATTCCTTTTCTCTTGCCCATAATTGTTACCCAAAGCCTTGTAAACCCAAGAACAAATTTTTATATCTAGCTGTCCCTCGGTAGCTGAGGGGGGGATTTGTTTGAGGACACACTGTACCCCCACCCACCCCAGAATCCACAGATGCTTAAATCCCTCATATAAAATAGCATAGTATTTGCACATAACCTTCACACATCTTCCTTTGTACTTTAAATCATCTCTAGATTTCTTATAATACCTAATACAATGTAAATGCTATGTAAATAGTTGTTACACTGTATTATTTGGAGAATAATGACAAGAAGAAAATGTCTGTAGGTGTTAAGCACAGGCCCAACCATCATAAAGGCATTTCAATGCATGGTTGGTTGCATCCCTGGGTGCAGAACCTTCATATACGGAGGACCAACTGTACTGATAATTCTACTGACTTGAAATATAGAGGCAATGGTATTTATCAGAAAAGGTAACCTAAATTCAGAACCAGATAATATGAGAATTCTCATTTACAAATGAGAGATATTGTTTTTCTTTAGGACAAACCTATTATCTATCACTCTGGATAGACTGTTACCAATTTTAAATTAGAATTATATTCTACTTAAAACAAGGGAAAGTACTACCAGTTAAACTATAATACACCATCAATTGTAAACCACATTCTGATTTCAGAGATGTTAAAATGTGAAAAAATATGTACAATTTAAAATTGTTGAAATAATTTATCATGATGTAAAACCACTTTTGATTTTCAGATATAGAAATATTGAATCCCTTCCTCAAATAATGGAAATTAGTAGTATTAAAAATAAATTCCCCTTTATTATATATTATAAAAGTTGATTAAATAACAGGGGGCAGAATGTTACCTACTGTTTTTGGAATATCAAAGTTAATAAATACTAGGATACATGCTAATGTAAGTTGTGAAAGCCTATTATAAAGATTTTGACTTAAACTCATCTTTTGAAGATATGAAACCACTTCCACGTCAGCTGGTGATCGCTATGATTCCTTGCTGGGTCGCTCTGGATCCTACGGTTACTTAGAAGAAAGGAAACCTCACGGTAGCAGGCTAGAGAGGGATGACTCAACTGACTTTAAAAAGGTACTTGGTTATTGAGTGACATTTAGTTAAAAGTAATCTGTTTGTTGAGATATTTATGTTTGAATATTATTCCTAGAAACTCATAATGAAATCAGTATCTTGAAATAACTTACTTTAATTTTCAGTTTTGGACAATTAATCATAAGTAGAATATAAATAGCTGGGGTTTTTTTGTTTTTTAGAGGAAAGGGAAAAGTACCCAGGACTTTATTTCACATGGCAGTATCTCAGGCCAGTGCTGTCATACTGTCATTAAACTGAAGAGGGGGATTGAGTAGGTCGGCGGGCGGGTAAGGGGAGGTTTGTGTGCATATGCACACACACTTTTCTCTGTCTATTTGTTACTAGGAAGAAGCCACACAAAACATGTGGCTTCTCTGGGAGAGTATAGTTTTTCCTAGGTAGCTGAAAAACTTGGGGTAGCTCAAGTGCTCTTAAGAATTATCCTGGAAGCTCAGCAGTCTAGGATTCTGACTGTTGTGATTCTTCTTAATATGAGATTGAAATAAACCTGATGAAGTTTGTTGGAGAAAAAGAAGGCTTGTGGTATTTGTACACGTCCCCAGGTATTTGGCAGCTAACTCACTTTCTTAAAAGCCAAATCAGCAAGGGTAGGAGAGTCAGTTTACATTATGAATAAGATTCAGTCATTCATTCAGTAAAGAACTGAACACTGAACTGTGCTAAGTAGTGAACTTCTACTCAGGGGCAGTGCAGATAGATACTGTCCCTCTCGTATGAGCATCTTCCATGTAGTGAGAGACACAGGCATTATCATACGTCCTACTAATGAATGCATAATTTAAAAGTTGAAGCAATTATCCTGAAGTAAAGAAACAGTTTCATAAAAGTGTGTAACAAAGGAAAGTGACAGGGCCTGAGGATGGATTTCCTAAGGAAGTGAAGCTTCAGTCAAGAAGAGAAGAATGGTTAGTCATTAGATGGCAACAGTGGGAGAAAAAAAGATGGAGTGAACTGCAATCACATAAACCTGGTAGTGGAAGGGTATGTGATGCGTCGAAGTAATTAAATTTTCATCATGCTTAGTAGAGCAGAGGGGATGGTGGTGTGAGATTGCAGCTAGATGTGTAGCTGGGACCAGACCATACAATGTCCCCCTTACAGGCTGTTTTAAGGCTATCCTTATACTGAGAACAATGGGAAACCATTCAAGGGATCTTTAATGTATGGGGATTACCGGAATGGTTGGCTTATGAAAATTATGAGATTGTCATTTTGAAAAGTTAACTCTTGCTGCTATGTGTAAAACAGAGGTCAGGAGAACAATTCTAATATTAGAATAGTCTAGATAAGAGATGATTGTAGCTATCTATGATGGTGGTAGTAGAGATGAGGGAAAAAGAAAGAAAGTGTTATGAAAGTGTTCAAGAAATATTTCACTTTCCTTTTAACTTTAATAAAAATAATACAAGTATAATGATAAATGCAACTGATACTCCATCTCAGTCTCAGGAGTTCAAGAGGGAATGATAGGCAGAAAAACAGACCCCAAGTAAAGATCGCAGTGGCTCCTTACATGCAGCTGTAGTTGCTGTGCAGATATGTGGTCCCTCTTTATCAGATAACTGAATTTTTTTTTAGTGGAAACTGGAAAGTCAGATTTTTCAGTGAAGTCTTAAATTTTAAATACTGGAACTAGCTTTTAAGTGTTTATGTGGAACAAACATAGTTGCATAACCAAAAATTTCTGCCTTGGAACCATAAAGCATTGAAATATATTTTTAATGCATCCTTTAATAGCTCATATGTTACATTAATCTTTCTGTTCTTAATATTGCAAAATAATTAATAGGAAATCTTCTTAAAATACTAGGAAAGCAGAAAAGTAATTTGTTCTTCTCCTCTAATTTCTATAGCTTTATGAACAAATTCTAGCTGAAAATGAAAAGCTGAAAGCACAGCTACATGATACAAATATGGAACTGACAGATCTTAAATTGCAATTAGAAAAGGCCACCCAGGTTTGTACCTTTTTCTCTTTGTTACTGTAAAAGAAATGGTTGTGATTTATTCCGTCTAAGAAATTGCACTGAAATATTCTCTAGTGTTCTAAACATAAGTTTGGTTACTGATAATAGCTTATTTATTAACAAGAAGGAGTCGGGATGATACAGTTTACTGATAACTTCATTTATTTTTTTCTAAAGTAAATGAAAAATATAGAAATATAGCCTTATAGTAGAAAGTTGAAGTATTTTTAAGCCTTTTAATACCTATGTTGTGGTACATGAAGGATCTAAATGCTTATTTCCAGCATACCAATGTAGCAAGACATTAAAAGCATCTATACAAAATCTTCTTAAAGCCGTAAAATTTCTTTACAGTAATTTTTATTCATTATGGATATTTCCTGTTCATTCAAAAAAAATGATTTGACATAGTAATGTTGGCAGTAGGTAATTTTAGTCATAACTCCTTTTACCTTCCTTCTATACAACAGCTTAGAGGAGCGGATTTTACACAAGAAAATTGGGATTGCAACCTTGTACATATAATCTAGGATGCGTATGATCTAGAAATTGTTTCCCAGACTCTTTTTCCGTGGCTCACTAGTTCTAGAAGATAGTAATAGACTCATTTCTCCTCCTCCTCCTCTTGACTCCTTTCCAAAAATAGAAAAACTTTATGATCCAAGAAACTTGGGAAGTACTGTCTACATCTAGTCTACGTCTTGGAGATTTTACAGGGTCTATTTATATGTTAAAGGCTCTCAAGGGTCCTGTAATTTTTAAGGAAACAAACTTATTTAATTTTGACATGAGACTTTCTAGCATAAACACATTCCTGCATTACAACTCTTTGAATCCAGTTTGAAAGCACTGATCTAAAATGGTATCTCCAGTTCTATAAGAGAGACTGCATACTTTCTTTGACCATTCTTTCACACTCATCTTTTTCATAATTTTTTAAATTAAGTCCCTATGTTGAACCTAAACTTGTTACCAGGTGCCTTTTTGTCCTTGTTGTTAACCACCATTATGTTGTGAAGCAATTGTCTATGCACTGTGGACACTGCTAAAATTCCAGGGGTCACACTAACCTTATGAGGTTATGAAGGCTCTTCAGATTCCATCAGTTGATGAAGATTTACTGTAAAGATACACAGAGAAATAAGGCAAAACAAAAACACATTTCATAGCCAGGTGTCATAAAGACTTGGAATGTCACACAAGTTAAAACTTGCTGGCTTACACTTAGACTTATGGTAAGCTGGAATGTCATCATTCTTCAGGTTGCATTAGTAGTTTAGTGAGCCTCCACACATAAAAATATCATAACTAGTTTCCTGAAAATGTCTTCAGCTCTAGAGATTTTTATCATAATGTTTTCTAAGTAAAAATGTCCACCAATCCCTACTGTAGTGTTCTCTCATTATGGTGATTCAGTGTATCTGTGTTTCCACTGCTTGCTGCCTTCTCTGTATTTCTCAGCTCCTCTGTCTACTCTTGTCATCTAATTCTTCCTCTATGTATCTCATTCAAACTCCACGAGAGAGGAACTGATAGAATTAGCCAGTTATTACCAGTATCGAGCAGTCTGGTTAGTGCTCATGGTCCTGTTAGTGACCATTTCATAGGACAGTGGACAATCTATAGCAAGCTGCCTTTGGGTCATGTACCAGTTTCTGATCCTGTCAACTCTGGCAGAGAAACAAGTCACTGGATTCAAAAGTATGACAGTTTCTGCCTTAGCAGGCATTCTGAATATCATGCCCAATATACTAAATAATAATGGGAAAGGTAATTCAGAGTATAAGATATTGAGTAAATATTCAAAGTTAATGTCTTAGTTGGAAGAACTGTGAAAATGTTATTTAAAAACTTAGGGATATATGTAAAAGTAAAACTGACAAATATTAAACTTTTTATTCAACTTTAGAGTATTTATCTGAGCCTTTAAGTCTAGAGTGAATCCTTCCACCTGATTTGTTTTGTTAGCATGACTTCCATAGCTATTCATGAATATGTATACATAGTGGTGGCAGTTTTGATAGTCACATGGAATTTTTCCAAGGGAACCATTATCCTGTTAAGAATTACTCTTGAAGTTTAGGTCTGTTTGATAGTATTTAATGAAGGGAATCTAAAATCCTTGAATTCTGCCTTAGCCCAGCTACCTCCTCCCTGTACAGTCTCCAAGGGAGGGAAATAGGCTAATTTTCCAGAAATTGGTGTGATGAATAATCATTTTTGTCAAATGTCAGTTCACCAGGCTTAAGTAATTGTGATTTCAACAGCTTTGACTAGAATATTTACCCAAAATATTAACTAAAGTTGGATTTTTGTACCTAAGAAATTGGCATGTGAATCATAAAATTGCTAAAATATTCCTATATGAAAAAATCCCCAATAAAATCCTAATTTCCTATCTAAAATTTTAATAACTTATATGTGATGGCATTGTCCCAGCTATTTCTCATTTCTTTCAGGTGAATTGAATATCATTTTTAAATTGTTCAGTCTTTTTAAGTGTTTCTAGGATTCATTGGCATATCCTCAAGGGGCATATTAGACTGTGTTTTATATTTCTAACAATTGAAATATAAATAAATTTAACAACATTGAAAAGAAATCAGAATTAGCTTAAACAATCTCATCACATTTGAAATTCTGGATTTGATTTCTAACAATAAGCAATTGGAATACATCAACTTATTTTCCCAGAAAGAGTAAGCACAAAAGCATAAAACCATTTAAAACAACAGAGAAAAGGATACCTGGCCAAAATTAAATCTAATATTCCATAACCATAAAAAAGAAATTGTGAAAAAAGGATCAAAACGTAACTTGGTAACAAGTCGTGATGATACTAAAACCTGAATGCTGAAAGGGTTGACAGAAAATTATGTAAAGAAATGCTTTTTAAATTAGCATATTAAGCAGTGAAATTGTGCTTAATTGATGAAATATATATATATTTTTCTTTTTAAGTATATTTTGTGGTTAGTCATAAAAAAGCATTCTTGTTAAAAGTTGTCAAAAACCATTTTTGGTAAATTGGTAAAATTGGTTATTCAGCAAATTGGCTTTTGGGGAATGAGCTATTTGATTACTTCATTTGTAGCGAATTGACCAGGATTCCCAAGGGAGATTTATGTACAGAGGTCATTGTAAATAAGAACTAAGATACCATTTGTTTTTAACTGGGCCTGTACTCAATATCCATATGCAGAGCTCTCTGGTATTGGGTGCAACATGTGGCTTAAAATTCCAAGGATCCTTTCCATGCCCGAAATCTCAGGATTTTATCAACTTTGAATTGATCGCATAATACAGGAAGCAGAAAAAGAAAGAGACCTGAGCTCACCAGGAGAAGAAAAGCTATATAGTTGGAATTTCTTCTAAGTGACAGTGGGTATGAACCTTCTTACAAATTTTGAAGCGAGGATGATTGGAAAAGAAAAGGAGAGCGTGAGCGAGCAGGACTCAGATAGCTGTGAGAGAGGACAAAAAGACAAGTTTACTGGTCTGGCTGCATGCATACAGGGTCGCTCAAACTGGTCAAAACTATATTTCAGTCAAGGTCCTGGAATCTGACCATTCAGATTAGCAGCCACTCCTCCTGGTGGTGTAGGAAAGCAGACAGTTGGAGCATCAGAGGGAAAACTAGGATGTCTTGGGTTTTGCTCCACAGTACTCACTCATTCTGACCCCCAGCTAAACTCTGTGAAGACCTGAGAAAAAGTGATAAATAGACCATGAGAGGTGTGGAGACCATTCTATTTCTAAGCATTCGTTTAACTCTTTATTATTTCATTACAAACCTTGTTTTCTCTTTTCCTTACTCAAACCTGTGTATTACTCCACCTGAATAGTGTGATTTCTTTTCACAGCACTAGAGGAGAGTTAACATGGTCTTCCCTCCACCCCCTCCCCATCTTTATTGTATTTATATCCCTTTTAATGTTTCTTGCTTTCTTTCAGAGACAAGAAAGATTTGCTGATAGGTCACTATTGGAAATGGAGAAAAGGGTAAGTGTCCATCTTATTGAATAAGTAATCATTTTCCCCTTTATTCTTTTGTGTTAGCAATGGTAGGTTTGTTTCCTTTCGTTTTGTTTTTATGGATGGTAGTTTTAATTAGTTTAAATTAATATTCATTAATTTAATTATGAATGTTTTCTAGCTTAGGTTCTTTGAGGAAGATTCACCCTGAGCTACCATCTGTTGCCAATCTTCCTCTTTTATTGGTCTATGGGCCACCCCCACAGCATGACCAGTGACAGACGAGTGGAGGAGGTCCGCACCCAGAACCAAACCTGGGCCGCCAAAGCGGAGCGCACCAAACTCGACCACTGTGCTGTCGGGGCCGGCCCTAGCCCAGCTTCTTTATAGAGTGCTCTGGGGTCTCTCTAGGTGTGAAATTACCTTGTTAAAGAAACTTAATTTACCATATTATTCTTTTAATAGATTAAGAAAAGTATCTTGCCTTGATTGTGAACTATATACATTGTGATAGTGAATCTGATATTTTTGGAATGCCATTTATCACTCTGATTTTATGTGATGATATCCTTAAAACATTTCAATCATATATACATTTAGTTTAGTGCTTTGCAAAATTGAAATACTTCCATTCTTGAAGTATAGTTTTTAAAGATTTGGGGGACATCAAATTTTGAAATTCTTTTTAAAGTTAATAATACTTTAATTTTGAGTATAAATATTTAAGTAGGTTATTTTAAACAAAAAAAAATGATTATGAGAAAATCCTTTTGCTATTTTATGTCTTTCTACAATTTTTTATCTGGCTATGATATATTCACTTGTGTTTCTCTCCATTTATTATTATTATTTATTGCTCAGGGGTCTGGCAGTGGCCATAGGAATAACTCTACAAGTTTAATCTGAGCAATTGAGAATGTATAAATGATCAAAAGTTAAAATGCTCAAAGAGTGTGTAGTGAAAGTGAGTGGTGGCTAGACTTGTCAGATCTCAGCCAGAGAAGAAATTACATCCTGAGTAGCTGTGATTTCTAGATCAAAGAATAAGTAATCAGGAACATTGGATATAAAAACATTTTTTCCCATTACATCTTAAAAATAGCCGATTTACCTTTTTGACCAAAAAAAGAGAAATGATAAAAAGTACAGAATATGTAAGTAAATACAGTCTGTTAACGTCTGTCATTTACTAAATTGTACCTTGTAATAACTATTAGTTTTACTATGATTTCAGCAAGTTTTAAAAATTACTGTTCTGGGCCATTTCAAAAACTATTGATGTAACTAGTAATTGCTAAAAATGTAGAATCACTTATTTTATTAAATTTAATGTTGATTATTATATCCTTTCACAATATAACTGTTACTGAATATTATATCCAAGATGTGCGGAAATAATAAAAATTACTTGTCTATTATCTATACTAATTGTTGAGATGAAAGACATAGATAACAGAATATAATCAAAAATTTATTTTTTGAGACAGTTACATTTTTGAAGAATATTTAGTGTTTCTTGTGCAAGTAATATGTTTATTACAAAAATTTCTACAAAAGATGAAAATAAAATCATAATTCTGTCATGTAGAGATACCTGATATTTTGATGGTCTATCCTTTTTTTATCTAGGCTTATGCACACACGATACACACATGTTCCTATTCTGACATTCTCACCTTACCTTCTTTTTCTGCCTGTCAAATGCAGATAAATTATGAATTAGCTAACCCACTCTCAATTTAAGACATTGGTAATAATAGTATTAATAATAACTGCTAACGTTTATTCAGCACTCTCTTACGTACCAGGCAGGCACTGAGCTAAGCACTTTACATGCATTTTCTCTTAACCATATTTTTTATGTTAATAAATTTATTTGTCAATCATAAGAAATTGCCTGCAACTTTGCAATTGTTAATTTGTCAACAAGGCAATCTGGTATAATTTTTTTGTCTTGCTTTTCCCCTAAGTAGTTAAAATCTTAAAGGCACCTAATAAAATTGAGGATGATGGGGAGGTTACCTGTGAGTTGGAGGAAATGTGCTATTTGTGATATGTCACAAAGTTATGAGGATCAGATATGACACTGTATGTCATAGTATTTTGAGAAGTACAGTTGTGTTTATGAATTTGTCATGGCTGTATTATTAACTAGGAGAAATGTCTGTTTATAGAAAATAACATTGTTGTCTATGTAATAATGTTTAAACATGCTGATAATGGAATAATATGGTACTTATGAGACTATGAGTAGGATTCCATCTATTTTTTTAAATTCCATGCTCTAAAAATATTAACATTTACAGTAAATGTACTGCTTTACTAAATAGCAACATTAATTAATTATCTGGGAAAGAATGTCTTGGAAACAGTTTCAGTGTGATTAAACTAAATTTAAATGGTTTGTATCTGAAAGGTGACCGGCAAGAGTCAGTATCTTCTGGGCGGTATGACCTAACCGAAGTTTTACAGCACATTAATTACTGCTGCTTGCTTTTGCGTAACACCCTAGAATGCTTATTATTTGAGGGAGAGGAAAACAGTACACTGCAATAATGTATGTTGCCTTTGCCTGTCACTCTTTGAAATGAGGGAGTTTAAAATGCTGCAGTTGCTTCTTCATTAGATTCACTGCATTAATGCTACACACAGTGTCAACCTAAATACAAGCTATAAAATTGATTGGATAAATAATGGCTAGTAAACATTGTATGTGCAGGAGATGAACTTCCCTCAGATCCTTTTGAAACTTTAAAGTACACATAGTTTAGGCATGTTTGCTTCTTGCTTTTCTGCTTCTCTCACTGTAGAATAATTGCATCTTTGTGTGAGTTTCTTTTTCCTTATTATATAATCCTCAGTCTTGAGTATTAGTTTATTCTATCCCAAAGTTTTATGTGAACTAAAAAAATAGTTTGACCATGTTATATATCATTTTACCAGAAAGGCAAAGCTTTAAAGGAAGACCCTATAGAAAGGAATAAAAATAATTTCATATTATTTCTCTCAAATTTTGGAAAGCTCTTTACACATCACTGCCATCACATCTTTTTCTACACTGCTCCTGATTTGATTTTCGATTCTAAAGTGTCACTATTTCACGATTTAGAAGAAAATTTAAGAATATGATAATTATGTGATTAATTTTGGTACCTTAAATCGATATAGGAACGAAGAGCTCTAGAAAGAAGAATATCTGAAATGGAAGAAGAGCTCAAAGTAAGTAAACCATGCCACTTGTGAGAGAGAGTGCTGTTTGTGAACTCCAATTTTGCAGTACTGTTACAGATGCTACGTTTACCTTAATGGTTCTCAAAGCTGATCGTGCAGTTTGTGAATTATCTATATCTTGTGCTTCTCTTTCTTCCTAAATCCAGGTTTTAGGTGAGTTAGGAGAGTATTTAAAACTCAAATCTTTTTGTTAATCAATTTTTATGGCACTTTTGATGTTCCAGGTATAGAAGAAATTAGACAATAATGGCAAGATTTGGGGTTTATTATTTCTTCACATTTCACATTCTTTCTTGGAGAGTAAATGCTGGAACGGGGGATCAATTTACAAAAGTTCTTCTTTGAAAATAAAGGATATTAGATAGTGGACAGGCAGAACTATATTTTATCAAACTCTACGTTACCTGTGGAAATAACTATTTATTTTGAATGAAAGAGTGTTTGAAGGAACACTCTTTGCAGGAAAAAAAAATACCATAGTTAATTCATTACCTCTTATCACATTGTCTGGCATAAAATACCTCTATCACATTATGAAATAACAAACTAATGCATAGGAAATTGTGCCCATAGAATTAGAATTTCAAGACTTAAATGTTTCATTGAATTATTTGGTTTCCTGTTAGAAAATTATTATTGAATGGCTTCGGAGACAAATTTTCTGGATTTTGTTTGCTTATGTATTTTGTTTGAAATGGAATTTTGGGACTACACTGTTTACCTTTGTAAATCTCATGGAATATTCTTTTAAGAGTCGTAATTTTTTTCTTCTTATATTTGCTATCTGTGATTCTTTATACTTTTATTGTACTCTTCCATTTTCTTATTTTTTATTTTCTATTTCTTTATGTTCTGATTCCTGCAGAACCTGCACCAAATAAAGCAAATTCAAACTCTGAGAGAGTTAAATGAGCGACTGCTGACTGAGAATAGGGCCTTGACAAGAGTGGTAGCCAAGCGCTCAGGGTTCTGTAGGCAACTGCAGTCTGTGCACCTATAATTTGTAGTTTCATCCTTCTTCTTGGTAGAGCCAGGCAGGTGTTTTTGTATTAGTAAGCGTGTCTTGAGCTCACTTTTACAAATTAATGCCATTGTGTCTGGAGCTTATCATATAACTATTTAATTATGCATGGCTTCTCAGAATGTTAGAAAGTGTCACTAATTGTATATCGCGATTGATAAACTACAGTAAACTTAGGGAATGATTTAGGAATTTAAATAAAGGACTTGTATGCACTTGTGCAAAGCTTGTACATGTTTCTGACTCTACAAATATTTTAGGGCTTAAAAATAAGGCTGTTTAAAACTATTAGAAAGATAATAGAACATAAACAGTATAACATGTATTTTACATGTTAATATATGTTACAACTTAAGATTACAACTTAAGATTAATCTGTTTTTCAAAATAATGTCATTTTCAGTCAGAACCATAGTAGTTAATATTCACTTAGTTCTCTATTACAGAAGTATCCTAATACATAAACTTCAGACTACTGTATTTTGTATCCATACATTCTGAACACAGGAAAGAATTGATTGGTTCCACATAAAATTAAGTTCTTCATAAAGATTTTGTTTAAGGTAGTTTTGCAGATAGAAGTTTCAGAGAAAGCTGAGGAAAGAGGACTTGGAAAATATGCTTTAACGTCCAGAATATAAGCTATTCCATTTCCTAGCAAATCTGGCACAGCACAGGTAATTTAAATCATTCCTCGTGGAAAATCCAGTTAACTTACAACATTTCCACCCCCTCCTTCAGTTTGTCTGTAAAAGAGAAAATTGATTTGCTTTGTTTTGAGGGTGTGAGGGTGTTTTTTTCTGTTTGCTTCAAATTCTGGTTCTTTTTTCTGTGCTTGGATATTTTCGTAAACACAGACTTACTACTTTGGCTTATAAATTATTTTATACTATTCTAATGTTAGTAATAATTGCTTTGTGACCATTTATGAGCACTTATCTTGGACCAGACATTGTACTATGCACTTAAACTTAGTACTATAGGCGAATCCTTTAAGAAATTTTAATAATTTAGAACAAGTCTAACTCCCTCAGAACTTTTCCTAAATAGGCTGGTTTTCTTATAGAATAATAGGAAGTATTATCGTTTGAGGTCTGACGTAAATAAAGCAAAAGGCCTTAGTTAACGTGCTGGCAGGAACTCCTAAAGGAACTGCCTTTGAAGAGCCTATTCTAACAAAAACAGGCTTCATTTTCTTGGCTGTTCTAATATGGTGTGCTTGTGAGTCATAATATCAAGTGATTTATTACATTTCAATTGATAACTTTGGGAAAATAAACTTTCATTCTGTCATTTATTAAACTAATTAGCTTCACAAATTGGGGTTTGTTTTTTCTTTCTTCCTGATATATGTTTTAGCCACTAGAAATATATATAACTGACAAGCTTGTTCACGTGTCTTGTGAAAATATAACATTAAAAATAATATTTTATCTTTCTACTGAAGTAAAATTTTTTGTTCTATTTTTCCCCTCATAGATGTTACCAGACCTAAAAGCAGACAACCAGAGGCTAAAGGATGAAAATGGGGCCTTGATCAGAGTTATAAGCAAACTTTCCAAATAGAAAAAAAAAGCAGCAAGTAATGGAATTGCACACGTTAGTAACCCAGCGGACCATAATTGACAGTCACTGGAAGCCTGGGAAGAATCCTTGGAGACTGTCATTTTCGGATATCCTGCCAAATGCCCTCTTATCTAGGAGTTTTGTTTTGTTTAATTATCTGGGTTTTTTTTTTTCTTGTATCAAGACCATTGTTTCATGTTAATGCAGCTGCTGAGAAGATTTTTTTTTTAATGACTGAGAAAACTTGTTTACAGCTCCAGCATATAAGGAAAGTGTTCAAGGCCAGATATGCCTCAGATATTTAACCAGTAAGCCTTAGTTGTACATAAATACTTTTGTGTCAACAAAAACTTTCAGCTTTCACAGAAGACAGTTATTCAACTTTTTTTTGATGTGCCACAGTTTCCAGTTTTTCAATATTTAATTTGTTTTGCTTTCCATCTAAGTTTGGGTTTGTATTTTTCCTTCTAACTCTCCATGTGGCAGCCTCTGCTATGTTTTCACAGCTCTCTCCTTTACAGAAAAGAACACTTACCCTTCTGAGGTCATTGTCGTGCGTCAGGCTGATGCTGTGTCGTCTCCCACCTGGAACCGAATTGCTTGGTGGAACATTGCTTTCACTGTTTGTGCAATATGCATTTATTTCTTATATGAATGCTTTAAAGTCAATGGAGATTAGATTCTTTTAAGTCCTATTTTCTGCCTTCATTGGTCACTTTCTTGTTTCTGTTTGTTTTTTATTATTGTAGAATGAGATGTTAGATTCTGTAACCTTCACATTCATTGTAGCAGGTACTGAGTGATGCTGTACATATAAATAAGTGTATTGTTTTGATTTTTAGACCACCACATGGCATGCTTGACTATTTTCTCAATTCAACAAAGTAGGCTACTCCATAATAGTGTTAAAAACGAAATTTGCTAACAATGTGATATAAAGACTTTAAAAGTAACACATTCTGTGGAGCCCTATCTTTACAAAAGTTTTCTACTGTAAAGTGCTTTTACTTTTACTTTTAGTTTTTGTTTGATAGTATTCAACCATAATTAAAGTTGCATAAGATAATTGCTTCACATTTCACATACCTAATATTTATCTGAGTGCTGTCTAAAACTGTTGTGCTAGCCAAAGTGATGCTATGAAATCATTTGCAGACTTAACCCGTGAGTTAACGTTAAATGCACTGTTATTGCCATGTGAAGAGGCATTGACTTTGATATCACCATCATGTTCAGACCATTTTATACATTTCAGTGGCCTTTTTTTAAACAAAAAAGCAAAACCAAGTACATAGTGAAGACAGCTTTTATTTGGACAAATAGCTTTTATATTTTCATTAAACCATGCAAAAAATATTATACCTTTCTGGCACATGACCGTGTCCTTAACCACTGAACAGTCCAGCCATTTGGGCAAATTGTACATTGCAAAGCTTACAGCAGCCGAGTGTATTATTGATTGTATTGTGTACTATATTAAATGTGAATTTGTACCCCTTCATTTTAAAAGGTCATTGTGTTCTACTGCCTATTTTAGATTACTTTGGGGTTGGGAAAGGGTGTTTTGGTAAGCAGGATTTTAAGTCCTCTCTCGATTGGTTTTATGAAGATATAAGGTTATGCTCTTACTACCAAGCTCAGGATTCTTGATTTTTAAAGGTACAAGGATAGTTGTGGGAATTTTATTTTTGGTTATATTTGAACTGTATGAGTGGTGGGTCTGAATATAGAGAATTTCCATGGTCTTATGTGGACATAAAATATACAGATAATTGATCAGTTTGAGTGACTGCAACACCTTCTGGTTGCACAACAGTTAGGCATGCTAAGGATTATATTTGTGAAGTTTGGATGCCTGTGAAGAATGATTAAATACATGTTTCTAATATTTTAGTGTTTTGTATTTAGGTTATTTATTCTTTGTATCTAAAACTGAACAGCTACTGTGCTATATTGATTTTATTGGTAGTATTGAGCAGACCTTGTTTCTGCATGAAACTAGTTGCAAAACCCACTATTTTGGAAATAAAAATGTATTTTGACATATACAAATAAAATGAATAAAACTATTTTAAATGTGTGAACTTTTACTGAAGACATTTTAAATTTTGTTCTGAGATATTTAAATTCTGCATGGGTATTTTTTTCACTAATTGCTTTAGCTGGATTCCAATTTGAATAATTTTTGAAATTGTAATATTGTGATAATTTGCACAACATTGTACATGCACATCTGTAAATGCAATCTTAATTGCCATATTTATGCAATCTGTGTATCAATTTGGACAAATGTTTATATATTTTACATAAAGCTATGTGTATGCAGCTTCTGAGAACTAGTGTTTTATGATAATAAGTGGGTAAAAAATAATGACAACAGTGAGTTTCAAGGTAGTAGCTTTGTAGCACAAGATTTCATTTACATAAACATTTGTGGTTTCTAAATTAAACTTGTGCTCTTTCTTAGCTGCAAACGTAGGCTTGGGAATACATATAAAGATAATAGTCCATTGAAATGGAAGAGGCTAGATCATTCTCCAATCTAGATTTGTTCAAGATTCAACCCCAATCTACTAACGCGTCTGTAACTACATAGGAGGCACTTTCATGGGAACTTTGGTAGCGGACTTATAGTAAACCTATGTTTCACTAAATTAATACAACAAGAAGTCTGTTTTTTCCTGCTTTTAGTACATACCCTATGCGTGTTCACAGAATGATAGCTATTACTGTTCTTGTTTATCCTGCATTAGAAAAAGAATGCCACATGCAAATACTTCAAAGCCAAGTGAGAGCATGTGTAGAACTATATAGGACAGTATTGATACAAAAGTAAAGTAGATGCTCCTAATCCATTAGGCTACTTTATTCTTTTGCTTAAAGGTTTATTGCCAGTTAGTCTTTCTGGCTAATGTGAAACAATCATGCCTCCCAGTGTCAATACTCACTGAGTCTGTTGTTGTAAGAAGAAAACAGCCAGAGGGTCAAATTCTCTCCAAACTTGGACCTTGTATTTCCTATAGGACATAATGGCCTTGTAGGTTGTCCTTCACTTTGCCATTATAAGCAGAATACAGCAAACTCCATTAACAGTTATTAACTATCCATTAGCTGGATCTTGCTAATGAAAACCTTTGGTTGCAAAGATGAAAGCTGGCTGATAAGCAGTCTTTTCTGTGATGTTCCATGTGTTACACTGTATGTGTGTGGTCTCTGTATCTGAGTGTGCATGTTCAACAGGGCTAACATATGCATGAGAGCTGCTGTTCAAAGAGGATTGGCTATAGAAGGAAATACTTATGTTCCTATTTTATTCTGTAACTAAGTAAATAGATTTCTTGACTTTGATTGTGAAAGGGTTCTCTGGGGTTAAGTGCTATGTAGACAGCAGAGTGCTCTTTCTCTTAGTAAGTAACACAGTGTCATACTGCTGTTCCGTGCCTACAAAATGACTGGATTACACAGTAAAAACAGAGGAGTCAAAAGTTTAAGATTCTATAATAAGGTGACGTAAATAATTGTATCTTACTACAGTAACTTGAAATTTTATTACAGGTTTTCTAAAGTTTATTAAATTAAGATTTTTGAGCCAGGCTGTCCCAACTTGTCACTGCTTAAATTCTAATAAATGTATAGGTCACAGAAATTAACCAGATTTTCATTTTAAAAGGCTGAAGAAAAAGAAGGGGAAAAAGTTGGAAGAATGAGCAATTTTAGTAGATTCTGTCCTGAATAATGTAAGTTGTAGTGTCTGTCCTTGGAGCTCATAGGTCTGGGAGAGGTGGTAGAAAAAAGAGGAGAATTACATTCTCTCCCCTTCCTCACGCTCAATTTTCCTTACGGGTCTGTTTTGATACAAGTCCATTTCGATGGGATATCTCATTTGATCCTTTAAACAGGCTGGGTAAAGAAACTCTATCTTCATTTTATAGGTGAGAAAACTGAGATTTACAGATTATTAGCTGGGTCAGCATTCCAAGTAGAGGAAGATGGGCATGGATGTTAGCTCTGGGCCAGTCTTCCTCAGCAAAAAGAGGAGGATTGGCAGTAGTTAGCTCAGGGCTAATCTTCCTCAAAAAAAAAAAAAAAGATTCAGCGCTCTGACTGCTGCAGCCCAGGTCCGTGTTCCAGTCAGGGACCCACACCACCCTTCTGTCAGTTGTCATACTGTGGTGGATGCTGTGATGCTGAAAGCTATGCCGGTATTTCAAATGCTAGCAGGGTCACCCATGGTGGACAGGTTTCAGCATACCTTCCAGACTAAGACAGACTAGGAAGAAGGACCTGGCCACCCACTTCCAAAAAGACTGGCCGTGAACACCCTGTGAGTAGCAATGGAGCGTTGTCTGATAGAGTGCCAGAAGGTGAGAGGATGGCCCAAAAAATCCAGGCAGAGTTCCGTCTGCTGTCCACAGGGGCGCTAGAAGTCAGAATCAATTGCATGAGACTAACAACAAAAAAAGCTTAGAATCCTTGATTATATTTGAGGATGGCATTTCTTGATTGTTTTTTTCTTCCACATTCTTTCTGTAATCCCACATCCTCACCCCCAGACCCACTAAATTTTTCCTTCTCTCTTTAGGACTTGTTACTAAACCACTTTGCCCTATTTTTTGGATGAATGCTTTAACGCTTCAGCAGCTAGTTGATTCCCTGGTACGAATTCTAGCTATGCCCAGTAGACCATCATAAGTTTGTAAAAGATTTTCACATACTTGCATGCAAAAGAACTTCTTTTGCATTCTTCAAAAGTAGATATTTTAATTGGTGATCGAAGCTTAATTTCCAAGAACCTTTTTTATTCCCAAATAAGATAGGCAACATTGATATGGTTTAAGCAACAAATTTTTTCCCCTAGTGAAAATGTGTGGAATACCAATAAACAGATAAGAATTGTATTTACATTAACTCATAGATATGACCCCAGCCCAAAATAAAGTACTCAAAATAGGCCTCAATGAAGACAGTGTGACAGCAGCACAATGCCCTCACTTATCACTGTATAATTCTTAGGACCAGAGCATTGCTGAGCGGGTGCATCTTACCCACACTTAGTTTTATAATACATGTGCTAAACATGGGCACTAGTGGTATACTAGTTTATGTGAGTGAATTTGTTCTGGCCTAAAGAAAATCAGAGACAAGTACAGAGCAGGAGAAGCTCCACACAGAAATGAGAGAACTTGGCAGCGTAAGTTAGTGCGTTCGTGCTCTCCAATGTTTTACACTTCTGCGTGTGTCTAAGTATATTGTTCTTAAAATTTTTAGGAAAGCCTTTGGCAGTCAAAATTTCATAGGATCCCTAGAGCACCTGTAGAAGATTGAGGGGACACTGGTGTTTAAACACGGCGTGGTGGAAAGAGCTTTGGCTTCGGTCAGCTTTCGATGTAAATGTCAGCTTCACCACTAGGTAGTTGTGTGACATTGGCCCAATTAACTATTTGGGCTCAATGTCTTCAGTTAAATGAAATATCTGTATAAAGTACCTTGAATAATTCTTAAAGCTTAGTGGATAGATGCTCAAGAAATGCAATTATATTATTACTTTGAAGGAATTACATGAGTAATTTGTAACTTTTAAAAGTACTAATTTACTTTGGACATTATTTTGCTAGGATCATGTGACAAATGTCAATAAGTGGTATTTCCAAAGAATCTTGTACAGTTAAAAAATTTAACAGTGTTATTTATTTTTAGAATATATTAAAGGAAATTTTTGGAATAATTTACCCAGTAAACCATAAACAAACACCTAATTTTTTACTCTGGGGTCAGCAAGGGAGAAAGATATGAGGTAGATTTCGGAGGACTTCCTTCAACCATTGGAAAGAAGGAAAAAGTGCACCTCTGTAACCTTGCCACATCCGTCCTAACAGATTCCAGGGAGCCTAACTCCGCTCTTGTGAAGCTAGTCCATTAATGGACCCCAGCTGCTGTTCCCAAAGTGGGAGAAGCATGGGAAAGTGGCGGGGAGTTTATAGGTGTGACATACAAAGTGCATTTGCCATAGAAGAGGCAAGTGGTAAGTATTGGTCTAGTAAATGTTTTAATTAAGACTTATTGTTAATAATTGCCACTCATTTCTTGTTTTCATTAAAATTTATAGTTGTTGGAATGTCAGGATTATCACTGATTTTGGATGCTCTTAAAGTTTACATAATAGTTCTCGTAAAATATCCTGAGGTCATCTGGGTTGTTTATCAGCCTTCACATCAGACTAACCTTGCTACATAATGGTCTCCCACATAAGAGTTTTATAATTTCCTCTTTTGTCTGCAACTGAGAGTCCTGCTCATGTCCTTCTTACTCCCTGCTGGACTGCACCTCCAGTGTCTAATGCTTGCTTTACTGCGACCAGTAGTAGGAAAACCAGAGGGCAAGGGAGCTAAATTGTAGTATTTTCTGTGTATCAGACCTTATAATACATCTTGGTTTTCTGGTTTTCAAGAAAATTTTAACTGTTTCCTTTATTTTACTCTGCTTTGAGTTCCTTGAAAGGACAAAATCTGTTTCATCTTTGTTCTCAGCAGTTAGCACAGTGCCTGGCACATAGTAGGTGTTTACTGAATGTTTTTAAAAAGAAAGAATAAGCTGAATTAAACTGTGATATATAAATCTGGTGGAGGAAAAAAATCTTGACTGGCATCTAGATTTTTAAGAAAGTTTTTTAAGCTATTAAATATAAACATTCTGATTTCCTGCAGACTTTGTCTCAGTCATTCAAGAAGTTCTGGTTAGCATTTAGATGCCAGACACTGCCCTACGTGGTGGGGGTACACCCAGAAGCAAAAAAGGCAAAAACGAAATCCCTGCCTTGTGGAGGTTACATTCAAATAGCTGAAAAATTGAAAATAAGCAGTCACACTATTTTAGAAGATAATAGGTACTATGGGAAAAAATAAGGCAGGATAAGCGATCCCAGGCATGAGAGGGGAGCTGGTCAGATAAGGCCTCACTGAAAAGATAATGTTTGAGCCAAAACTGGGAGAAGGGGAGGGCGAAAAGCATGCAGCTATCTGGGAGAAGGTTTCCAGGCAGAGCGAGCAGCACCAACAAAGGCCCTGTGGTGCGGGTGTTCTCGAGGGTTTGACAGCGCGGCAAGCACATAGAGCAGCAAGAGGAGGTCAGAGAGGCAGCACAGCTCCATCAGGGACTGGGTTTAGACCTTTCCTGACCGCGGACCGCGTGCTGGACTTGCTCCTTCAAGAACCTTACTACGTTTATCTATATCCTCTCCCAAGAAGAATTTGTAGCTCTTCATATAAAAGCCACAAATACTATATAACCATAAAATTATCTTTTAATAAGAGAAGAATTGGATTATAAATTGTGAATTGGGGAGAATAATTATACTAGAAAACCTAGGCTAAGTTTCCTACGGGGAAACATCAATGAAATGTAAAACATTTGCTAAGACTCCTGACAACTAGGCTAAAAAGTGGATTATTGTAAACATCATTACTATATAAAGAAGCGCATTAGTTCATTGGGCAAAATAAGCATTTTAGATCAGTTCTCAGGAAAGAATTTTTCTCATTGGTTTTACCATTGGTTTATATACCTAATATACATTGTCCTCATTTGTCTCTACATTTTTGTTTTGGGTTTTTTGGGTAGCATTTCTGTTCACATGGTCATTTCTCATTTCTGCTTTCCAAAGCAAAATCTGGAATCTAAGACGTGCTTCCATAAATGTTAGCATGTAGTTCCAAGAGGGATCAGAGTGCTCTAAGTGTGTGCTGTTCACCGTCTTGTCCCTGGACTGTCCCGGGAATGGTTAGCTTAATCTTTCACCTGCAACAGTGGTTCTCAAACATGCATCACCTGGGGAGCTTGTTCAGACACAGTTTGGGCCCCACTCCTATTTCTCATTCAGTGTGTAGGCTCTGGGGTGGGACCAGTTAATTTGCATTTCTATCAGATTCACAGATAATGCTGATACTGCTGGTCCAGGGACCATATTTTGGGACCCACTGCATTACAATATCAGTTGTCCATCTTCTGAATTGAAATAGATAATTCAAAAGCAAAATCCCTTGTGAGAACCTAAAATGTAGCTATCTTATGTCAATAGTTAACTGGAGATCGTATAGATATCAAACCTCGAGTAACACCAATGATAGTTTAAAAATAAAAGATTATGTGTCCAGTCATGCCACATATATCCTGCTTGGGGAAAGACATGCACACAAATTGAATCTGGTGTACCAGAAAAATTTTTTTCATGAGGCAAGCAACTTGACAACAGTCCCATCCATTTGATCAGAAAAACGATAGCTAATCCTCTTACATTGCCTATTCTCTGCTGCTGGAGAGAGAAAAGGCCTAAAACTTCAGGTATGGGGAAGCAAATGTCCTAAAAACTAGGTCTATCACAAGCTTAAATTAAATCGGGAAAGCAAACACAACTGCCTCCTTACCTTTGGGCCCGAGCTGCCTGCATTCCATGCGGTGCATCAGAAACGGCCCGGCACGCGGAGGGTCTCTACCGCATCCACAATATGCACCCATTTTTGCTGCGTGGCTCAAGTGGCTAGATACACCAAGGCTGCTAAGTAAGAAAGCTAAACTCCCGTGGATTAAGGGAAGATGTACCTAACCAGTTCCTATACATATATTTGAATCTATTTTGGTAATTCTCAAATTGTCATCCTGGAACCAACAGTATCGGCATCAGTTGGAAATTTGTGAAAAATGCAAATTCTTGGGCCCCACCCCAGACCTACTGAATCAGAAATGAAGATGTGCCCCGGCAGCCTTTTTCAACAAGCCCTCCAAGAAATTAGAATGTAAGATAAAGCTTGAGAACTACTGACGTATAGCTTTCAAATCTAGATCACCTGGGCTGGAATTAAGGGTTAAAAGAAAAAGAGTCTCAAAGACTATGTTAGTGAGGACAGAAATCTCTAGCTGTGTGAGGAGCATACTGCTCGTTCCACTCGCTCAATCAGAAAAATATTAGGGAAAATTTTGCTCTTGAAACGGGGAGGGGGAGGTTCATAATCAGATGAATTGATGTGAAGCTGAGCAGATTCACCGGAAAAAGAAGAGAGCACCCCCTTTAGTGGATCTTGACAAAGGCAACCCAGCAAGAGATCTTTGTGTGGTGGGAGATAGAGTCATACTGCAAAACGAGGAGTTGATTACTCTGAGCCTATCGAGTTACAAGTGAAGTCCCAGTCGGTGAGAGCTCTCCTGCCTTCGGGTGAGGAACAGAATCACTGAGAAAAACTCCACCCCAAGACCAGAGCTACGAAGTCTGGCTAAGTCTGGGGCTGAAGCAGGACCACAGAACCTCTTCTGACTCCTCTCCTCCCACCCCACCCCCAGCAAGCGCCAAACGACAAGTACCAAGTAACAACAGAAGTGGCTCCTGGGGAAGGGACGAGAGCACAGAGAGACCCTCACTGAGGCACAAACTGATAGTGAAGAGTAGGAGAAGAAGAATATTGAGAAAAAGTCTCTAGTAAACCAATTCCCACCCTAACCACAAGGTAAGTCCAGTAGAAGTTAAGACGTGGTCTATGGAAGGTAAACATACCAACAACAAAAGAGAAACTCAACTCAAGTCCTAATTCTATTGACTCAACCCTCTCCAGGCCTAGAAAAAGAGGCGTCATTTCCAGTAATAAATACCGTTTACCTCAGTCTCTACTCTCCTACAGATTATATGCAGCAAGCAATCAATAAGTACAGGATACAGAAAAGCAAAAAACCTTTTTTAACCCCGTTGTCAAGAGACAAAGCAATCAACAGAACAGATTTAGAGATGGCATGGATACTGGAACTACCAGATACGAAATCTAAAATCATTATGACTAATATGTTAGCCTACGGTCGAGAAGGCGTGGAACAGGAATGAACTGAAAAGGAAGTTCAGCAGAGATGCAGAAGCTCTAAAAAGGTCAAATGGAAATGGTGGAATAAAAACCATGGTTACAGATGTAAAGAATGCCTTCTAAAGACACAGCAGATTCGACACAGCCAAGGGAAGAAAGCGAAGTGGAACATAGCACAATAGAAATTATTCAAACTGAAGCCCAAAAAGAAAAAAAAAAGGGAAAACAAAACAGAACAGAACACACAAGAGTTGTGGGACAGTGTTATGTGGTCTAATGTAAGTGTAATTTGAATCCCAGGATGAGAGAGAGAAAATGGGACAGAAGAAGTGTTTGAAGAGATAACGGTCGAGAATTTTCCAAAATTGATAAATCAAACCACAGTTGAAAAACGTTCTGACAGTGCCAAGAAGGATTTTTTAAAAAGAAGGAAAAAACCCTGGATACACTACATTCGAACTGCTAAAAACCGAAGATAAAGAGAAGATCTTGCAGGCAAAGAGAAGAAAAGATACATTGTACACAGAACAAAGATGAGACTGACAGACTCCTCAGAAACTGAGAGGCAAAGCACAGTGGTGTGACATCTTTAAGGTGCTAAATGAAAAAAGAGCTGATGACTCTGAATTCTACAAATATATAGCAAAACTGTCTTTGAAAAATGAAGGAAAAATGCTTTTTCAGACAAAAACTGGGGAAATTCAATAGATCCACACTACAAAAAAATGTTAAAGGAAGTTCTTGAGGCAAAAGGAATAAGATACCTGGCAGTAATTTGGATCTCCACAGAGAAATGAAGATTCGAGAAAGTGCTTAAAATGTAGGTAAATAGAAAGGACATTTTTCTTTTATTTAACAACTCTTAGTTAATTAAATCAAAAGGGAACAATATATTGAGGGTTTATAACATATGTAAAAGTAAAATGTACTTCCAAAAGATGGAAGGGAAGAATTGAGAGCATATCATTGTAAAATTCTTAAACTACACGTGTTGGTTCTAATGTGCTTTAATATGCTCTCAATTCTGGATTGAACTTAGGGTAAGTACTGATTTCATTTTCCCCTAAAATAAATAAGCTTGGTCACATATGTTAGGAGTTGGAAACTGCAGCTAGATGCCCGTTATTTTCCTATGAATGACAGGATTTTTTTTTTTTACAGAAATCCAGACCTTGTGTAGGGGCAAATCAATAAATCTCATCTTCAATGTACAGTCAGACTGAGCTCACAAATTCTCAGGCTGAGCAGAAGTTTGGAAAAAGGGACCCTCCCCGGGTCGTGCTTGTGTTGGAAGGGAGGGCAAAGAATGTTCAGTTTGTTCTGCACTTCTTCCATGTGGGTTCCATGAAACTGGACACTTGGTGACATCCCTTCTCACTCTCAAACCCAAGCAGTATGGGCCAGCCCGGTGGCGCAGTGGTTAAGTGCACACCTTCCACTTCTCAGCAGCCCGGGGTTCACTGGTTCGGATCCCAGGTGTGGACATGGTACCGCTTGGCAAGCCATGCTGTGGCAGGCATCCCACATATGAAGTAGAGGAAGATGGGCACGGATGTTAGCTCAGGGCCAGTCTTTCTCAGCAAAAAGAGGAGGATTGGCAGTAGTTAGCTCAGGGCTAATCTTCCTCAAGAAAAAAAAAAACAAAAACCAAAAACCCAAGCAGCAGTGGAAACATTCCAAATTTTCCTTTTACAATATGATTTTTTTCCCAAGAGTCAATTTCCTTTAAAATCCACGAATCTTGTCACATAGAATCAAAACCTTTTCTACAGGATCTTGCAGAGATGTGTTCCACTGGTTCATATGATTTTAAAAAATGTCTGCTAAGTAGGCCCATTGCTGCAACTCTTCTTCCTTTCAAAGCACTGAGCAAACTCTAGCCCTCTACGTTCTAGAAAGTAGTCCTGCAAGTCCCTTTTAAGCTCAAACATTCTATTGGGAACTCTTTCTCTGCTAAGCCACTGGGTTTCTGTATGAAGCAAGAGATTTATGCACTCTGTCCAGGTTTTCACACAGTTTTAAAAAACATTGTCATGTAAATTAGTCTTTGTTTAAGAAAGTTATTTTTTGTAGTGTCATTCCAAATTTCATCCATAAGAGCTTTTGACACACGCGTCTCTCTGTAAAGAAAACAGTGTATTGTGACAACATCAAGATCTGGATTTTCTTTTTTGTGACAAGAGGCTGCAACCAACCATTGGTAGGGCAGCATCAGTGCAGATGCTAACAAAGCTCCTTTAAGGCAGATCTTCTGTTTCCAGATATCAAGACAAAAATTTAATATATCTTGGCTTTTGCTTGATTCTGGTATCTCATGAAATCATGATCTCTAACAAAATTCCTAGCAACATCTTGCAGAAGCCCAGGTTCCATGGAACCCCAGCTGAGAAACTCTGCTCTAGAGTCTGCAATATGCATCCTTAATTTATCATAGTCCACTTCAAGTCAATATTCTAGCATTTCATATAAAATGGAAGAACTTTGCAACAGTTTATCCCATTTCTCACCCTCCACTCCTTGTCTATTGCTATCATACATTTTATATCTACTTATTTATAAATACCACAAGACTATGTTATAATTTTTACATTAATAGTTGTTATTTAAATAAATTAAGAGAAAAAAAAAGTTTCATGGGATGCAAAATGATGGCCCCCAAAAATGTATCCATTTCCTAACCCCCAGAATTTGTGAATATGTTAGGTTACATGGCAAAGGGGAATTATGATAGTAGAGGGAATTAAGGAGGCTAATCAACTGACCTCAAGATAAGGATATTATCTTGGATTATCCAACTAGGCCCAATGTAATTACAGGGATCCCTAAAATGGAGAAAGGGAGGCAGAAGAGAACCAATAAAAATAGCAGCATGAGAAAGACTCGATTTGACATTGTTGGCTTTGCAGATGGAGAAATGGGGCCACAAGCCAAGGAATGCAGGCCGCTAGAAGTTGGGAAAAGCAAGGAAATGGATTCTGCTCTAACCCTCCAGAAGGAACATGGCCCTCCTGAAACCGTAATTCTAGCTCAGTGAAACCCAATTCAGATTTCTGACCTGCAGAGTTTAAGATAAGTTTTTAAGCCACTGACTTTGTGGTAATTTCTTACAGCCACAGTAGGAAACTAACACAGTCTTTTGTATTGACTTTTTTCAGGTGCTCTTCAATTCTTCCTGTAGGCCCAAATGGTCATATGATGTCATTTACTTTCAACGTGAAGAATATCTTTCTTATGTTCCTTCTGCCACACGGAGGCCTGCTCGTGATGAATTCTCTCAGCTTCCACTGATCTTTATGTCTTTATTTACCTGTCATTTTTGGAAGTTATTTTCTCTCTACTTAGAATTCTTAGTTAACTTTTTTCTTTCTCTTTCTTTCTTTTCTTTCTTTCTTTTTTCCCTTCTTTGATCTTCATTTTTCTTCATCCTTTTTCTCTTTGTTCCTCAGATATTTCCTGTTGATTGTTCTTTGAGCTCACTGACCCTTTCGCCATCTCTAATCTGGTGTTAGCCACATCCAGAGAACTTTTCATTTCAGATACTGTGCTTTTCAGTTTTAGAATTTCATTTTACCTTTTTTAATAGTTTTTATTTTTCTCCTGAAATTCCTCTATCTGTTAATTCACTATGACTATCATTTCTTATAATTCTTTGAAAATATTTATAACTAAAGTCCTTGACTGCTAATTCTAACATATGCATCATCTCAGAGTTGGTTTCTATTGACTACTTTTTCTCCTGATCTTGGGTTACATTTTCCTGTGTCTTTACATGTTTAATAATTTTTATCCTAGACATTGCAGATAATACATGAATTCATCTTCCCCTGAAGAGTTCTGATTTCCATTCTAACAACAGCTAAATTACTGGTTGATGACTTTTAACTTGTATAAGGTTACTTTTGATATTTTTAGGATGGATAGAATTCAATTTTAATCTTAGTCTTAGAACAAATCTTTAGTCCAAGAAAATTGTCTTTATTCCAAAGTCATGGTCCCTCTTGAGTTTCGATTGACACCTTAGAGTGTTTACCAAGCCCCTCTGACTTGGTAGGTGCTATAATCTAAATGTCTGTGTCCCTTCAAAACTCACATGTTGAAATTCTAACACCCAATGTTATGGTGTTAGGAGGTGGGGCCTCTGGGAGGCGATAGGTCATGAGAGGAGAGCTCTCATGCATGGGATTAGTGCTTTTATAAAAGAGATCCCACAGAGCTCCCTAGCCCCTTCCACCCTGTGATAATACAAATAAAAGTCTGTTACCTGGAAGAAGGCCTTTACTCAATCATACAGGCACAATGATCTTGGACTACTAGCCTCCAAAACTGCGAGAAATAAGTTTCTATTATTTATAAGCTACCCAGCCTGTGATGTTTTGTGATAGTAGCCCAAATGGACTAAGACAGTAGGATTCAAACTCCAAACTCTGTCTCTTCTGTGGTGGGCAACAACTGAAATCTCTGCTCAGTGTTTTCGAGCTGTTGCTTTCCTAGGCTTTTTTGAGACCATGCATGTGCAATTCACCAAATGTCATCAAAGGATTTGAAGGAAGTTTGTACACAGATTTTGGAGCTCCCATCTCTATGGCTCTTATTTCCAGAATTTTCTCCCTCAATTTCCAGCTATTCTGGCAGCCCCAAACTCTGTCCTCTGATACCGCAAACCAATAAGACTTCAGTTTACATTCTGCCTACCCTCTACTGCACTCATGGGGGAATGCCCTCAGGGATAAGTCTGTTTAAGCATGGATCTCACCAAGTGTGGTTCCCTTTTTTCCAGGGTTGAGTCCTCTCCAGTTTGTGCCTACTTTTGATCAATCTCTAGTTGTTTTTTACATTTTGTCTAGAGTCCATAATTGTTATCTATAGGAGGCTTGGTCCAATATAAGCTACTCTGCAATTACTGGAAACAAAACCTCTGTATTACTTTATAATTTAAAAACTAGCTTTAAAGAAGGCTAGAACAGGAGCTTTGATGATGTCAGCAACATGGCAGAGTGAGCAGTTTTCTTTGTCCCTCTTCAAACTACAACTAATTGGACATTCATCGGTCAACAAAGGATAGCCACATAGCATCTCAGGACACCTGAGAGACCTGTGCTGCTATACATTGGGAGGTGGATGGACTACCCCCAGGGAGGAAGTGGAGAAAGGTGAGAGCTCTCAAGCCCCCAGATAGCCTAGTACCTGTGAGTGACTCTCTCCTGGCTGACACACTCATAGCAGTGCCACAGCCCCAAGGGTGGGTGTGCATGTCAGCGTGACTGTGGAAAAAGGTGACTACAGCCCTAGGCCCCCTGTGATTGCCCTGTGGACCAATGGGAAAATCCACAGTCCCACAGCAGCTGCAGGGAGACTCTCTGGTTGGCCTTAGTGGATAGGCCCCACCCACCAAGCACAAAGGCTGCGCAACCTAGGAGCAGAAGTGGCGTGGCTGGGCGAGCTACCGCTGGCTGCATTAAATGCCCATAGCTCTGCTGTGGCCCTAAGGGGACAAATGAGATCTAGTGGGACTGTCCAAGTGGGCAGGGACAATCCAGAGCCCCAGCACGACTGCTCCTTGGTCCAGGGGGACAATCCACAGTCCTACAGTGGCCCCAGGGAAAGTCTCTACTCGGCCCTAGTGGAGAGGTCCTGCCCACCAAGCACAAAGGCTGGCCAACCTAAGAGCAGAAGTGGCACACCCAGGTGAGCTAACCGCTGGCTGCATTAGATGGTCATAGCTCTGCTGTGGCCAAGAATGGGCAAGTGAGATCCAGCAGGACCAGATGGTGGCAAAGCTGCCAGTCTGAGAGAACCTGCTCTCAGCTGCCATAAAAGCCCATAATACTGCTGCAGACTCTTAAGGAAGGAGCATGTCTAGGCATACATGTGGGAGCAGGCACCAGCAACCTGAAGCCCCCGTGGGATTGTTCCCACAGCTGACAGAACCCACAGGGCCACTGCGCTCTCAAGGAGGGGCCCAGGCTTGGTCATGAACAGCTGACAGGGATCCTGGTCAGTGCAGATTACACAGCTGCCGTCCTCTCCTTCCAGTGGCAGCAAATGGAAGTGGTAACAAAACTCTATCTCTATGCAGAGGCACAAGTCCACGCCATCAGGCAGTATGAAAAAATAGATTAAATCTCCAGAACAGAAGGAAAATGAGAAGTACCCAGAAAACAATCCCTAGGACACAGAAATCTATAACCTAAATGACAAAGAATTCAAAATAGCTATCATTAAAAAAAATCAATGAGTTAAAAGAGAATACAGATAGACAACTCAACGAGCTCAGGAGCTATGTCACAAAAGAGCTTGATACTATAAAGAGGAACCAGTCAGAAATGTTGGAGATGAAGAACACAGTGGAGGAGATTAAGAAAAATCTGGACTCCCTGAACAGTAGAACTGATAATATGGAGGACAGAATTAACAGTTTGGAGGATAGGAATATAGAAATGCTTCAGACAGAGGAGGAGAGAGAACTAAGACTAAAAAGAAATGAAGAAACTCTCTGAGAACTATCTGACTCAATTAGGAAATGCAACATACAGACTATAGGTATCCCAGAGGGAGAAGAGAAGGAGAAAGGAGTAGAAAGCTTGTTCAAAGAAATAATAGCTGAGAACTTCCCAACCTTGGGGAGAGAGCTGGAAATCCATGCAACAGAAGCTAACAGATCTCCAAACTTTATCAATGTAAAAAGATCAACCCCAAGGCATATAGTAATCAAGCTTGCAAAAGTCAACAACAAAGAGAAAATATTAAGGGCAGCAAGGCAGAAGAAAATAACCTACAAAGGAACTCCTATCAGGCTGTCAACATATTTCTCAGAAGATACCTTACAGGCTAGGAGAGAGTGGAATGATATATTCAAAACTCTGAAAGACAAAAAATTGCAGCCAAGAATACTCTATCCAGTGAAAATATCCTTCAAATATGATGGAGAAATAAAAACTTTCTCAGATAAACACAAGTTAAGGGAATTCATCACCACAAGACCTCCTGTACAAGAAATGCTCAGGAAGGCCCTTAAACCTGAAGGGAAAAAAAAAAAAAAAAAGGAAAGGGGTTTCAAAACCCTGAGCAAAGGAGATAAGTAGAAAGACAAAATCAGAAAATTGCACTTCTCCATCAGAACAGGTTAGCAAATGCTTAAGCATAGCATTAAAGATAAAGGGAAGGGAAACACCAAGAATAAATATAATCTTGTCATTTTAACCACAAACTCACAACACAAGAAGAAAAAAAGATGTGGCAATAACAATCAAGAAGGGAAAGAGGAAAGGGATGGAACTGGCTTAGTCTAAGGAAATAACAGGCTATCAGAAAATGGACTATCTCATCCATGAGATGTTTTATACAAACCACATGGTAACCACTAAACAAATAATTATAACAGAGACACAAATCACAAATAAAAAGAAAACCAACATAGAAAACAACCTACCTGAATTGGTAGTCCAAAATTCATGGGACGAGAAACAAAGGAAATGCAGGAGAACTGCAAAACTAGTGATAAAATGGCAGCACTAGGCCCCCACATTTCAATAATCACTTTAAATGCAAATGGATTAAATTCTCCAATCAAAAGACACAGAGTGGCAGGATGGATTAAAGAACAAGACCCAACAATATGCTGCCTCCAGGAAACACACCTCAGCCCCAAAGACAAACACAGACTCAGAGTGAAGGGATGGAAGACGATACTTCAAGCTAATAGTAAACATAAGAAAGCAGGTGTTGCCATACTTATATCAGATAAAGTAGACTTCAAGGCAAAACAGGTAAAGGGAGACAAAGAGGGGCCGTTTATAATGATAAAAGGGATACCCCACTAAGAAGACATAACACTTATAAATGTATATGCACCCAACACAGAAGCACCAAAGTATGTAAAGCAACTATTAACAAAATTAAAAGGAGATATCAACAATAACATGATAATAGTAGGGGACCTCAACACCCCACTAACACCAATGGATAGATCATCCAGACAGAAAGCCAACAAGGAAATTGTAGAATTAAATGAAAAACTAGACCAGATGGACTTAATAGATATATATAGAACACTCCATCCAAAAACAGCAGGTTACACATTCTTCTCAAGTGTGCATGGAACATTCTCAAGGATAGACCATATTTTGGGAAACAAAGCAAGCCTCAACAAATTTAAGAGGATTGAAATAACATCAAGCATTTTTTGCAACCAGAATGCTATGAAACTAGAAATCAATTACAAGAATAAAGCTGGGAAAGGGGCAAAGATGTGGAGATTAAACAACATGCTACTGAACGACCAATGGATCACTGAAGAAATCAAAAGAGAAATCAAATATTATCTGGAGACAAGTGAAAATGAAAAAATGCCACACCAACTCATTTGGGATGCAGCAAAAGCAGTCCTAAGAGGGAAATTCATTGCAATCCAGGCTCACCTCAATAAACAAGAAAAATCTCAAATAAGCAATCTCAAACTACACCTAACAGAATTAGAAAAAGAAGAACAAACAAAGCCAGAAGTCAGTAGCAGGAGGGAAATAATAAAAATTAGAGTGAAAATAAATGAAACCAAAACAAAAAAGACAGTAGAAAGGATCAATGAAACAAAGGGCTAGTTCTTCAAGAAAATAAACAAAATTGACAAACCCTTAGCCAGGCTCACTAAAAAAAAAAAAAAAAGTGAGAGGACTCAAATAATTAAAATCAGAAACGAAAGAGGAGAAATCACAATGGATACCACAGAAATACAAAAGATTATAAGAGAATACTATTAAAAAGTATATACCAATAAATTGGACAACCTAGAAGAAATGGATAAATTCTTAGACTCCTACAACTTCCCCAAACTGAATCAGGAGGAAATAGAGAATCTGAATAGACCAATCACAAGTAAAGAGATTGAAACAGTAATCAAAAACTTCCCAGAAAATAAATGTCCAGGACCAGACAGTTTCTCCGGAGAATTCTACCACATGTTCAAAGAAAATTAAATACCTATTCTTCTCAAGCTATTCCAGAAAATTGAAGAAGATGGAGCACTTCCTAACACATTCTACAAGGCCAACATCACCCTAATCCCAAAACTAGACAAGGATAACACAAAGAAGGAAAATTACAGGCCAATATTATTGATGAACATAGACGCAAAAATCCTGAACAAAATATTGGCAAACTGAATATAGCAATACATTAAAAAGATCATACACCATGATCAAGTGGGATTTATTCCAGAGACACAGGGATGGTTCACCATCTGCAAGTCAATCAACATGATATGCCACATTAACAAAATGAGGAAAAAAAACACATGATCATCTTGATAGATGCAGAGAAAGCATTCAACAAGATCCAACATCAATTTATGATAAAAACTCCCGATAAAATGGGTATAGAAGGAAAGTACCTCAACATAATAAAGGCCATATATGACAAACCCACAGCCAACATGATACTCAATGGGGAAAAACTGAAAGCCATCCCTCTGAGAATAGGAACAAGATAAGGGTGCTCACTCTCACCACTCTTATTCAACATAGTACTGGAGGTTTTGGCCAGAGCAATTAGGTAGGAAAAAGAAATAAAAGGAATCCAAATAATGAAGAAGTGAAACTCTCACTGTTTGCAGGCGACATGATCTTATACATAGAAAACCCTAAAAGATCCATTGGAAAGCTACCAGAAGTAATCAACAATTACAGCAAAGTTGTAGGGTACAAAATCAACTTACATAAATCAGTGGCATTTCTATACTGAAATAATGAACTAACAGAAAGAACTCAAGAACACAATCCCATTCACAATTGCAAGAAAAAGAATAAAATATCTTGGAATAAATTTAGCCAAGAAAGTGAAAGACCTAAACGATGAAAACTACAAGACTTTCCTGAAAGAAATTGATTATAACATAAAGAGCTGGAAAGACATTCCATGCACATGGATTGGAAGAATAAACATAGTTAAAATGTCCATACTACCCAAAGCAATTTACAGATTCAATGCAATCCCAATCAGAATCCCAATGACATTCTTCACAGAAATAGAACAAAGAATCCTAAAACTCATATGAGGCAACAAAAGACCCCGAATTGTTAAAGCAATGCTGAGAAAAAAGAACAAAGCTGGAGGCATCACAATCCCTGACTTCAAAATAGACTACAAAGCTATCGTAATTGAAACAGTATGGTTCTGGTACAAAAACAGGCACATAGATCAATGGAACAGAATTGAAAGCCCAGAAGTAAAACCACACACCTATGGACAGCTAATCTGCAACAAAGGAGCTGAGGGCCTACAATGAAGAAAAGAAAGTCCCTTCAACAAACAGTGTTGGGAAAACTGGAGAGCCAAATGTAAAAGAATGAAAATAGGCCATTCTTCCATGCCATTCACAAAAATAAACTCAAAAGGGATCAAAGACTTAAAGGTTTGACCTGAAACCGTAAGACTTTTGAAAGAAAATATAGGCAGTACACTTTCTGACCTCAGTCTTAAAAGGACCTTTTCGGACACCATGTCTTCTCAGACAAGAGAAACAATAGAAAGAATAAACAAATGGGACTTCATCAGACTAAAGAGCTTCTACAAGGCAAGGGAAAACAGAGTTCAAACCAAAACACAACACAACAACTGGGAAAAAATATTTACAAATCATATATCTGACAAAGGGTTAATCTCCATAATATATAAAGAACTCACACAACTCGACAACAAAAAATCAAACAACCCGATCGAAAAATGGGCAGGGGATATGGACAGACATTTCTCCAAAGAAGATATAAGTATGGCCAATAGGCACATGAGAATATGTTCATCATCACTGATCATCAGGGAAATGCAAATCAAAACTATACTAAGATACCACCTTACATCTGTTAGAAAGGCTAAAATAACCAAAACAAAAAATAACAAATGTTGTGGAGAAAAAGGAACCATTATACACTGCTGGTGGGAATGCAAAGTGGTGCAGCCACTATGGAAAACAGTATGGAGATTCCTCAAAAAATAAAAAATAGAAATACCATATGACCCAGCCATCCCACTACTGGGTATCTATCCAAAGAACTTGAAATCAGCAATTCAAAGAGACTCATGTACCCCTATGTTCATTGCAGCATTATTCACAATAGCCAAGAGGTGGAAGCAACCTAAGTGTCCATCGACTGAGGACTGGATAAAGAAGATATGGTGTATATATACACAGTGGAATACCACTCAGCCATAAAAAAGGATAAAATCATCCCATTCACAACAACGTGCATGGACCTTGATGGTATTATGTTAAGTGAAATATATCAGATAGAGAAAGACAATCTCTGTATGACTCCACTCATATGTGGAAGATAAACATGTGGACAAAGAGAACAGATTACTGGTTACCAGTGGAAAGGGGGGTTGTGGGCTGGGCACAAAGGGTGAAGTGGTGCACCTATAATATAACTGACAAATAATAACGTACAACTGAAATTTCACAAGGTTGTAAACTATAATAACCTGAATAAAAAATAAAATAGAAAAAGAAACTAGAACAAATGGGCCAAAATACAGCATTTTTTATTAGGGACTAGCTTTATAAGTAATATTTTTCCCTCTGTTTTCCAAATCTTCTGTAATGTGATTTCTTTTTTAAATTAAGCGTTTTCTTAGTACAGAATTTTCATGGAGTAAGAGACATCCCAGACATTAGGATGTGTATGAATTAAAGTAAAGGTGTGTTTGTGTGGAGAACAGGAGTGAGTCATCTTTTGGTCAGCTGTTGGGTGGGGGCAGGATGGTTTTGCACAGGTGGAGAAGTATAAAAAAACAAGGAAATTCTACCATATACAAAAGCAATTAGCCTCAAGTCCTTGCCGAGTGCCTGGGTTATAAACCTGCTGGATTATAATTATGTTGTAGAATGTTGTAGAATGACTGGATCTGCCACAGAGAACCTTAAATAGTTTATTTAAAATTTCAACTAAATGTTACCTAAAACAATGAATAAAATATACCTATACGACTAATATGTATGCATTTGGATGCAAATAAGAAATACGGAAAAAAAGGAAAAACAATGCATAGAGTGGTGAAATTTGGGGACATTTTTAAGGCAGTAGATCCAATTTTTTTCCCCCAGGGACACACATAATGAGTGACTTCCACATTCCCCTGGAACTCCTAGGTGGTGGCCTGCGGCACAGATAAAGACACACCGGAGATTACAGGAAATCCCCTTCGGCTTTCAGTGAGAAACCTTCCCTCTTTCCTCTCCCACTCAGAAACGTATGCTAGAATTCAAGTAAGTGAGAACATTATCAGAAAAATCCTGATTCTGCTCTAACTTATTAAATAATTAGAAAACATTCACTCACTGAGATATTTATTGGATGCCTACCATGTGCAATGTACTGGTTTTCTTTCAACTATTATTGCCATTATTGATTACATAGTTTATGACTGGTTTAGGTCAGGCAACAGAGAGATTGAGAAAATAATCCCTGTTTAAAATAATTTAGCTTGTTATCAAGTTGCTTGTAAAGTAGATTAAAATTTTAACAACCCAGAAAATATCAGGCTTCAGCCAGTATTCAGTTCCTTAAAAGTCTTAACTTCAGACTAACTTCTCAGTAGTGATGATAAGCAGACTGGAAGGCAGGAGGGTAAAGCAAAGCAAAGACTCAAAGCTCTGGTCTGCCTTTCTTCACCATAGTTAGTCAGTGCTCAAGTCCTCTCTCCCTACTTTTAAGTGGTATTTCATATGCATCACTTTCTCTTGGCTCTGAGTACGAGGCTTCCTGCTGGGTTGAACCTGCATACTTTTATCCCTAATGTTTTCTTTCCATAATACGACCTCCACGAGGGCAGGAACTGTGTTTTATTCAGGGCTTTATTGGCCCATCCTAGTACCTGGCAAACAGTAGGTGCTCAATAAATATTTGTCACTGAATTACTTATTCTTTGACATTTTACTTTCACTCTCTCTCAATCATCCTCAAGATAAAGTCCACATTCTTCAGGATTGTTTTCAAGGGCCTCCTTTAAAGCCTGGCTACCTAACCTTATCCCTCCCTTCTCTCTCACTTTCACACTCTAAGCAGTCCTATCCCAGCCTAGTTCCCAAACACCAATTCTCCCGATCAGAAGGTTGCATTCCCTCTGTGTCCACCTAGCCACATCCCAACCACCTGTCCATGTCCTACCTGCATCCCATCTCTCCTTGAAGACTTGCAGTAACCTTCAGTCCACACTTCCCCCTCATCTCTCTCATCTTCTATAGCACTGAGCCAGCCCTTGTAGTTTGATGGTTAAGATTCAGTGATCTTGCCGCCATGGCGCAGGTTCATTTCTCAGTCAGGGAACCACACCACCTGTCTGCTAGTCGTCATACTGTTGCAGCTGCATGTTGCTGTGATACTGAAAGCTATGACACTGGTATTTCATATACCAACAGAGTCACCTATGGTGGATAGGTTTCAGCAGGGCTTCCAGACTAAGACAGACTAGGAAGAAGGACCTGGCCACCCACTTCCAAAAAACTGGCCATGAAAACCCTATGAATAGCAGCAAAGTATTGTCTGATCTAGCAATGGAAGGTGAGAGGATGGCACAAAAATACCAGGCAGAGCTCTGCTCTGCGGGACAGAGGGTCGCTAGGAGTCAGAATCCACTTGACAGCACTCACAACAACTATAGGACTGAGGATCTGTTTCACTTGGTACTATAACCACTGGTCTTTATCCTATAGGTCCTCACATTGTTATCTAACTGCCTCAAATGTCTGTGTCATCTCCCTGTGTAAAATGTAAACAGCTGAGACTGAGAACTTTGGGCTCCAGCCATATTGAACTTCTTTGATTTCTTCACACTCCCTTTTGCACATTGTGAGATACTCTTCATCTTTCCTTTTATTTGTCTAAGTCACCTCTCAGCTCTCAGCATGAACCCCCCTCCCCTAAGAAGCTTTCATCTGCTAGACAAGAGTACCTACTCTTCTCCCTTGTACAAAATGCTCATTACACTTCGCTATAACTCTCCCCACTTGTCTCTAAGCTCTGTGAGAGTAAACCTGTCTTGTTCATTGCTATATTCCTAGCACCTAGCCCAGCACTTGAGAATAATAAGTGCCCAACAAATATCTGTTAAAGAATCATCCACTGATTTCTTTTGTTTCTCCCTCATTCATAATAATATATGAACTACATACTAGGTATTTAATAATTCCAATTTAATGAAGGAAAACACAATAAGAATTTATGGAGTGTCCATTGATAAGCCCAGAGATGAGTAAGGAGGTATGACTAGTGAGACAGAGTCCTAGAGAATAACTGTACATGGTATTCAAAGCCCTCCACCAACTGGCCCTTTGCTCTCTCCTTTCCTCCCTGAAAAAATTTATTGAGATTACTATGTACAAGACACTGGAGAGATGGTGGCAAACAAAATGAAATTCCTATCCTCAGTGACTTGACTTATAGCCTAGTGTGGGAGGTAGAATGTTAACAAAAGTACAAGGATGTAATAGCAGGCAACAGTAAAGAAGAAACAAAATAGAGGAGTGATGTCAACATCATGGTGGAATGAGTTGTTCCCTTTGTCTCTCCCCTCTAAGTTACAACTGAATGGACATCCATTAACCAAAGAGGATTCCATATGCAACACAACAGGGCACTTGAGAGGTCCATTCAGCTATACATCTGAAGGTGGGTGGACTGACACCCACAAAACAGCAGAACTAAGGGAGCAGACCCCTCCTTTTTCCTGGCAGCAGTGATCCAGTTCGAAGATCCTTGCACAGCAGCTGGCATGACTGCGAGTGGAGGCAGGGGCAGCCTGGCCTACATGCAAATACATTTGGAGTGATAGTCCAGCCTGTGGGTGTACCCACCTACCATCGCACCCTGCCCACACGAATGCTCCTGACCAAGTGTCAGTGCCTCAGCCTGTGTGAAGGTGCCCCACCCACCAAGTGCAGCAGCCCAGCCAGACCTGCCTGATGAACACAGCAGCCCAGCCCATGCAAAAGTACCCCACCCATGAAAGTGCAACCACCCACAGGGCACAGCAGTCCAGCTGCAACCCACCCATCAAGCACAGTGGCCTCACCCACATGAGCATGACCTGCTGAGCGGCTGCAGCCAACCTGCATGAAAGCAGAGTAACCTGACCACAACTACAAGCAGACAGGACAGGAACAGAAAACACAGCACCTGCCCACACCCCCAGTGCTGGCAAGTGGAATCTGCAACCAGAAGCAACAGGAACCATAGTGGAACCTGTGACTCTGTATCCAAATAAGAGAATGTGATTACTTCCACAAATTCATGAAACACCATGAAGAACTACAGTAACACTGCAGAACAGAAGAAGAATGATAGCTCTCCAGAAACCAAATCTGAAGTTACAGATTACAATCTAAATGACAGAGAATTCAAAATCGCTGTCATAGAGAAACTCAGTGAATTACAAGACAGCACAGAAAGACACTTCAGTGAGCTCAGGCATAAAATCAGTGAACAGAAGGAATCCTTCACCAAAGAGATTGAAGCCCTTAAAAAAAGCCATACAGGGGCTGGCCCCATGGCTGAGTGGTTAAGTGTGCACGCTCCGCTGCAGGCGGCCCAGTGTTTCATTGGTTCAAGTCCTGGGCGCGGACATGGCACTGCTCATCAAACCACGCTGGGGCAGCGTCCCACATGCCACAACTAGAAGGACCCACAACGAAGAATATACAACTATGTACTGGGGGACTTTGGGGAGAAAAAGGAAAAATAAAATCTTTAAAAAAAAAAAAAGCCATACAGAAATTCTGGATATGAAGAACATAATCAATGAGATTTTTCTTTTAAATGTAGAAAGCATAAAAAATACAGCAGATCATATGGAGGAGAGAATTAGTGATCTGGAAGATAGAAATCTAGAATTGCTTCAGAAGGAGGAGAGAGAACTAAGATTTCTCAAAAATGAAGAAGTTCTTTGAGAAATATCTGACTCAATTAGGAAATGGAACATAGGATTATAGATATTCCAGAGAGAGAGGTGTGGGAGACAGGAGCAGAGAGCTTGTTTAAAGAAATAATAGCTGAGAACCTCCCAAACCTAGGTAAGATACTGGGCATACAGTCATGAAGGCAATAGAATTCCTAATTACATCAATGCAAAAAGACCTTCTCCAAGGCACATAATATTAAAACTGGCAAAAGTCAATGACAAAGAGAAATTATTAAGGGGAGCAAGGCAGAAGAAAGTAACCTACAGAGGAACCCTATTGGGCTTTCCGTAGATTTCTCAATAGAAACCTTACAGACTAGAAGAGAATGTAACAATATATTCAAAATACTGAAAGACAGAAACTATCAGCCAAGAATAGTCTATCCCGTGAAATTATCCTTCAGATATGATGGAGAAATAAAACTTTCCCAGATAAACAAAAGCTAAGGGAGTTCATAACCATTAGACCTGCCTTATGAGAAATGATGAAGGGAGCCCTCCTACCCCAAACAAAAAGGAAAAGGTTTACAAAGCTTTGAGCAAGGAGATAAATAGATAAAACCAGAAAATTGCAGCTCTCTATCAGAATAGGTTAGCAAACAATTATAACATACAACATAAAGAGAATGAAAGCATAAAAAATAACTATAAACACTTCAATTTAATCACAAACTCACAACACAAAAAAGAATAATTTGTGACAACAATAACACAGAAGGGGGAGAGGAAAGATATGGAAACTGCTTAGGCTAATGGAAATAAGAGGCTAACAGAAAATGGACTATCTCATCTATGAGACTTTTTTTTTTCATCTATGAGATTTTTTATACAAACCTCATGGTAACCACTAAATGAAAAATCAGAGCAGAGCCACAAATCATAAGTAAAGAGAAAACTGGGAAAACCACCAAACTGAAATGGCAGTCAGAAATACAAGGGAAAAGAAACAGTGGAAATATAGAACAACTGGAAAACAAGAGATAAAATGGCAGTATCAAGCCGTCATACATCAATAATCACTGTAAATGTAAATGGATTGAGTTCATCAATGAAATGACACAGAGTGGCTGGATGTATTAAAAAACAAGACCCAACAATGTGCTGCCTCCAGGAAACACATCTCAGCTCCTAAGACAAACACAGGCTCAGAGTGAAGGGATGGAAGACAATACTCCAAGCAAATGACAAACAAAAGAAAGCAGGTATAACCATACATAGAAAAAGCAGACTTCAAGATAAAAAAGACAGTGAGAGACAAAAAGGGGCAGTATCTAGTGATAAAAGGGACTTTTCCACCAAGAAGACACAACATTTATGAATATATATGCACCTAGCACAGGAGCACCAAAGTATATAAAGCAACTACTAACAGACCTAAAGGGAGAAATTTAACAGCAACACAGTAATAGTAGGAGACCTCAACACCCCACTCACATCAACGGATAGATCATCCAGACAGAAAACCAACAGGGAAACAGTGGATTTAAATGAAACACTAGATCACAGGGACTTAAGAGGTATATATAGAACATTCCGTCCCAAAGCAGAATACACATTCCTCTCAAGTGTACATGAAATAATCTCAAAGATAGACCATATGATGGGAAACAAGGCAAGTCTCAATAAATTTAAGAAGATTGAAAGCATATCAAGCATCTTTTCTGACCACAACGCTTTGAAACTAGAAATCAACTAGAAGAAAAAGACTGGAAAAGTCACAGATATGTGGAGATTAAACAACTGATGCTAAACAACCATTGGATCAATGAAGAAATGAAAGGAGAAATTAAAAAATATCTGGAGACAAAGGCCAGCCCTGTTGCCTAGTGGTTATGTTCAGCATGCTCTGCTTTGGTGGCCTGGGTTCTGTTCCCAGGTGTGGACCTACACTGCATGTCAACGGCCATGCTGTGGCAGCAACTCACACAGAAAATAGAGGAAGATTGGCAAAGATGTTAGCTCAGGGCGAATCTTCCTTAAGCAATAAGAGGAAAATTGACAACAGATGTTATCTCAGGGCAAATAATCCTCAGAGAAAAGAAAATACCTGGAGACAAACGAAAATGAAAACATACCAGCTCTTATGGGATGCAGCAAAAGTGACAGTAAGAGGGAAATACGTAGCAATACAGGTCTACCTCAACAAGAAAAATCTCAAATAAGTAATCTTAAATTAAACCTAAAAGAACTAGGAAAAGAAGAACAAAGTCCAAAGTGAGCAGAAGGAGAGAAATAATGAAAACTAAAGCAGAAATAAATGAAATAGAGATTAAAAAAAATAGAAGGGATCAATCAAACTAAGAGATGGTTCTTTGAGAACAAACTCTTAGACTAAATAAGAAGGAAAGAGAGAAGACTCAAATAAATAAAATTGGAATGAAAGAGGAGAAATTACAACAAATACCACAGAAATACAAAGAATTATAACAGAATACTATGAAAAACTATATGCCAAGAAATTGGATAACTTGGAAGAAATGGATAAATTCTTAGACTCATACAACCTCCCAAAACTGAATCAAGAAGAAATAGAGAATCTGAATAGATTAATCACAAGTAAAGAGCTTGAAACAGTAATCAAAAACTTCCCAGAAAACATAAATCCAGGACCAGATGGCTTCTCTGGAGAATTCTACCAAACATTCAAGAAGATTTAATACCAATCCTTCTCAAACTATTCCAAAAAATTGAAGAAGAGGGGATGCTTCCTAACTCATTCTATGAGGCCAACATTACTCTGATACCAAAACCAGACAAGGACAATACAAAAAAGGAAAATTACAGGTCAATATCACTGATGAACATAGATGCAAAAATCCTCAACAAAATAGTAGCAAATCAAATACAACAATACTTTAAAAAGATCATACACCATGATCAAGTGGGATTTATTCCAGGGATGCAGGGATGGTTCAACATCCACAAATCAATCAACGTGATACACCACGTTAACAAAATGAGGAATAAAAATCACATGGTTATCTTAGTGGATGCAGAGAAAGCATTTGACAAGATCCAACATCTGTTTATCATAAAAATTCTCAATAATGTATATAGAAGGAAAGCACCTTAATATAATAAAGGCCATATATGACAAACCCACAGCCAACATCATACTCAATGGGGAAAAACTGAAAGCCATTCCTGTGAGAACAGGAACAAGACAAGGGCACCCACTCTCACCACTCCTAGTCAACATAGTACTGGAGGTTTTGGCCAGAGTAATTAGGCAAGAAAAAGAAATAAAAGGTATCCAAATTGGAAAGGAAGAAGTAAAACTCTCAGTGTTTGCTGATGACATAATTCTATACATAGAAAACCCTAAAGAATCCACCAGAAAACTATTAGAAATAATCAACAACTATAGCAAAGTTGTAGGGTACAAAATCAACTTACAAAAATCAATTGCATTTCTATACTCTAATAATGAACTAGCAGAAAGAGAAGTCAAGAACATAATTCCATTTACAGCCTCAACAAAAAGAATAAAATGTCTAGGAACAAATGTAACCAAGGAGGTGAAAGACCTTTACTGAAAACTATAAGACATTATTGAAAGAAATCACAAAAGACAAAAAGAAATGGAGAGATATTTCATGCTCGTGGATTGGAAGAATAAACATAGTTAAAATGTCCATCTTACCAAAAGCAATCTACAGATTCATTACAATCCCAATCAAAATCCCAATGACATTCTTCACAGAAATAGAACAAACCATCCTAAAATTCATATAGAACAACAGAAGACCCAGAATATCTAAAGCAGTACTGAGAAAAAAGCTGGAGGCACCACAATCCCTGACTTCAAAATATACTACGATTCTATAGTCATCAAAACAGCATGGTACTGGCACAAAAACAGACACAGAGATCAACGGAACGGAATTGAAAGCCCAGAAATAAAACCACACACCTACGGGACAGCTAATCTTTGACAAAGGAGTCAAGAACATACTATGGAGAAAGGAAAGTCTTCTCAATAAGTGGTGTTGGGAAAACTGGACAGCCACATGCAAAAGAATGAAAATAGACCATTATCCTATACCACGCGCAAAAATTAACTCAAAATGGATTAAAGACTTGGATGAGACCCGAAACCATAAAACTCCTAGAAGAAAATAAAGGCAGTATACTCTCTGACATAGGTCTTAGCAGTATCCTTTTGAATACCACGTCTACTCAGGGAAGGGAAACAAATGAAAAAACAAACAAATGAGACTACATCAAACTACAGAGCTTCTGCAAGGCAAAGGAAACCATGAACAAAATGAAAAAACAACCCACCCAGTGGGAGAAAATATTTATACATCATATATCCGACAAGGGTTAATCTCTAAAATAGATAAAGGGCTCATACAACTCAACAACAAAAAAACAACCACATGATCCAAAGATGGGCAGAGGACATGAATAGACATTTTTCCAAAGAAGATATACAGATAGCCAACAGGCACATGAAAAGGGAAATGCAAATCAAAACTACAGTGAGATAGTACCTCACACCCATTAGAAAGGCTATAATTAGCAAGACAAAAAATAACAAATATTGAGGAGGATGTGGAGAAAAGGGAACCCTCATACACTGCTGGTAGGAGTGCAAACTGATGCAGCCACTATGGAAAACTATGGAGATTCCTCAAAAAATTAAAAATAGAAATACCATATGACCCAGTTATCCCACTACTGGGTGTTTATCCAAAGAACATGAAATCAACAATTCAAAGAGATTTATGCATCCCTATGTTCACCACAATAGTCAAGACATGGAAGCAACCCTGGTGCCCATCAACAGATGAATGGATAAAGAAGATGTGGTATGCAGGTGGGGCCAGCCGGGTAGCGCAGCAGTTAAGTTCGCAAGCTCAGCTTCAGCAGCCCTGGGTTTGCCCGTTTGGATCCCAGGTGTGGACCTACGCACCACTTGTCAAGCCATACTGTAGTAGGGAGTCCCACATATAAAGTAGAGGAAGATGGGCCATGGATGTTAGCTCAGGGCCAGTCTTCCTCAGCAAAAAGAGGAGGATTGGCAGCAGATGTTATCTCAGGGCTAATCTTCCTCAAAAAAAAAAAAAAAAAAAAGATGTGATACGCATATGCAATGGAATACTAAATACTAAAAAAGACAAAGTTGTCCCATTTGCAACAACATGGACAAACCTTGAGAATATTACAGTAAGATATGTGGAAGATAAAGAGACACATGGACAAAGAGAACAGATTAGTGGTTACCAGAGCAGAAGGGGCTTGGAGGTGGGCGAAGGCGTAAAGGGGCACACAGAATGGTGATGGATAAAAATAGACTCTTGGTGGTGAGCAGGAGGCAGTCTATACAAAAACTCATATATAACAATGTCCACCTGACATTATACAATGTTGTAAACCAGTATGAACTTAATAAAATAATTTTTTTTACAAAAGAGAGAGAGACAGAGAGCTCTCTCTCTCTCCGCTGTGTGAGGACGCAGCAGAAGGTAGCGGTCTGTGAGCCAAGAAGACAGGGCTTACCTGGAACCAAATCTGCCCACACCTTATCTTGGACTTCCAGCCTCCAGAAATGGGAGAAATAAATGCCTCTTGTTTAAAAAAGAAAAAAAAAGGAAAGAAAAATCAAAATAGAGGAAGAAGACAGTAACTGGGTCTGGGGGGACTATTCCATTGGGGGACAAGGAAGGCGGCTCTGAGGAGAAGGCTGATCAGAGACCTGAGACCAGCGGCAGTCGGAGCCGCGTGCGCGTCTCAAAGGAGAGCGGCCTCAGTCGAGAGAACTGCGGGCGTGGATCCTGAGACCGGGCGGACTTCGCGCGCTCGAGGAAGCTGAAGGCGACAGCTGGAGCAGAACTAACCAGGGGGCAGAGTAAGAAAGAAGGGGAGAGGGTTAAGGGGGCAGGAAACAGGGTCTCAGAACCAGGGTGAGGCCCCAGGATTTTATTCCGAGGGTGATGCGAAGATGTGGAACCCCGGAGTGACATGAGTGACATGAGCCATCTTGTCTTTCGGCGCTGACCTGGCTCCTGCTGTGCGCCGGCGCTCTGCAGGCCCGCCGTCCCATCACACGCTGGTTTCCCGCGCTGTGCTGCATGCACACCAGCATATTTGCGCTCTCGGAACACGCCTCAGACTCGACACGCCTTCGCCCATCATCTGCCTTGTTCCCTGTGCAGCTGTCAAGACTCAGCACCTTCCCTGGAGCCTGGTGTCTTCGGCCCCCACGGCGCTCCTTTCTGCCTCCAGCGCGGTGGTTATAATCGGCCCTGAGAACGTCAGTTCCTCCCACCAGACCCTAGGCAGCCGCACGTCTTGTTTTTGCGAAAGGCCCTGAAATGAGTCATTTCTTCCCTGTACACTTGTACAAATTGAATCCATTTTAGAGGCTATTTTAAGCATACAAGTAGAATATGCATGAAATGCTAGGAGGTAAAACTAGTTCAGTGACAGAGAAAAAAGGGACTCGTTGAATACACCAAAAAATATGATAATAATACCTATGTCTAATGAAGCATTTTGTCATTCATAAAATTTAATAAAAAGATTTAGTAAACATCATAGAGTTACAATTTGGAATCGATCTTGCAGCCTTTTAGTCTGCCTCTCCTCGTCAGGCCAGAGAATCCTCGAGCAGATAGGCTAGGATGTCACAGAGGCCGAAATGAGGATGGAAGAGCAGGAGCGCAGGAGAGTGGGCGCTAGTAACTGGTAATCACAGCTCTCCGCTCTCACCCCTGCAGAGCTCCCTCGCACATGCCGCTGGTTGTGACTGTGGAGCTCACCCCTGCACACGTCCTGTCTCCTCGACGTGGGGATCTCGGGGCTGGAGCAACACGCGGAAGTTCGGATACTCCCTTGGGTACTTCTTCCCCTGAGACGGGTAGAGAGGAGCGCGGGACTCAGCCAAAGGCCCGCTCTGATGCCCGCTGGCAAGTGAGGGAAGCGGCCTGGAAGGGCTTCTCCTGCTGCCGCGCTAGAAGAGGCGCTGCAATATCCGCGTAGGGATGCAGGCAACGCCCACCCTCCCCAGAGGGGAGACACGCCCAAAGCCCGGAACGAACGAATGATTGACTAAGTACCATAATTCTGGATGTAAATAAAGAGACTAATATAAATCTGAAAAAGCAAAGAACAATGTTGAAGGGCTTTAATTTTGTAAATGATCTAGTGGGAAAAAATGAGACAAAATACACTTAGTGGCTTAATAAGAGAAGTGTTAAGCAAGATTTCAAATGGCAAAGCTATATAAACAGGCACACTTAAGGATTCTTTCTTGCATAGAATCGTACTTAAAGTTTTAAAGGTTTATTTAAACTTTCCATTATAATTTTACTTTAAATATTGCCAGATTTTTTCAATGGGCTGAACTAGCCTTCTACCAATATACCAAACGTTTTTCTTTTGCTAAGTTCATCAGTAAACTAGTGAGTTAAGAATGGACATGTCTATAAGCTCAACTTGGTGTGTGAGTGCGTGAGTTTACACAGCTGCTGAGGATCCCTAAGGCAGATACTGCATGGCAAGGGTGACGTTTTGCCAGTTGTAGCATGTTTGTGTTCTGGATTTTGGACAGTAGTAACATCAGGAAGGGGTGCGAGTCTTGAACAGAGTCCTTAAAAATTATGATCTGTGTTCATTTGTACATCTTGGCAAATGTTAATAGAAGCAACAGTATTTTCCCAAATCTTGGTACAAAAATCTCTTTAGACGCCACCAACATTTCACATTTGGTTGATACTGATCCTAAAAATAGAAGTACTCTTTTCATAGCCTACATACTGTTGTTCCCTTATTCTTTAAAAAGTTTCATGTTAGCTCTAAACTAAGAAATTTGTGACCTCAAGTTAAAATGGAACAAATGAGTTTCACTATCTCATAATTATTAGACCGTTTAAAAATATGTATCCCTAGGCACAAAATCTACTTGTTATAATTATGTATAATAATAGACTCTTAGGGCATTAAGAATTTTATTGAAACTTATTAAAAACAGCTCATGACTTCTTTGCCAATGCAAGTCTGTGCTGCCAGTGAAACCAAAGACCATGGGAAAGAACTTCGAACACTGCTGACTGCTTTACTAAATATTGTCACGTATGTTTAGAAGAAAAAGAAATTAACATTTCTTGACTCCCTACTGTGTGCCAAGCATTGATAGGCACCTAATGCACAATATATATGTAATTCAACCCTCGCAACAAGCATAAGAGGCAGTATAATTTCCAGTTTACAGAGGGAGAAACTGAAGTCATGAGCTCAGGGCATAAGCTAGGAAGTCGGGATCTGAACAGTATCTGACTCAGCGCCCATCCCACTTCACAGACCTTTATTCAAGAAGTCAGCAGGAAAGGCCTCATGTACTTTTCCCTCAACACTTATTTTGTTCCCACCTGACTTTAACATTCAGTCTGAACCATTTTAACTGGAAAAATCTGAGGGTATTCCAATAGTGTTCAGATTTTTTTTTTAAAGGAGGAAATAGTCTTTAGTTTGTCAGTGGATAGCTTATGTGAAGAACTTGATGCTGCCTGACATGACAAATGAATGCTACCCATACACTTCATCTCTGATCCTAGCCCTTGGAAATGGCCTACATTTGCATCATGCTTTCTTAATAAATCTTTTTTGAATTGGCAGTGTGAAAATACACCTCTAGTCAATGGTCAAAAAATATTCAATTATTAAAATAAATCTGGAACAACAGAAAGCATAATTTGCACAGGTTGAAACTTTGAAACGGGCATTGAAATTTGTTTTCCAAGTTTCTCCTGTTCAACTTTTTCAGCGCTCTCAGACCGTTTTCGCTTTGCCCTGGTGGTACCTCAGCTCAGTTCTTGAAACCTTTCTCTCTGTCTTTCTGTTACTAGTCCCTTCCTCTCAGCAGCTGCTTTTGTATTCTGCTCTTCTTGGGTTTGTTAAGGTTTCTTCCATGGACTTGTTAACAACTTCCCTTATCCTTGTCTTCCAGATATCTTTCGGTGTACTTGGGTATTTAGTCATCACTGTCGTAATCGTTCTGAAAATAGCTTTGATAAGCGGGCCAGCCCAGAAGACCAGCAATTTCCAAACCGGATAACACCTTGAGCAAACAAGTTATTTTATGATTCACTTCTTTCATGACCCCTCATAAAAGAAAGAAAATTGTTATATGGTGAGAATATAGAAGTAATTAAACATTTTAAATATTCAGTAATTGTTGAGATGGGTTTGGTCTGCTCGAATAATTGCTTTGCTGTTAGGAGAAGGATTATATGTGTTAAGTATAAGTTTTCATTGGAAAAAATATCTGTTCATTAGAAAACTTCAAAGAGTTAAAATTTTTCTAATGGTTAAATCGTGCACTTAATCCTAATTGCAGCCTTTATGACAGTGATCTGTAACATGGTCACAAGACTTTTTTACACAGAGTAATACTTTATTTAGTAAAAAGTCTGAATTGCAGATTTGAAAAAAAATGTACTAGTACTTTTAAGCCCCTACTGTAGCCTGACAATTAGTTTTACAGGAGTCCAAAGGATCTGTACCAAGTAAGGACGCACTATTCTGATTTAATAATTAGTTGCAATTAACAAGTAATTTGGGCTTGAAAAGAATTCACCTAAGCAATTTGCTCTATCAAGAAGAAAGTTTTAATAAGCAGAGATAAACTTTATAGCTAAACCAAAAATGAGGCTCTTCTTTTGTATTCTGAAAAGCGTTTTTCACCTAAAACATCATAGAAATAAAGTGACTGAGGTTGTTGGCAATGACTTTTAGTATATTAATTGAAATATCATTAACAAATGGGGAGGAATCTAAAATGTCTTCTAAACTACAATTGAGCATCTATCACTTAAACCACTAGGTGGCACCAACAAGCTTTTCCCAAATATGCACACAAAATGCTGTAGGTTTAAGACACTCCTGGAATTCCATCCACCTATGAACAATACCCAACACCACTGCTACCAAAACGTCCACAAATTCAACCCATCTGTTTTAGGAAGACTATATAAAGTCATGGCTCTTGACAACAATCGATGTTATTTACTTTAGCAAATTACCAGCTGCTTAAGAAGCTCTTTGCATCTTGGTCAAAAATGTTGAGAAATCAGTCAAAATACAAGACACTATAATTTAGTGAAAAAATACTGGACTGAGCGTCAATAGCCCCAGCTCTGTTCTCAGCTCCACCACCAACTATCTTAGTGATTTGACTAAGTTCCTAAACTTCTCTGGTTGTTAGACTCCTGGTTAGTTAAATGAAAGACTGGGACTAGAAGAGTTGATTTCAAAAGGCCTTAAGTAAAAAATACTTTTCTCCTACAAAATCCCTCAGAATTCGAATATGGAAAGCAAATGAAAGCAAGCCTGCAGTGGGAGTCGGAGGGATGGGAGTGGAATGTTAGGAGGAGAAGCGCTTTCTGCTGTACTTGCCATCGCTCTCCACAATGTCCAAGCCGTGGGTTCCTATGGTCCAGAAAGAAATAATGTGGAGACCAATTGAACAGAAAATTACTAAGGTCTCTTACATTCCAGAAGTCTGTGATTCCAGGTATGTAGCTGTGTGCAAGTTCTTAAATATTGTCCCCTTCACATGCCCAGTTCCCGGATACAGTGCAGGTATCATTTCCTCCATTTTCCAGAGGAGTAAACTGGAGCTGAGTAATTTAATGTCTTTCCAAAAACCACCTAGACGTAGGATCAGAATCCAGGCCTTCTGGTCCTTTTGTTTTTTTAATTGAACTCTGGGCCACTGAAGTGGAGCATGCAAACTTAACACTCAGCCACAGGACCAGCCTCTGGATATTTTCTTGTTACTGTTGAATTTTGAGAGTTCTTTATGTATTCTAAACACTAGTCTTTGTCTTTTTATCCTCTTAACAGGATTTTTCATACAGCAAAAGTTTTTCATTTTGATGAAGTTTAATTTATCAATTTTTCCTTTTATGGATCATGTTTTTGGTGTCAAGTCTAAGAACTCTTTGTCTATCTATTTCAAAGCTTTTCTCCTATTTTTTTCCTAAAAGTTTCATAGTTTCTTATTTTACATTTATGTCCATGATCCATTTTGAGTTAGTTTGTGAATACGGTCACAGGTGTAGGTTGAAATTCTTTCTTTTTTTTTTTAATGAATGTCCAGTTGTTCCAGCACCAGTTTTATAAAAAAGCTATCTTTCTTCCATTGAACTACATTTGTAGCTTTGTCAAAAAATAAGTTGGGTATATTTGCATGGGTCTATTTTGGGGCTTTCTCTTCTATCCTATTGATTTACGTGTCTCTCTCTCCATCAATACCACACAGTCTTGATTAATGAAGCTATATAATAAAGCTTGAAATTGGAAAGACTGGTTATTCCCACTTCATTCTTCTTTTTCAAAATTGTTTTAACTATTCTGCTTCCTTCGCCTTTCCATATAAATTTTAGAATGCACTTGTTTATATCTACAAGTCTTGCTGAGATTTTGATAGGAATTGCATTATACTTGAATATCAACTCAGGGAAAACTGACATCTTTACTATGCTGGGTCTTCCAATCCATGAACTTGGTATGTCTCTCCATTTATTTAGATCTTCTTTTTTTTTCTTTCACCAGTGTTTTGTAGTTTTCAGCATAGAAGTCCTGTGAATGTTTTGTGATATTTACATCTAAGTATTTTGATTTTTTGAGTGATTGTAAATGGTATTGTATTTTTAACATTGGTATCCACATGTTAATTGCTATTATGTAGAAATACAAGTGATTTCAATAGGCTTATTTTTGATCCTGTGACCTTGATAACCTCACTTATTAGTTGTGGGAGGTTTCTGCAGATTCCTTGAGATGTTCTATCTAGATAATCATGTCATCTGCAAATAGGGACAGTTTTATTTCTTTCTTCTTGATCTCTATGCCTTTTATTTTCTTTTCTTGCTTTATTGCCCTGTCTAGAACTTGTAGCACTATGTTGACTAAGAGTGGTGAGAACAGACATTCTTTCCTTGTTTCTGATCTTGGGGGAAAAGCCTTATCATTCACCATTAAGTATAATGATATCTGTAGGTTTTTTGTAGATGCTGTTGATCAAATTGAGGAAGTTCCTCTCTATTCCTATGTTTTTCAGCATTTTTATCATAAATGAGTGTTGAATTTTGTCAAACACTTTTTCTGCATCAGTCTATGATCACGTGATTTTTCATTTTTAGCCTATTAATATGGTGAATTATGTTGATTGATTTTCAAATATTAAACCAGTCGTACATGCCTGGAACCAACCCCCCACTGGTATGATGTATAATTCTTTATGTATACATGTTTGTGTATATATATATATATATATATATGAATTTTATTTGCTAATATTTTGTTAAGGATCTTTGCATCTATGTTCATGAAGGGTTTTGGTCTGTAGTTTTCTTTTTCATACTGTCTTTGCCTGGTTTTGGCATCAGGGTATTAGCAGCTTCATAGAATGAATTAGAAAGTCTTCCTTCTATTTTCTGGAAGAGATAAGAGTTTATGTGTAAAGAAGAGTTCATTCTTCTTTAAACATTATGTGGAATTCTCCAGTGAAACCATTTAGGCCTGGATACTTCTTTTTGAGGGAGTTTTTAAAGATTTTATTTTATTTTATTTTCCTTTTTCTCCCCAAAGCCCCCCGGTACATAGTTGTATATTCCTCGTTGTGGGTCCTTCTAGTTGTGGCATGTGGGACGCTGCCTCAGCGTGGCTTGATGAGCAGTGCCATGTCCGTACCCAGGATTCGAACCAACGAAACACTGGGCCGCCTGCAGCGGAGCGCACGAACTTAACCACTCGGCCACGGGGCCAGCCCCTGAGGGATTTTTTAAGCTACAAATTCAACTTTCTTAGGAGTTATAAAACTGTTCAAACTATCTCTTTCATATTGGGTGAGTTGTGATAGTTTGTTTTTTTCAAGGAATTCTTCCATTTCATCTAGGTTGTCAACTTTGTGTGTGTAGAGTTGTTCTTCATATTCCCTTACCTTTTTGATGTCTGCAGGGTATATAATGAATATGCCTGTTTCATTCATGATAGTGATCATGTGTGCTTTCTCTGCTTTTTTCCTTTTCGATCTAGCTAGAGGTTTGATTGAACTTTTTAAAGAAACAGCTCTTTGTTTCATTGATCTTCTCCATTGTTCTTCTGCTTTTAATTTCATTGATTTCTGCTCTTATCTATGTTATTTCCTTACCCTTGCTTTGCTTTATGTTGCTCTTTTTTTTTAGGCTCTTGAGGTAAGAGATTATTGATTTTAGACTTTTTATCTTTCATTAGGTGTGCATTTAGTGCTTAAATTTCCTCTTAGCACTGCTTGAATGGTGTCCTACAAATTTTGATATGTTAAGTCTTTATTTTCATTCAGTTCAATGTATTTTTTTATTTCCCTCAAGACTTCCTCATTGACCCATGGATTATTTAGAAGTGTGTTGTTTAGTTTCCAACTGTTCGGAGATATTCCTATTACCTTTCCATTATTGATTCCATTGTGGTCAGAAGACATACTCCGTATAATTTCAATTCTTTTAAATTTGTTGAGGTTTGTTTTCTGGTCCAGGATATCATCTAGCTTGGTGTATGTTCCATGGGCACTTGAAAAGAATGTGTATTTTGTTATTGTCAGGTGGAGTGTTCTATAAACGTTGATTAGACCCTGTTGGTCGATGGTGTTGTTGAGTTCTTCTATATCTTTGCTGATTTTCTGTCTTGTAGTTCTATCCATTGTTGAGAGAATGGTGTTGAATTATTCACAACTATAATTGTGGATTTGCCTGTATCTCCTTTCAGTTCTATTAACTTTGTTTTTCACATATTTTGCAGCCCTGCTGTTTGATGCATAAACATTTAGGATTGCTAAGTCTTCTTGGTGAATTGACCTTTTTTCATTTATAATGTTCCTCTATGTCACTGGTAATTTTCTTTGCTCCAAAATTTACTTCATCTGATGTTAATGTAGCCTCTCTTACTTTCTTTTCTTTAATGTTTATATGATATATCTTTTTCCATTCTTTTACTTTCAATCTGCCTATATCATTAAACTTGAAGTGAGTTTCTTATACCATAGCACATATTTGGGTCAATGCTTTTAATCCACTCTGCCAATCTCTGTCTTTTAATTGGTATGTTTAGATCATTTACACTTAAGACAATTATTGTTATTTTAGGGCTTAAGTATGCCGTTTTACATATTTTTTCTGTTTATTCTCTGTTTTTCATTTCTGTTTTCTTTTTCCTATCTTCCTGTTGGTTACTTGAATATTTTTTAGAATTCCATTTTTATTTATCTATAGTGTTTTTGAATGCAACTTTTTATATAGCTTTTTGGTTGTGGCTCTAGATGTTTTACTACATATACATAAGTTATCACAGTCTACTGATATCATTATTTTACCAGTCTGAGTGACATGTAGAAACTTACTTCCCTTTCTGTCCCTTTAAGCTTACCTATTTATCATCTATCTTAAATATTTCCTCTACATACATTTAAAACCACAGCAGATAGCATTTTAATTTTTATTTAACAATCAAAACATTCAAAAAGATAAGAACATTTATTGTATTTACCTATATTTTGCTTATCCTTCTTGTCATATCCTTTCTACCTTCCTGATATTCCAAGGTTCCTTCTTTTATCATTTTCTTTCTGTTTAGAGAACTTCCTTTGGCCATTCTTTTACGGTAAGTCTGCTGGCAACAAATTCTCTTAGTTTTTCTTCATCCAAGAGTGTCTTCATTGCTCCTTCATTCCTGAAGGATATTTTTGCTGGATTCTGAGTTGACAGTTCTTTTCTTTTATCACTTGAAAAATGTTTGCCACTTTCTTTTGCCTTGTATAATTTCTGATGATAATTTATTGTTATTTGAATTGTTTACCCTTTGCAAGTAAGGTAATGTGTCATTTCTCTTTCACTGTTTTCAAAGATTTTTTCTTTGTCTTCAACTTTCAGAATTTTGACTATGATATGTCTTGTCATAAGTTTCTTTTGTTTTATCCCATTTGGAATTCATTCAGTTTCTTGAATCTGTAGGTTTATGACTTGTTAAATTTGGGAAGTTTTCAGTCATTATTTCCTTGAGTCCCTCTTTATCCTCTCCTTCCAGGACTCTGATGACCCAAATGTTAGATCTTTTGTTATAATCCCATGAGTCCCTGATATTCCATTCATTTTTTTCTGTCTATTTTTTTTCTATTCAGGTTGGGTAATTTTTCTTGTTCTATCTACAAGTTTACTAATTCTTTCCTTTGTCTTCTTCATTCTGCTATTGAGCTCATCTATTGGGTTTATCTTCAGTTATTTTATTTTTGGTTCTAAAATTTCCAATTGATTCTTCATATCTTCTGTTTCTTTGCTGAGACTTTGGTTTTTTTCATCTGTTTCTAGCATGTTTGTAATTGCTCATTAAAGCATTTTTATGGTGGCTGCTTTAAAATCTTTGCCAGATTATTCTAAACTTTCTGTCATCTAGGAGTTGGTCCCCATCATTTTTTTCATTCAGTTTGAGATCTTCCTGGTTCTTGGTATAGTGAGTGAATTTCATTTGAAATGTGGACATTTTAGGTATTATAAGACTCTGAATCTTATTTAAACCTTCTCTTTTAGCTGGCTTTCTCTGACACCACTTCAGCAGGGGAAGAGGTGGTGGTGGGAAAGCTGCCTCATTATTGCCAGGTGGGGTAGACATCCAGTACTCAGCCTCTGTTGACAGTTCAAGTTGGGGCTCCTTGTTACTGCTAGATGGTGGTGTGAATTCTGGCATCCCACTAGAAGTCCACTGATATCTCCTTGGCTGGAAGGGGTAGGACTGCCTCATTACTGCTCTCCATGTAACTTCCCTTGACACCAAGTTGGAGTGGGGAGAGTGGCCTTGTAATCATTTTTGCTGGGCTGTGGTGAAAGTCCTATCTTGCCAGTAGGCCTCCTCTGAAACCACTATAATCGGAGTGGGAAGGACACTTCTTTACTGCCAGGTAGGCATGGAAGTCCAGGCACCCGACATGGTTGGTACTGTCATTGTGGAGTATTGGGGTGGTGAGCTCATCATTCCTTCATGAGGGTAAAAGTTCCAGCTCCCTACATAGCATAGCCTTCTCCGACATCACACTGTTGGGGTCGTTGGGGTGCTTTATTTCAGCCTAGAGAGGATGGACATCTGGGCTCCCCATTTGGCCTTTCATGTTATGGGTAGGGGTGGGTAGAGTGTTTTCGGTGGTGTTTGGCTGGAGTAGAGTAGTTATTGTCTCAAAGTTTTCTATCTTGCTAGACTGCTGCTTTCCTGGTCCTTTGGTTGGAAAATGTGGGCTCTTTTTTTTGGTCTGTGCCTGTTGGTGTTACTGGGTTGTGGGCTTCTCCAGCACCCAATCCAGGATATGAGGCAAAAAGAAAACCCAAGGAATTCACCACCATGTCATTCCTTGTGTCCCAAGGTCACTGACTGGTCTGCCTTCTTCTCCCACCTTTCAGAGTCTATTTGTTTGTTTTATAGATAATGTGCAGAGTTTTAAGTTGTACTTAATGGGAGAAGTAGGGAAAAGTATATCTACTCTCTCTTCCCAGAAGTAGAAATCTCATTTCTGGCCTTTTTATCTCATGGTTTGAGGCAATAATCTCTACCCTATCGTAGAAAATAATAATAGAGGTATCTCAAAATGTGCAATTAGTGTCAAATGCAGAGGAGATTGTTATAGCTTAAGGATGCTACATGAAGCAAGAAGGACTTGAGTTTCCATCCTAATAAGTAAATGCCATCATATGAGTCTTGTAATTCTCCAAACATTATCTAATGAAGAGCTCAAAAATAATTATCCCGCCTTTAGCTTTTACCATGTGCTGGACACTATGTTGAATGTCTTACATTCACCACTTAATTAATGCTCTTAACAACCAATTGCAGTAAGCATTATTACAGCTATCTATTTTACAGTTGAGGGAAATGAGACTCAGAGATGAAGTAAATAAGCCAGGTCTTGCATTTGAACTGGGTCTGTCTGAAACCAATCACTGAACTTTAATCACTCTGCCATACTGACTCATTCCTCTCAAAGTCAAAACAAATGCGTGTAGACGGGACCTTCAGGCACCATCTGCCTATTCAAACCAAAACTACACTGCTGCAGATGATAGATATCGAAAAATATATGACACACGGTAATTTTGGAAGCAGAAACTTCAAAGTGAGATATGGAGATACCAAACAAGAAACGAACAAAAATATTTAATATAGAAGTGAAGGATTTTACTCCAGAGAATGTCACTTGCCTTCGTGTTCCTCAGTTTCTCTGTGGGAAGATGACGTGGGGAAACAAGCACTGTATGTTGAGTGTGATTTAAGATGCGCCAGCATTATGAATCACAAGACAATGAAATACTTTATGTGGCTTTAAAGCTCTTGAGCCTCAGGGTAAAATACATTCCTGGTCAATGAAGTGTTATGAGGTTGTGTCTGTTCTACCTTTTCAAGTTATGTAAAAGCACTTTTCCTATAACCATTAATGTTGTCCTTTCCATTAATCAAATGCATCACAATGATATCACCTTTGAGTTCATTCTTCTTCTCTTTGAACATATGGATCCCCAGGAGTGTCTTTCTAAATAAACACGTCTCACAATTATTTGAAGACTCAATCGAGGTGATCTTTTCTTGTTCATATTCTATCCGCTTATCTCCCAAATTTTCTGAGTCAATTTCAGCAAATGTTCTTGGTCTTTCTTCTACACCTTTTAAATTATATCACCTATAAGAACATTCTGGTTAGAAGAACATCTCCTTAGAGTTGAAGCCTGTGGATCAGAACAGCACTGTGTCAGAGCTATACAGAGACTTAAGAAAGGGAAATGGAGCATGAACTATCCCTTAAGATATATGGCACCCCCTTTACTAGGCTTCTGTCAACTCTTTCCTTGTCTCCCCTTCGTTGTAGTGATCAACAAAATATGTCTTTGTTTACCAAGAGACCAAACCCTACTTTTGTTTCATTTTTTTAAACACTTTTGTCACATAGAACTTTACAATTAGGAAGTATGATTTTATGCTACATTAAGAAATACTGTTAATATTTCTATATGGTACTCATTTTGAAATTACAACATTATTCATACATTTGAATTATATGAAACTGAGTGCATCTACAGAATTTGTATGATTTTAAAAATTCTAATAAGCTTTTTAAAAAAATTAACTAGGCAATGACTATTATAGAATATTCATGGATAAGTTTGTGAACTAAACAACATTTTAATCTCCTTTTTGAATTGGTTAATTTTAGGAAACTGTAAGAAGATATATTTGTAACATTGAGGTAAAAGTAATTAATTACTATTAATAGTAATAGCAACGATTTATTAAGCACTTAGTGACTTCTCTGTTGAGAATTTTATATAAATACTTTCTTTTACTTTTCACAACTATATGAATTCAGTACAATCTCTTGCACATTTTACAGATGAAAAAAGATGATGCTTAGAAAAGGTAAATAAATTCCCCCAAAGACAAACCCAGACCTATTTGACCCCAAAGCCTAATCTCCTCTAGTAAATCAATAAAAATCATCCGGAACTCCAAATTCCTATTGGCCCTCTCTTCAATGACTGCTAACTTCATGGTTTCTTTTCTGATTGAAGAAGGTTGACTAGTAGATTGACATTCATCTAGTAGAAACTTGGTTTCTGCTAAGGCACAGATCTAAGCTGATTACGGTTTTATTTCATTTAATCTACTCAAAAACCCAATGAAGTAAGTATGTTTTATTATTTTTCCCTTTTACAGGTGAAGAAACTGAGGTGGAAGAAATTTAAGTAAGTGGACGAAGATCACACAGTGAGTGGCATAAGCAGGATTCAATTATAGGAAGTCTGACTGAAATTCATGTCTTACCCAGTATGCTCGACAGCCCCTGGCTGATTCTGATGTCGAAGGATGGTCTTCAGTTTTGTTTAGTCTTTCAAAGCGTTAACATGGCATGAACTTATCTTTCACTTTTAGAAATACTCTCCCTCCATTTCCCCTTCCATTTTGCTCTTAGGTTTAATCGTATGAAATTGCTGATATTCACACATTTCCAAGAGGGCAATTTCTTATGGTTTGCATCATATGCTGGTCTTTCTCAATACAACTCTTTTCTTTCCCCACCTTGATTTCTTGAATACCCTTCTACTCTCTTTTATTGTTTTGTAACTCTGTAGATCAAACAACTAGAATAATACCATATAAGATAAGAAACTCGGGCCTCACCTTCCCAGTAACACAGGGCTATTGTCTTCTGACCTGCTCCCTTTTGAACACTGCTTTGTACATTTATTGTGATATTTATATTCTAACAACGTATGGCAACAGGGAAACCAGTCATGATTTTAGTGGTTCAGAGACTAATGAGTATGTTTTCCCTATTATTTATCCAGGTTTGAAAGAAACAAGCCAAAGGCAAAAATAAAGTTGGAAAATTTTTCAAAGTAAGTTTCTCCTTTTGACATCTTTCAATCAACATGTATTAAGTACCCCCAAGGTTCTGACACTCTGTGAGGCACTAGGGTGGAAAAGGACGTAAAATGGGGGGAAAATAATCACCTCGGCCCTAGAAGAATTTAAAGGACAACTTATTTACTTAACTATTAAGCTTTCTTTGGAATTTTCTGGTTTCTGACCATCTGTCCTTGAGAGAGAGTTATACAGAAAAATCTGCCGGGGGCTATTGCTGTCTCACCTTATTGTTGACTAACTTTGCAAATTACCAATTACGATTTTTTGAAATGGTTCATAAAATAATTTCTAATGATAAGCCATATGGCTCAACTGATTGTAAATCTGGACTCCTTTTCCTGGATACGGAGGTGGCTGACAAAAAGGCACTCCAAGTTCTGTGGTCACCCGGGTTGCTTGACCTCACAAACGTGGGTTGAGGGAACACTGTTGGCACAAAGGGTCCCGAGACCAGGGTCCTAGAATGCTCTGGGGCCCCACACAACACCAGTGGGCTTTACGCTGGGGGCTGAGGTGGGCAAGAGGGACCAAGCCTTTTCTTAAGCACTGACTCTTGTCAAAGTTGGAGTGATGGCTATTTCATAACTCTTCGATCACATATTATTTATTAAGGGTGGCTCTTGTTCAGTGCACATCATTTCCTTATTCATTTAGCAAACATTTGCTAAGGGCCTGCTTGTGTGCCAGGACCAATGCTAAATGTCGAGGACATGAAAATGAACAGATTATGGTTGTCGACCTTGAGGGGCTCACAATCCGGAAGTGTAAACAATGGTAAAATATGATGCAGGCTCAAGTAGGGGCCTGTGAGTCAACTGTGGCAGAGGACTGAGCACTTAGCTCCTGTGGAGTGGGCACAGTGGGCATCTGGGGAGCCAGCGGGTGGAGGAGGCGACGTGTGAGCTGATTCATGAAGGTAAGTAAGTGTTTTCAAGGCAGAAAAGGGAGCAAGGGAAGCTGCTACAGAAGAAGAGAATAAAATTTGTACATGCTGGTTGGTTTGTATGTCCCTGAACCTACTTGAAAAGGAGGCAGAGACAAGATTCCCAAGTTTGTTTAGGTTATGCTAAGGAGATAGCTTCACCCTGCAGCCAACTAGAGAAAAATGAAAGGTTTAAAGTGAATAGTGTGATCATCAGATTTATATTTTGCAATATCATTCTGCTTTTATTGCAGAGAATCACTTAGTGGTTAAGAAAGTTATCCATGGGGGCCAGCCCAGCTGCGTAGTGGTTAATTTCGTGTGCTCCACTTTGGTGGCTCAGGGTTCCTGGGTTTGGATCCCGGGCGTGGACCTACACACTGCTCATCAAGCCACACTGTAGCGGCATCCCACATACAAAAAATAGAGAAAGACTGGCAAAGATGTTAGCTCAGGGCCAATCTTCCTCACCAAAAAAATAAAAAGAAAGTCATCCAGGCTGGAACAGAGGAGAGTTTTCCAAAATGGGAAATAGGGAAAAAATTTAAGAGATTTGGGAGGTAGAAACTCCTGGGGCTGGTTACTGATAGGATGTGGGAGTGGAGAGAGGGTAGCCTATATGACCCCTAGGTTTCCAACCGAATGATAATGATAAAAACATATATTTTGTTAATTCTAAAAAGTACCATTTTTTTCACACTTAAACATCTCTGAAATTGAGACTCATCTTATAGCTAATGGTGTGTCTACTTAATTATTTAAGTAGTTTTTTTCTGTCTGTTATACAATAAATAATGGTGCATAGGCCACGTGATGACATCTTAGATTTAGTATAATACAGGAAATAAGATCAGGAACACAGGGAAAAGATCAGATTTGGGCAGGAGGGTAAAGAGGGAGGTCATCACCTAGGAGAGAGGAGGGGTGGTGCTTTTAACTATTATACATTACTTTATTTAACACAAATGCCACATTCCTGTTGTGCTGCACATGGAATGCTTGATTTTTCTAAGGAAATGGAACGTTCAACTCTGGTGTCTGGACACTGGGGGTGGAGGTCAGGTGACAGAGTGTGGGTTTGGAGCTAGCCTGGAAAGCTGGTTTACGGAAGAATGGGGCAATCTGTCCTTTTTTCCACTAACTTATCTTTTGTTGAGTTTGGCATCCTGCATTGTTAGAAGTCAATTATCAACAAAGCTCTTAATATAAATGAATATCTCCCTATTTTCAATCTTGTAGTACTTGTAGTAGTAAAGTGCAAAATACTTTAATTTATCCCCTTCTGAAAAATGAACGGGCAAGATCCTATCAGTGGAACAGCAGTCAGGACAGTCTGCTGCTATAATGCCCGAACCAGGCTCCACACATCTGTCCTTATCCTGCTGTAGGGCATTCCCCGCGTCGCCACCAGCGTGGTCATTTAAAACTGAAATCTCATGGCATTTCCTGGCTCAAAACCGTCCAGTGGTCCCCACCACCCTGAGAATGAAATCCACACTTCCCGCACCCTATGAGGTCGTATACAATCAGGGCGGCTTACCTCCCTGACCTGATCTTTTACTCCTCTCTCTGACATCCTTCCAGTCAGACCTGCCTTCCTGCCGAACCTGCAACAGCACCGACTTCTTCCCACCTCGGGACTCCTGTCCTTGTTGCTCTCTCTGCCTGGACTGTCCTTCCTCCAGATCCTCACATAGTTTTCTCCCTTCATTCGGGTCTCTGTCAGATGTTACTGTCCCAGTTAGGCGATGCTTGAACATTTAATCTAACACATCCAGTGGCCTGCACTGCCATTCTGGTTCCCTTCAGCCTGCTTCCTTTCTCGTGGTTGCGCTTAGCACAGCCTGCGATTATACATTTAATTGTTCACCGCAATAAAATGTAAAATACAAAAAGAACGCCTTTACCATGTGCTGGATTTGGGCCTGGCACACAGTAAGTGTGAAAGAGATAAGTCCTTATTAAGTGAATGCCGTAGTCTTCAATATCTGAACTAAATGTCGCCGTGCTAGGTGATAGTCTATGCTGCTCTCCATGCGTACCACGGCCACAGCTCTCTCTCAACAAAGTGGCCAAGATCCTTGTCACCACTCTCCGTGCTTTATATACTTTATATACTAAGATTCTAAGACCCTTGCCTCAGCCTATTAAACCAGAGATTGGGCCAAAAAACCAAAAACAAATATCTACTTACTTACTTGCTTATTTCTCCCAAGCGGGGTCCACAGACAGCAGCAGCAGCATCACCGGCGAGGTTCTCAGACCTACTGGATCAGAACCTGCATTTTTAACAAGATCCTTAGGTGATTCGTATGAGCATTAAAATTTGAGAAGCACCGATCTATAGCATTGTTTTTCAAATTGCAGAATTATGAAATCAATTTAGCAAGTCACAACCAGCAAGTTTTTAAATGAACAGAGCAGAATGGGATAGGATAAGACAAAGAACATAAAATAGAGTGCAAAACATGTACATTAAGTATTATCTTAAGAAACTATATGCATACATTCACGCATGAATAAGATCACAATGTAAAATACATTTATTACTGTGGATTGTGGTCAAAATGCTTGAAAGCTGCCGATCCACAGGATAGTCAGGAACTTGCAGTGAGAATTAGCCCATGGAGCAAAGTGATATTAGATTGTGACAGTTGAATCAATCAGCTCTCCTATGTAGAGTTTAGAGAATTAAAACAAAGGGATTGTTTTGACAACCTTTTCCAGACTATTAAAATTTTCCTACTTTTGTCTTATCACATGTAGACTAGTACATAGGTTATTCAACTCTATACTCCTACCACTGTAACCTCAAAGAAATCAGAGACTAACACGTCTAAAAGTCAGCAATTTGAGGCTTTGGAAATGTCCTTATCTCAACATACATGCTGTTTATGAATAACAGATTTAGAGGGTACAAGTGCCTTTTGGGCATTTTAAAATGGAAATAAAAAATAAAATAGCAGAAGATAGTGTGAATTTTAACCATAATTGATAAAGTCTCAGTATAAATCCAACTGTTAGCAATCCATAAATATATTTTTATAGTAATATGACATTTTGAAACTATGTGCATTCATCATTGTTTTAAAAGCTGATGTGTATGTCAGAGTAACTAGAGCCCCTCCTTTACTCAACAGACATTGCAACACACACAAGGTGACCTAGTTACCCAACACTCAGTCATTCAACAATCTTTTTTTAACATCTGTTACATTTAAGGCATTGGGGAGGATAAAGATGAAAGCCTTTGTGCAATCTCAAAGCAATTTTTCTAGACAGAAAACTTGAGTATTAATAGATTAGACAAACAGGGGCCAAATTTTTGTATATTTGAGAAAAAAAGAAATAGCCAAGTTTTGGCTAATTAGAGGCTGATGAGTTAGCGTTCTACTAGGTTATTGGGATTTCACATTCCCTTCCTATCCTTCTGTTTGGCAATTTCATTCTCCTCTGGAACATCCATTAAAGAATGAGCAATTTCAGAGCAAGACACTGAAACTTCTATCAATCAAATTTCCTTCTGGGACATTTTGCCTCTGTATATAGCCTGTAATGCTTGAGAAGATTAATTTCAAAAACCTCATATGTGTCAAAATGTTAGAACAGTGTGAGGATAGCAAAAAAGAATGAAACAGAGTAGCAACCACAGTGCCATGGTTTCTTGTCTCCCTCATTTTTCCAAATATCCTTACGATAAATCCCCATCACTGGACAGAACCTGTGCGTAAACCTCTTCACTTGCAAAAAGTTCAACCTCTGGTAAGCGCCCCAGATTTTCAGGATTAAGGACTTCCCAATGGGACTTCTGCTTCTAGCTACGACCAAGAAGCTGTATTACAGCAGCATTCCCATCAACATGAGGAATGAGTTCAGGGTCTTCTTGATCACCACTATTACTTAGGCAACAGAATTAGATAACACGAACACATAAACATAAAAGTTGGAAAAAGTGAAGCAAAATTATTATTTGCTGATGCTTTGATTGTTTACCCAGAAAACTCGAGAGAATCAAACGAAAAACTGTCAGAAACAATAAGAGAATGCAAAATTCATGTATGGAAACTAGTCTTTTATATAACCAATTAGAAGAAAAAAATGAAAAAATTTAAAAATATATATGACGTATGAAAAATTTATGTAAAGAGAACTAACATACTACTGAAGGACCAGAAAAAAAAAAAAAAGACATACCAAATGACATATCATGCTCTTATTAGGAAATTTCAGCATGACAAAGATGGTAATTCTTCCTAAATTTATCCATAAAATTAGTGCATCCCATAAAGACACCAAGTGGATTTATTTTGGAACTAGAAAAACTGATTCTAAAGTTCAAATGGAAAACAAGCAAATAAAAAGAGGCAGGGAAAGTCTAAAAAAATAAGAAAAACGAGATGCATTTTTCTATCAGATAGTAAACATATTTTAGAAGATAAAACATTTTAAAATCTGGTACTGGTGCATGTATAGAACAGCGCCTGGTACATATAACGCACATTTGTAGAATAAATGAATTTGATAGAAAATCCAAATTGGACTCACTTATTGGAATTCGGCATGTGAAAAAGTGGGATTTAAAAATCATGGAGAAAAGAGGAATTATTCTATAAATGGTGTTGGGACAACTGGGTAACCAGCTGGAAAAAAGATAATTGGAGCCATTCTTCACACCTTACACAGAATGAATTCCAAATGGATCATATATTCAAATATCTAAAAACAAACTGTAGGGCCAGCCCCAGTGGCCTAGTGGTTAAGTTTGACCCGCTCTGCTTGGGCAGCCTGGGTTCAGTTCCTGGGTGTGGACCTACACTGTGCGTCTGTCAGTGGCCATGCTGTGCCAGTGGCTCACATCACTGTAACAGCAACATACCAGAAACAACATGACTGTCTATCAATAGAGGACTCATTAAACAAATCATGGTAGACCCACTTGACAGAATGCTCCCGGGCCAATGAGGAAGGAGGTCTCCCTCTCTCCCTACCCGCCCTTTAGATCCCTGAAGCCACTCTCCAATTTCTACCCTCCCAGCACTGTGCTTTAGTTTTCTCCATAGCACTTATCACCATCTGGCTTACTGTATATATTTCATTGCTTATTTGGTTTTTATCTGTCTTTCCTGTACCTCTTCCACTAGAATATAAGTTCTACTAAGGCAGAGATTTTGCCTATTTTGTCCACTGCTATATCTTCACCACCTAAGAGTGCCTGGAGCATGGTAGACAATAAATACTTGTCAAATGAATGAATGAAAGAATGAATAAATATGGAAAGATCTCCAAAATCTTTTTTAAAGTGAAGAAAGCAGGATGCAGTAGTATTCTATTCTTTGTGTAAAAAAGTATGTACTTACATACGTACACATACACACGCAAACACATTCATATCCACACAAACGTACCTATGCTTGTCTCTGCACACACTTTCTGGAAGGATATGCAGGAAGCTGGGATGAGAGGTCATCCCTGGGAGCAGGGAAGCAGAACGCTGTGGCTGGTTGTCAGAAGTGGGAGGCAAATTTGATTTTTCACATTTTGCCCTTATTGGTTTTGAATATCATCCCACAAACATGTATTATGTAGTCAAAAACAGATTTCAAAAATTGCTGATTTAAAGAATAAACTGAAGAAAACAGGAGCTTCTGAAAGAGACAGAGAATGAATAGCCAGAGGCACAAGAGGCAGACGTGGAGAGCAGAGGGTTCCAGGGGTAGAAGGGAGTGGCTTCAGGGGGCTGGGAAAGGTCGCCCATGCCTCTGGCCCTGCCTCATCCTATGCCCGTGTCCCCTCCAGCCCACCCTTGTCTCCACTCCCAGCCTTCCAGGGGCACCACCTTCCCCATTCCTTGTAGACACTTCACACTTCCATACCTTTGCATAAGTGGTTCCATCCACTGCAGTGTGCTTTCCTCCCTTGTCTACTTAAAAAATCTCCTCTTCATTCTTGATGAAGCCATCTCTTTCCTCAGTCCGTGCTTCCACAGCAATTTGTTCTTATTTCTGTTTACCATCATTTTGTTTACAAGTTTTTTTTTGCAGATAGCCTTTTATGGTATCTATTTTTGTTGACATATGTGTTTACACACCTGCAAGCTCCTTGAAGGCAGGAGCTGTCGTTCATCTTTGTACTCCATTCCCTAAATAGTAACTTCAAGGAGCCCCTGAAATGTTCACTGAGTGAATGACTGTAATCCTTTTCTTCATGTAGCTTATATACTGACTTTAAATTTAGGAGCAATTTTTATTAGAAGATCTAGGGACTAGATATCTAGGGAGTGGCCCTAGAAAACGTTAGTCATTAGCATTCTATAACTGAAGTTATAGTAGAATGCCTACCAATAAAATTGCCCTGGGAGAATTAAACTTTAAAAAGCTCTGTAATTGGATTTTGCAGAGATATGCAAATTCACCTGGAAGAGGTCTGACCAACAAAATGTGACCATAACCAGATTAAAATCATTAGCACATACAAAGAGAGAAAGTGTCCATCATAGTAGAGTTAGTAGCCTCCTTAGCAAACCAGTTGGAATGCAAAGGTCCTAGGGAGAGCCATTCTGTTGTGTTCACTTTGGCAGAATTCTCCTTATTTGTGGAGATGAATGTCTCAGGCTCTCTCAGCAGAAGCCAATAAACACCGGATTCCTCTAATTAACCCCTCTTGTTCACTTTCCATATTTACCAAGTAAAACTTCCAGCTATGTGTTCACTCCCATGTAGGTCTGTTTTCTTGGAGGATACAAGCTGTTCAGGATGCCTTTAACATTCCTGTGTTTCTGACCTTCATAGTTTTCATTATAAATCAATGAGTTTTTTGGCTTTTGGACATCAGGCGAGCAGGCTACGTAAATGCGACTGTGTCCCTGAGACATCAAAATGCTCTTCCATTGCTGATGAATCAGAGTTGTGCATCCACAAAGCTGAGGGATCAAAGGCTGGTGATGGTACACACACCAAGGAATACTTCCCACCCCAAGCTGTCCCCACCTTCCAAGTCAAACCCTGGGAGACAGGCAGCTTACTTCCAGGCAGACTTGGAACACCATCCTGCCTGTGTGCAATTTGACAAATGTTTATACACGAAGCACCTGCCATGTGCAAGACACTGGGATGCAAAGACAGAGAGGGGAGGGGCTCCTCAGGAAGCCCAAGTTATATGGTCTGTCCAGTCCAGCTGTTCTTAGCCCTGAGAATCACTAATTACGAAGCCCTAAAATTTTGATGAAATAAAAACAAATCTTTCACCGAAAAGTGCTCAGAAGCTGAGTTGTTTGCTGTTTGCTTCCAGTTTATGTTATTGCATTGAAAATAAATTCCTTTGACATATATAAGGATGGGCTCTGGAATCAGACAGACATGTGCTGGAATATCTGGCTTTCTCATGTCCTAGCTGTGTGACACTGGACAAGTTGCCATGCCTCTACGCCTCTCTCTGTGGCTCAGTTTTCTGGTCTGTGAAAGGGAAGTAATATTGGTCTCCTCACAGGACTGTTTAAAGGGTTAAGTTAGACATTGTATGTGAAGCAATAGCACAGTGCCTAGCTTGTAGTAAGCAATGAATTACTGCTATACGTATTATGCAAGATATTTTCTTCATTAATTTGAATTAAATCCAGTGTCAACAAAATAAAAGGCAACTTCACACTTTATCTTAGCCAAAAGGCCTAGAAGCAATAAAAGGCAACTTCGACTTTACTCAATAGTAAAGTCCAGTGAAAGGCTCCTTTTGATTTGAATGAGAAGTTGGGTTATAGCATCTATGTCATACATTTGATTTCACTTTTTTTCTTTTATGGCCAGAAGTACTGAAAACATTGGGTCATATAGGTCTAAGAATATATTCCAAAACTGAGTTGAATTCATGCCTTATCGTCACCACTGTAAATTAAAGGAGCCATCTTTGGTATCCGTGTATCTTTGGTATATATCGTTGAAGCTTTTGTGGGCCAAAAGGATGATGAATTCATGTTTTAATTTTAAAGCCATCTGAGCAGAAGTAATGTTATCAAAAGAATTCTGTGGTGTTTTGGGGTACAGACGATTTCTGCTGGCAGAGAAACTAACAAGACTTTCTCAATGGGCTTCAGACCACAGAAAGTCCTTGTTCCTCATTGGAAAGTTTGCATTGTTGCTCTCATTCCATCTTTGCTTCCTGAAACGGCGGCTGAGCTGTAAGAGTTGGTGAGGTTTCTTTCAGCAGCATCCATAATGCTCTATGTGGGACCTTGAATCAAAAGATTTACCTTAGACTCATAGTTGAAAATATCTATGATGTAACAACACTAGGAATGAACTCCGCCCTGTTAAATTGTTATGAGAGGGTTTCTCTCTCTGTCTCTGTCTTTCTCTCTGCCTCTCTCTTTTGGGCACACATACAACTTATGCACGAAGTTCAATCACATACTTTAAGATTTGTTCTTTGGAAAGTCAGTGGACTCTAATAGAGAAGAGCTTCATATTCTGATCTCTTTTCTAGTCAAAATTTCTTAAAAAGGCTGAAGTCAGGACGAGGCTCTGATAAAGTCAATAACTTTCACAGCAATAGACAAGACTCCTTTCAGAATTGCTGGCACAGCCTAATTCCTGTTGATGCTGAGAGCAATGAGTCATGACAATGTGTGGCACGTCTTCAGCAGAGCAGCCCAACCAGGCGTGTCCCTGAGCTTCTCAGGTGCTCCATCTGTGCCCAGAGAACCAAAACGTTCTGTCCATACAAACTTTTTCTTGACAGACATTTTTTTCACCATTTGGAGAAAGACAATGGCTTGTCAAGTTTCCGAAAGGGGATCAGAAAAATTGGAATACTTCAATGAGCAGCCCCAGTGTGCAAATACAGAACGATAGCGAAGAGCTGGTTACCATGAGAGGCACCAGCAGCTTCATCCAGTTGTTTGCCTGGTGAAAGAAAGTGGTTTAGGAGCCCATTTAGGGACCTAGGGATATTAGAAGAAAGGTCAATCATTCTAAAAGGAATTGTGCCTTTTGAAATTGGCATGGATTCAGTTGCCTTCTTTTGCCCCAAGCCATAAACCATTTCAAATATTTCCGGAGGACATGGGTTCACTAAGTTTTCTACAATTTTGTCTCTTCCATTGCTGGGTGAAAAAAAAAAAAAAAAGAAAGAATAGGGCCATTTTAAGGATGCTCCAAGACACAGTGGGCAAGTCCAATTTTGTTAAAGTTTCTGTCTTTTAAAATCAAACCTTTTCTTATGAAACAACTTATACAAGTCTAGGCATTTTCCTTTAAAAATTATTTTAGATTTTATCATATATCAAACATATGAAAGTACAGAAAATAATACAATAATAGCCTAGGTACCACTGAGATTTAACAAATGTTAATATTTTGCAACATTTTTCTCAGATCTCTTTTCTTTTTAAAGAAATAAAACATAAATAACAGCAACATTACAGCTCCTACATATTTTCCCTCCATCTGTCCTTAGAAGCAACTAATAAACAGAATTTGGTGTGTTTGTGTTTATATCACAAAAGTATGTATCTGTCAAAATATATATATATTTGCATTATTGTACATTTTAGAAATTTATATGAATAGTATCATACTTTACTTATTCGTTTGAAACTTTTTGCTTGTGTGTGAGGAAGACTGGCCCTGAGCTAATATCTGTTGCCAATCTTCCTCTTTTTGTTTGAGGAAGATTGTCACTGAGCTAACAACTGTGCCAATCTTCCCTTATTTTGTATGTGGGATGCAGCCACAGCATAGCTTGATGAGTGCTGTGTATGTCCATGCCTGGGATCTGAACTCGCGAACCCCAGGTCGCCAAAGCAGAGTGCACAACCTTAACAACTACACCACCGGGTGGGCCCCCTGAAACTTGTTTTTAATGATGTTTCTGATATACTATAAATGTGCCATTGGACTAATAAACTATAATTTATATATCCAGTCTCCTGCTAACTACAGGTAGTTTTTCCATTTTCCCACTACTACAATCAGTGCTGCAGTGAACAATTCTGTCATGTGTCCCTGTGTATATGTCAAGGTTTCTCTAAGGTACATACCTAACAGTGCAGTGGCTGGGTTGTCAGGAAATCATATCTTCCACTCAAGCAGGTAAAAGTCAAAACAGCGTGTTCCTCTACTCTCAACACTCATAAGACCAAATGTGCGTGGGGTTTTCCTACACTAACTGATTCTCTGACTCTGGACACCAACTGAAGGTCCTACAATTCAATTATAACACTAACCATCCAGAGTTAGCACAGACCCCAGAGGTTAATGGCTCAGTCCCACGGATTGCCACGGTAACTAAAGACAACTCTCCCGAGAATTTTGACTGTGAACATGAACAGAGAAATAGGACATTGACCACACTGGATTCTAGAGTCAAGGGCAGGTTTTATCTTGAAGAGGGTGTGGTATTCAGAATAATGGCCCCCAAAGAGTTCTAGGCCCTAATCCCGGGAACCTGCTAATCTAATAAATTATGTAGCAAAGAGAATTCAAGTTGAAAATGGAATTAAGGCTGCTAATGAGCTGACTTTAAAATAGAGAGAGTATCCTGGATTATCCAGGTGATCCCAATGTAATCACAAGGATCGTTAAAAGTAGAAGAGGGATCTTTGGAATTCGTGACTATGGAAGAAAGGCACAGAGAGATGTGGTGTTGCCTGCTTTGAAAGAACCACGAGCCAAGGAATGTGGGTGGTCTCTAGAAGCTGGAAAGGGCAAAGAAATGGATCCTCCTAGAGAGTCTCCAGAGAGGAACGCAGCCCTGCTGCCCCTTCATTTTAGCCCAGTGAGACCATGGAGGACTTCTATCTATAGAGCTGCAAGAGGAGACAGGTTGTTTAAAATGCCAAGGCTGTGGAAATTTGTTATGGCAGTAAATGAAAAACCAATACAGAGAGGATTACTAGAGTTCATTTGCATGCTGAAGGGAATAATTTTTTTTTTGCTGCTTTATTTCCCAACCCCCTCCTCCCCCCGTACATAGTTGTATATCTTAGTTGCAGGTCCTTTTAGTTGTGGGATGTGGGATGCCACCTCAACGTGGCCTGACAAGCGGTGCCATGTCCGCGCCCAGGATCCAAACCCTGGGCCACCGCAGCGGAGCATGGGAACTTAACCACTCGGCCACGGAGCCGGCCCCAGAAGGGAATAATTTAGTAGAGGAGAAACTGATTATGCACAAGAGGCGAGTATAATTGTAGGAGCAAAACCCTTGAAAGGGGAAAGACATAGGTGGCAGGACTGCCTTTGAAAAGAGGAGAGAACTTCATCCCAAAGTAAGAAGACAGGGTAGGAAAAGTGCGGAGGAAAGTGGGTAGAGCTGTTTTAGGAAGATGAGGAACTCCACTCTGATCGGTCCTACTTTAGACAGTGAAGCAGGAAGGCAAGTTCATCACCTGAGAGCGAGGGTGGGATGAGGAGGTGGTGAAGATTTAAAGAACTGATTCCAACTAGTCATTTTGGAGCACAGGAGAGCAAGTTTCCTAGGATTGCAGGATATCAGAAAGTGGGGACTGCCCGGCTGAGACTACGGTCCTGCACTTAAAGTAGGGTTGGGAAGATGCCTCACTGTTTTTAATTGACCTTACTGAGCTGGGCGGGTGCAGGCACAGAGGAGGCGATAAAGATCAACTTTAGAATCTAAGCTGAGTAAGGAAATTAGGACATGAAAAGGAGTGAAAGAACATGAAAAATTGGTAGGATCCATTAGATCAGAAAATGGTTGGAGTGGAGATGCTAGAGTTAGGGTGCTAGAGGCGTACCATGTAGCAGTTGGAAAAGGCAATGTTGACAGTGAGAATTTCGAGGTGCATTGGCTGGTGATGACGAAGTCAAGAAACTAACTGGGAATGCCAGACTAAAGGGAGGTGAAGAGGAAATGGTTTGGGGAGTGAGGAGGGCAAGTATCTGAGATGCCAGGAGATTGGATAGATTATCTCTGTCATGTTATCACTAAGAACTGACACACATAGGGGAAGAAGACAGCCAGGAGCTAAGGTCCTCAGGAAGTGGGAGTGACTGGGAAGTTGGTTGATGACAGCAATAAGGAGGGTGTTCCTCGGAGGGGTTGATGAGTCTGATGGCATTCAAGCCAGTCTGTGGCTGGCATTCTTCCGGTCATCAGATGTGGAAAATAAGCAGAGAATTCTGTTTTTATTGACATGTAGTCAAAACACAAGTTCTCCCCCATTAGGAATATATTCAATAACACAAGGTATAAAGTTATAAATGCTCAGTGCATTATTTTCTTTTTTGATGACAACAGTATGAAATAGAATTCATCAGAGTTCCCGTGTTTGTGGTACACAAATCTACACATTTGTACCACACATAGTGGATACATCTGTGGGTGAACTTATATATTTTATGCATCAATAAATAATAAAATCAATAACCAAAGTGCAAATAATGTTATAGAAATATTTCAGAGAGTAAATTAATGAACAATTTAGGTCATTTTTCTTGGTTTGGTGATATTTATGGTATTTTTCAATTTTTAAAAATTTATAATTTTTTGATTTCTTGCTCATTCTAAATATTTATTTTCTTACCTATTCTTCTTCTTAAGGTCACCTAAATTGTATGAGTTTCAGGCACCACAAAACCAAGATCTTTCTTGGATAGGTCACAAATCTGGCCTAAGATTACTTGCAGTCAATTGAAAAAGGGAAAACTCACTAACCATATAACACATAGTTTTATATGGTTAAAAAAAGAATAGCAAAAGAGAAATACAACTGTGCTTTTTTTTTTTTTGAGGAAGATTAGCCCCGAGCTAACATCTGCTGCCAATCCTCCTCTTTTTGCTGAGGAAGACTGGCCCTGAGCTAACATCCGTGCCCATCTTCCTCTATTTTATATGTGGGACACCTGCCACAGCATGGCTTGCCAAGTGGTGCGTAGGTCCACACCCGGGATCCACACTGGCGATACCCCGGGCTGCCAAAGTGTGTGAACTTAACTGCTGTACCACTGGGCTGGCCTCAAAATACAACTATTCTTAATAGTAATGGTACACATTTATTCCTAGGTTTTAGATAGGAACGTTATCTAATGTAGTGGGCCCCATCTTCAAAATCAGCCTACAGAAAATACAACACATTTTATAGAGCCCTTTCTAATAGTGTCAGTCAATAGGGGCTTACAATGTAATTCAATGAGGGGGGAAATAAGATGAGGAGGTATGTACTGGTGCGGCCTTATCACACATTAGATTTCAAAATATCTGGAAATCTACAAAATGGATGGATTGGACTTGTTAAACACAATAGATTGAACACACGTGTATCTCTATGCCCTCCAGTAACTTCACTAAAATAAAAGAAAAATGATAAACCAGTAACAACAAAGAGGATGGCAGTTGAGAACAAAATTCTGGAAGACGGTAAACAGACAGACTTTAGCAGAGCAGAGAAAGGCGAATTCTAACACCTGCAAGAGACAAAGCAAGTAAGAAGTAATCCTTTTTGTCCTGAATAACACTGAAGAAAGCTCAGAAACTGGAGGCAGCAGCATACACCTCTGAAGGAGAGCAAAGGATGGGGGTATAAACAGAAACATTAGTTGAAAATCCGCAAAAGAAACAGTCAGATTCTCAAGTCCTGTCTGCAAGGCCCAGCAGAAGGAGGCTGCCTCCCCTGATCCTGGCAGAGGCCTGGAAGGTCACACTCTGCAGATGGGGGATCACAATGTACTGAACTTGAGCACACCAGGCATACTGAGCACGGGGACTGAGTGAAACCTGTATATGGAGTAATGAGACCCTCCCAACCCCCTTCCCTAGTTGGCATCTGGAACAGTTGGTAACTGGCAACATAGGCAGAAACACAGTTTCTCTCAGGGAAACTCACCTGGCCAAAGGAAAGGCCCCATAGAGGCTTCCAGAAAATGCCTGTGGCCAAACACCAGCCCCCTAAATGAGAAGCACCTGTCAACAAGCTCTGCTTTTTTTCACAGAAGAGCAGCCAGTCAGCTTTTCAGGGCTTCAGTCTTAAATATGAATGAACAGCAGACTGAGGAGGAAATCCTCTAGATGAAGACTAAAACAATCAAAAAGCAAAAAAGGAACATATAGGTGAGAAACACAGTGCAGGACCAGCAGAAGACAAGGGAAAGACATTTCCTTAGGGAGAGAAAAGATGATGGATCTGTGACCTAAGAACAGGATGCTATGGAAAAAGAACATTTAGACAGTAAGAAGCAGCTCTCAGAAAAAAATAGTGGCAGGAACAGGAAATTCAAAGGAAAGATTGGCGTATAAAGTGGCGGAAATTTCACTGAAAGTAGAATAATGTGCCAAAGAGATGGAAACTAGGAGAGAAAAGATTAAAAGTTTACTGGAGAACTCCCAGAAGTCCAACATTTATTTAACAGGAGTTCCAGAAAGAGAACAGATAAACTGGAAAGGAAGACCTATCAAAGACATCAGATAAGGAAATTTCCCAACTGAAAGGCAGATGGCAGATTGAAAGGGCCCACCGAGTGCCTAACATAATAATGAAAAAGACCAAATCAGGGCAAATCTTCAAGACATTTCAGAAGATCTGGGTAAGAAGATCCAAAAACTTCCAGAGAGAAAGGAATCAGAATATCATTGGGTTTCTCAACAGAACTCCACAAACTAGAAAACAACATAGTGATGCATTCAAAATTATGAAGGAAAATGATTTCTAGCCTAGAGTGCTGTGTCCCACCAGACGATGAATTAAGTGTGGAGATTAATTAAACACGTTTTCCAAATGCAAGGTCTCCAGGAACGTATGATCCTATCTCCAGAATATACTGAGGAGGCACTCCACTAAAATGAGGGGAAAAAACAAGAAAAAGGACAACATGGGATTCAGGAAATGAGGAGTCTGCACAAGAAATGATTCCTAAGACGTGAGGGAAGCATAATCTCAGGATGACCAGAGAGCCCCGAGCCTTAAAATCAATCCAGGATAGAGAGGGGAATGGAGGGCTGCAGGAGAGACGTCTCCAAGGAAAAGAGCAACAGAAGTGACATTACCCGACATGGTTAACTGCATTGAGAGGAGGAAACTTGGAGTATAAATTTGTGACTGGTCTATAGAAAAATACTAGGCCAACGATTAAAAAAACAAGGCAAGCTTGAACTCCAGGAAAAAGAAATAGTTGTGCAACAAGGAAAAACAGGTAAAAAAAAGTCATTACAGTACACTGCATGGCTCGGCTGTGAACAACACGTGCATGGTCATAACACAATGAACACTGAGTTTTATTGAATAAAAATCTTGATGTAAATATAGTAGGAGTTTAGGAATAAGAAAAGCGTATATGTAGCTAGTGTATGAGAGCTAAATTTTCTTCTATATTAGGAAGTCACTAAAGGACATTTAAAAATGGAAAAAATCAAGAAGTAGAAGAGTAGATAAGGACATTTAAAAATTAAATATGAAGCTCTGTATTAGCAGAAATAGTTAAGAGTTCAAAGGTCCAGGAGGAGGTTTGGGAGTGAGAAGGGGCTTGCTGGCTCTCGTTATAGTCTTTGTGGAACTAAAGTATTTAACTTTTAAAACTATGTACATCTATTATTCTCCTTTTAGATGGTGAATTGGATATGCTACAGAGATATTTGCATTGAAGGCAAAATGGCTATTTCTCAATATCCTATTATTTATGTCAACACATACGAATAGGATATTTCACACCATAGCTAATCCATTGCCTGGAAAACATTAAGTCTTAACATTTAGAATAAATTTCACTCTGAGACATTAAAATGAATCTCTTCATTTATTTTGTCAGCATAATCATATCTCTCTTTATTATTTAGGGCAAGTGGGTCACCAAAATTAGTTATTTTAGACTGATTCAGAGGTTCTCAACTGGGCAGGATTTTGCCCCCAAGTAACATTTGACATAGTCACAACTGGAATTGGGGGCAGCTACTGGTACCGAGGGGGTAGAAGCTAAGGATGCTGCTAAACATCCTACAATGGACAGGACAACCCTCCAAACAAAGGAGTATCCAGTCCCCAATGTCAATAGTGCTGCAGTTGAGAAACCAAGCTCCGAGTCTCTGAGGATTATTTCATCAGAACGCTCTACATAAAGATTGATGATATGCAAACATTTTGCAATTGAGGACTGACTCAGATAAATATCTTGGTGCAATGTTGGAAGCTGTCTGGCTGTGAAATATCTCTTTGGGAATATTGAGAATGGTAAGGTAAAGACAAAAGTTATAATAAATGATAATAATACAAAGTGCTTTGTACCTCAATAATCTCTTTCATCCATGGTTCCTAGGGCACTTTATAGAGTAATAACTACTCTAGTACTCACATACTACCTTTTATCTCAGGCACTTTCACAACACTCACAATGCAGGAAGTATTATTATCCCCATTTTATATGTAAGTAAACAGAGGCACAAATGTTGAGCAACTTGTCCAAAGCCACACAAGTCAGTAGTAGCCAAAATTCCTGACTCAGAGCCTGTTAATACTAAGAAAACTAGTCTAAGAGACACAGTGATAAATTTATGTGGCATCAGTGTTATCCTAGTTCATTCAAAGTCTATCATTTTCCAGTTTATATTGTGTATTCAGTACCTTATCCTTTTTGCCTGCCTCCCTGCAACCTCCCACTTCTTATCGACCCTGGACTCTAACTAATTGATATCCTATTAATAAAAGGACTATATTTGGGGCCAGCCTGGTGGTGCAGCAGTTCTGTTTCAGAGTCCTGGGGTTCACCGGTTCAGATCCCAGGTGCGAACGTATGAACTGCTTGGCAAGCCATGCTTTGGTAGGCGTCCCATATATAAAGTAGAGGAAGATGGGCACGGATGTTAGCTCAGAGCCAGTCTTCCTCAGCAAAAAGAGGAGGATTGGTGGCAGATGTTAGCTCGGGCTAATCTTCTTCTTCTTCAAAAAAGGACTGTATTTACGGAGTACTTTCCTTGAACCAAGCACACAACATGCAGTGTCAATTCTTACAACAGCTTAAAAATAATATGCCATTATTGCTGATTTTTATAGTAAAGAAAGCTGCGTTTCAGAGAATTTAAACAAGACCAAGATCTTTCTGGTACTAATATGTTTGTGTCCAGGCAGAATACATCCTTTTTTTCACTATCTCCTGCAGCCCCTCCAAGCATGTTACTGTGAAGCTTTTTAATGTCCAACCCTCCCTTCCCCTCTTAAAACTCAAAAAACAAAACACTGAGTCTGAATTGAGGGTTTTCAGGTGGCGCTCCCACGTGGGTACCAGCCAGGCTCACCCTTTTAAATCTATCCCCAAGGAAGGCCTTTACTCTTCTAAGAATTTTTCCAGAGCTCTCTCCCAGTTACCCACATGTTCACCCCAAGAACCAGACCAAAGACCAGAACTGCATTACTTTCCCTCTAAGAAATAAATAGCACGTGAATCACTTTCTCCTGTTCTCATTCCTGTCGCAGGCACACAGTGCACGCCCACCAGGCGCCACCTGGATGAAACAGGAATACTAAGTAGGAAGAAAGATTTGTTAGGTAAGAGTGTGACTCAGGGCTCGCCTACTTTTCACAAAACAGTGACCTGGCATTTGTACATTTGTGCCCTACAACAATGATGTGCCCGGCATACCCGGACAGAGTGGGGTCAATCCTTCAGGTGTCTATCAGTGGCAGCCCACCCAGCCCCCTCCAGAAATCTTAGATGACTTGCAGCTCTGGGTAAGACTTACCCTAGGGCGTGTTAAGGATGGAGAAACAGACAAGCACCGCCCCAGCTCATATCTACTCAGCATCAGCGCAGCTTTAGAACTTCGGGAGGGAGCTTTGCTGCTAAATTCACTGTCTGCAAAGAGGAGGTGGAGAGACAGGGTTAAGAGGAAAACTCCAAATACGATTGGGATGCAATACAACACACTGTGGAAGTGTTTTAAATTTTCTCCTCCAAGGCTAAGATAATAGTAGCCCCGTAATAATTCACTGATCATTTAAGCCCCTCCTCTGAGCCGACCCTTTCACCAGAAGACCACAGACTTTTCTTAGAAGGAGGATGCTGGGTTTATTTCAATTCTTTCTGTTCTCCTGCCTGCCACCCTAGAGCATCTGAAAAGGGGTCAGCGACGAGAAAAGGGACGCGCGTGTGTCTTCCCATCCTGGCTAGTCTGGCCCTGAATCATCGCAAGTGGATGGTACTTCCCCACCAAGAATGTGCCTTGTACTTAAAAGGAAGAGTGGCGGGAGCCGCGAGAGGCGGAGAAGAAGCGCGGGCCGAGGGCGCGCAGGGCCGCTCCCGCCCCGGGGTCAGAGGCGCCGCCACGCCACCGGCCGCGGGGCCGCGAGCGCAGGAATGTGCGGGCTGGCGGGCGGGTTCGGGGCGGGCGGGGGCGGCGGCGCCGCGCACCTGAGCGCCGGGGGCGGGGCTGCAGCGGGCACGCCCTCCCGCGCGCCGCGCCCCTCGCGCCCGCCTCGGCCCTTTCCGCCCGCGCTTCGGCGCCGCTCGGCTCCCCTCCGCGCGCGCGCGCCCTCCCTCTCGCCGTCTCGCCTCCCTCGCTCCCTCCCAGCCCGGGAGAGCCGCGAGCTCGAGCCCCGAGGCTGCTGGCGCTGCTGTGTCCCGCGCGGCCGCGGCGGCTCACCTGGGCGCCCGCTCCCGGCCCCGCGCCTTCCCCCACCTCCTCCCAGGTAAGCGGCTGCCCTGGCCGCCGGGCTCACGCGCGCCCGTCCCTCCGCTCCCGGGACAGCGGGGGTCCTCCGGAGTCCGGCCGCCTCCTCGGGCAGGCTAGGGGCTCGGCGCCTCGCCCGGGCCTGGGGGCGGGGACGGGGACCCCGGGCCGGCGCGGGCCGGAGCGAGGGGAGGGCGCTGCGACGGGCCGACAGGTGGCGGGGTCTGGCCCTGGTCCCCCGAGCGCCGCAGGCGCTGACTCTGGTGGGGATGGGGCGGGCGGGCCGGGGGAGGGGTCAGGCCGTCTCTCCTCCCCTCTAGGGGCGGCGACCGTCGGGCCCGCCGTGTAGGTGCGTCGGAGAAACTCTGCGGGGTGGGGACTCGGCGGTCGCGGCTGGCGGGGACCAGCGGGCGCGTCGGGGGGCTCGGAGGGGCGCGGCGGCGGGGCAGACCTCGGGCCGGCCGGGGACCTGACGCCTCCTTCCCCCGCCCCCTTTTGTGTTTCCCCGCAGAGCGGCCGCCGGGAGAGCCGCGACCGCCCCCGCGGCGGGCTCGTCCCCTCGCATCCTCCGGGCCGCGGGCAGGAAGAGGCGGCGGCGGCCGCAGGGCAGAGCCGGCCGGCCCCGTTGGGAATATGGCGACCGGTGGCTACCGGGCGGGCAGCGGCGGCGGCGGCAGCACCACCGACTTCCTGGAGGAGTGGAAGGCCAAGCGCGAGAAGATGCGCGCCAAGCAGAACCCCGCGGGCGCGGCCGCCCCGGGCGGCGGCGGCGGCGGCGGCGACGCGGCCGGGAAGCCCCCGGCTGGGGCTCTGGGTACCTCGGCGGCCGCCGCGGCCAACGAGCTCAACAACAACCTCGCGGGCGGCGCGGCCGCACCTGCCGGCTCCGGGCCCGGGGGCGTGAACTGCGCCGGCGGCCCCGCGGCGCTGACCCGGGTGGGCCCCGGCCCGCGGCGCCCCGAGGACGAGCCCCCCTCCGCTGCCGCCGCCGCCGCCGCGGGGGCCCCGCCGGCCCGGGGCGATCCGGAGGAGCGGGACGGCGCCCCGGACAAGGGCAAGAGCTCGGGCCCCAGCGCCAGGAAAGGCAAGGGGCAGATCGAGAAGAGGAAGCTGCGGGAGAAGCGGCGCTCCACCGGCGTGGTCAACATCCCCGCCGCAGAGGTGAGCGCGGGGGCGCGGCCGCCGCCGCTTCCTCCCCGAGCGCCCGGGCCCGGGCCGCGCGTTCCCGCTCCAGCTGGTCCTTCGCATCCTTGCCCCGGGCTTGGTGGGCAGGGGCTGAGGGGTTTACTGCCGACAAATGCTTCCTGGGAGAAGTTCCCCAAACCCAAAGTGGGACACATGCCTTTTAGGCTTCCTGGCTAAGGTCTCAGCCCCAGGATCCTCCTCCTGAGTGGTGCAAAGACCGCTGGTGGCTCCCGAACTTGGCCATCTAGACTTGTTCGTCTGTGCCTGCTTCATCAGTTAGAAAAATTGATCGATGGTGCTGACGACGTGCTCTATTTAGTTTCCCACGTGTCCGTCTGAAGTTATCAGATTGTTTCTCTCCTCTTCTCTGTAATAGTGTTTAACAGCACCTGTGAGGAAAACGTGGCCTTAGCACTATCCAGGACAGCTTTATCTTTTTATCTCTCATTGAACCCCAGATGAGTCTATCCAAATGAGCGGATGCACTGTTTCATGTGTAAACTAGCTTTGTAAATGGCGCTCTGCAACACACGCACGCACACTTTTTCTGAGTGATATTTAGGACAATAGGAACGCTGGAGCTCCCTACAGTTGTTTTTGCTGAGATGGTCTCCCATTTAAGTATTTGGCTATGTGTGTTCTGGAGAACGTTTGTGGTAGAGTTGGTTTTGTGTGTGTGGTTTTTTTTTTTTTCCTTTTGTGTCTTCAGCAGTTTCAAAACATTTCTGCAGGCAGCAACATCTTCCCATTAGAGTGACTGGTGAAACAATTTTGCTTACCGCACCTCTCTCTACCCTCAACAAAACAATCCTAAACCAGTTTTGGTTGCTTTAATAGTAGCTCACTGGTTTGGGGAATTAATTCAGCAACGTTGTTTCACCCAAACTAGTTGCATCTTTTTTTCATTGGCTCTTTAGGATTTAACTTTTTTTTTTACTCTTGGCCTTCTAATTTATTCAACTTTGACACCCAGTAAATAATTAATAAGGATTTACTAACTTTAATTTCGGCTTACATAAAAGCAATTGGAGTAAGTTAGGGTGTATTTCAAACATACCCACATTTTTAAGTCTTAATGTGAGTTTCATACCTGGGAAGTCAGTGTTTGTCTTTGAAGGGTGTATTTTTATGAGTGTTGCAGAGAGATTTTTCTCAGCCAGCAAAACTGTGCTCTGTGGTTTGCTACTTGCACAAAAGATCTGTTATTCATTAAATTGCTTTAAAAGGAATTCGTAAGAGTGGTAATCAAATTTCTAGGATTTTTTTTAGTTAAAAATATGAAGATTGAGGGGAAACTGAAGACAAGGCATTGGAAAAGCTACATTCCTCAACTTTATTTTTAAAAGTAGCTGATGGTCCAAATAAAAGAATTTGTCATTTTCAATCTTTTCCTCATTGTTCATCTGTTAGGGGTCTTATTTTGGGAAATATCTTGGCAGATGTTAAACTTCATTTTTTGTTTGGCTGCTTGTGCTAAAATTGTTACTTCTCAAGTACTTTTTTTTGATTTTGTTTTTTAACAAGGATAATGTTTACTGGGGGAAATAAGTGTGGCATATCTTGTGAGATCCTAAGAGACATCCTTTGTTAATACTCCTGCTTTGGGTAAGGGAACATAGTGCCGAGAATGTAGATGCCTCCCCACTACAATTGAGCCTAATACTCTGGAATGTTTTCCGTTTGGGTGTTGGCAACTCCTAAATTTAATCTTCCTTAAAAACAAACAACCCAGGGTACCATTTTTTGTCTGTGGAATTTGAACCTTTTTTATTGAATAGGGAATTGAGGATTGCTTTCTTTCTGTGGTAACGGTGGCCGTATCTGTTTCTTGCCACAGGATCCAGCGAAAGTGGTAACGTTTTAGCACAGTCCCTAGTTAGCAGGCATACTTGAGTGCCTCCTCCCCATATATTCAGTTTTTTAAAAACAATTTAAGTCTTTCAGATTATCTTAATAATGGTAAAACATGTAACAGAACTTTACAGGTGAACCATTTTCATTTCTTTAGGTTGTTACTTTCTTAGAATTGGGTGTGATTCACTTTTCTTAGTAGTTTCAACATTGTAATGCCAGTTGCTCTGGAGTTTCTTGTGTAATACAACTTCGTGCTCCTGCTTTAAAAATTCATATAGTATTTTACAATATTTTCAAGTATGAAAATTGTAAAAGCAGAAAAGCACCAATCTGTCAATATTCAAAAGGAGACTTTTATGTATAATATTAAGACTCTTATTTTCAGGCAGTGTTCCTAACCAAGTTTATAGTAGATTAGTATGTATCTTGTATGCAAAGAGCCTATTTTGTTGGTTGATAAACATTTGGTTCTTTCAAGAAATATTTATTAAACATCATTGTGTCACATTCATTGTGCCGTTCCTGATTTTGCTAATCACGGAGTGTTATACAGTTGTTCTAAAGGTACCTGACAGCAGCAAAAGATATCAGAAGCAGCTAGCAGGTAGGTTAGCAAGGAAGCAGGTCAGAAACTGAAAGTGGTAGATGGGAGTGGGATACTGGATGTGTTGACTGTAATAAAAAGTGCGGATATACAGATGCTCATTAGTGAGTTAAACTTCAGTTCTTATTTACTAATTTAGATATTTTTTAAGCTTTTTTCTAAATTTTTACTTTTCTTATTTTTTTGGAGTAAGAGCCCAACTTGGTTAATTTGTGTGGGACATACTTCCTGCCAGTAATTTTTGTATACGTTTATTAGATCAAATGTTCATTACATGTCTGTGTTTAAGGCACTATCATAAGCACTGTGGAGAAGACAAGCAGAATAAGGCAGTGTATATTGTCAAGGAGCAAGACTAATCTAGGAAGAAGAATAAGGCATAATTATACGAGAAAACTTAAGTACTGATTTAACAGTTTAAAAGTCATCTTAATGCAGCATGTAGCTAATTGTTTATTAGCAATATTGTGTATTTAAGGGGGAGAGATGATTGGGCTGAGAGAAGCTATTGAGGATGAGGGTCTTGAGCTGAGACTCATTTCTATACCTATGTATTTATACACATGTTCACACACATTTGACAGTCAGAGTGCAGTGGTTCTTATCTGTGGCAGCACATTAATATCATGTGAGGATCTTACGAAAATGCTCCGTCATGCTGATTACTTGCCCTCTCCCTTCCTGACCCCCTTCTGATTTAATGGGGTCTGGGATGGATCCAAGGTGTGAATAGTTTGATAAGTTTCCACGTGATTCTAATGCGAGTCAGGGTTGAGAACTGCCGGGCTGCACTCTGGGGATGCAGAAATGAATAGGACACAGGCCTTGCCCACACAGTGCATTCAAGTAGTATGAGCAAATGTAAGAACCGTGTTAAATACAGCCCATTTCCTGAGCAGGGTACCCACCTCTAGGAGGAAAGGGATAGTTGAGGAGGGCTTCCGAGACAGGGCCAGCTGTTTCCAGAGTGCTTGTGAAGTTACTGCCGTTGAGTAGGCTTGCATGATGGATTAGCAGAGATGCTTACCGTAGAAAATGTAATCTTTCAATAGGTAGAGGTGAAATGATGCTGCAGTTTTGATTTAAATATAAAAGTTAACATATATTGAAACTTACTGTTTTCATAGTGGCTGGCGAAAGTGCTTTATGTGCTGTCTTAATGCTCACAGCAGTCCCGTGTGGTAGTTACAGGTGCTCTTTGTCCCCATTTCTGGAGAAAATGGAGGCTTAGAGAGAGTGACTCAAGATCACATGGAAAGTGAATAATTGTAGAGCAGTATTTGAAGCGTTTTTGCGTATTTGTGCATCTAGGGAGGGGAGTTTTTAAGAATTAACCAACCTTGCATTATTTATTTCCCTAGATTTTTTCCTATAACTTCTGAAAAGGAAAAATGGTGAAAGTATGGAATTGAATAGAAATTAAGATCAGATTTGTGGGCTCAGAGATTGCTTCTGACCCTCTAATCTATAGTTTGCTTGGCAAAATCTTAAGCACCAGGCCATCAGCGAAATAGAAATCTGTTTTGGCCAGCAGTCAGAAATGTGGATCTGTGATTTTACTGAAGTGATATGTTGTTTTCCTGTCAAGATTGGGTTATGACACCCACTCCGTGGTTTGAAGGAGCACTTAATGTATAGAAAGCACTTTTAAGTGAAGACAGTTTAAGTTATAATTATTCAGCATGTTTACTGACCATTATGTAGGACAAGTTACACTTAGTAAATCTTATAAATCCAGGTAGATTGAGAAATCCCTTTTGGTATGCCCATTATATTCCAGACTGTCTACCTGTCTATGTGATGAGTCAGGAGAGGAACTAACAGTGACTCAGAGTTGGGAGAAAATTGGGCTTGTGAATAGGGTAGATATGCCGTAAGCACTGAGGCTCCTTAATAAGATATTAAGCCCAAGTTTGCTAAATGTTTGAGCTCGTTGATAAAGTAAATTGAAATTTTAATATCAGGATTTGTAGTGAGTTGTCTAAGGTGGAATGCTTTTTTCGTAAAAATAATAATTATGTAATTAAAGTAGATGACGTTTATGGTGTTCTTATTAAGTGCCAGGCACTGTTGTAAGCAGTTTACATATACATACAGTGCATTTAATTCTTGCCACAACCCTATGAAACAATGAGCAGAGGGTCAGCTCCTTTCTTGCCTGAGGTCACATGTGGGTTAGGAAGCAGAGTAGAGAGAGTCTGCCTTCAAAGCCTGGTGGTTAAGAGCCATCCTGTTATATTCAGTATATTATGTACTGTGTACCTAGTTTAAGAAATACAAAGATTGTTTTAGTAGTAAAATAGAAGTGCTAATATATTACTGTAGAATTTGAAAATAGCTGTATTATGAAAGGTAGATGAAGTGAGACTTACTGGAAAAATTTGAGGGCAAATAAACGTATAAACAGTGGCATTTAATTCCTTATTTAAAATCATTATCAAGTTATTTATATATATATTTTTTATTTCTGTATTGGTTTTTAGCACCGGTGATATAGACCAGAAAATAATTATACCATTTAATAGTAGTGCAGATATAATGTTTTAGAAGTTTAAAATTATTGGCAAATGCTGGAGTTTGAAATTTTTTAAGTGCTTTTTTCCTTTTTAAAAATTGAGATATAATTCACATGCCATAAAATTCACCCTTTTAAAGTATATAGTTCAGTGGTTTACAGGATCTTCACAAAGTTGTGCTCTTGAGTGCTTTTATGTTTGCTTCTTAATTTTTCATTATGTTCCTGGAACCTGTAGGACCTCAATTTTAGCTCCCCATTCAGTAAGGTGCAACAGTAGTCAAACCATGAGAAGTTATTAAGATAATTTGGTACCATCTTTTCCTGCATTTCACAGAGAAAAGGAAATTTTGGTAGAATCTCCTGAGTTTTAAGTTTCTTAAAACTTGAATGTCTACTACCATTTGTTTGTACTGGAGTTTAGTTTGAAGTATTTAAATGAATGTAATATTTTCAGTTTATTTAAAATTTCACATATCTTTCATGGAGATCTGCAAAGCTCTTCTATCTAAACATTTGGCAGCTTTGATTCAGAGTGAAAATGGAGTTGCAGACCACCTACAGCCTTAATCCTATTACTTCAATCAGCGTTCCAAAAGATGTGGCTGGGCGTGGGGGACCACCTGTGCCAGTGTCGCCTGTGTTGTTTATTTAAAATGCATTTCTAGGATCCACCTGAGTCTGGGGTGGGGCAGGGTTACCTGCATCTGCATTTTAACATGTTCCTGAGTGATTCTTGTGCACATTAAAGTTAGGGAAGAACTGACTTTAAATGCCCTGTACTGGTTTACTGATGTGTCAAATGAAATTGATAGTGATTATCTAACAGGATTGTTATGGAATCAAAATAATGCTTGTGAAAATGTTCTAAAAATGGCCAATGATAAATTATAGTTGTTGTGTAGGTTGCATTGATAACTGGTTGTTGATGTCTAATGGAAATTTCTTAGATTTTAAACATTCTCATTTTTTTCCTAATTAAAAGCGTCATAGATATTTTAACAGACAGGTTGAGATACTTGGAAATTCAAAACACCTTAAACATTAATGTAATGTCATATATTTAGTGCAAAATGTTGTGTCTGCCTTGCTTGTCCAGAATTTGTTAGAGGCCTAGATTACAGAAAAAAAAAACTTGTAACACTTAATGTGTAATTTGAACTTTACTTTTGCTCATTTTTTGTTTTTACGTATCTTTAAGGGAAAATATATAATTATGTTTATAAGTGTATTTAATAGGTTGCATTTCAAACTCTTAAAACAGGTTTTGTCCATCTTATCAAAATATTCTCAAGTATGAGACCTTTTTCCTTTTGTTTCCTATCAATTATTAGACCTGTTGGTGTCCTTGGCTAGCCAATTGATGATTAATATATTTGGTTATTGATGAGGCACCTTTCAGTTTAAATCTTAGCTTTTTGTGTTTATAGCCATATACCTCCTGGTATAGAATCGAGTCTCAGGCATCTGTTACATTCCCCTTAGGTTACTCAAAAATATACTAGGCACCATGTCTGAAGGAAATTGTAAGAATAATTTCTAAAAGCAAAATTATGTACTTTGGAGGTAGAAACAGCTTGAATGAATTCAAAACTTAGCATGTGAATTTGCTAATAAACATTTGTGATAGTCTTTTGAAATTTCCTTTATCAAATTTTTATGGTCACAGTGTAGTTTTCAGTAGTAGTCTCATTTGTCTTATACAGTTGAATTTAAAGGAAAAGTTCTGTTGTATTCTGAAAGTGATTATTTTGTTAGGGTTTTGCTAAAATGAGTGGAAAGGAGAGAATTTATGTTGTAGATTACAATTCTGTGATAGCTAAAAAATTTTTTGTAGGTTTCTATATAAACTCTAGGGGACTAACTGAATAAGATAAATAAAAGTAATAAAATACAGTTTGAAATACAGAATGAAAACATGTTTTGTAATAAAATTAACTTTAAAAGATACCATTTAATATTAGCCTTATCTTTGGGCATGTAAGTGAACTACTTAATCTTATTTGAGGCATTTGCAGGTTATATAAAGTGTGAAAAAATTTCCTATTACTTTTGGAATTTCTTGCAGAATATTTTTAGTAATATTTAAAAAGAATGGGAATCTCAGTTATGAAGAACAAAGTTAATATTCAGAAGATGGTACTTGAGGAATATGAATAAAAAGTAAGATTATATTAGTTGAAACATTCAAAGAAGTTACTTTAGGTTTCAAATTCTTGACAAGACTTCTTGATATCCTATAATGCAAGCAAAAGTTGATCCAAACCAAATTTATATAATCTTAGATTAATTTTTTTCTGCTGGTAAACGTAGTAAGTTTAAAAAAAAAAAAAAAAAGTAACGTCTTCATTGTAGTTCCCTTGTGGAAATACAAGAAAAGATAGAGAAAATTATCACCTGTTATCTTAGACATGTTAATATTTGTTTCTAATCCTTCTTCTGTGTAGCTACATAAAAAAAATGGAACCACACTGTACAGATTTGTGTATTTATTCACTGTGAGTATTTTTATGGTGTTATTACTTAAAAAATAAAAATGGACTTTTTTTTTGTTGTGGTAAAATACCCATTACATAAAGTTTACCATGTTAACCAGTTTGAAGTGTGCAGTTCAGTGGCATTGAATACATTCACGTTGTTGGGCAACCATCGCCACTCTCCATGCCTGTAACTCCCTCACCTAGTAAAACTGAAACTGTACCTGTTACGCAGTAACTCTCCGTCCTCCCCTGCTCCTGACGACCACCATTGTACTTTGTCTTTAGGGCTGGATATGTTTGTGTAATATGGGAGTGGACCCTATTACTACTCTGCCCTATTTAGCTTTCTGATTGGCAGATAAGTTGTCTGAAGATAAACAGCTATTTATTTCTTTTCATATATTGTGTTTCCTGAAACAATCTTCAAGAAAAGTGTTTGGGTCCTTCAAAGAGTCTCTTAGGTACTAGAACTTTCAGATAATTGTGAATGATGCCTAGAGGTGTTTTTTTTTTTTAAACTTTCTCTGTAGCCTTTGATTTTGGTGGGAAATTGGTGATCAGAGCTGCAGTAATTATAAGTGTGAGTAAGCTGTACCTCAACATACAAGTTATTAAAACTGAGCATGGTATGCAAAATCAGACAATAAACACCACAGGGCATATGAAAAAATAGAGTTGAGTGCATGACGCTCAAAACCTCTTGTCAGTGATATATAAAAAGATAGAAACCTGATAAAGACCAGCACAATAGCCTATGTTGAATGGTTAAGAAATACATAAGTACTGCATTATATATGAGACTTTACCTTGAAATAGACCTGAGGTTTGGTTGTAGAAGTGGGTGTCACAGGGTCGCAGCTTGTGGGGTGGTGGAAGAAGAGGTATCTGAAAGTGGACTGAAAGCATAACACTAGACATGGGTGTGGGTGGCTTACAAGAGGTGCTGTAACACAAGTTACCTGGCAGATGTTTGAGATGTGTTCATTTTGTGTATTTTTGTATGGCTGGGTTGCATTTTCTGTGGTTGCTTAGGATTTCTTGCAGTTGCTCATAAACATGGGAAATTTATGTTATGCTCAGCATGCTCCCAAACGTATCAGTTGCATTGGACCAAATGCAGTTTTCTAAATGAATGTACAGTATGTATTTACCCATACATGTCTATCTATCTGTATAGCTGTATCTATTTCACATCCACGCCCATCTATCCAAAATATGTAAAACAGTGTCTCGGGAAGCTCAGTCCAAGTAATGAGATGGAGAAAGATCTAGGGAGCAGACAGTGACTAGAGATGAGCATACTCAGGAGAATACTCAGAGTGATTGCTAGGGAGTGGTGGTAGAAAAAGGAAAGAATGGATGGATTTGAGAGGTATTTCATTGGTATTAGAAAATTACATAACAGAATGTTTTTGAGCTGGAAAAGTCTTTCGAGATCATCTAGTTCATTATAAAAAAGTATTAACTTGATTTTCCCAGATTACTTTTCTCTCAAAACTTAAGTTGTATTTCAACCTCAGTCTTCTTACCTCTAGTTGAGTATGGCATTCCTCCCCCCTGGGCTAACTCTATCCTCATTCCTGTCCGGAATCGTGCTTATTTTATTCCTTGTTTCTTAAACACTCAGCCTTTCCCTCTTGGTTCATCAGAAATGTTCCTTTCTGCTTCGCCTTCAACTTACTTTTCTTTCCTTAATTTCTCAACTTAAAGGCATTGTTTTCACTTGTTAACTCCCATTTCACTCTTCAGTTCCTATTACTTTATTGAAATTGATCTCTCCAAGACTGCTTGTGACTGGTTAATTGCCCGATGTGACAGCTTCTTTTTTGTTTTCATCCTGTTCGACCTCTCTGTAGCATTTGCCCTTGTCACTCCTCTCTTTGGATGCTGCAGCGTTTCTGTTAGGGTTTTTTTTAGTTGTTTTACTCAGAAATATTTGAGTGCCTGCTGTGTGCCCCAGGCTCAGGGCTAGAGGATACAGAGAATTATGTACTCACCTGGCTTTAAGGAACTTCCAGTCTTCTCTCAGGGAAAAAGATAATGACTTAGTTCAGGCTGCTATAACAGTACCATAGACTGGGTGGTTTATAAACAACAGAAAGTTATTTCTCACAGTTCTGGAGGCTGAGAAGTCCAAGATGAAGGTGGGAGCAGAGCCGGTGTCTGGTGGGGGCTGCTTCCTGATCGACACTGTTCTCACGTGGTGGAAGGGAGGAGAGAGCTCTCTGGGGTCTCTTTTATCAGAGCACTAATCCCATTCATGAGGGGTCCACTCTCATGACCTAATCTCCTCCCAAAGGCCCCACCTTCTAATACTATCACATTGGGGGTTAGGCTCTCAATGTAGGAATTTAGGGGAGACAGATGTTCAGTCCTTAACAGATAACAACTATTTACAATTTGGTGTAGTAAGAACTGTGATGGAGAAAAGAACAAAGTGTTGAACCTAACTCAGAAAAGGGTGCCACCAGTTACGTGAGGGCCTCAAGGAGGGCTTTACGTTAAGATGAAGCAGTATTAAGCCCTAGGTTGCCTGGTGGTCTAGTGGTTATGATTTGGCACTCTCACTGCCGGCACCCGGGTTCACCTCCTGGTCAGGGAACCACACTAACCCTGTGTTAGTTGTCATACTGTGCTGGTTGTGAGTTGCTATGGTGCTGAAAGCTGTGCCACTGGGATTTCAAATACCAGCAGGGTCACCCATGGTGGACAGGTTTCAGTGGAGTCTTACAGACCAAGACAGACTAGGAGGAAGGACCTGGCCACCCACTTCCAAAAAAATTGGCCCTGAAAACCCTGTGAATAGCAGTGGAGCATTGTCGGGTAAAATGAAGGGAGGTGAGAGGATTCCGCAGAAAGCCTGGGCAAGGTTCTGCTCTGCTGTACACAGGGGCGCTAGGGGTTGGGATTGACTGGTGACTGGATGGCACTAATGACAACTTGACTGATAAGGATTTCCCAAGCTGGGGTGGAGGGGGAGCAACAGAGCATAGAAACATTCTGGATAGAGCAAACAGCATGTGTGAAGGCACAGAGCCAGGAAATGATAGCATTATGTTGCATGTCTACTGTATGTCCATCACTGCTAGGGGCTTTCCATGCATTATTTCTAATCTTTATGTTAACTCACAAGGTAGGTTTTTTTTTCTATTCTTCATTTTACAAGATGAGGAAATTGAGCCTCAAAGAAGTTGTGACTTGCCCAAAGGCCATGCTAGCAGAATTTGGATTTGACTCCAGGTTTGTGTGGGTGCCAGTACCCACACATTGGTTTTCATTGTTGGAAAGAGGGAGGGATATGTTCTAACAGAGGAAACTTTGATGTGCGGAGAATTCATGGTGCAGAGTAAATGGAGAACAGCTGAAGAGGACTGATACGGACCAATTGTGATGGATCTGAATGTCATGCCAAGGAATTCAGACTTTATTCTGTGTTCTTTGTTAGTATTGTTGGCTGGGCATTTCCTTCCTCTGTCCATACCTGTTTATACAATAACTCTGACAGCTTCTGGAATGGAAAAAGTTTCGCCTGTGTGATTTGAAGTCATTAAGAGGATTTTCTTGCCACAACTAGAAGGACCTGCAACTGAGATATACAACTATGTACCAGGGGGATTTGGGGGAGATAAAGCAGGAAAAAAAAAAAAAAAAAAAAGAGGATTTTCTTGTTCAGAGACAGGTATCTACTCAACAGTAAACAATACAAAATCCTGTAAAAATGATGTGCATATAATAGAATAAATAAACCCAAATTTCCACATGGGTTAAAAAGAAACAAGAGGATTGGCTCTAAACAAAGTTGTATCAAGTGATTCTTTTTGTTACAAAAATACTTGTGTGCTGAAAGCTTTGGGAATGACTTGCGAGAGCAGGATGGGGTGGTGCTGGGAGGCTCTGGTGGGATTAAATGGCCAGATTCTGTTCTGAGTGGAACCATAGAGAAGCTTATAGCTTAATGTTGTCCCTAGGTTTAGACTTTGCCCTGTACTCAATGTAAAAGCAGGTGTTCATTCCATTCTCAGATTCTTCTAGTTCATCTTGGAATACAGGTGCTAAAGGATGGGCATTGCCTTGAATCTTTTCCCACATATTATTTGCTCAACTTCTACAAATGTTCCCTCCTCCCTCCCTCCCTTCTGCCCTCTGGTATCTTAAAGGAAGTCAAGTACTTCTCTAGACCACCTTTTAGGAATAGTGTTTGCTTATTTTTGATGATATGAAGATAATGCCTTCTTTTTTTTCTTTTTGGTGAGGAAGATTGGCCCTGAGCTAACATCTGTTGCCAATCTTCCTCTTTTTGCTTGAGGAAGGTGGTCACTGGGCTAACATCTATGCCAGTCTTTCTCTATTTTATGTGGCATGATGCCACAGTGTGGCTTGATGAGTGGTGCTAGGTCCACACCCAGGATCTGAACCTGTGGACTGGGCTGCTGAAGTGGAGCGCGTGAACTTAACCACTATGCCACTGGGCCGGCCCCAGTGCCTTTGTATTGTAGAAAATTTGAAATAAAACAAAAAACAGGATTGTGCAGGGGTCAGCAACAAATATTGGTATCAATTTCACGTATATTCTTCCATTTTTATTTTTATGCATTGGGATTATATTCTATATACATTTTTATAACCTACCTTTATTTATTTATTTGCTGAGGAAGATTTGCCCTGAGCTAACATCTGGTGTCAATCTTCCTCTATTTTGTATGTGAGCCACCATTGCAACACAGACACTGATAGACAGTGGTGTAGGTCCATGCCCAGGAACCAAACCCAGGCTGCCAAAGCAGAGCACGCCCAACTTAACCACTAGGCCACTGGGGCTGCCCTGTAACCTACCTTTAAATTTGACATTGTATCATTAATATTATTATTTCCTTTTAAACTTTTGGAAAGCAGATATGTTAGTTGCTGCATGTTTTTTGTTTCATAAACATAATTCCCAACAGCCAGTGATAACTATTACTTTATAGTTTTGATATATGATTTTTGAGGATATTTTTAGGTATACACATAAATGTGTATCCAGAAATTTAATCATTCTATCAATACTATTATAACCTTTTTGTTACCAATGTCTTGTGAACATCTTTATGTGTCAGTAAATATATAGCTGTGTTGTTATTCTTATGGCTATGGAATATTCCCTAATTTGGATGTTTCAATAAAGCTTCCATACATTTACTACCTTCTACTGCATGTTACATGTTAGATACTGAACTAGGCCTTTTGGGCATGTGAGTTGCTATGTCTGTTCTCTTACCGGCTCTGCCAGCATTTGGACAAACACTAATTCATGGTTTTGTCCTTGAGGAATTTATAGTCTAATTTGGAGAAATTATACAAAACAGTTATACAAAACAATTTTAAAACATTAAAAAAAATATATAACGAAGTGTTAAATGTTATGCCATGCTCGGGTACAGAGAAGTGCGAGATCCCTAGAGGACTCAGTGGTCCAGGAAGTTTTGTGGAGGGAGTGTAAGATTTGAGCTGATGTGGAAGGACTGATAGGAAATGGACCAGTGAAGAGGAGAGTCCCATTTCAGACTGAGAGAGCCGAGTGGGCAGTGGTACAAAGGTGACAGGTAGCGACCTGATTGGATTAGGGGGTTTCTATTAGGAAATAGTGATAGTAGATGAGATTGGGGAGCAAAATGGTGAAGGACCTTAAAAATTAGGCTGAAAATTTTAGGCATTATGTCAGCCTCTAGGAGAACTTGAGCAGGATATTTGTAGGAGCAGCATTTTAACAAGATGAGCTGTTAGGCAATGGTGTGCGGAACAGGCGAGAGGAAGAACAGATGGGGAGGTGAGTTGGGAGGTGGTTGTCACACCAGCTGATGAGACATTGTGTGTGAAACCATTAGAACACTGTAGCAGAATAGGGTTCGTTAGCATGTCGTCAGGTGTAAGTCTTGTTTAATTGACTTGCTGTCCTCAGTTGGAGTGCTTAGGGCAGCTTATTGTTATCTGAGTCACATAAATTCAAAGACAATAATTGAACTGGAAATCACTTGCTGTAAGCTGACAGAATATTTTGTTTTGATTGTGGGTGAAGAAGGGTATTTCTCTTTCAAGAAAAGCAAGCCCTATTAATGAATAGAGAACATTTACATGTCTACCAGGCCTCCACCATCCTAAGCCCTTTATGGGTGGTGACTCATTACAGTTTTAGAAAAACACTAGGGATGTTAGTGCTATTCCTGTTTTGCAGATGAGGAAGGCGAGGCATGGAGAAGATAAGCCGCACTGACTTGCCCATTTGAGGAGTTAGTTACCAGCTCTGCCCTTGCCTCGTGACGTTTTTTTTCCTGTGCTTCCAACTTCCCGGTGGGGTCAGTGTCACCTTTTAGTACTGGCCTGAGCAAAGTTGACATCCTTATATTTAGTTTGCTTTCAGGTTCTTAAGTATTTTAAGAGTCTTTTCCTCTTTCCTGCTTATTCTGAGGTAAAAGCCACATACCAGAGAAGAGTAAGTCAGAGGCGTAACAGGTTTGGAAAGATAGCCCTGGATTGGTTGCCAGTGGTCTCTGGATGGTAGAATTACGGAGGTTTTTGTTGTTGGAATGTTCTTTGTAGAATCTTTCTTGTTGAGATTTTCTTCGTGACCTAACGTATGGGAAGTTTTTGTAGATGTCGGAGGAGTGTTTGAAAAGATTGTGTTTCCTAGGTCTAAAATTCTATTTTCTATTAAGTCAGTCTCCCAAATTGTGTTATTCAAATCCTCTAACCTTACTTATTTCTGATCTGTTTGATTTGTCTTTTCTTAGAAGATATGCTAATTCTTAGTATGGTTTCTCCTTGAGCTTTTGTCAGAATTACTTCTTAAAAGCAGAAGGTGGTTGGGGCCGGCCCCGTGGCCAAGTGGTTAAGTTCACACGCTCTGCTGCAGGCGGCCCAGTGTTTCGTTGGTTCGAATCCTGGGCTTGGACATGGCACTGCTCATCAGACCACGCTGAGGCGGCGTCCCACATGCCACAACTAGAAGGACCCACAACGAAGAATATACAACTATGTGCCGGGGGGCTTTGGGGAGAAAAAGGAAAAAAAATGAAATCTTTAAAAAAAGAACAAAAGCAGAAGGTGGTTATTAATAGAAAAGTTCCATACTGTAAAATCTTACCTTTCATACACGTAGTAGAGGGATGCAGGTGTGACAGTTGGCTGTTTGGTTCGATGTTACTTTTGGAGCTCCACTCTGTACATCATCTAAACTACTCAGTTTATACTGACATTTCTGTTTTCTTTTAAAGTTAATAGGCTTTGTTAGAGCAGTTTTAGATTTATAGAGAAATTGAGCAGAAAGTCGAGAATTCCCAGCTACTCCCCCTCCCTCCCCCCCAGTTTCCCCTGTTGTTAACATCTTGCATTGGTGTGGTACATTTGTTAGAATTGGTGAACCAGTATTGACTAAAGTCCATACGTTGCATTAGGGTTTGCTCTTTGTGTTGTACAGGTTTTTTTGGTTTTGTTGAATGCATAATGTCATGTATCTACCATTACAGTGTCATAGGGAATAGTTTCACTGTGTTCCACCTGTTCATACCTCCTCCCCTCCCCCTGGCAACCACTGGTCTTTTTACTGTCTCTATAGTTTCACTTTTCTAAAATGTCGTACAGTTGGAATCATACAGTATACAGCCTTTTAGACTAGGTTCTTTCATTTTAGCAGCATCCATATAAGGTTCTAATACTGCATTTTTAAAATCACATAATTGTATTGCATAATCTAATCACGTCAGTTACCCCAGATGACCTGGGGTGATTTTTTTAAAAAATCATATTTACCCTTCGAATACAACTATTTGTTACCATTAAGGTGTTACAGCACAAATGAGGTGATGAATTAATGTTTATCAGATGAACAGTTGTTCAGAAGAATATGCTAAATGTCTGATGGAAATTCCAAAAGAGGAGGACCAAAAATATTTTGGTTAATGATAGTATTTTAATAAAATGTGTACAACTTCCTAAGGTGTATGTAAAGCTTTAAGATACTGTTGCTTATTTGATCATGTCAATTAGAATATTTATATTAAAATACTAATCACATTACTTCTTAGTCTAGATTATAGTTTTTCTGTGATTTTGCACTAAATATCTGATCAGGTGTTTTCACAAAGAAACAAATCAAAATCTCTCTTTGACTTTCCAAAGATCCTTAGAAAGGGATGTTCATTTTTTTTGATTCAGTGAAATGTCAGAAGGGTAAACACGTAGAGCTTAAGTGCTTGCTTTCTGCCTGGCTGCATTTCTAGATGGCAGTATATTTGAATTCAGAGAAGCTCCTTCCACCTTCATACCTAGAACGGAAGGCCTCTGTTTCTAGCATATTGATTAAAGCCTTTCCTGTGTCAATGAAAATGACCCACATGATTCTCCCAGAGAAAGGACTCAATCTTGAGATTGGTGGAATGTGTTAGATGTAACTAGATTAGAGAAAAGGGACTTCAATTATATTCCTCAACACTTCTCATGTCGTTGAATTTAAGTTTAAAAGAGTGAACACAAAACAACTTTAAGGTTCTGAAATGAATATTTGAATGTAACAGTTTCCTTTTTTAAGCTGTCTTCCTTAAGAGCCTACTTATCTTAGCATCCTCAGCACTTAGCCCATTGCTTGCTATGCAGAATTCAGAATGTTTATTAAGAATGTGGCAAATATGTCTGGATGGAGAAATGATTTCATTTATAAATTGTATTTTCTCTTAAATTCCTGCTCTAAAATCACAAAATGTTGAAATAGACTTAGAATTTGGAGTTTTAACTCACGATAGCCCCTTTTTATTGTGGACTGCAGTTTTTTAGAATTATTACCCATTCCAGTGAGCAGTTGAGCATTTCAAATACTAGAAAATATCTGCCAAAAAATTTGTGTGGGCCTAAGAGTCAGTTACAGTAATTGCTGTTATCTTGATATTTTTTAAGTTATTCCCTTTGCAACATTTGCTGTCTCAGGAAACCTTTCTTTTTTTTATGTCAAATGGAATTTTTCAGAGTGAAACCGAATAAGAGGTATTTTTAGCATTTTGAAAACCACTGATTAATCTGTGGAGAATTTACACTCTTCTGAATTGGAATATTTTTTGTTCAAGAAAAAATTGTAATAGTAACATGTAAGATGAGCATTCTAATGGTGAAATATTTTACCTCTTTAATTTTATTTTGGTTCCAGGAGTGGATTTGATAGTTTTGTTTTGTTATTAATAGACTTCATTTTTTTTTTTTTTTAAAGATTTTATTTTTTTCCTTTTTCTCCCCAAAGCCCCCCAGTACATAGTTGTATATTCTTTGTTGTGGCTCCCTCTAGTTGTGGCATGTGGGACGCTGCCTCAGCATGGTTTGATGAGCAGTGCCATGTCCGCGCCCAGGATTCGAACCAACAAAACACTGGGCCGCCTGCAGCAGAGCGCGCGAACTTAACCACTCGGCCACGGGGCCAGCCCCAGTAGACTTCATTTTTAAGAGCAGTTTTAGGTTCACAGCTCACAGTAAAATTGTGCAAAAGATATAGAGATTTCCCATATGTCTCCTGTCCCTATCTGTGCATAGCCTCTCAGATTATCAACATCCCCCACCAGAGTGGTAACATTTGTTAGAGGTGATGAATCTACACTGACACATGGTAGTTACTCCAAGTCTGTGGTTTGCATCCCGGTTCACTCTTGATCTTGTACACTCTAGGGGTTTGGATAAATGTATAATGACATGTATCCGTCATTATAGTGTCATACAGAGTAGTTTTACTGCCCTAAAAATCCTCTGTGCTCTGCTATTCATCCCTCCCTTCCCCCTAGGCAACTGCTGATCTTTTTGCTGTTGCCATCCTTGTGCCTTTTCCAGGATGTCATGTAGTTGGAATCAGACGGTGTGTGGTTTTTTTGCTTTGGTTTCTTTCACTTAGTAAAATGCATTTAAGTTTCCTCCGTATCTTTTAGTGGTTTCATAGCTCATTTCTTTTTAGCACTGAATAATATTCCATTGTCTGGATGTACCACAGTTTATTACTGAAGGACATCTTGGTTGCTTCCAGGTTTTGGCAGTTATGACCAAAACTGCTGTAAGCATCGTGCGTAGGTGTTTGTGTGGACATAAGTTTTCAGCTCCTTTGAGTAAATACCAAGGAGCAAGATTGCTGGATCATATGGTAAGAGTGTTGAGTTTAAGAAACCATCAAACTGTCTTCCAAAGTGGCTGTGCTGTTTTGTATTCCTACCAGCAGTGAATGAGAGTTCCTGTTACTCCACATCTCCACCAGCATTTGGGATTGCCGTTGTTCCTGATTTTGGCCATTTTAATAGGTGTGTAATGGTGTCTCGTTTTAATTTGCACTTCCCTGACGACAAATGATGTGGAGCATCTTTTCATATGCTTATTTGTCATCTGTATATCATCTTTGATGAAGTGTCTGTTAAGGTCTTTGGCCCACTTTTTTCTTTCTTTTTCAATAGATTTCATTATTTTTAAGTTTTTTTTGTTGTGTTCATAATAGTTTATGTCAATGTGAGATTTCAGTTGTACATTATTTCTTGACTGTCACCACATAAGTGCTGCTCTTCATCCCGTGTGCCCAGTCCCCAGCCCCCTTCCCCTGGCAACCACTGAACTGTTTTCTTTGTCCATGTGCTTGTTTATTTTCCATATATGAGTGAAATCATCTGGTGTTTGTCTTTTTCAGTCTGGCTTATTTCACTTAGCCTAATTCCCTCCAGGTCCTTCCATGTTGTTGCAAATGGGATGAATTTGTCTTTTTTTTATGTCTGAGTAGTATTCCATTGTATATATATACCACATCTTCTTTATCCAATCATCAGTAGACGGGCACTTGGATTGTTTCCGTGTCTTGGCTATTGTGAATACTGCTGCAACAAGCATCGGGGTGCATATGTTACTTTGGATTGTTGATTTCAAGTTGTTTGGGTAGATACCCAGTAGTGGGATAGCTGGGTCATGTGGTATTTCTATATTTAGTTTTTTGAGGCATCTTCATACTGTTTTCCATAGTGGCTGCACCAGTTTGCATTCCCACCAGCAGTGTATGAAGGTTCCCTTTTCTCCACAACCTCTCCAACATTTGTTATTTTTAGTCTTAGTGATTATAGCTATCTTAACAGGCGTAAGGTGGTATCTTAATGTAGTTTTGATTTGCATTTCCCTAATGATTAGTGATGTTGAACATCTTTTCTTGTGTTTTTGGCCATCTGTATATCTTCTTTGGAAAATGTCTGTTCATATCCTCTGCCCGTTTTTTGATTGGGCAGTTTGTTTTTTTATTGTTCAGTTGTGTGAGTTCCTTATATATTACGGAGATTAACCCTTTGTCAAATATATGATTTGCAAATATTTTCTCCCAATTGGTGGGTTGTCTCTTTTTTTTGATTCTAGTTTCTTTTGTTTGGCCCATGTTTTAATTGGGTTGTTTGTTTTCTTTTTGAATTTTAAGAGGTCTTTGTATATTTTGGATAACAGTCCTTTATCAAATGTATCTTTTGTAAATATTTTCTCCCAGTCTGTGGCTTGTCTTCTCTTTTCTCTTGACAGTGTCTTTTCGCAGACGAGAAGTTTTTCATTTTAATGAATAGCTTATCAATTATTTCTTTCATGGATTGTACCTTTGGTGTGTATCTAAAAAGTAATCGCCAAACCTAAGGTCATCTAGGTTTTCTCTTATCTTCTAGGAGTTTTATAGTTTTATGTTTTACATTTAGGTCTGTGATCCATTTTGAGTTAATTTTTGTGAAGGGTGTAAGGTCTGTGTCTAGATCCATTTTTTTTTTTGCATGTGGATGTCTAGTTGTTCTGGCACCATTTGTTGAAAAGTCCGTCGTTGCTCCACTGTATTGCCTTTGCTCCTTCGTCAAACATCAGTTGACTAGATTTATGTGGATCTATCTCTGGGCTCTCTTATGTGTTCCATTGCTTGATTTGTCTTTTGTTTTGCCAGTACCACACTGTCTTGATTATTGTAGCTTTATATTAAGTATTGAAGTTGGGTAGCTTCTGTCCTCAAACTTTGTCCTTTTCCTTCAATATTATGTTGGCTATTCTGGGTCTTTTGTCTCTTCATATAAATTTTAGAATTAGTTTATCAGTATCTGCAGGATAACTGGCTGGGATTTTGATTTGGCGTTTATTGAATCCATAGATCAGGTTGGGAAGATCTCATGTCTTTCCAGTATTGCGTTTTCCTGACCATGAACAGGGCTTGTCTCCGTTTATTTAGTTCTTCTTTGATATCATTCATCGGGGTTTGTAGTTTTCCTCATCTAGATCTTGTACATATTTTGTTATATTTATACCTAAGTATTTCATTTTTTGCCTGCTAATGTACATGTATTGTGTTTTTACTTTAAAATTCTACTTGTTCATTGCTAGTATGTAGGTAAACTATTGACTTTAAAAAAAAAATTAATCTTGTATTCTGCAACCTTTCCATAATCACTTATTAGTCCCAGGAGTGTTTTTGTCAGTTCTTTCAGGTTTTCTTATAGATAATTTTGTTTTTTAACTTTAAATTGCCTGATTCCCTGGTAATCTTTGAGAATACTGTTTTAAAAACAAACAAAAAAGCCATTTTTTAATTTAGTAATTTTCCCTGCATTTTTCTTTTAGACTTTGCTTATATACTAGCAGTTAGTTCTTTAAAACTTTTTGTTGTTTGCTAAAACTGTTTACATTGTTATAATGGGGAAAAAATAGTAGAAATTTGCTCTGGTGTAAGGGATGAAGCAGTGTGACTAACAACGTTATTCCTTTCCTATTTCAGAGAAACACCTATCTCTAGCATTTGATTCCTCCATAGGTTAAAAATATTGACAATTTTTCTGTGAAAAGTAACCCAGGAAAAACAGAACAACTGCTATCCAGATAGATGTAAACAGTTTCAGTATATTTTTTCCATTTATTAAGTGATTTTTTTTAAGGAACATTTGATTACTCAACTGAGGATAGATTATCAAGATGTTTGTTAGGGTTGCTTTGCTTGGAAGACTTGAAAATGAAGCATAATTTAATATGATTATTAGAGCGGGAGATGTTATTATGTATTTTTTTCAAATATTGAGGTCATAGTGGTTTATAATGTCATTTTAGGTGTACATTTTTATTTATCAGTTTCTATATAGACTGCATCGTGCTCACCACCAGTAGTCTTAATCTTTATCTGTCACCATATGTATGTGCCCTTTTATCCCTTTTGCCCACCCACCAACCCCCTTCCCCTCTAGTAACCACTAATCTGTTCTCTTGGTTCATGTGTTTGTTTATCTTCCACATAGAAGTGAAATTGTTCAGTGTTTGTCTTTCTCTGTTTGGCTTATTTCACTTAACATAATACCCTCAGGTCCATCCATGTTGTTGCAAATGGGATGATTTTGTCCTTTTTCATGGCTGAGTAGTATTCCATTGTATATGTACATTACATCTTTATCCATTCATCAGTTGATGGGCACTTGGGTTGCTTCCACATCTTGGCTATTGTGAATAATGCTGCGATGAACAGGGGTGCATAAATCACTTTCCATTGTTGATTTCAAGTTCTTTGTATAAATACTCACTAGTGGGATTGTTGGATCATTTGGTATTTCTATTTTTAATTTTTTGAGGAATCTCATACTGTTTTCCATAGTGGCTGCACCAGTTTTCATTCCCACCAGCAGTGTATGAGGGTTCTCTTTTCTCTCCATCCTCTCCAACATTTATTATTTTTTGTCTTGGTAATTATAGCCATTCTGACCAGTGTAAGGTGATATCTCATTGTAGTTTTGATTTGCGTTTCCCTAATAATTAGTGATACTGAACATCTTTTCATGTGCGTTTTGGCCATCTGTCTATCTTCCTTGGAAAAATATCTTTTCATATCATCTGGCCAGTTTTTCATCTAGTTGTTTGTTTTTTTGTTGTTGAGTTGTATGAGTTCTTTATATATTTTGGAAATTAACCACTTTTCGGATATATGATTTGCAGATATTTTCTCCCAGTTGGTGAGGAGTTCTCTTTGTTTCCCTTTGGTTTTGTTTCCTTTCGGTTTCCTTTGACTTGCAGAAGCTCTTTATCCCGATGAAGTCCCATTTGTTTATTTTTTCTTTTGTTTTCCATACCTGAGTAGACTTGATATTTGAGAAGATGCTGCTCAGATTGGTGTCAAAGAACGTACTGCCTGTGTTTTCTTCTAGGAGTTTTATGGTTTCAGGTCTTACCTTCAAGTCTTTAATCCATTTTGAGTTAATTTTTGTGTATGGTGCAAGATAATGATCTACTTTCCTTATTTTGCATGTGGCTGTCCAGCTTTCCCAACACTATGAAAGAGACTTTCCTTTCTCTATTGTATGTTCTTGGTGCCTTTGTTGAAGATTAGCTGTCTGAAGATCTGTGGTTTTATTACTGGGCTTACACTTCTGTTCCACTGATCTGTATGTATGTTTTTGTGCCAGAACCATGGTGCTTTGATTACTATAGCTTTGTAGTATATTTTGAGGTTAGGGTTTGTGATACCTACAGGTTTGTTCTTTTTTCTCAGGATTGCTTTTGCTATTTGGGATCTTTTGTTCTGTATAAATTGTAGGATGCTTTGTTCTGTTTCCATGAAGAATGTCATTAGCATTCTGATTGGGATTGCATTGAATCTGTAGATTGCTTTAGGTATTATGGACATTTTAACCATGTTTATTCTTCCAATCCATGAGCGTGGAATATCATTCCATTTCTTTATGTCATCTTTGATTTCTTTCAAAATGTCTTATAGTTTTCAATGTAGAGGTCTTTCACCTCCTTGGTTAAATTTATTCGTAGATATTTTATTTTCTTTGTTGTGATTATAAATGGGATTGTATTCTTGAGTTCTCTTTTTGCTAGTTCGTTAGTGTATAGAAATGCAACTGATTTTAGTAAGTTGATTTTGTACCCTGCAACTTGGCTGCAGTTGTTGATTATTTCTAATAGTTTTCTGATGGATTCTTTGGGGTTTTCTATATAGGATCATGTCATCTGCAAACAGAGTTTTACTTCTTCCTGTCCAACTTGGATACCTTTTATTTATTTTTCCTCCCTGATTGCTCTGGTCAAAACCTCCAGTATTGTGTTGAATAAGAGTGGGCATCCTTGTCTTGTTCCTATTCTCAGAGGGATGGCTTTCAGTTTTTCCCGATTGAGTGTGATATGGGCTGTGCGTTTGTTGTATATGGCCTTTATTATGTTGAGGTATTTTCCTTCTATACCCGTTCTGTTGAGTGTTTTTATGGTAGATGGATATTGGATCTTGTCAAATGCCTTCTCTGCATCTATTGAGATGATCATGTGGTTTTTATTCCTCATTTTGTTAATGTGGTGTATCACTTTGATTGATTTGTGGATATTGAACCATCCCTGGATACCTCTTATAAATCCCACTTGATCATGGTGTATGATCCTTTTAAAGTATTGCTGTATTTGATTTGCTACCATTTTGTTGAGGATTTTTGCGTCTGTGTTCATTAGTGATATTGGCCTGTAATTTTCCTTCTCTGTGTTGTCCTTCTCTCATTTTGGTATCAGGGTGGTGATGGCCTTGTCAAATGAGTTAGGAAGCATTCTGTTGTCTTCAGTTTTTTGGAATAGTTTGAGAAGGATTGGTATTAAATCTTCTTTGAATGTTTGGTAGAATTCTCCAGAGGAGCTATCTGGTCCTGGACTTTTTTTCGGGGGAGGTTTTTGGTTACTGTTTCAATCTCTTGTGATTAGTCTATTCAGATTCTCTATTTCTTATTGATTAAGTTTTGGGAGGTTGCATGAGTCTAAGAATTTATCTATTTCTTTTAGGTTATCCAATTCGTTGGCATATAGTTTTTCATAGTATTCTCTTATAATCCTTTGTGTTTCTGTGGTATCCACTGTAATTTCTCCTCTTTCACTTCTAATTTTATTTATTTGAGCTTTCTTAATGAGTCTGGCTAAGGGATTGTCAACTTTGTTTATCTTATCAAAGAAGAAGCTCTTAGTGTCATTGATCTTTTCTTCTGTTCTTTTGGTTTCAGTTCCATTTATTTCTGCTCTAATTTTTATTATTTCTCTCCTTCTGACTTTGGGCTTTTTTTTGTTCTTTTTCTAGTTCTGTTAAGTGTAGTTGAAGATTAATTATTTGATATTTTTCTTGTTTGCTGTAATGGGCTTGTATTGCTATGAATTTCCCTTTTATAGCCACTTTTGCTGCATCCCAAAGAGTTGGTATGTTGTATTTTCATTTTCATTTGTCTCCAGGAATTTTGTGATTTCTCCCTTGGTTCCTTCATTGATCCCATGGTTGTTCAGTAGCATGTTGTTTAGTCTCCACATATTTGTGACTTTCCCAGCCTTTTTTCTTGTAAGTGATTTCTAGTTTCATAGTATTGTGGTCAGAAAAGATGCTTGATATGATTTCAATTTTCTTAAATTTATTGAGGCTTGCATTATTTCCCATCGTCTGGTCTATCTTTGAGAATATTGCGTATGCACTTGAGAAGACTGTGTATTCTGCTGGTTTGGGATGGAATGTTTTATCTATATCTAAGTCCATCTGGTCTAGGTTTTTATTTAAGTCCACGATTTCCCTGTTGGTTTTCTGTCTGGGTGATATATCCATTGATGTAAGTGGAGTATTGAGGTCTCCTACTATTATTGTGGTGTTGTTACTTTCTCCCTTTAGGTCTGTTAATAGTTGCTTTTATACTTGAGTGCTCCTGTGTTTGGTGCATATACATTCATAAGTGTTATGTCCTCTTGGTAGAATGTCCCTTTTATCGCTATATGGTGCCCCTCTTTATCTCTCATTGCTTTTTATATCTCGATGTTTGCTTTGTCTTATCTGAGTATGGCCACACTTACTTTCTTTTGCTTGCCATTTACTTGGAGTATCATCTTCCATCCCTAAACTCTGAGCCTGTGTTTGTCTTTAGAGCTGAGATATTTACTGGAAGTGGAACATTGGGTCTTGTTTTTTAAGCCATCCATCAACTCTGTGTCTTATGATTGGAGAATTCAGTCCATTTACGTTTAGAGTGAATATTGATATATGAGGGCTGAATACTGCCATTTTGTCTCCTGTTTTCTGGTTGTTCTGTATTTCTTTTGCTTCTCTTCCCTTGTATATCTGACTTCCATTTCAGTTTGGTGGTTTTCTGTGATGATTTTCTCAATTTTCTCTCTATAATTTGTGGTTCTGTTCTGATTTTTTTAGTGGTTACCATGAGACTTGTATAAAAGATCTCATAGGACTGTCCCCGTTGCCGAGTGGTTAAGTTCGCGCGTTCCACTGTGGCGGCCCCTTGTTTCATCGGTTTGCGTCCTGGCCATGGACATGGCACCACTCGTCGGGCCATGCTAGGGCGGTGTCCCACATGCCACAGCTGGAGGGGCCCACAACTAAGAATATGCAACTATGTACCGGGGGCTTTGGGGAGAAAAAGGAAAAATAAAAAATCTTAAAAAAAAATCTCATAGATGACATAGTCTGTTTTCTGATAGCCTCTTATCTGTGTTAGCCTAAGCAGGTTCCATCTCTGCTCTCTTCCCCTTCTAAGTTACTGTTGTTGCAAATTATTCTTTTTTGTGTTGTGAGTTTGTGATTTACGTGAAGTGTGTATAATTATTTTTGATGCTTTCCTTCCCTTTATCTTTTATGTTATAATTAAGTGTTTGCTAACCTGTTCTGCTGGAGAGCTTCAATTTCCTGAGTTTGTCTGTTTATTTATCTCCTTGCTCAGGGCTTTATAAACCTGTACCTTTTTGTTTCACTTATGAGGGCATCCTTGATCACTTCTTGTAAAGGAGGTCTAGTGGTGATGAACTCTCTCAGCTTTTGTTTATCTGGGGAATCTTTTATTTCTCCATCATATCTGAAGGATAGTTTCCCTGGGTAGAGTATTCTTCCCTGAAAGTTTTTGTCTTTCAGCTTTTTGAATATACCATTCCAATCTCCTAGTCTGTAAGATTTCTGCTGAGAAATCCACTGAAAGCCTGATGAGGCTTCCTTTGTAGATTATTTTCTTCTGCCTTGCTGCCCTTAAAATTTTTCTTTGTCATTGACTTTTGCCAGTCTTACTATTATGTGCCTTAGAGAGGGTCTTTTTGCATTGATGTAATTGGAATTCTAGTGGCTTCATATACTTTTAAGTCCAGCTTCTTCCCCGGGTTTGCAAAGTTCTCAGCTATTATTTCTTTGAACAAAGTCTTTGTTCCTTTCCCCCTCTGGAATACCTGTAATCCTTATGTTGCATTTCCTAATTGAATTGAAGATTTCTTGAAGGATTTCTTCATTTTTTAAATTCTTAGTGCTCTCTCCTTCTTCTCCTGAAACATTTCTATATTTTTGTCCTCTAAATTGCTAATTCTGTCCTCTGTAACATCAGCTGTGTCTTTTAAGGTTTCTAGATTCTTTTTAATCTCATTGTGTTCTTCATCTCCAGAATTTGGTGGTTTTTGGTTTCTTTTTTTTTACTTTAGTCTTTTTGGTGAAGAATTCCTTCTGTTCATTAATTTTGTTCCTGAGTTCATTGAAGTGTCTTTCTGAGTTTTTTTGTAACTTGTTGAGTTTCTTTACGACAAATCTTCTGAATTCTTTGTCATTTAGATTGTAAATTTCTGTCACTTCAGGATTGGTTTCTGGAGACTTGTCCTTTTCCTTCTGCTCTGAAGTGTTAATGTAGTTCCTCATGGTGTGTGATAAAGTGATCCTTGCTGGCGCATAGTGGTAGTTGCAGGTTGCAGATTCCATCTGCCACCTCTGGGTTGGACGTAGGAGCTGTGTTTCCCTAACCTGCCGAATCTGCTGGAAATTGTGCTGATAGGGCTTACCTGTGTTTTCTGAATCTGCTGTGTCCACTTGAAATTGTACTGATAGGGCTTGGTTGCATGTGTCTGCTGGCCGCAGCCACTTGGTGTGTCACATGTACACATATGCAGGTGCTCTGGTGTGGAACTGCTGCCTGGGCTGTTGCACTTTGTGGGGGTGCCCACTAGTGACTGAGCTGCACCATTCCCTGTGGAGTTTTTCGCGGGCCTGGCTGCAACTCCGAAAGCAAAAGCGTTCATGGGAAGGCCCACCTGTTCCCCCTCCGCCCCCCTGCCTCCCCCGCCCGCTGGCTGCTAGGTGATGACCCACGACCTAGATAGGTGTTGCTGGGGAGGGGGAGGGGGAGGAAGAGCAGATCTGCTCACCTCCTTCTGCTGCTTCCTCGGAATCCAGTACCCCTACCTTCAGACGTATGGCTGTTTGGATGTCTCAGACGTCCTATTGTGCTTTGCCTCTGTTGGTTAATGAATGTCTGTTTGGTTGTAACTTATAGGGGAGAGACTAAGGGAACAGCTTGCTCTGCCATGATGCTGACATCACTCTAGGGGAGATGTTATTTAAATATGTTTTTTAGTTACTTAAGTTCTATGGATATGATGACTGTATTTCCCAAATCAACAAACAGGGTATAAGATCTGATGACGAGATAGGATATTTGAAATTTGGCTGATTCTAGAAGAATAGACATGGCCATACCCAACGATAAGGCTTACCCTTTCCTGCCTTGCAGGGAAGTTCTGAGGCTTCTGTGATTCATAAATTTATTATGCAAATTACTTTAAAAAATTCTATTAAGATTATCATACAAGACACTTTCAATTTAAGGTTAATGGTCTTATAGCCTTAATCTTTACATAGCCTTCATTGGATGAGGAATCCTATATATAACTCAAGCCTTTACTTTTAGGGCTAGGCTTCAGTATCTCCCGGACTGAAGATTCACACCAAAATCCAAAGACCAATCAAAGTCTTTGACGAATCTGAAATAGAAAAAGACGAGTGAAATTATTTCAACATGCACTCATTCCTTCCTTCCTGCCCCTTGCTCTGATTTGATCTGTTCCTCCATTCCAGGGTCTGAGCCGTAGCACACAGTCAGAAGTGCATGTGCCGGTATTTGTTCTATTGGCATGAGACTATTTCCTTCTGGTGTTAAGTCCCCAACTTGCTCTCCTGATCTTTCTCCTTATGTTTGTCCTCTCTGTAACTTTCTTTTCTTACCAGTTGTTTTCATTTTTGTTTTTGTTTTAATATTCTTGGAGGTGAAGAGTTCAGAAGATAACTGACAGGCCAAAGAGAAGCTACTCAGGGCTGCCTTATGAAGCAGAACCAACACATTATATCAGGCAGTGTAAAGGGAGGAAACACTGGGGTTACAATACCCTTCAGCTGAAGAGTAAATGATTCAACTTATGTACAGAAGTAACTTTTCTCCTAAGTTGAGACATCAAAAAACAGCATCTTTTATTACAGAAAATCAGATAAACAAGATAAACAAAATAGTGTAATGAACCCCATGTATAAACATATTACCAGGCTTCAGTAATTATCAACTGTGGCCTATCATAAAAGATAAGGATTCTTTTTGGTGTTTACCACAACACCACTATTACATGTAAATAATAATTCGTTAATGTCAAATATCCAGTGTTCAGATTTCCATTGTTGTCTCATACATATTTTTTTATTTTGCCCAAAGGAGGTTTGTGCACTGCAGTTGGTTGCTATGTCTCTTAACTTTCTTTTAATCTTTACCTTCTCTCTTTCTTTTTTATTTTTTGGCAGTTTATTTGTTGAATAAAGCTGACTGTTCTGTAGTGTGTCCCACAGTCTGGATTTTGCTGATTGCATCCCCATGGTGGTGTGTAACATAATCCTATGAACCCTAGATTTCCTATAAATTTGTAGATTTTGATTTAAGCCAGAAGTTTGATCAGATTCATGTTCAATTTTTTTTTTTTGCAAGAATACTTCATAGGTGGTATTTTGTACTTCCATCAAGAGGAGTTAAAAGTCTGGTCAGCTGTCTTTCTATGATATTAGCAGTAACTGCTGAATTGCCTAGATCAGCTGTTGTCAAACTTTTTAGTCTCAGGACCCCCTTATAGTCTTAAAAATTATTGAGGACCCTAAAATGTTTTTGTTTATGTGTAAATATCATTATATCTATTGGTGTTTACCTTATTATAAATTAAAGCTAATAAATTTTAGAAATATCTGTTGTTAAAAGTAACAATAAACCCATTGTATCTTTACATAAATAACATTTTTGTGAAAACTGTTTTCCAAAACAAAAAGTTAATGAGAAGAGTGGCATTATTTTACATTTCTGTAAATCTCTTTATTGTCTAGCTTAAAAAAAGACAACTGGATTCTCATCTGCTTTCTCATTTAGTTTGTTGCAATAACACATATGTGTAACCTCTGGGAATTTTGTGCACACTCTTGAGAGCACGAGAGGGGAAAACAAACAGGTAACATCTTAGTATTATTGTAAAATAATTTTGACCCTGCAGACCCTCTGAAAGGGTTTTGGGACCCGCAGGGTGCCCAGACTGTGCTTTAGGAACTGCTGGTGTAGATCGTTTTCTTAAGGGTTGCATTTGGTGATATTCTAATTCTGTCATTCACTTGTAATTTATTAGCTAGAGTATTTTATAAAGAGAACTTTTCTTCTGTCAACTACTTAGTTACCCTGAGATACGGTTTGTACAAATAAGGTAAGCTAAATGCTTGATTCTTTCCCCTTAGGGAGATAGAAGCTCTAGTGTGTTTGTTTTACCATATGAGAGAGAGAGAGGAGACCATTGAGCCCTGTTTGTACTAATTGAAACCACTTCCCGTTAGAGACTCCTAGGAGGGAAAGGAAGCCTCTGCTGATCCATTTGAGTTGCCTTTTTAAATTATTAAGATGCAGTTTCTATCTTACAGGTTCCTTATTCTAGTAGTATCTCAAATAACATAATCTCTTTAAGAAACTGCTGGAAGAGTCTAAAAAGTATTGGAAGCTTCCAGGTTATCTGATGCTTTTCGTTCACCTATCTGCTTCCTTATAGAAATGTTATAAAGATTAATAAGACAATGTCTGTTAATAGTTTAAAACTCTTGTATATGTGAGATATATTACTGTTAACTCCAAAGAAGGAAAAATATAGGCTCTGTTATGGGATGTTAAGTTTTGCTGCAGTTTGGTTTTAGAAAACTGAACTGTTTAATTTGCTTCCAGAATTGCTTCCAAAATTTGAGCACTCTTGAAGCAAGACTGGGAGTTGTAAGCTGTCATAAATGATAAAACCCAGAGACTAAGACTTGGAATGGAATGAAGTCTGGAGAGAGGATGTGTGTGTCAGAGTAGTGTAAGCAATAGATTAATTAGGCATAATAAAATTTCAATTCTTGTTTTTAAACACAAATAAAAGGAGGTCTTCTTAATTCCTAATTTGTGTATACTTGAGATGAAATGTGGAATCAGTTTTCCTGTACTTAACAATTTTTGTTTTAACTGACTTTTGGAATTTTTATGATACAATAGAAATATGTTGAGATGAATTTATTGAGCCAACTATCTATAGATCTTAAAATATTTGGCAGTTTAAAAAGTTATTTAATGTGGGTTAGAAGTGCGAAGGATGTGAGTTGAAGGATGGAAGGAAGCTGAACCAAATAGAATAATCTGTCAGCAAAATAAATCTTTTCCAGTTAGACTTAATCTCTTGTTGTTTTTGGACCTGATGAAAATTATTTTAGAGATTAGACTTTAATAGCGTGTTTATGGTTTGAAGGTATCCATTTTAGTTTTATATTTGTAGACTAAAAGAAAAATAAAAAATAAGTTTAAATAATTTTTGCATTTATAATATTACGTTTTTTGAGAATCTTATGGGTAAACACCATCATTCCAAGGAAACATATCTCACTTTGGAAAAGAAATTAAATCTTTTCTTTCAAGTGTTTCAATCTTTCTTTTTCATATTTGTTGGGGTATATACCAAACTTCCTCACAGTCAAACCCTAAAATATAAGTATTGTTGACTTTTTGAAAAATATTTGGTGAACCGTCCCTCCTTCCAAGTTGAAAATTGGGGAGGAGTTGTCCAGTTGTAAATGATGACTGCAGTGACTAAATGTTCACTACAAAGTTTAAAACATTTTTGGTTTACTTAAGTAGAAGTAGATGCATGTTGACTCTGCTTACACAGTTATCAGTGTGTTTTCTGTTCTCATTTGTTTTTAGAGTATGAATTTTGCAGCTTTAAGAAAAAAATGTCTAATCTGACCTTGAAATAATTTGGTATCACATTTAGGACTACTTTTTTTTTTTTTTTAAGATTTTATTTTTTTTTCCTTTTTATCCCCAAAGCCCCCTGGTACATAGTTGTATGTTCTTAGTTGTGGGTCCTTCTAGTTGTGGCATGTGGGATGCCACCTCAGCATGGCTTGATGAGTGGTGCCATGTCCGTGCCCAGGATTCGAACTGGCGAAACCCTGGGCTGCCACAGCAGAGCGTGCCAACTTAACCGTTGGGCCATGGGGCCGGCCCCTGGGACTTCTTTTTTATTGTTACATTTAAAAATGTTGACTTTCTAAAAACCGGTATGTGACCTAGATCAAGCTAATGCCATGGGTTTAAAAACATAAATAAAAATGTACATTCAGGACATGTAAATACAGGTTTAGTGTAAAAACTTGTTAATTGCAGTTTATGGTGATTAATGATCTAAAAGCATGTCATGATCCTAAAGGGCCAAAAATTAGAGAAGACAGAGTAAAGAAACCTTTTTGAGTGTTTATTATGTAATTTTTTTTAATTGAGGGAGGATTTTGCACGAGGGTAGTGAAAGAAAAGTATCATTCTGATCCTCCTCTTTTATCTCCCCATCCCTGTTGAGTAATGAGAACGTTATTTCAAAAGAAAAAAGTCAGGGGCTAGCTGCAGCCTCCAGCCCCTAAAGTGGTAGCCTCTGCTGACTGTTTTAAGGAGATTTGTTCTGTAGATCTCTTCTGAAAATAATCCTTTATGGAAAGTAGGTAAATAGTCCTAAATTTCTCACTAGGTCTGTTTTTGTTAATGGGCAAATTTTTGTTTAGAATGTAAAATGGACAACTTTATTATAAGTTGCTATAGACTGAATGTTTATGTCTCCCACCGCCTGCAAAGTTTGTATGTTGAAACCTATTCCCTGTTGTGATTATATTTGGAGGTGGGGTCTTTGGGAGGTGGTTAGTTATGAAGGCAGGGCCCTCGTGAATGGGATTAGTGCCCTTCTAAACTCCCTTGGCCCTTCCACCATGTGCGGAGAGCAGAGACCACACTCTGAACCAGGAAGTGGGTTCTCACCAGACACCCAATCTGCCAGCGCCTTGACCTTAGACTTCCCAGCCTCCACAATTGTGAGAAATAAATTTGGATTGTTTGTAAGCCACCTAGTCTATAATATTTTGTTATAGCAGCCCAGAGGGACTAAGACATAAGCTGTTACTCCCTTTGACAATTTTCATATTTGCTAACGCTTAGTACTTGTCTTGGAATACATGTTTGCATATGCTTTGTAGTTGGATTTATTTTGCCATATTATTACATTATAAATACATAGCCTAGTTAATCATTATAATTCTTAAGTTAATTGGGATGTTAGCAAATCACTACATATAATAAAACTTTTAACTTCTCTTAAGTTATTGTATCAGAAGTTCACACTAGGCTATTTTAAACAAATGTTTAATGAAACTCTAGTTGCCGAAGAATCCCTAATGGAGGTTTAATAAGTCTAGGATAGGACCCATGAATCTGTATTTTAAAGAGCTCACCAGTAATTCTGATCAAAATGGACCCATCAACAATACCTCTGAGAAACACTGATTTACAGAATTTATTAATAGCTTCATGTTAGCTAAAACAGATTTCTGTACTCATGTCTGGTTTATTTTTCTTAACTTTCATTTTAAAAATTCTTCTTAGATTTCTTAGAGTGATTAAACTCTCGGCATTTGGCGTGTGAAGGTGAAGTAAGGAAACATTGAGAAAATTCTATTTCAAAAAACGATACCATGTTGTCATTGTACATAAAAATTGCTTCCACTTATTTGAGAACTCTTACATGACATATTTTGAGTAAGCACTTTTAATTTATTTAATCCTAAATCTAAAGATAGGTGAGTGAATCTCCATTTTACTAGTGGAAAAACCTGTGTACCTGTCCAGTTTTATATAACTAATAACTGGTGGTGCTTAGTCTGAAATCAGGCTTTATCTTCTATATCCATTCTTCTTAATGATTAACGTTAAGAATTAACAGCATTCAGTAACAGTTACTAAGAATTAGTATCAAGAATAAATACTAAGAATTAATACTTCTTAATAATATTAAATTAACAATAATTTGTGTAATGTGGAAATGATGAGTGGACGGGTGTTTAATGTTGTGAGGCTTGCTCCCTTGGTGTTGCCGTGAAATCTTTATCACTTATCCTGTATTTAATGTAATTTTCACATGGGATATAGAGATCTGCTGAGATTTTTGTTGGGGCCCTGCCCATTATTCCTGTCTCTCAGTGGTTTTAAGTGTTGATTCATACATTTTAGAACTATTTCTATACTTATCTTCTTTCCTCTGTCCTCTAGGTATAGACCTGTTGGGAGTGGGTGCCATTTTATGACTTAACAGTTTGCAGATGTGTGAATAGACTTTATGTGATTTGGTTTAAGCCTTTGTGGATTTGTTACTCTGGAATTCATAAGAGCTGGGCTCCTACTTTGGTCTTTTAAGTGTGAGTGATGCTTTTGTCTTGAAGAGGGAATAAAGGGAAGCAAGCTGAACTGAATTCTAGTTCAGCTTGGCGATGGGGTCCATTAGTGAGTGGGCCAGAACAAGGCTGTGAATGGAAGCCAGAGATTAGCAATCCTAGGCCATCTCAGTTTCCTCATATGGCAGATACAAGAGTCACAGGCTAAGGGTTAAAAGATTTTTGACTTTTCTGTAGCTGTTTGACTCGAGCAGTTACCTAGTTTCTCTGATCTTCAGTGTTTGTTGGAATACATCATAACCTAGTTATTCTATTGCAGTCTATTTACAGGGTTGTTGTGAGAATCACATGAGATGTTACCTGTAAAAACTATTTTGTCACATATAAAGTATTCTCTCTATAAATGATTTTTAGTATTATTTCCTATCCCAAATGTCTGGATCTTTTAAGCTCTACTATACTTATTGACTGAGATTTTTCTGTAATTCAGGTACCGTTTCCTGCATTCCAATAGGGCTTTTTTGAAAAGATTTTTTAGTTTAAGAATCTTTTCTAGTATTTTTTTTGGGTGGCAACATTTGGATTGTTATTTGAAGTGCATTTATTTTTACTTTTTATTGCTTTTCCTTTACTTTCTAAATGATTATCTAGCTGTAACCCTCCTATATTCCCTGAACCCTATAGTGTCTTAGCCCTGCTGAAGGTATGGCCCTAACTTATCATATTATCTTTACTGATGACCCATGGGCTTTCCATAGATGGTCACTGAAATAAGTGTTGTTGGGAATAAGGGGATCACGGTGGAAAGGGGGCTTTGATTTAATGTACATAATGCTGCAACGCAGAATCAAACTTTGCAGTTAACAAATTTGCCAGTTTTAATGGGATTTTAAAGTATTATTAATATAAATTTTTTTAGAAAGTAAATAAGAAAACTGTCTTCTTATAGTTAAAAGTGAAGTATTACCTTAAATGTAATAGGTGAATTTTTAAAAGAGTTGTGTCCCTATAATAAAATTTCAAATGGTGCAGGCAACCACTGTTATCATTTTCTTGTGTATCTTTCCAGAGGTATTCTCTACTTTGTCAGCAAATATGTACAGATATCGCCAGAGATTCTTTCTTTCAAGGCTAATAATGAGCATCATAATGAATTTGAAATCTTTTGTTAATAATTTTTCTAGTTGGAAGTATTATGGTTAAGAATTTGAAGTATAAATTCTGAAGGGGAGATCTTTTTCCTTAGCTGTAAGTATATATTTATGTTAATTGTCCAGTTTGTGTGATTGCCTCTGTTTTATAAAGTACAATACAGTGCTTTTTGGCCATCATTCTAGGTAGGCCTAGTCTGGATTTTAGGGAAAGGGCCTGGCCTTGAGATAACAATTTGGAACTGGTCACTCTACGGCAGTGCTTCTCAAACGTGAGCGCACGTCAGCATCAGTCACTTGGAGGGCTTGTTATTACACAGTGCTGGGTCCACCCGAACAGTTTCTGGTCAGTAGGTCTGGATTGTTGTCCGAGAATTTGAATTTCTAACGTGTTCCCTAGTGATGCTGATGCTACTCTTGGGAGCACACTTGGAGAACTAATGATCTGTTCTATTTAAATCCTATGAGGATAGATAGATCACCTAGGGAAGTAGCCTGCATAGGAAAGAGCAGAGTTCTGGGGGCTGAGCATGTTTAGTTAGCGGAGGTGAGGGATGGGGTGAGGGGAGTGAGGTCCTGGTCAGGAGGAGGAGAAAAAGTCCAGCTAGCACATCAATTGGGAAAATCCTGTTATAGCATTCTTCTGGAAGTTCAGGATATACACAAACTTGGTACAGGATTTAAGAAGTTCCTGGGAAAGAAGTGTGTTTTCAAGAAAAGTTCTGTCTGCCTGCCTTGAGGGCAGAAGGAAGGGGTTGCAGTAGACATTGTTCCATTTCCAGGCTGGCCAGGGGAGGTGAGTGTGATATGGTGCAAAGGTCAGGGGTGGGGCGGGTTCGGGTGGAAGGTATTGACATTACCAAGGGGGAGATCATCTGGGCTTATGACAGGAGAACGGAGTACCAGCAAAAAGGCCCTGGTGGAGTTTCCTCATCTGAAGTCAGCTTGCTTGTGTTTGAATTCCAGCTATGTTTGAGAATCACTGACTGATACTCATATTTTATTTCTTATAGATTAATGTTAGACACAGTAGGAACTTGATTAATGAATTTTCGCTTTCACCAAATAGTCTTTTCTTGCTTTCTCCATTGTTGGTGTACCACTTAATCTTATTAATTTTGCTAGTGCAGAGCTTTATGCTTTTTGTGTGTATTATGTTGAATAACTCATATCTTTTTGCATTCAATTTCAGTTTTACTCTGATACAGAGTAAAAGAAGAGGGAGTAAATAAAGGCCTCCTCTTGTGATTGCTTTAGCAGATTAGGTAGGTGTGAATGTTAGGAACTTGTGGCCTTCCCCTGTCTAGTAGATAGCCACTGACTACCTGTGGCTGTTGAGCCCCTGAAATATGGTTAGTCTGAGTTGAGATGTGCTGTAACTATAAAATACACACTGGATTTTGAAGACTTTGTTTGAAAAAACATTCATATTATAGTACTAAGCATTCATATATTTTGTATGTTACATTTTGAAATGATACCTTTGATCTATTGAGTTAAATAAAATATGAAAATTAAAAATCTGTTTCATTTTACTTTTTTAATGTGGCTCCTAGAACATTTAAAATTGCATGTATGGCTTACAGGTTATTTCCTTTGGACAGTGTGGATCTGGAGGGAAGAACATCACAACAGAAACACGCAGCTTTCATACTCTGGCATTTGTCAGTGGATAAAAAGGCTATATGGAGGGCAAGAGGTGAACTCGATGGTGAATTGCATAGTTATGAAGAGACTAACACAGCTCTTATCTTTAAATTGCTTGGCAACGATAATGCATAGGTATTCTAAAGATATAGTGGTAGACAATCTTCTATAAATGTTGATTATAAAAGTGACTGAAGAGAAAAATGTCAATTTGTTACGAGTCCTTTCCTCAAGGAGCTGAGTCATAGTTTTTAAAAAACAAAGCAGACATTCTAATTTATGCAGATGTGTTGTGACAGTTTGAAGAAAATGTATGTACATTATTTGATTTGATCATCTTGACCTCATTTTTGGTAATTGTGGAAAAAGATTTAGTGTTATGCTACTGACAGGTTTATTATACAAACCAGTGCTTCTCCAGCTGCTACCCGATGGTTCCTGGGCAGGAGAGGGTGTGGTCCTGTGGCCCGAGTTGTCCTCGGATGACTACCCAGTGCTTTGAAGTCTCCTGCTCTACGTGGAATACATTGGAATACATTTGATGCTCTAGCAGTAGGTCATATATGCACTGTTCCTCTGCACATCAGGGTGTCATGGTGTATTTCCAGGAAAGGGATGTATACCCTAAAATGAGAAATACAGCTTCTGGAAAAGTAGAAATAGATCAGATCACGTATATCTTGAGGGCCTATTTTATGGGTTCTGGGCATACCATAGGAGAAAATAACGTTGCCCCTTGCTTGCTTTTCTTTTTTATATTACTGTAACTATTCTTATTTGGAGGTTAATTTTGTTGCATGGTATCTCACCCCCCACCCACCCTCCCGCCCCCATCACATACACAAATCTTTTCTGATAAATGAGAAGACTCAATACTCTAAGCTTCATAAATTGCAACTTTTAAAAACAAAATTTTCATTAATAGCACTTTGAATATAGATAAAATAACCAAATTCAACAAATACTTGAATTGATAGACTAATTACAAATCCAAGGTCCCAATCTCTTTTAGCCTCAATTTCCTCACTTGTAGAATTGGACCAATATTCATCTTTGTGTTGATATATGGATTAATAGTAATAATGATGATGATGATAGAAGCTAGGTTATATTACTAGATACTCTTCTAAGCCCTGTGTGTTTTGTATTATTCCCATTTTTATAAATGAAGAAATTGGCTTTATCTGGAGTTCAGATGGATGCATTGCTGTGTTCATTGAGTTTACACCTCAACACCCTTGACCACCATGTTATTTAGCGCACAGGTTACTCAGTAAATGGTAGGTTAAAAATAAACACAAAACAAAACAAGTGCGTCAGGAAAACTGACTTACTGGAAAAAGTAACAGTTAAGCAGTAGGTTAAAGGCTAAAATATTTGCCCAAGGCCGTTCTACTAGGAGATGAGGTAGGAAAAACTGGGATTCAAGCCTGGTCCATCTGAGTCTAAAGGCAAATGGTTTCCTCACTTGCAGCCCAGTTGACTTATCTATAGAATGTAGAGAATAGCTGTTGGACGAGTGGGGAGTCAATTAAATGTAACTGCTTAATGTAGTGTCTGACTCATAGATACTTGATGAATGTTAGCCATGATGATGATTAATGGCAGTATATAAATATCAAATTCTCTTCTCCACTTGACTTAAATTTACCACTCTTTTCATTTAAAGTACCATCTTTTTAATGGTATAGTCGCTGATATTTTCCTCTTTTAGTCCTGTTTTGCTTTTTCTGTCTCATTGTCTCATGCATTTCTCTGGCTTGTGATCGCCCCATGAAATTAGATTGGTGTCCAGGTACTGCCATTCTCATTAAGATTTGGAGAGTTCTTGTTGTAAATACTTGTAAATTTATATTGTACTTTTACTTTCTATGTCTTTGTACTTTAATTTCTTTTAGTGCCTTGCCCACCCCACATTCACTTCTGTTTACATTCCATGTTTTTCACAGTGGTCTTTATTCAGTAAATAACGTTTGGAGACTATGAATCAGGCACTGTGCTAGGTGATAGGCATACAGTGATGAGTTAACAGTCTGTCTCCTCCAGATGATAGACATGAAATAAGTGGTCAGGAGTGGGATGGGTGTTGTAAAAGGATAAGGATAGACCAGTGCTTCTTAAAGTGTGGTTCTGGGTCCAGCAGTGTCATCACTTCGGACCCTGTTAGAAATGCAAATTCTTGGGCTTCACCCTACACCTGCTGTTCTAGTAAGCTCTCCAGGTAATGCTGATGCGTGCTAGAGCTTGAGAACCTCTGATGTAGGCTGTTGCCACCATGTCTAACAGAGGAAGGTATTCTTGTTCGTCGTATGAGGTGATGGTGCTGGTGGTTGTGGTGTGTGTGTATGAAGGTTGTCCCCAGGAAGTGACTTTTTTAAAGACTGGCACCTGAGCTAACATCTGTTGCCAGTCATTTTTTTCCTTCTTCTTCCCAAAGCCCCCCAGTACGCGTGAGTATGCTGTGAGTGCCTCTGACTGTGGCATGTGAGACGCTGCCTCAGCATGGCCTCATGAGCGGTGCCATGTCCGTGCCCAGGATGCGAACCAGCGAAACCCTGGGCCACCGAAGCGGAGAACGTAAACTTAACCACTCGGCCACAGGGCCAGCCCCAGGAAGTGATTTTTACGCTCTGCTTTTTTTCATTCTCTTCCTCTTTTCTCAAATGTCTATCAGTACATCCTGCTGGCACTTCTACTGCTTGTTTCTCCCTCTCTCATCTTGAACTGTCCTGTGGTACTTAATAATTACTTTTGCTAGTTGATCAGGAAAGGATGAGATTCCTGTTAGTGCTACTTTGAAGTTGACCCTAGGACAAATCATTTTATCTGTGCTGTTTCCTGTTTCCCTCGTTTCATTTCCCTGCTACTCCTGACCAGGGTAAATTTGTCAGATTTTAGTCTGCTCATGTAGCTGATTGCAGAGCTCCAAGCACTTGCATTTATAACCCACTATGTCTGTGGTAGATTTGTTTTTAATGGCTAGTTGTGTCTCCCAAACTGTTAACATGGGCCTAGTACTAAACATAGTGAGGGATATATTGTTTTCAGCGTTTTCTTTTTACTATTATTTCTTACAGTCTTGTCTAACGAAATAGTTGGTTAGGAAGAGTGAATCGTTTCTTTTCATACCACCTCCACCTTTTTTAATCTCTCTTCTTTTGGACAGTTTGTAAAACTGCTTTTGAGGAGTATGTAGTCTTTTAAACGCAAATATTTTCTTTTGTTAAATATCAGAAAAGAAGAAAAATGAAAACAAGATGAGCCACAGGCAAAATCCTTTCTAAATATCACAGAAAATAATTTTCTGGAGGCGGCCGGGTGGTGCAGTGGGTAAGTGTGCATGTTCTGCTTCCCGGCGGCCCGGGGTTCGCTGGTTCTGATCCCAGGAGCAGACATAGCACCAGTTGGCATGCCGTGCTGTGGTAGGCGTCCCACGTATAAAGTAGAGGAAAATGGGCATGGATGTTAGCTCAGGGCCAGTCTTCCTCAGCAAAAAGAGGAGGATTGGCAGCAGTTAACTCAGGGCTAATCTTCCTCAAAAAAAAAAAGCAATTACATATAACTACTTTTTGGTATTATTTACTTTGAAGGATGGCTAGTTTATTCTGTTGGAATTTTACTGTTATATAACATAGATAAATCTGCATTTGTTTTGAAGACTGTGTACTAAATTTAATTTACTGAATTAAATTCTCACGTGTATGATGATGTGCCGCTGTGTATAAGCATAAGTTTTTATTCTAAGATGAGGCAAAAAGATCTTATTCTGCTTGGTTGGCTGATAGGGAGAACAGAAATAATCCCATTACTTACTAAAAAAGAAAACTGGAAGAATTTCAAGTATTTTAGTTTTCTGTTAAGTTTAGATGGGAAGCTAGACCTCTCAGTTGGGCTTTTCCTCATGCTCAGTGAGTGTATGCATTAATAACACTTAGCTTGATTTTGATTGAATTTCCTGTAAGGACTCAGTTAAGGACAGTTAATTACTGTTGTTTATGTTGAATACAGCATATTACTTAGGAGGCTGCCAGTGCCAGATGCAAGAATCTGTTGGCATTTGGATTCATGGTTTTTCTTAACTGTCAAAGCTAGAGTAAAAATTTCACTATTTTTCGTAGTTTTTCCAGTTAAAATGACACAAATTCTTAGATAAAGAATGACAGAGTGCTCTTTCTCCTATGCCATGTTGCCTACTTCTTGATCTTCCTCTTTTGTGCATTGCGTGTTTTTAGGCCGTCTCTGACATTTGACGTTAGGTGACTCCTTGAAAGACTCCCTGAGAGGAAACTCTTTCCTTGGCTTCAGTGCTCCCACGCTCTCCGGGTTTCTCCTCTCCTCCTCTGGACAGTCCTTCACGATCTCTTGCTTTATTCCTTCTTTAAATGTGAGTCTTCTTTATGGTCCTATCCTAGGCCTTCTTCTGAATCTATATATGATTGCTAAGCAATCTCAGCCACCCCACAGCTTCAGTTTCCCTGTGAATGCTGATAGTTTTTTTATTTCATTGAGGTACAATTGACGTACAATGAGCTGCCTAAATTTGAAGTGTACAGTTTGACCAGTTTTGACATATGTATGTACCCATGAAACCGTCACTACAATCAAGATATTAAACATATCCATCACCCCCAGAAGTTTACCCGTGCTGCTCTGTAATTTCTCCCCCCATCCCAAGGCAACTACTGATCCGCTTTCTGTCATAATAGATTACTTGGCATTTTCTGGAATTTTATATAAACATGTCATACAGTATCTACTCTTCTTTAAATCTGGCTGGCTTCATTCAGCATAGTTGTGTTGCCTGTATAAGCTTTGTTTAGATTTGTTCCCTCCAATCCTTCTGGATGGTTCTCTCCCCAGCCATGGGGTGCTTCCTCATGTGCCATGCACTGGTCACTACTTCGCTTAAATCTAAAGAGGGGACCCTTTCAGATCTCTGGAGATCTCTTTGCAGGCCTCTGCTCTTCAGAATTCTGCCCTGCAAATTCTAGCCACTTTGGCCTTCCTGGACTCCCGTTTCATTTTCTTCAATTCAGGGAGATTGCTGGGCTCTGCCCAGGTTCTTCCTTACTGTGCTGTAGGCTTGAAACTCTCTCTAGGCAATAATGTAGAGTTCATCTTGTTAGTTTTCTGTCTCTCAGGGATCCTTATTATGCACTGCCTTGTGTTCATTGTCTGAAAACCGTTATTTCTTGTATTTGATCTATTTTTTGTTGTTTCAGGCAGGAAGGTAAATCTGGTCCCTATTACTCCAAGTTGGCCAGAAGTGGATGTCATTACTGTTAACTTATGAATCTGTATTTCTAGTGCATATAGTGCTCAGATTCATCTGCTTCTTTCCCATCCTGATTACTACTGCACTAGTTCGCACCACCAATTATCATTCACCTGCATCACTGTAGTAGCTCCTAATTAATTTATCTGCCTCCAGTCTTCTCCATCTTCCACTCAGGGCTGGATTTCAAAACACAGATCTGTTCAGTTTTCCTGTTGGAAAAGGAGCTAGGAAAAGTCAACTTTTTAGGTGGTTTATACGAGTCTTCATGTTTTGGCCTTTGTTCACTCTGCCCCTTCAGTGTCATCTCTCAGATCCTCTGTCCTTCACAGTCTGGACATGGGAAATCATGACTGAATGGTTCCTCAGATGAAGCCTGCTCTCCCTCACCTTCAGACCTTCACAGCTGCTGCCGTCTGCCCTTGGAGGAAGTCCATCCCAAATGTGCTCATCTCTTCTACCTGTTACTTCAGAAGTCTCCCTCCACCCCAGATCTGGGTTAGGTATCTCCATGTGCACTCTATTTTAATTCCTTGTCTCTTTCACGTATTAGACTATATGCTCCATGAAGGTAGGAGTTTTATGTGTCTTGTTAATTTTTGTATTGGCTTTGTGGTAAAACAGTATCTGTTACATATGGAAATACTCTGAATTTGAGACCATGTTCACACTTGACTATTGAGAAAAAAGAGTTGAGAGCAGAAAACTCAAAATCTTTGGTTTTGACCACCTGTTCCTGAGTTGTTAGAGCACATGGACAGAGGCCGAGCTGTTCCTTCTCAGAATCTTCTTAGAAATGCAGTGTCTCAGGCCTCAATTCAGACTTAGTGAATCAGAGTCTGCATTTTTACAGATCCCCAGGTGTTGAATGGGTGCATTAAAGCGTGAGAAGCCACGCTCTGGTTTATTGGTTATCTGTCCTTTTTTAGCTGCATGTTAAAATCACTTAGGGAACTGATGCTCAGTATTTAATCCTGTGGTCTGGGTCCTGGGCGTCCATGTGTTTGTAATGCTCCCTAGAGGATACTGAAAAGAGCCAGGAATAAGAACCTCACTGTTGTTCAAGTCCTCTTTCAGTTTTAGTCTGATGTTGGAGAAAGCGTCAGTTCATAGTCAGATTTTGAGCTGCTTTTACACTTCCATTCTAAAGCTTAAAAAGTTTAGAGAGTGGTGATATGTAATGAGGCAGGGTGCTAATTGGGGATGTCAGGTTGGCAGATGAGGCCCCTTGAGACCAGCACAGGACATCTCAGACTTTAATGTGCCTATGAGTCACTGGAGGCGTTTGTAAAATGCAGATTTTGTTGAAAGAATCCGAGGTGAGGCCTGAGATTCTGCATTTTTAGGAAGCTTAGATGTATTATAAAACTAATAGAGATGTTAAGTGACATTAATAAAAACAAACTTGTACTTCCTTCTACTTCCTTAGTTTTTCCCTCAGAGTACAGTGGCAACACTTCACAAGCCAAGGGATTCTTTGATTTTTACTGAACAGAAGAAAGGGCATTTACTTGCTGGTGGGACCCAGTACTGGAGTGGTCACTCCCCCGCCCCTGGGGAAGTACAGCACCACCAGAAATAGGCTTTTTGAGCAGCTTTCCTTGTTAAGAGGGGAAACAAACTCTCCCAGGGCCTGCCTTGGGCGGTTGACTTATGGGAAGGAAGAAGACATTGCTTTTGCGCAGAGGGACAAGAGGGCTATATTTTTAGCCATTGTCTTAGAATTCATGCAAGGACTTGTCTGTCATATGGGAGTGTATCCCTTCTTTATAAAAGATTGATCATAGGTCCTACCTTATTGTTATTTTTATTGTGTTATTGTTTTTGGTCATTTTATACCCATTGGATTGACGAGTTCATGTCTTCCCTCCCTTCGCGCACATACATTACTGGTGTTTTAGTGGAATAGTATTTGTAATTAAGATAAATTTTAAATGCAGTCATTACATTACATTACATTGCATTAAATTTTAATGCAAACATTACTTATGCAAATGGTGGGTGCTGCCATTGTAGGTAGACTCTCATCCATTATTCTAATCGCTGTACTTGTGCCAGTAGGGGTGCTATTTCCTTGAGTCATAGGACTGGAGCATTTTTCCAGTATTATGGTAAGGATCTTTTGGTTTCCCCCCCGTCTATTCTTTAAGGACTGTCTATTCATTTTTGTTAAATCTTTTCATCTTGTTCCCTCAGGTTTACAGCAGCTGTTTTAACATGTTTAACTATGTACACTAAGCTGATCTGACAGTTTGCCTCTTATGAGAAGATTTCATATCATTCTGGTAGTACCTCTAGTAGTATGTGATTTTCTGTAATTTGCCACGTTACAAATAAGGATTCTTTAAAGCAATTTGAGTTTTTAGGCCTAACTGAAAGTTGAAGAAGTAAATGATTGCCTCTTGTTTACAATTAAATTTGAAATTAAAAATAGTGAATTTATTTTTAATAAGCACTGATATATTCAAGTGAAAAGCATTTAAGGAAATTGAAATTCTGTCAATTAAAAAAATTATACTGCTTTCTAGTAGAGACCTCCTGTTCTTCAAAAGTAGATTAGTTAAGAATTTTTAAATAATGCATTTGAAACAGGATTTCCTGCCACTGGAATATTTAATTTAGTCCTATTTTGCTAACAGTAGAAATGTGGTTTCAGATACTATATTGTAGACAGATAATGCTAGCACAATAATGTATAGAAAACTACTGAAAGATAATTTTAATTGAAATTCTATATTTTGTTTCTTTACTAATGATAGAGAATGTAAATGTGAAAACTCATGATACAACATTTTAAGTTCTTCAGAAAAGAAATTCTTTGTCAAATCCTAGATCCAATTCTTTGCTTTTAAGCCAGTTTTCAGTCCCTTACAAACTAATTTAAATCCTCCCAGGAATGCACAGCGTCCCTGCCGAAGGTTTTCACGTGGCGATTGATGAAAAGATTTGCTGCAGAATATGCATTCTTTCTAAATACATCTCAGGAACAGGTTAGTATAGAGGTTGGAAACTGAAATAAGTGCATGATCGTCCATATTTTTATCTTATTTTATGTTTGAACTCTTTCCAGAGAGCTTTTGAAAAGACGTCCTCCGCAGAATCACAAATCTGAATCTTTTTCATATAAAAGATTTAAAGTAACTTATATTGAAAACCTTTCTTTAATGAGCTCAAATCTTCGCTTTCATCAGGTTGTGGTCTGTATTACAAGGGGTATTTAGCCAATGAGTAACTTTGTATTGGTAAATTAAATATTTAAATTTCACTAATGCTATTAAAAGTCTTTCAAGGTCTTTGCAGTTGTAAGCGTAATTGTTTTTATCTTTCCTTTTTTTTAAATTGTGGTAAAATATACATAACATAAAATTGACCATTTCAACTATTAAGTACATTTACATTGTTGTGAAACCATCACCGCTTTCCATCTCCAGAACTTTCTCAGCTTCCCAGATTAAAACTACCTTAAGCATAATTCCTCATCTCCCCTTCCTCCCTGACTACCCGACAAGCCCCATTCTACTTTCTATCTGTATGAATTTGACTACTTTAGGTACCTCACAGAAGTGGACTCATACTCTATTCGTCCTTTTGTTGCTGGCTAATTTTCATTTAGCATAATGCCTTCAAAGGTTCATCCACGCTGTTGCCTGTGTCAGAATTCCTTTATTAAGGCTGAATAATATTCCATTGTATGTATATACCAGTTTCTGTTAATCCATTCATTGGTTGAATGATACTAGGTTGCTTCCTTTTCTTTCCTTTTACAGCATAAATTAAAAATACTGATCATATCAGTCCCTTCTGGTGTTTTACAAATAGGAATCCACTATAGAGGGGAGCAAGGGTTTTAAGCCTTGGGACTATTCCTTTCCTCCTTGATTATCAGTGTCGCGTGAGTCTTTGTTTTGCTAGTCCTGCCTGGATATGAGAATAACCTGATCCGCTGGCCAGATGTAAGCTGATACACCACATGAGGCAACTATATTGAGAGATTGAGCTGAGATATGGAAGACTAAGATCTGGGATCTAGGAGTCAGTCTTGTAAGGGAAAGCTTCAAATGCAAATTATGTGCCATAATTGGTTTAACCAATTCTCTCTCTTCTGTTTGTAATTTGCTTTTCTTTGTACATGTTTACACTTACTTACTGGGTGTTTGTATTTCTTTTCTGAATTGTCTGTTCATGTTTATGGTGTATTTTCTGTTCAGTCATTTAGAGTAAAAATTTAAGTATGAAGAAAAAATACTTTAAAATTCAGAAATATAATATTTTCCTTTATTTTAAATTTTTTGTTTATTTCATGTGATTATGCTTTATGCATATTCCAGACACCTGGTTCTTCTTGTTCAAGATCATTTACTCCGGTATCCAAGTAGATTGACTGATTGCAGACTTATTACTGTCGAATGCGTTTGTGTAGAGTGACTTCTTCCTGTCATGCTGGTCTTACTCACACTGCTGTGCTGTAATACAGTGAAGAATTGCATGGCATCGAGTTTTGGATTGCATCTCACAAGTCGTTCTTCTTCCTTTAGAGGACTTGTATTGTACTGTAACTTGCAAATTGAATGTTTGCATAATCAAAATGGAAAGCATGCAGTATAAAAATCAGCTTCCTGTAGTTCCCGAACTAGAGAACTAACATCTAAGCCTAGTTAAGATTTAGTTTAGCTAAATCTTACCTCTGGGTATGGACTCAGTTGGAAACACAGTAAAAAGAAATGGATGTTGATAATGTTTAAAGTATTAGCTCAACCCTTGAGTTTTATGTGAAGGGATAGTTGAGACAATACGATCTCCCATTGCTCTATGAAACAAGGAGATTTTTAAAGTTAAATTGTGATTGGCTTCCAGTTAGGAAGAATGTTCATCTAGAGCCAGTGGTATTTACCAACTGCGCCTGTGAAAACATTCCTTTTTACCCTCAGATGCTCACTCAGCCTTCTGTTTTCCAAGTGACATTATTATAGCCTTTAGTAGTCAGAAAAATTAAAAGCACATTTTTAAAGCATAAAAAGCAGAGTCTCCCTTCAGTTTCACAAAGTTACTATTTTTTATGATAATGCAGATACAGGAGGATTTCTGAAAACTTAGAGAATTTAACTGTTAAATGTCTTTTGACATTTTAAGGACACAAATCCTAGAATTATAAAGCATACGGCCAAGCTTTTTTGTTTTGCTTTGTTGGGCTGCTCAGTAACTTCTGACTTCAATTGGAAAGTGGAAATGTGACCATTTAGGAAGTATTGCGCATTCGTTTTGCTGTGGCTCTTCATTGGCTGAAGCAGCAGTGTAATGACGTCCTCAGCTAGCATATGAATCTGTTGTTTCAAATCGAAGGTTTGATGCCTTCAGTTGGAATACCTCCTTGGAATGCTGAAGGGAGCAAATCTGATTTATTGGCCATTTGTTTACCTGCGAGTCTTTAGTCATTTACTTTATGGATTTTTATGAGGATATTCAAATGTTAGGAATGTTAGAAAACTATATTGGGAATTTAATTGTGCTACTTAGTGGGTTATCAAAGATTTTTTTCCCTTATGTCACACTTTTGTCCCTATCAACTTTCCCCTCCCCCCAAACTGGGACCACAAGTAAATTACTTAACTTTTGAATCTTAGATTTTTAATCTATAAAATGGAGTTGCCTGTTGTGAATTGTCTAACTTAGTGCCTAGTACATAGTAGAAGCTCAATAAATGGTAGTTTCTATTAATACAACTTCTGGTTCTCTGTCTTAGCTAAATGCTTTATTATTTCTTCACCGAATCTATTCCTCTTTTAGAACTTTAAATTACTGTAGTTCAAAGAATACGTTTTACCTAATGTATGTTTTCGGAAATATATGTATATGTTTTGGGAAAATATGTCTGAAAAAGCATCTCTTTGGCCAACCTACATTATGTTAATATGCATCCAGAAAAATTTGCCTCCAAAAATATGTCTATTGAAAATTATCTAGAATCATATTTGAGGGAGTCATTGGAGTTGGAAAGAATTTTACTTTATCTGCCCTCAACTTTACCACCCAGTTTACTCATCATCTCTGCACTAGTGTGCCTCCAAGTTTAGATGCTTACATACTAGGCCATTTCTGCAGAGTGCTTGTTCTAATATTTACTTAGTATTTTTTAAACTTAGCCTTGGCTAAGCAATAATATTTGTGAAATTACAGGTTCAGTATAGTATGTATATTTTTTCTAGTGTATTTTAAAATAACTACGTAACCATTTTGTGTATTATTTAAAATCGCGTTGAATTACCTGTTTATTCATTGTCTAAAGAATCCCTGTCAAGATTATCATCTAGCCTCTAGAAATAGTTTCCTTTCTTTCTCTTTTTTCTCTCTATGTAAACTTGAACATGGTAAATCTTTTTCTTCTGATAGTGAGCTATGGCTTTTTGGTGAACAGGACCCATTATAAATACTTGTTGTATATAGCAAACATGATAGGTTTGAAAACATGGAGAATATTTATTATACATTTTTCATTTTAATGTTTTGAGATCTGCGTGGGGGAAGAGGACTGGAAATGCCACTATTGTATGGGTAGGCTTCCACTCCTTGTTTCTTGTGATTGGCTCCACGCTTGACTGTTACTGATGTCTCTGAGTCAGGCACCTCTTCGGTTCAGTATGCGTAGAGAGTAAAGCATCTCTGTGGGGAGGAGAGAGTTGCCTGACTGTAGGTGGCGGGGTCCAAACCTCCTCGTTCTGTAGGTTTTTCACCTTCCCTCCTGTTTTTGCCCACTCCTCTCCCTTGCTTTTAGGGACTTCTGATACTTCCAGTTCCTAAGCCTTTTCTGCAATTCCTTGGTATGAATTCTTCTTCTCTTTTAGTTGACATGAAGATTTCAGTTTTCTGTGCTCTGCTAAGTCAACAGTTGTCCATCTGCTTTCAGTTTCCCCAAATTTAGCTGTTCTCTCTCATTTTGTTGCCTACAGTTTTGTGCAATTATGTACTAATATGTCTTTAACGTTTCTTCCTTGTCATTTTAGTGATAGAGAATTGACACTAAATATATTCCTTATTTCCCCTGCTAGACTGTGAGTTCCATGAGGCGAGGGCTTGTTTCCATCTTGTTTATTGCTCTATCCCCATTTGCTAACAAAGTGCCTTGAGTATAAATATTTGAAGGAATGATGTATCCACGAGGTTGCTTGTGTAACAACATTTTCTGAAGTGTTTTAATAAGCGCAGTTTCATTTCAACATCACTAAATGTGGCTGTATGAAAATTACACTTTTAATGGTGGGGGAGACTGGAACTCAGAAGGTGGAGGGGCTTGGTCAAGGTTGCGTGGTGGCAGAAACTGCTGCAACTTGCTTGTTCTTAATTGAGATCCTGGGCTTGGTACTGAAAGCTGCTCCCTCTTTGAATTGCTGTAACCAGATCAATATTGAGCTGGCTTTGTGGGCCTTCAAATTATACAAAGAAATACAATAGTTGGGATAATGACATTGATATTGCAGGATATAGCTCTGAAAATATTTTGGAGAAGTTCTGTACTCCTCCAAAGTATTAGTATTAATATTGTTACCATTATATTATGTATGTCATTAGTAAGACTTGTGTTAATTTGTTGAAGAATTTTAGTCCGCATCATAAGAATACTAGTTGTTTTTCCTAAGTACCAAAGAGGAAGATGAATTTGTGTAAGCCCAAATGAGGACAGAGGAGTATTCCCCCCAGAGAGAGCTGCAGAGGAGCTGGACTCTTAAGGCAAGAGCTGGACTTCAGTTAAGGCAAGACGGAGGGATGGAGAATGTGTTTTGAAAAGGTGAGGACTTCATATATTTGTAGAGAGTGTCATTAGAGCTTACACAGTATCTTTTATATATGGTCTTTTGATAATATAAACTGGTCAGTTCATGCTTCATTAAGTTAGTGACAGCCCTAGTGGCACTTCAGTTTATACTCATATCAAAAGGTTCCCAAACTTCCTCAATTCACCATACCCTTGGTGTGCCAGTAATTTTTTCCTGATGCCCTTAGATCCAAAGAAATACCAAATAATTCCACTTCCTTAGTAGTTAGGTCCAAACAACATAGGTATTTGTGTTCTAACAGCTTGAATAAATAGTGAATATGAATTCTTTGCCTTTCTTCTTTAAAGAAATACTTTTATTCTTAACTAACTAAAATTTTTTTTCTAATGGAATGTATGCATCCCTTGGGTACTACACAGTTTCTTAAACCTTGGAATCAGATTGGGACATCTATTCTCATTTCCTAGTCCATATTGATTTTTTTTGACCATGGTTTTTTTTTTTTTTTTTTTAATTACAGAGACTCAGTTTTGCAAAGTTATGATTGCATAGAAAGGAATGCAGCAGGATCTAATCTTGAGACTCAACTCCCTTGAGCCGGTGGTTCCTGCAGTGTTCCACAGGTGTCAGCAATGACTTGTTTCCCTAGGAGGGGCCTGAGCGTTCACTGCACTTTGGTGTACTGTTTGGGGAACATCTTTCTCATTTAAGAATTATTAGAGATAGAATGTGTAAACTCAAATCTATTTGAAACCTAAGAAAACTTTAAATTTTAGTTTCAGTTTAGACTCAAGTCAGTTGTCTTTTCTTTACTTTGATTTTTTGGGTTTTTAGTCTTTAAAGTGAAAATATTTTTACAAACAATAGCAAAAATACAGTTTCCTCTATTTGTTAATAGACTTTTTAAAAGTGAATCATTGATGTAAGTAAAATTTTCTTTTTTAAACTGAAGAAAGGCACTATTTAAAAGGAGTCATTTGATAAAGGGAATAGAAAAACAACTAAAGTATGGAAGAATGGAATTTTGTTACCTAGTGTCCTATTTAAATCTTTCACATAAATGGCTTGGTTAACAGTAAACGTGTTCTGAGCACTGAAGGAAGGTATGTAAATGAATAGTTCATGCTTGTAATTGTTAGGCATATAATTTGATCTGAACTATGTAATGGGAAAAGCATATTATTATCGTTCTTTAAAGGGCTTTGAAAAGTATGCTACATAAGAGCATTTTTCAGTAAATGTCAGAATTAAGACAAAATGAACTTATCATTTTCTGTAGACATTTTGTTTTCTCTCTCATTATCAAAGTCTTGTTCACTTCTTCTGACATGTGAGATCAAGAACTCTGGATCCTTTTAAAATAAACTAAAACCCAATGATATGGGATTTGGCAATTTAAATGAATCTTAAATTTCAATTACAAAGAAAAGAAACCACATAATCACATTTGTGCTGAAGGAATGTTTTCCTTACTGAATAACTGTTGTGTGTTAATGCTCACTGATTCAGATGTGTCAAATCAAAGCGGTGTCATTATCTTACCATTTGCTTTCATACTCAATTGTCTAAATTTATAGAGAAGTGTGGACACAAGTCAAATAGTAGACCAAAAATGGTTCACTTTGTTCATGTATCTCTATTCCGTCCAGTGCCACTGAAATATTTTTTATATGGTTAAGACCCCAACCAAACATTTAACTGTTGCTTTCTTTTTGCTGTGTACATTCTTCTAATCCTTGACAGCTGAGAAAACCTAAGGCTATTTCTTTTCATGTAGCTCCAGCTTACATTGTCCTTCCACTTTTTTCCCTTTATAGATGGGAGCCACAAAGGTAGTAAACCAGGACTGCTGACTACTCAGTGGATGGTTTCTGAGTTTCTAGGGTTTAGAGTACAAATTATATGTAAATGCTTTGCTTTATGAAGGCTTTTTTGGGGGTGAAGAGATAAATTTTTGTAAAAATTTCTTGTTGAAACAGAATCAGCTGGGTTCAAAGCCAAGCTTTTGCACTGGTGGACTTCCTGGCGATTATATAGGTCCCATAAACTTTGAAGAGTCTTTAAACTGTGTCTGTTTCTGCTTTCAAATAGCATTTAAATGCTCACTCTGGGGAAGCTGGACATTTTGTTCATAAGATTTTCTTGCTTTCTACTTTTATGAGCTGTGACATGAAGCTAAGAACCAGCTGAAGTCTGTATTAGATCTTAAACTTGTATGTATCTGTACGTTCTTTGAATGTTAAGTATTTTGTTCAAGTAATCTGCAGGGTACCAAGCTAAATGCCGATAAGAGTTAAGAGTGCTGTATCCTAAATTGATAAATATCTGAATTACTTTCTTCCGTCTTCTCTCCCTCCACTCTTCCTCTCTCTTATATTTATTGAACAGCTACTGTAAGCCATATGCCTTGCAAGGTGTTCATGAATCAAAGGTAAATTGTGGTTCTTATTCTTAAGTAATACAGAAAATAATGTGTGAAAATTACCTGAAAGCAAGATTTGCCTTTGTAATACAGAATGTGAATTGATTCTAGTATAAGAATATAGTAAGAACCAAGAATGAGGACACTTTCTTGAGCCTTAAACAATTTTTCAGAATTCATAATTTTTAAAATTCCAATTTATTTTAGTCTCAAATGAAGAGCTAGTCTGGTTTTTTTTTTTTTTTGAGTTATTGATCCTAACGTAGAAATGACTTTCTCTTGAGTACTGTTACCTCAACAGTAGCTTGCTGTAACAGATATGATATTTTGTATTCCAGAAATGGGTTCCCCTAAGAGGGGCTGTATGTTATTTTGGACTGAAGTTTGTCCCCTCTGTGTCCCCCAGTTCATATGTTCAAGCCCTAAGCCCTGTGTGACTGTATTTGGAGATGGGCCTTTAAGGAGATAATTAAGGGTGAATGAGGTCGTGAGAGCGGGGCACTGATCCAGTATGACTGGTGTTCTTATAAGAAGAGAGACTCCAGGGATGCGCGCACACCGAGAAAAGGCCTGAGGACACGGTGGGTGAGAAGGCAGCTGCTGCAAACAAGGAGAGAGGCCTCAGTAGTAGCCAAACCTTCTGACACCTTGGTCTTGGACTTCAGCCTCCAGAACTGTGAGAAATAAACTTCTTTTGTTTAAGCCCCCGAGTCTGTCGTGTCTGTTACAGCAGCCCCAGCACACTGATACGTATGCCCTAACCTGGGCGTAGGTTTGGTAAACCGATCCTCATGTTGTCTCGAGGTTCCCCACAACCACAACTTAAACCACAATCTTAGATTGTTCTCAAGTCTTTAATGTCTTCCAAATACGTAGATTCCCAGAATGATATAGCAGGTTTTAGGAAATGCTAATTTTCTTTTACATGATCTCATCTCTTAAGCAACCGTTATATTGAAGGTGTGCTTTATAGGTGACTACAGTTCATTGACCGAGTTATACTTTTGTTACCTTTTGATTTAGGTTGTGTTTTAGAATAATAGCGTATTATAGTGTGGCAGAATTTTCTTTCTCAGTGGCACATAAAATAATGGTATGTTTTCAATCAGTGGCATCTTAGAGTCAATGAAATATATTTTTCCCATTATACCCCCCATTCCCCTTTTAGCATCTTAGATAAATAAGTATTTATGATTCCTCCAAAGGCTCAGGAAAGAGCTTATTATGCACTTTCTCTTGGTAAATCATTAGACTTTCTTAATTCTGTTAATGAACATTGTATAAAATAGCTATTGTATTTGAGACCATTTTTAATATCAGTAAAAGTAGAGGACAAGCTGTCACCACAGAATACTAAGTATGGCCTGGTGGTTAGGAGCATAGGCTCTGCAGCCAGATTGTCTGAGTTCAGATCACAGCCCATCACTGTTGGCTGTGTGACTTCAGGTGCGTTGCTTTCCTGCTTCCAGATTCGCACAGTAGGGGTACTAATAGTACTGTAGGGCTGTTGTGCAGGTTAAGAGAGTGACGCTCTGGAAAGCACTGAGCACAGTGCCTGGCTCGTCAGTGCTGTGTGACTGTTAGCTCTTATTGTTACTGTCTTTGAGTTAACATGGGTAGTGTTTTCTCTACAAAGTTTTTTAAAAATGCCAGTTAACTACCTTTGTATAATCAATAAAACCTGAGAATTAAGGGCAGAGTTTAATGTTACCTAATGGAAGTTACAGTAAAATGAACTCGCTATTTAATGATAGGTGTTATATGGTAATTAGACAAAATCAGGATTAAATTTTTAGTTCTTTCATACTTTCTTTACTGTCTAGCCATTGTCAATATTCCCCCTAACCCGAGGCTCTCAAATGCTGTACTCACGTACTCCTAAATTCTCATCCAAAACCCCTCCCCATCAAATGTTCTAGGGTTGGGTTCCTTTAAGCTGTGCTCCCAGCTCATCAGTTTTCTCCTAGGTGCTTTCTCTTCTTCGTGCCCAGCATGTGTGTATCCGAAGTATTAAAGAGCTTGAGGCAGCAGAACCTCTTTAGGTCACGCAGGTTGGTTTGCCTACTTGGGTTGCAGTGTGATTGCAGGCCTGGGATAGAGGAAGAAAGTACAGCAAATAGACTGAGTCCTTGAGTCTTGGGGCCAAGCGAGGGATGGGAGCGAAGTGGAGGATTTAGGACAAGGGTGCTAAGAAATGACCTTTGCTGAGTGGGGGAGCATGCTAGGCTAAAGTTGATTAATTAGTTTCTTTGTTCATTTATTTACTTAATATTTCAGTATCTATAGTGTGCTAGTCTCTGTGCTCAGTGCTGGCTTACAGTCAAGATTGGTTTTAGTTTGTTTTATACAGACATAAACTTTAATTTTTTTGTGAGAGGAGCAGTTCTTAAAAATGAAAGTATATATTAGTGTGAATGATTCACATAAGTTTAAATTAAATGACTTTCAGGTTGACTATATGGTGGGAGGAGAGGATGTGCATAGGGAAGAAGGAAATTTAAAAGAAGAGTAAAGCTTCTTGAGAGAGGCTAGATGTATGTTCCTAAGGGAGAGAGAAGACTGAAGAGGAACTTGACAGACTAAACCAAAAACGTAATTCCTCTGTAGAATCTGGGCACCGAGTTTTGTTTCTGAGGAAACCTCAGCAAAGCTGTGACTCTCAACATACTCTTCTTTAGGATCCTTTTTCCTATAACCTTCCCTTATTTAGTAATTTTCTTTTAGTAGTATTGACCAAATGGTGATGTTCTCTATTCTGGCTGAAGGAAACAGCCAGTTTGGTGGTTTTGTTTCTCCAAGCATAAAAGAGATTCCAGGATAATTGCTCGGTTCCAAAGGATTCAGTGCTATCATTCCTTTTGTTCAAGTATGTATACAAATTATTCTCTCATTGTGTTTACCCAAATATGTCTGAATTCTCAGAGAAAGCATATTGCATTGGAGAAATCTCAATGTGTGGTAGATTGCCTTCTGTTCTATAGTCTTCTCTCTCCCTGCCTCCCAAAATCTCAATAAATGATTTGGCTATAGGAAATTCTTAGTATTTTTATAAACTTTCCCACAAAAGCTATTGAGATATAACTTATTTTAAAAGTTTCAGGGCTTCTGTCTGCAGTGTTTTTTAGAGCCGACTTAGTTTCAGATCCTCTGAATGTATTTATCACTGCTTTTCATTATTTGGGGGATGGGGGAGACGTTTGAGGTTGAGGGTGATCCGTATTAATTATTTAAGACATAAGGAAGTTTTGCGTGTTCAGTGCTGAGTAAATGATGCTTTACTGCATTTGTAAAGTGTTTCTTAAAGCATGCTATGTATGAGTTCTTGAAAATCCTATGTTTCTCATTAGAATCTATAATGAATTGACTGAGATAAGATAGCAAGTAGTTACCAGAAGTTGTTTCTGTGTACATGAGTATTTTTCAAATTGTATTTTTAAGCAGGAGGAATGTTTTTGAATAAATGAATAAATTTGCTATTAAAATTGTTTGAAATATTTATAGGAAGGTCTTAAATATTAAGTTAGGGAATATTCATTTGTATTTATGTATTAAGTTCCTATTATGTAGGTATTACTGACAAGAAACTGAAGGATTCAGAAACAATACTGGATGAGGTTCCTGCCTTTGGGAACCTTAAAATATAATTAAGTAAATAGGATTTGCAGCCATGAAAGAAGGGAACAATGCTTTATGGTATGTAATCAAGAACTAGAATGAATTAAAAATTAAGAAATTGAGGATTTATAATCTGATTTTTACATTTGGAATAATGAAACAAGGTTTTATTCAATAAATATTCAATAAATACAAAGTGCCTACTGTGTGGAAGAATTGAATACTTGTGGTTGGATTAGTATAGAGAAGTAAGGAAAAGGTGATTCCAGTTGAAACAGCATTGACCCAAGAAATCTGTAAAAAGGAAGTGGTAATGGTACCTACCTGTGAGGATTAAATGAGCTAATCCACACAAAGCATTAGAATAATGCCTAGTACGTAGTAAGTGTCCAGTAAAAGTTAGCTGTTATTATTATTAGCATGTTTATGTGTACAGCTGAGTGTTCTTCGATGGGAGTTAGAATAATGATAACATAACATTTACTAAGTACTGTATGTGCCAGTCACTGTTCTTAGCTTTTCGTGTACATTTTTTCCTTTAATCCTTATAATTTTATGGTGTATTCTCTTGCTGTTATCCTCATTTACAGATAAGGAAAACTGAAGCACAGAGTGCTTAATAGTAAATTGCCCAAACATCTAGGAAGTTGAAGAATAACTATCATGAGATTAGTTTCCATCACTGGAGGTAGCTGAAGACAGACTGTGAATACTGGATTGTTTAAATCTGACAGTAGGTGAAAGTTATATATAGATATTTTGGGTTGCTTTCTTTGATTAGTCACATGACTGCTTCTCCAGGAGTCTAATAATAATTTGTGAGCTCTTGAGCTGAAGAGGATAGTGTTTCTTTTTCCGACCTCAGCACTGTGCTTGTTTGAACCATTATTGATACATTTAAGATAGAATATGTTTTGCATATTTGTCAGTTTTGGTAGTTCCTTCTGAAGATAGTCTCTTTCCTTATACTAGTGCCTAGTTTGTTTCTCTAGCATTGTTTGTGTGACTCATGTTGAGGGATTTTTCTTATAAATACCCAGGCCTACACTCCCAACTGCAAAGCATTAAAACGAGTCTAGTTAGGTTGACACTTGGGTTATAGATAATAAAAGAAAATGTATAATATAAAACTGTGGAGAGAATTTGCACCTAAAACTAGTATGATCCTGGAGTTTTTCTTACCAAGTTTAGTAACTTGAAAGAAAAAATTCCAGTGGGGGAGCGTCAGATATTGATGGAAAATATTAAAGTTATTATTTTCAAGTATTATAATTGCACAATTAATACCCGGCTTGTCAAGACTTACTTCTGAGTTACCTGTTTGAACAATTAAGGGATACGGGAAGACCCTCCTCCACACTCATTCCAAAAATAGACAACTTGCTGAAAATATTGAGGAGGTTTTCATAGTAGAATTGGACTCACAGCAGTAATGAGCTTTAAATTAGCAACGTCTGGTATTAGAGATCGGTGCTATTTTGAAGTCATTCTGAGTTAGACCCTCAGCCCTTGTCTGAAAATCCTGTACATGTTTTTATTTCACTCACTTTCATATTTCCTACAATATCTATTTTAAACTGTTGATTCGCCTCCCACCCGTTACCTTATCCTAAACTTGTACATGTGATGGTCAGCTGAAGAGCACAATTAATTACCTCTCAGGGAAACTAGAGAACCCCGTCGGAACTCTCCATTTTTGTGTGCCTGTATTGCCTGACTGCCCTGCACTTAGAGCCATCTTCAGAGGCTCCCCTGCAGTTTGAGTGGAAGAGGTTTAGCCTTTGATCTGTACCTTGGTCCTTCCTTTCCTCTTTCAAATGCTCGACACCAAACTCCTCATGGTTTCCCCTCTGTAAATTTTCTGTGTACACGAATGACACCACGAGCTTGGAGACCAGGGGTCTGCGGTCACTGCCGCTTTACTGCCTGTGGCTCTCCCTAGGCCAGTTGGATTCCACCTCTGTTTGCTGGCTTTGTCCATGTGCCTGTCTACTTTGATTTCCTTAGTTCTCGCTCGTTGCTAACGTGAATAGCAACAACCCTGTTATGTAGGTCCTGCTGTTGTCCCCATTCTACAGGATCACAGCTAATAAATGTTGGTTGTAGTTTTCCTCAAATAATTTATACATAATTCAAAGGCATTGAAATAATTATTCTGCCAGGAGAATACGTTGGCTGGGAGTAGCCAAGAAAGTTTTACATGTGAATAATAATGAAGTACACTGCTAGATATTACTAGATACTACTAAGTTATAATAATAAAAATAATATGATTGGAGTATTAATATAGATGGATCAGTGCAACAGAATAGAAAGCTGAAAACAGAGCCATATAAAAAATACATAATAAAGACAGTATTTTGAATTGGTAGTGAGGAGATGGCTTGCTCAGAGCTCCTGGGTATGAAGGCTAGAGGGGTGTGCTGAACTCCTGGAGTCATTATTCATGCAACTGCCAGTGTTGCAACTCTGGATTATTCCATGTATATGGACAGCACAGTTGCTTATTATTGTAGAAAAACCATTAGATTCCAACCTTACTGTACAACAAGTTAAATATGAGATGAGTTAAAAAGTTAAAAATGAGGTAGTAAAAATTAGAAAATATATGTGTTAATTAGATCTTAAAGTGGGAAAAACATTTGCTTAACATAAAACCACAAAAACCAAAGAAAATCTCAGAAGAAAAACTTAAGCAATTAAAAGGTGAGCTAGAAAAAAAAATTGACAACGTATGATAGACAAAGGTTGCCATCCTCATTATTTAAAGAACTTTTAGAAATACTAAGGAGTTGAATAAACCAATTTAAACATTGAGAGAGGACATCAGTGAAGAAAGCGAAGATCCATTAAGAAATACATAAAGCCAGTACAAGTTCATCTTGCTAACTAGGATTCAGTAAAACCTTTGCCTAGTATGTTTGGAGAGAGTTAAAACAATGATAATCAGGATGAGACAGCCTTCTGCAACCTTCCAGGAAGAAAATTTGACGGGGTCTTTAAAAAGCCATACAAGTTAGAGATGTACACAAAAAGTTATATGAAAAGGTATTTAGCTTGTATGTCCCACAGCACTGATATAATTAAACAAATCATGCTGTGTTCATAATCTGATATCATACTACGTAGCTATTAAAATTTTTGTTGAAAACAAAGATGATATAAGTAGATCTCAAAGCAAGATGCCTACGATTATCTGAATTAAAAAATAAAGTTCTAGCAGAAGGATTTGTACCAAATCCTTGTTGTTTATTTTAAGATTAAGGATGATGTTTTAATTTCTTACTCTTTTCTCTATTTTAAAAGTTTTTTCCTAATGTCCATTAATTAATTTTGTAATTAGGAAAAATGTAATTTTCTGTTTAAATAAAAAGTACCCAAATAGTTTTTTAATTATCATCCTTTTATTATTTGTTGAAATGGCTGAAAGTGAGAATGCTGCCCTAATCTAATGCCTTCGTCGTGAATATTGCTGTTTAGAGGACCTGACGCTGCTCAGCCAGTGGGATCCCAGCACAAGGTAATATGGTTGGATACCAACCATGGCTGAGTCACATCTGATAGTATTGGTATATTGCTATAGAATGTTTTTTAATTGAAGAAATTTGGTATGTAACATTATGTAAGTTTAAGTATACTGGGTGTTACTTTGACACATTTGTGTATTGTAATATGATTGCTGTTGTGGTGATACTTATCACATTACAGGATTATGTACACTGTCATTATCTGTATTCACTATACTGTGCATTAGTGCAGTATACGGTGCACTATTATGGCTTATTTACTACTACTCGTAAGTTTGCAGTATTAAACACCATCAGTTTTATCCCCTCTACCAATCCCATGGTAGCTACCATTTTACTCTCTATTTTTTGCAGGTTTGGCTTGATACAGAATTTTAATAATGGGGAAGCTGCCTTAAAATTGCAGAAGAATGAAATTCTGTTTTCATTTTCTGTTTATGAAGACTTATGTTTTTAGATTATTTACAAATAAGATTTCTTTTTATCTAAAATCGCAACTTTTGTTGCAAACTCAGCTTTTAAATCCATGAAATCAAAGTACTTTCATAGTATGTTACCAAATTGCTAGAAAGCATAACTAATTCAATGGTAGATCACATTGGTGGCTAATTTCCAAGTTAATCAGCATGTTTAATAATTAGTCTTGGAAATTCATACATTTTAATTTACTCCCCTTAGTTCCCAAACTTTCTGGCATAGGGCTGTGTGTGTATGTGTGTGTGTAGCAGTTTTGAATCATTGTAATACAGACATCTGTGGCTTTTTCCAGCTACCTAATGAGAGGAGAGAGGTCATTTGTTTATTTTGCTCAGTTCTTTTCACATAGAGATGCTTATTAATTTGATCTTATTTCAGTTTTCTTTTTGTTGTATTGGAAAGTTTTTTGTTTAACCATTTCACAATAAACCTCTTGGCTTGGGAGCAGGAAGGGAAGGTAAGGAAAAGCAAGGCAAAGGTTGAGTGATGACAGAGTGATATATGCTAGATAAAGGACTAATGGAGGATGGGAAAGGGTATTACTGGAGAAGGAGGCAGATAAAGAAGCAGCAGTCCTGATAGGATTGGCATGGCCTCACTGAAGAAAACGAGTGGAATCTGTCTTAACTCCCCTGATACCTTTCATGGATATCGTTAACTTTTATTTTGGAAAGGCATTTATCCACATTCATGGTTTGTAATTGTGTGATTCCAAATACAGACTTTTTACCCCTCTCATGGAGCTATGTAGTTTTTAAAGAAAAATTTCAAAGCTTTCCTTAAAAACTTTGCTAAGATTGCTTACTTGATTTTCTTTTAAATGCAAGGGGCACTCAGCATGCTTTTAGTCACAGTAATATGATTTATTGTACATAGATACAATTAAACTTACTTGGCTGTTTGAAATTTGCATTTCATTTTAGCTTTGTTGTGATTCTGTTGCTTGTTCAGTTCATATGAAGCAAATGTTGTGCTGTTCCTTAGTGTTAGAGCTTTATAGAGAAGTATTTATACTTTGTAGAAATTTATTGAAAAAGTAAAACACCTAAGGAATTTGTGTGGATTCTATTAAGATCAGATGTCCATGTTACATAGACATTTGGGTGGAAGAGAATAGTCTTAAAATGTTTTGGGGGGATTCTGAAAATTAAAGGAACTAGCATTTTTTAATGGTCTTGTATGAACTGTTGTGAGTATTGTTGGGAACTGAATGAATCATGTTTCATTTGTAAGACTCATCGCTTATGAAAGAGAATAAATGTGAAAGAAGAAAAAGGACTGTGAAGCTGTATCTAGCTGAACTCTTCCAAGAACTAGATAGTATCCCACACAATTTATTCTGTCAGAATGTCGAAGTACGAAAACTTGGCTTAAGTATTTATGTCATTAAAAATTAATTTTAACAATTTTTAATGTGTTTGATTTGAAATATCTTTTAAGATTATCTTTTCTTGTTTGGTTTAGCACACATAGTGTTGGATAAATAGTAGCTTTGAGGGTTGGCCCGATGGCCGAGCGGTTAAGTTCGCGCGCTCCGCTGCAGTGGCCCAGGGGTTCATCTGTTCGGATCGTGGGCGTGCACATGGCATCGCTCGTTGGGCTATGCCAAGGTGGCATCCCACATGCCACAACTAGAAGGACCCACAACTAAAATATACAACTGTGTACTGGGGGCACTTGGGGAGAAAAACCAGAAAAAAAAAACAGTAGCTGTGAGTGATGGTTGTCTATTGTGCCCTATTGTCCAAGAAGTCTCTTTAAGATAAGTAAAAAGTCCTATGGAATATGCTCTTCTCTGTATATTAGAAGCGTTTAAAAAATATGTTAAAACAGATTGTGTTTAAAGTAGGAAAATAGTATGTTGATAGCTTTTTCTGACTCCTGAATTCTGTGGAAGTCTACTTTATAAAATTGATAGGTGAAAGCTACCATGACGTGGATCCTTTTTAGTTATTTCAGTTTCTGAGCTTATTAAATTTTTTTTCTGTATTAAGAACCTTTGATCAGTAGTAATAGAAATTTTAGTAGAAGGAAGCTACTGCCTTAGCTTTCCTAAGTCAAGTTTATTTGTGCTTTTAATATCTGTGTCACTCCAAGGTTAGTCTTTCAAAAGTAATGTGTTACAGCTCTCACTTGTTCAGGAAATTGAACAGTAATTGGCCAGTTTCTTTGTATTTGGGACTTGCAGTCTCAGCTCCTCCTTGGCCTCAGTGTCCTTCGTGATCTGGTTCTATCAGTCCAGGCTCTCGTCTAACACCCCAGGATGTAGTTCAGCAAACATTTATTGAAGATGTCCTATATATGCCATGTTTGTAATAAAAGTATGATGGACTGTGGTAATGCTGCTGTTGTGAAGGTGTGGTCTCTTGCCTCAAGCAAGGTCTTAGAGCTATAAAAACATAGCACAGTGGCTTTCAGACTTTTGTTGGACTGATAAAAGTGTGCTTTATTAGTGACTCAAATACCATGAATAGTTTTGCTATTAGTGACATTTTCCAATATGTTGAGCAACTTTTTTTTTTTTTAAGATTACTAGCAAACAAAATATCACATTTCTTGTATTTACAGAGAGTGGTCTTCCTGGAAAAAGTCTGTGTATATTTTAAAATCCTGTAGCCTTCCCCTCCCCTCACTGTGTTTTAGAAGTGAAACGTGGTTAGGCTCAGATCGTTAGAGATAGATTTTTCACCCACATGACTGTTCAGTATTACATTCTACATTTGAATGGGATGTGGGTCAGTTTTTTCTTAGAGGGACTGATTTTTCAAATTGCAAGGACAGCATTCCATGCTTCTAAGCCATAAACCAGTAGCATCCCTTAGTCATCGATATGACCAAACATGCCTCCACAGAATTCCATGCCTCAAAGGGAGTGGTATTGACTGAGAGAGAATCACTGGGCTAGAGCACTGTGGCCAAAGGAGAGACCTGCTCCAGGAAGGTGGTCAGAGAAGATGCAGCCCGACCACCAGGCCCGAAGGGCTGAGAGAAGTTCAAAAACAAACAGCTTCCAGTTGAGAGAGCTACGGGGGAAAGAAGGCCCTTTTCAAGGAGCCAGCTAGGTTTCGTTCCGCAGCTGAAGAGAGCAAACTGTTAATCAGCAGGCATTCCAGAGGGCACAGTGGAATGGTTCGGAAGGGAGGGCACGGTTGCAGGATTGGATCAGATTTGGGCATGTACAGAGCAATATGGAAGCGAGAGGTCTGTACGTGATGGATGAGACCTGAGGAAGCCTGCCCTGCTGTCAGTGACTCAAGTGTGTGTGGAAATGAGACTTGGTAGAATTCCTCCAGAAAGTCCCTTTAAAATTAAAAAAGGAAATATAAAAATGTTAATTTACAGGGGCTGGCTTGGTGGCGCAGCGGGTAAGTGTGCATGTTCCACTTTGGCGGCCCGGAGTTTGCTGGTTCGGATCCTGGGTGTGGACATGGCACCACATGGCACGGTGTGCTGTGGCAGGCGTCCCACATATAAAGTAGAGGAAGATGGGCACGGATGTTAGCTCAGGGGCAGTCTTCCTCAGCAAAAAGAGGAGGATTGGCAGATGTTAGCTCAGGGCTAATCTTCCTCGAAAAAAATGCTAATTTACACAGAACTACAGAGTAGATAAACCCTTATATAGCTGTCATCCAGCTACAATAATCATCAACTCATAGCCAGTGTTCTCTTCCTGCAACTCCCAGTAATTTCTGTGTTCTACAAGGTGTACACTCACAGATAATCTGAAACAGAAGTTGCACAAAAAAGTGCTCACTGATATTTTCTGTCCTGTTCCTTTTCTTTTCTCCATACAAATTCTATGTTGCAGTACGCTGAATGGATGTCCGGACTCATGAGTAGATTACACCTGGCAGTTGGGAGACTGAGTTTAGGGTTTGTTGTTAGATGGCTTAGGTTGGGAGTTCTGACTGCGCCCAACAACTGTGTCCTTGAGCCTGTCACTTAATGCTAATCCTCAGTTCCTCTTCTGTAAAGTAGTACACACCTCCCAAGGTTTTTGTCAGAATTATGTGAGATACTAGATGTTAGTGCTTAACAGCACCCTACACTCCTGGAAAATCTTACTAATAATATTTTAGGTGATAGACCTGGAATTTGAATCTAGGTGTCTGATTCCAAAATTTGAGTTCTTTTTTTTTTTTTTTAAAGATTTTTAAAAAAATTTTTATCTTTTACTCCCCAAAGCCCCCCGGTACATAGTTGTATATTCTTCGTTGTGGGTCCTTCTAGTTGTGGCATGTGGGATGCTGCCTCAGCGTGGTTTGATGAGCAGTACCACGTCCGCGCCCAGGATTCGAACCAACGAAACACTGGGCCGCCAGCAGCGGAGCACGTGAACTTAACCACTCGGCCATGGGGCCAGCCCCTGAGTTCTTATAATTGCTGATCTCACACTTGGCAGACAGTTATAAAGAAAAAAATCAACCTAGAGATAGTTAATGTATGTATTTCTATTATTTGTCATTTTTTTCACTCTGCATCAAATTGCAAACATTTTCCATTTCTTTGAAGACAGTTTTCAAATAATCCACCATTTTGTTCTCTAGAGGCAGAAGTGTTATTCTACTTAGAATAAAATATTTATCTAGTTCTAGTTTAGTCAGTGCACGGTTAAACTTTATTGCTATTTTAAAAACTTTATTATAGGAATTTCAATCATATACAAAAATAAGGAGAATGTATAATGAAGTCCTCCGTGTACCCATCCTTCAGCTTCCACAATTATCAGTTCGTGGCTAGTATTGTTTTATCTATACTCCCACACACTACCCATTCTCTCTCATGTTACTCTAAAGCAAGTCTCAGATGGCATATTATTTCCTTCTTAAATGTTTTGGTGTATATCGCTAAAAGACATGGAATCTTTTTTTAAACAACAAAAAAATCACTATCACACCTAAAAAAGTTAAAAATAGTTCCTTAATGTCGTGAAACTCCTGAGACTTAATTTCATCATATATTCATTGTTCAAACTGTCTCTTAAGTAATTTAAAATAGTTTCCTTCAATAAGGATGCAGCTGAGGTCAGTACATTGGTATTGGTTCATATGCCTTTGAATTTCACTTTTATGTGTCTCTTCTACCTTTCCCTCTCTCCCTGCTTCTTGCAATTTATTAGTTGTGGAAACTGACCATTTGCCTTTTATAGCAGGGGTCAGCAGAGGCTTGTGTCTGTATGACAGAGCTAAGAATGCTTTTTATATTTTTAAAGTGTTGTTAAAAAAAAAAAAAAAAGCAACAGACTTTATGTGGCCCCAGAGGACTAAAATACTTGCTCCTTGGTCTTTTGCAGCTTTCCGACCCCTGCTTGGAGTTTCGCACGTTCTGAATTTTCATGATTCTGTCTCCATGGTGTTGTCTAATACGTTCTTCTGTCCCTTCTATTTCCTGTAATTAGTAGTTGGATCTAGAGGCTTAATCAGATTTAGTCCTTTTTTTTTTCCAACTCATTTCATTTGTTCAGTACCTCCATTTTGTTTCTTTTTTTGTAAGGCATATTTATTAAGGTCTGCTTACAATAACATGCTACTGTTTCGAGTGCAACTTGATGAGTTTTGACAAATGTACACAACTGGGGAAAGCACCATGAGATTAGGTTATAGAACATCCATCACTCCTTCTGCCCCTTTCCAGTCAGCCCCTCACCTCGCACCCAACTCCTGGCCACCACTGCTCTGCTTTCTGTTACTATTTTCTGGTGTCCTTCACTTAGCAGAATGCTTTTGAGATTCGTTCATTTTGTTGCTGAGTAGTATTCCACTACATGCTGTACTCTATTTGTTTATCCGTTCACCAGCTGAGGGACATGTGTGTGGACTGTTTCCCAGTTTGGAGCTATTATGAATAAAGCTGATTTTTTTTACAAGTTGTGAGTGAACATGTTTTCATTTGTCTTGGTGAATACCTAGGAGTAGAATTTCTGGGTTATATGATAAGTGTATATTTAAATTTATAAAAAACCGCACACTCTTTTCCACATGTCTGTACCATTTTTAGTTCCCACCAGTGATATAAGAGATGCTCAGTTATTTCAGATCCTCATTAACACTTGGTATTGTTGGTCTTTAATTTCACTCATTCTGGTAGGTGTGTAGTGATAGCCCATCATGCTTTTAAAATGCATTTCCCTAATAAATAATAATAGACTTTTTCCATGTGTTTATTTTCCATCCCTGTGTTTTCTTTGGTGGACTCTCTATTCAACTTTCTGCTCATTTTTAATGATGCACTGAAATTTATCCTGGTATGTGGAATAAATCCAATTTGAGCTTTTTTAATACAACTATCCAGTTATCCCCAAACCACATATTAAGAAGTCCGTCTTTTCCCACTGTGGTGTGTTTCCATTTTTATTGGAAACCCAGTTTGTCTGTGTGGGTCTATTTCTGAAATTTTTATTCTATTCCTATGAAGTACAGTTTTTTGAGTTCTAACTAATAGGACTTTAAAAATATCATAATTTCCTTTTTATTTGGTTACTTTGTCATATCTGTAGCAATTATTGGAATAATTGTTTTTAGAATATGTTACGATTTCTCTCTTTTTTTTCAACATTAGTAATTTGTTATCAATGAAAATTACATTTTCTTTTTTTGTTCAGGGTTTTTTTTTGCTAAAATATTAGCATTCTAAAATGCGACTTTTGGAAAAGCAAAGAGCTTGATGAGAACCAGTAATGCTTATTATTATCACCTCTGTTTAAAAGAGGTCATTTCATAAAATCTGACTTTTTGGTTTAGATTTCAAATAATTGTTAACCCACTTCTCATGCAACACCCTCTCTAATCTATGTAAAACAACTCTTTCTCTCCCTTAAGGATACCAGAGGCTGTGTGTTTAGGGAATTAGTAATTTTTGCAAGAAATAGAAGTAGAAGGTGTCTTTACTCACCTTTGTCAGTTAACTCAGTTCTTTTTTACCTTCATTCTTCTGATTTCTCACCATTTCCCCCAAATTGTTCCTCCAGATATATTTATCCCACTTATATACAGTAGTTTAAAGACTTTGTAGGATGCTTGTTGCTAAAAGAACTGGCCTGCCTGCTAGAAGCACTTTGCAGGGAAGTTGTGATTTGTGAACTAATCCCTGTTCTAGAAGCTGCTTGGTATGGAAGATGCACACACTCTTCTGGGAGAGCGTATGTGTGATGCGTAGGTTCCCAGGTCCGTGGGTAATGATGTTGCCGTAGAAAAGAACATTCCGAATTTTATCCTGGGGTGTCACCGTCCATCTCCCTGAATTGTCTCATATGGCTGCTCGTTTATCGGATATTCACTACAGTTTTTTTTCTTCTCAGTGTGTTGTTAAGGGAGTGCACAGTTATTGAGGGAGTGGGAGGAGGGACGGTTGCCTTCACAGAGCGGCAGATAGAGATGAGACCGCTCTTTCTCTTTTTCAGATTTTCGACTCTTACTTCTCAGCCCCTCCATGAATTACGTGGTTGACCTCTCGCCTCAGTGCTATATATTGAAGAATTCCTTTGCTTCAGTTGGACCCTTCTCATACAGTTTTCATTATTGTGGTTTTATGCATTTTAGTGTCAGAGTGTTCTGTCATAACTCTTCTTTAAAAAGTAATTTTTCTGGATGTTTTACGTATTTATTTGTTCAGATGACCTACCCCTGCTTTCCAAATAAATTACATTAAGATTTTGATTGGCATTTTTATTCAGTTTATAAATTGATTTACAGATTATTGATACCTTCACAGTCTTAGGTTTTTCTCACTTTAAGAACAGGTTTTAATTTATATCCCTCAGTAAAGTGTTACACTTTTTTTCATAAAGTTTTTTTAGTTTGTTTTTGTGGTTATTCTTAAACTTATATAATCTAACTGGCTGTTGATGTTACTTTGGGAAGCTTTTGATTTTTTCATACTTAGTGAAAAGCCATCTTAAGGAACTGTAATAATTCTAAAATATTTTTAGGTTATTTTCTTGACAAAATCATATCATCTGAAATGATGGAATTTTGTCTTTTTTCTAATGTTGAAATCTTTTATTCTTCTTACTTAATTTTATCAGATAGCACTTCCAGGGTGATGTTAACTACTGTGTTGCTAGTGGCCATAAATGTCTTAAGTCTGATTTTGCTTTTAAATTTTAAATTTTGTTGATATTTTGTCATGTTTAATGGCTTTTAAATTTTGTTGATATTTTGCCATTAAACATGATACTGTCTGTTAGTTTAAGAAGGCTTTATTTTTTGGGTTTTTTTGCTGAGGAAGATTCAACCTGAGCTAACATCCATGCCAGTCTTCCTCTGTTTTGTATGTGGATCGCTGCCAAAGCAGAGCTGCCAACGAGTGGTGTAGATCTGTGCCTGGGAACTGAACCTGGGCTGCCAAAGTAGAGTGCCCCAAACTTAACCACTAGGCTGCAGGACTGGCCCCAAGAAAGTTTTTGAAAAGTCCTAAGAGAGGGGCTTGGCCCTGTGGTCTAGTGGTTAAGTTCACGCTCTGCTTCAGCAGCCCGGGTTCGGTTCCCGGGCACGGACCTCCACCACTTGTCAGCGGCTCTGCTGTGGCAGTGACCCACATAGAAAATAAAGGAAGATGTTAGCGGAGGGCAAATCTTCCTCAGTAACAAAAACCAACCAAACCAAGTCCTAAGAGAGATTCTTTTGCTAATAAGGATTAATTTCTTAAACTCTGGTACCCTTTACTAGATTTCTTTTATTCTGTTTTCCACCTAGGCTCTATCGTTTTTCATTGGATCAGATTGCCTGCTGTGTTGTTTAACTAGTCAAACTAGTCTCTCCATTTTTTGTCCCTGTCCCTGTTAGTCTGTACTCTGAAGTGCTGTATGATTTTCCCAAAATCAACCGTGTTCATGTTTTACTTATAGTTTAGGGGATTGTAGCACTATAGCATCTTTCCATGCTATGTAGAGAGAAGTCCAGGCTTCTCAGGCTGTTTATTATTTACATTCCTTCGTGATCAGAGCATATGCCTTTCCAGGCCTCACCTCTATCAAGAATGGTGAAGGGTCTGGGACCTTACCCCACTTCCAAGCCCACATGTTAGCCTGTATCATTTCATGTATCCTGGTGGAAGACACTAGTGTCCTGGGTCAGAGTCAAGGACAGTTTATTACTCACAGCAATAGCAGTAAACACTATATTATCATGTTTCTTGTACTGATTACCCAAGCCCCAGTTTCCACAGGCTACTGTGACGAGGGCAGCTGACACCTATACACACAGTCAGTTGCATTCTGGGAGAGGACCCTGAACACTCTGGAATCTCAGCCTGCTTGTTTCTTTTTTCTTTTTGGGGTGGGGCAGCAGAGGGGGAGGGGTACGGAAGATTGGCCCTGAGCCAACATCTGTTGCCAATCTTCCTCTCTTTGCTTGAGGAGATTGTCACTGAGCCAATATCTGTGCCAGTCTCCTCTATTTTGTATGTGGGATGCCACTATAGCATGGCTTAATGAGTGGTGTGTAGGTTGGCGCCCAGGATTCAAACCCTCGAACCCCGGGCTGTGAGAGTGGAGTACATGAACTTAACAACTGTTCCACCGGGCCGGCCCTGCCTCCTTGTTTCTTTAATCTGTCCTTTCCATTCTGTCCACTAGCTTCGTCTCCACATCATCTCTAGTTTAAGACTATCTCAGACAGATGCTTTCTTCCACATCCCGCATTTGTGGACCTTGTGTCTTCAAATGTGCTGCTTATCTACCATGTTCCTTCTACTCCAGACACTCCAGGGACCCTTCTTGGTTTGTACAGTGGCCTTAGTCTTTTTTCTCTCTTTGCACAGTTTAAGTCCTGTTGTCTTTCTTGTCACACCATGCTTTGTCTGTCTTAGTATTTACAGAGTGCCTGCAGAGACATGATTTATTTCTGTTTTGTTGCTCTCAGAACCCTTTAGGGCAGTCTGCTGGTTAGGAATGTGTTCAATTGCAAGGAACAGATGACCCATTCCACAGTGGGTGTAATGGCTAGCGTTTTATTTTTCTTTATAGTTGTTTTTTCCATGTAAAAAGTCTGGAGATAGATAACTGCTGTTGTTGATTCCACTTTTTTAGCAGTACCCTCTCCCGTAAGCTTTTCCGTATGCTCTTCCCACTATCTGAAATTCTCTTTTTTCTGTATCTGCAGTTCCAAATTATACCCATCTTTTAAATTATAAGCTCTTCTACAGAGTCTCTAGAAGACTTACTCCCTAGGTGGAAATGCTCTTTCTGTATACACTCGTAGGCACTTCTCAGCTGGAAAATGGCTTTTATCATTATCTGCATGTGTGTATGTGTGTGTTTATATTTTCACTACTAGGCTTTGTATTCCGTGTCTGTGGTGTATCTTTTATTACTCTCCAAAAAGTACCTTGTTTAAAGGTTGACACAGTTTTAGTAGATAAGTTAGTTTACAGGAATTAAAAGTCCGTATTGCTGAAAGGAACACCTTTACTGTGTAAATTAGTTTCTGAATGCACAAATATTTATTTAATGCTATTAAATGTATGTTCACATACTATCGAAACATTGTTAATATTATGTGGGAATAAAATGGAAACTATTCTCTCTTTCAGTGCTTAGATGAATATGAAGATGACGAAGCAGGGCAGAAAGAGCGGAAACGAGAAGATGCAATTACACAACAGAACACGATGCAGAATGAAGCTGTCAGCTTACTAGAGCCAGGCAGTTCCTATTTGCTACAGGTGAGTATTTTAAAAATACCAGGCAGACACTAGCTATTTTAACGATAATTTTTCAGTTATGTTAATAATTTTTCCAGTCTCATTTTGGTTGCATCATCTCCATTTAAATATTTTCAATGGATTTAACCACTGATTTTCCTTATATCTAAATAATTTTTGACTTAAGCAGTGTTTGGTCCTTAGTTCCTGATCAATGAATATTTGCTGACTGACCAACTAAACAAGTTTAAACAATATCAACTGTAAAGATAACCAGGAAAAATAATTACCTCTTTGTTCTTAAAAAAGTAAGAATTAGTAAGTTTAAGTGAGTGAACACTTCTGCTCTAGGCTGATTAATATTTGTGTTAGAATTACATAGCAAATAAAGAGTTGAACAGCAAGTGTCTGCAAAATCAAATGTTTAAACGTGATAAATAAAACACAATATGTGGTATTGAATCGCCCAAAACATCTATATGTCTGTGTAATTATAAAATGCTTTTTAAAATAAAATTTAACTCAGTTTTAAATTAGCCGTTATTTTGGGTTCTTGTGGCACAGAAAATTGGGAGTTGGTACTGGGATACCTAAGTATAAAGCGGATCACTCTGCAGAATCATTTCATATAAACTGAAATTTGAGAATCATTTTGATATAATCTAATCTTAAATTGTTTGGGCAGCATTTTGAGATCTTAGGATACTGTCTTTTCAGAGTTCCAGTTTTGACTTTTTAAGTACATTTTATTATGATACCAATTTAAAAGGAGTTCCCGAGCGGTACACACATCTCCCTGTTTTATTGATAAAAAAATGAAATTTTTTAATCTTGTCTATTAATTTGCAAGGCTATGATAAAAGGCGTTTGGCAGAGAGAGCAAAATATTTTGTAGTGGTTTGGAAATGCATCTGCAGAACTTGTTTCTCTTCTGCTCTTGGAGGCAGATCCATTGACATGAAGGTTCCTGGAGTGATGCAGGCCTGTCTGTCCCCCGGGACCCAGGCTGCTGCTATGAGAAGTAGATCCCTGTTACAACATGGTGTAAACTAACAGGCAGTGTCTCTCTCAGCGTCTGTGTGACTGTGCACAATCTAAAATATCCGTGTCTAACAAAGTTGAGGTTAAATCTGGGCCTATTCCAGGTGAAGATCAGGCCTAATTTATTAGGATAGAGACAATGTAGCATTTTAATTAAGAGTCTAGACCTGGTTTCAATTATTGGTCGTGCTGCTTACTCTGCATACTCATCATCAAGCAGCAGCTTTCACAAAGAGGGCTGCTTCCTTCTGTTGAGTTTCCCTGCTCACTCAAAGCGGGGGAGCCCAGTGTTCCCCCACTAGCTCATTCTCATATATATACCCAGATAGGGAGCAGTCTCAGCTGACATGACTCTGAGGAGCTTTCTGCCTCACCCAGTTTGTTTTCTTTCCTATAGCTTTTCTAATCTCTTCCCAGGCGCCTTCTTCATTTCAATCATATTTGTTTGTTTCATTAACAATTAGGATGTGACTCGTTGGTGACCTTGGTTCCAAGTGTCTGTTTTGCCAAGCTATGTGCTCAGGATGAAAGTGAGGTTAAGACTCTCCCATGGGTCACAAATTGCCTCATTGAATGAAGTTGGAGTGGGAACTGGAACTCCTCTGTCTGCGTGGGTGACCTCTCTCTGAGTTACCACCTAAACACTCATATTCTGTTACTCATAGGGGATAGATAGTGATCTACAACTCCGACTTCAAGAGCAAGAAAAAGGGAGAGACAATATTGACATGCTTGGTTGTTTGAAGGCTTTTTTGAATAGGACAGAAAGACTTTGTTTTTTAGCAATATCTATGAATCTGAGCCATTCAGTGAAATAAGTCTTTAAAAAATGAAGAATAAAATGGAAATATGAATTTGGCATAGCAGTATGCTTGTGAAAGGTTAGAGTATTTTAAATTTTTCAAATAATGTGGAGTAGTAGTAGTAATAAAAATGAAAATTCTAAAGTTTTCTTATTTTTATTTGTTTAATTAATTAATTAATTTTTTGAGGAAGATTAGCCCTGAGCCAACATCTGTTGCCAGTCCTCCTCTCTCTCTCTCTCTCTTTTTTGCTGGGGAAGACTGGCCCTGAGCTAACAACTGTGCCCATCTTCCTCTACATTATATGTGGGACACCTGCCACAGCATGGCCTGACAAGCAGTGCATAGCTCCGCGCCCGGGATCGGAACTGGAGAACCTCAGGCCGTGAAAGTGGAACATGCGAACTCAACCACTGCGCCACCAGGCTGGCCCCAAAAATTTTCACATGATTAGCTATGATTTTACACATATTTAACCATATTTTTTTTTAGATGATCATGCCAATTTTTAAAGTAATATGTTATTCTCTGATTAAGTAAATAACATGATCAATGGAAAATTGAAAGATATTAGAACATGTAAAGAAAGGGGAAATTACTTAGTTTGCTCTATTTCTTTACTCTCCATATTTTTATGAACTATTTATTATTTTAAACTTTAAGCTTTATGTTTTTCAAAAGCGTACAGTCGCGTTAAAAAAGATGCACAAAGCATAAAAGGGTATATGGTTCAAAGTCTTCCTCAGCTACCTGATTACTGTCCTTGAGGCAAGTAGTGCTTTCTTTTCCTGTAATTCCTTCCAGAGGTAGTCGATAAACAAATTTAAATCTATATGTGGATCTGTATGTCTGTATACATATTCCTGATTTTAAGCACGTTGCTGTGCCTCTTGCTCTTTTCACTTAATATTGTGAGGAGACTTCCACAATAGTCCATAAAGAGCTTCCCTATTATTTTTTGCAAATGCAGAATATTCTATCTTATAGGTGTACCATAATTTTTCTAATTCCTGTTGATGCTAATTTAAATTATGTATAATCTTTTGCTATTACAAACAATGTGGTGGTGAAAAACTTTCAATATGTGTTATTTTGCGTATATATATGTATGTCAATCAGTAGGATAAAATCCTAGCACTGGAATTTCTGGGTGAAAAGGAATGAGCATTTGTAATTTTGATGATATTCCCAAAATGTTCTTTGTAGGTGTTGCAGTGTGAACATTTTTTTCATGTTATTCAAAACTCTTTGTGTATTATTTTCAGTGGCATAGAATTTTTTTTAATGTGTATAATAGTTAACACAAATTTCCCATTAATGGAAATCCTCAGTGGTTAAAATTTTTTGCTGTTGTAGTTTTTTGCTGTTGTAAATAATACTGGAGTTAACATCTGTATAGATTTAACTTTTTGTATATTGAATTATTTTCTTTGGCCAGATTTCCAGAGAGAAACTTATTGGGCCAAAAAACTTACAGCATTTTAAGGATTTAAAAAATTACTGATATATACTGCCTAAATTACTTATGATAAATGTTTATCAGTATCTGGTCACTGGCATTTTGTGAGAGGGCGTTTATGAGTTTTATGTTTCTTCTCTCTGATTTATGTATTGATTTTCCTCTTAAAACAACCTCAAGCTTACTGAAAAGTTGCAAGTCCTGTACAAAGAACTTTTTCCTCCTTAATTGTTTGAGAATAAGTTACTAACCAATGCCCTATTACCCCCAATATTTTACTATGTGTTGTCTACAAATAAGATCTCCTGCATAACCACATCACAGCTCTTAAAATAGGAATTTAAAATGGACGCATTCTTAGCATCCAGTATTCAGACCTCATTCAAGTTTTGCCAGTTGTCCCAATCATGTCCTAAATTATAGCAAAAGGATCCAATTCAGAATCATGAGTTGCATTTAGTTGCCGTATCTCTTTAGTTTTCTTCAATCTGAAACAGTTTTATGGCCTTGCCTAACTCTCTTAATTTTGATTAACACTTTTAAAGATTATAGGTCAGTTATTTTGTGATATGTCCTTCAATTTGGGTTATCTCATGTTTACTCATAATTAGATTCAGGTTATATGTCTTTGTTAGGAATATCACAGAATTGTTGCTATATTTTTCTCATTGTGTGTTCTATCAGGTGGCACAGGATTTTAATTTGTCCCATTGCTGCTGCTGATCACTTTGGTCATGTGACTAAGGTGGCGTTTGCAAGGCTTCACTTCTTAATACATGTTTTGTGGATAAGTGCTTTGAACCATGTAGATATCTTAATCCCCATCAAACTTTTTATCTGTCTCTATCCGTTTATCTATCTATCTGGACATCTGTGTCGACTCACTGTAACCTTTTATTTGATGGGTTGTACCCCATTACCATCTGTATTAGTTTTCTATTGCTGCTGTAACAAATTACCACAAAGTCAGCATCTTAACACCAGTGTATCATCTTATGGTTTGTAGGTTAGAAGTCTACACGGGTCTTCTTGGACTAAAATCAAAGGTAAAATCAGGGCTGCATTCCTTTTTGGAGCCTCTAGGGGAGACTCAGCTTCCATAACTTTTCCAGCTCCTAGTGACTACCTGTATTCCTTGGCCAATGGCCCCCTTCCTCCTTCAAAACCAGCAACGGTGGGTTGAGTCTTTCTCACATTCGGACCTTTCTTCTTAGTCCTGTCTCCCTCTGACCTCCTTCTGCCTTTCTCTTCCTCTTTTAATGATAGTTGTGATTACATTGGGCCCATCCGATAATCCAGGATAATCTCCCTATTTAGGGTGGTTGATTAGTAACCTTAATTTCCCTTTGCTATGTAACCTAATATGTTCACAGGTTGTAGAGAGTAGCGTGTGGACATCTTTGAGAATCATTATTCTGCCTACCACACCATCATTATGTATTTTGATATTCAAATTATCCCAGATTTGGCCAGTGGGAGCCCCTTTAAGTTTTTGTATCCTTAGCCACATCTCCATCATTCTTGGAAAACTTCCTTGTTTTCTGGCATAATAAGATATTACACGCCCATCTTTAATTTTCCTAGCCTAGCCTTGGAAGCAGCCATTTCTATAAGGAGCCCTGATTCCCTCTCCTGGAAAATGATATTTTAAGCCAAGATCTGGGCTGTAGGTATGTTCATGTTATTGAGATCTCACCATTCCTAGTCACTATGTACAGACCTTCAAAATATACGCATGTCTACACATAGATAACATATGTATATATATCCTTCTGTCTGCTGCTTGCCTACCTAGCTGTATCTATCTGTTGAAACTAATTTATATCAGATATCAATATCTCAATGCTAATCTAATACCATAGGGTTTATTCTAGTATTTGTAACTCCCTTTTGTAACATTGAGAAACCTATTTCCCATTATCCTTAATCTGTTTTCTTATTTATTCAGCACCCCTGTGTGTAACCTATCTCCCATTACACCCCTTCCCCACACTTAGGCCCCCTCCCCACATGTAGGCTATGACGTACCATGTTGGCTCTTCCTGTGTATGAACACCCTCCTCACTCTTCAGGCTTGGCGTCCATCTGAGGTTGCAGGATGCCCTCCTTAGTGTACTTGGGTTGTGACTCCCCACACTGGATCACCCCCCTCCATGGATTACCTCCTCACCTTGCTTAGCTTCTGCCATCCTGTGACAGGCTGCTATTCCCTAGGGTCTTTCTTTGTTCCTGCTCAGACTCTGAGACCTCATGCTGTATTGCTTCTCCATGAGAACTCCTCATTGACCTGACTGGGTTTTAACACCTCCAGGCCAGGCTGTCACTCTGTGGACACTCACTTTATCTTGTTTGGGCCATGGCACGTCACCCCTGGCCATCCTTCTGCAGAGATGCTCTCTGTAACCCTGCAAGGGTTTTGAATTCCCCATGCTGTGCTATCTCTTGGACGGTATTCCTTCTTTTCCCTTCTGGGCCTCTAAAACCCATTTTGGGCCACCCTTCTGAATGGATGACCATTGCACCCTGCTTCTGTCTCTCAATGCCCCTTCCTGGGACTCCCTTTCTGACCTTGCCTCAGGACTGATAACCTGCTTTCCTTTTCCCACTTTGTAGACACCCTCCTCATTCTGCTCAGGCTCTGGTTTCTCAGGCCAGGCCAAGTGCCCTGCTGTGGTGATGCTCTCCTCAGTTTGCTTGGACTCATTCTCTCTGCCAAGCAGCTCTCTTTCATGAGGGTTTCCCATACCATGGTTTGGGCCACTGTGTTTCCCCCCACCTTGCTCTGCCCCACCTAATGGCTTTAGGACTGAATCGTCCAGGAAAGAAAGAGCAACGATGAGTTTTTCCTTTTTTAATCCTTATTAATTTGATGTTCTTGTTTTATTTTTATTTTCTAAGTTATTTTATCAATTATACATTAGATATTTTGTTCTGCATTCATCTTCAACAGTGTACATGTCTTGCTACATTATGTGTATCAGTATAGGTATTTTAAGTTAGTCCTCAGGGCTAAAAGTCCAGCATGTTATGCCACAATTTTACTGAGGGCTGTGGCTTTGTTGCTAATTGGTTTATTTGAATACCTTCAGTATTATTTTGCTATATTCTACTGGGCATATATTTGTCTGATCTTATTTCACATATGCTTTTATATTTGTTTATACTTTACAAGTTCTGATCTGCCACTGCACCTGTAAAGACAATGTTCATGGGATGTCCTTATTGACCATTCTAAGCTTGAATGAAGCGGAATGTTTTATTTAAACTGACACAAAACATTTGTGCTTTGCCAACATCTTCTTAGCTCTACGTAGGTCTTTCCCCATCCTGTTAGTAATGGAAACCATCCCATTGCAAGGAAGATTATTTTAGGAAAAGTATATTTTAAATCAGTTGTATAACAGCTTTTGGGGTTATTGGAAGGTCCCATTATGTAGTCTTTGAAACTTTTAAGACCACTAGCAGTTGTATTTTTTACAAGCAGTTATAGTGATACTGGCATTTCTCCTTTTTTCCGCACCTTTAGAATGGAATTGTCAACTTTTAACAGTTATAGTAATTATCAAGTTGACGCCTTTTGCTTGGAAAGTTTTGTGGCCACAGAAATATAGAAGCTTCAATTTACCATTGTAAAGTGGAGTTTATATTTCTATAGAATTTTATGTTAATGTGTAGAAACATCAAGCATTTTCCTCCTTAAAATTATAAGGGGCTCTTTTGCTGCATATAGAAGTTGACTTTTTTTTTCTAGCTAATATTTCTCGTTCAAGATTTGCCCCATTTTCTCTTTTTGGCAGCGGTCTAGAGATCACTTTAAACTCCATCTGTAATTGTTGATTTTGAGTTCACATGAGCAGGAGGCTACTGCCCCTCCCGGTCTCTGCTGCTGCTAATGGTAATGTGGTCTGTCCAACATGGGCAACGCTCCGTTGTTAAGGAATGTAATTCGATGACTAGAATCACTGTGAAATAGCATTTAGCTACAAGATATATATTCTAATAAAAGACCATATTCATCTACCAATAAATAATAAGCTTAAGTGTTATCTGCTTGCTTCAGAGTCTTAAGTATTGTAATATTAGTTATATAGAAATAAGCTTAAATTCTAATTGTTTACGCATCTTGGGCATGAGCATGGAGTGATGTGATCAAGTATATTAGAGTTCTAATTTTATCAACTGCACCAAACTAGCTGTATAGAAAATACTGTATAAAACTTACTGAGATATGTTTTAAGTGACGAATTGTTTAAAAAAAAAAGGCTGTAAGAAATGTAGAAAACTGATATTATACAACTTCCTATTAGTATGGTGAGCTGGGAACTTGTCTGATACTGACTTTCAGTCATTGATAGTTGGCTCAAAGTATAAAATTAGTGTAATGCCACTATAGATTAGTGTTGCTGAAAACGCTCTCCATTTCACATTTCTGTATTTGTTAAAATTCTGCTCTAAATCTGTATTAGTCAAAGTTTTACCGTATTAGGGAAAATGCGGATTTTAAGCCTCAGAAATATTATTTATTGCCAAGTTGTTCATACCATTTCAGTTGATAAGTTGGTAACCCTCAAATCAGGAAATCCGACAAGGGCTATTCTGTTCTCATTAAGCAGTTCTGGTTACTCCATCTCAGTAAGAGGTAGTCTGGGTGGTCAAGCTGATGGCGCGTTTTGAAATATTTCGCTTATAACCAAAATGAGAGAGAGACAATGTTTTGGAACAAATGGCATTATTAGCATTTTTTCTAATGCAAATTTAGACAGATATCATTTAAAGCAAATGCCTTAGCATTTGTTCATATAGAATAAGATTAGGGAACTTCATTGAAAAAAAAAAGAACTTTTATAAAATGTTAGTTGAAATACTGTTGTGAAACTCTAGGGGGGAAGTTCCATATGAAATCATTATCATCTGCATTCAATAAAATGTACTTTGAGTGGATACACAGAAGCTTACTATTTCCTTCTGCTTTATCCAAATAACCAGTGATGAGACATTTTGATCCAGTTATTATGGTTTCAAAAATAATTTAAAAACTAGATTTTATGAAGTATATTCTTTGTAGTTATTCATATTTTTATAAGTAGGAGATCTGTTTACATATGTGGTGTACAAAGTACCAAGATTCATCTGCCTCCTCTTTAGGGGCTGCCACTTTAATGACAAGGAGATAAGAAACTCTTTAGACTGTACTTGCTGGGCTTTTGTTACTGTCCCTCCTATATGAACAGATGATGCCCAGGGGAGGGTGAAAATGCCTTTGAGCCAGCTGTCAGTGCGGCATCCCCAGAGGTGGTCCTCTGAAGGAGTCAGGCTCACACGCAGGGCACGTCTGGTGCCCTGTCCCCTGGCTACTCCCTGCAGCTGCTGAATTCCAAAGCGCTGCTTTTTCTGAAGCTACCAAGTACTAGGGAAGCTCTTTCCGTAATATATATTTATTGCATACTGTTTGAACTGGGGATTTTGGGGGAAAAGGAATCAAAAATTAGGGGAAGGAAGTTCCTTCCTCCAGAAGCTTTCATTGTACTTAGAAAATGAGACATATACATGAAAAATTGAGATAAAGTTATATTTAAATAAGAGATTTAGGCTATTGTAATGGGAATTTATTGACTTGGAATAATTAAGACAGATTTACTAAAGCTCCACCTAGAAAAATTGATAAAGCTTTTTCTGTATCCTAGTTTTTCTTTTAACTGTCAAATTTAAATTGTAAGCTTATTGTAAAAGAGTTGTGCTAATTGTTTTATTAAACACCTACGTTATTTAATCCCCACAACAACCCGATAAAATAGACATTGTTGTCACTCCTATTTTAGAGCTAGAGAAACTGTGACTGAGAGAATTTAAGTCACTTACCCAGAGTTGCACAGCTGCTGAGGGGCTGTCGAGGTGGAACTTAAAGCTTCCTCTTGACCAAATGGTTTGCTGTACTGTTTCCCCCATGGACGTGTTCTTTATTGTCCCAAGCTGCCAGTATTTGCTGTTTTACTCTGGAATCTGGTCATCTTATAAAGTGAGCTTATTCTCTGATTTTAACCAGATCAGAAATTCTTTAGTTGTAGGGTTCCGCTTGGAGACTTTTAGTGATTAACTAGAGAAAAAAGTTGTCAGTTTTTAAAAGCTCATTTAATTTTGACCACATATTAAAATGAAACTGCAAAAATTGTTGGAGAGCTTGGGATATCAAAAGACTGAACAGAGAAATAACTGCCCTCTTAGTTAAAAGGTAATAATTTCCTATCCCAATGGTTAATGTTGATTTGCAGCAGTCTTTTTTTTTTTTTGGTAACTTAGAATCAGCATAAAAAGTACTTTGTCTCTCTCTTTTTTTTTTTAGCTACCTTTAAAAATAATCATCAATCATTATATGTATGTGGTGAATTGTGGCTTTTTTAAAGAATGATGGCATTCTTTATATATACTTGTATATATACAAATGTATATATTTATAGTTGTGTTTTTTAATACTCATTGACTTCTGAAAGGATTTAAGCTGTTTGGTTGATGAATGATTCTCTCTTTGTCTATTTTCCAAGCTTTTTAATATACTTCCAAATTAAAAGAATAATTTAAAAAAAGTGATTGGTTTTGTCTGAAAAAATCAGATGTACAGTCTTGTTTTGTCTGACTAGTAATGTGGATTTTTAAAAGTAATGGTAATTGTTCTAAATTAGTTTCTTTCAAAATTAGACATTCTCTGTCAACTGTTTTATATAATCTGGAATTGCATGCTTGCACATATACCCAAACTGACAGTCATTATTTTTACTTTATAGGAGCCATCTAGAACAGTTTCAGGCAGATACAAAAGGTAAGTGTTCTTCAGTTGTGACAGCATGTTGTAGACATGAGTGTAATGTCTGTCTGAACATGGCTTAACTAACTAGAACTGTTTCAAGCAGCTTTTTGAAAGATAGGAAACCTCAGTATTGTGCTCCTAAAAAGAAATTACGTTGTAAGCAGGAGTGTACTATCTGTCTGACCATGACTTATTTTGACATATCCTGCAGTCTTTGAAAACTGCACACACCATGAATTTGCATGGGCCTGATGAACTTAGCAGAATAGAAACTTAGAATCTTTTTCACTTATGTACTTAAACATTGAAAATTCAAGTATATCACCTGTGTTTGGGCTGCCATAACAAAATATTGTAGACAGGATGGTTTAAACAGAATTTTATTTTCTTGCAGTTTAGGAGGCTGCAAAGTCTAAGATCAAGGTGCCAGCATGGTCAGGTTCTGATGAGAGTTCCTTCCAGACTTTCTGACAGCTGCCTTCTTGCTGTGTCCTCAAATGGTGGAGAGAGAGAGGGTGGTTTCTCAGGTGTCTTTTTTGATCAAGGCACTAATCCTGTCATGAGAGCCCCAACCTCACGACCTGCTCAAAACCCAGTTCCCTCCCACAGGCGCCACTTCCTAATGTACCATCACATTGGGAGTTACGGCTTCAGCGTGTGAATTGTGGGAGACATAGTTTAGTCCTGTCTCAGTCTGTTCAGGCTGCTATAACAAACTGCCACAGACTGAGGAACTTGCAGACAACAAAAATGTATTTCTCACAGCTCTGGAGGCTGGAAGTCAGAGAGCAGAGTGCCAGTATAGTCAGCTTCTGGTGGAGTCCCTCTTCTGGGTGGTAGAATGACACCTCCTTACTGTGTCCTCACATAGTGGGAGGGGCTGGGGAGCTCTGTGGGGTCTCTTTTATAAGAGTGCGGTTCCATTCATGAAGACGCCACCTTGATGCCCTTAGCACCTCCGGAAGCCCCACCTCCTCGTACCATCACTTTGGGTGTTAGGATTTCAAAATACGAATTTTCGTGGGGCACAAACATTCAGACCATACCACCACCTCTACACGGGTGACGCTTTTACCAGAAAATGTGTTTGAGTGTCTGTGCACACCTAGTAAGAAAATCAGAATTAGGTATAAGAAGTTGTTTAATGGAGATACCTGGGATATTAGCTTTCTTCTTCCCTGTTGAAGCCGTAAAAGTTTCAGAAGATGTGGTCATATTTGTGCTAATAGAGAATAATGGTAAATCTTACCAAGTGTTTGTAATGACCAGGCTGCTTTACATAGAGATCTCATTTAATTCTCACAGTTGTCTTATAGGGTAGGTACAGTGAGTACAATATTTACTTTCATTTCATAGATGAGCAAAGTGGGGTTAAAGAGGAAGAAGAATTTCCCTGGGTTACAGAGCAGGTCAACAGCAGAATCTAGGTTTGGACTCAGGCAGCCTGACTCCAGAACCTACAGGCTTTCACAAGACCATCGGCCTAGATTCGTACATAGAAAATCTTTTGTTTTCATCTATTTGTATGTTATAAAGCTTAAAATATTTGGTTAAAAGTTTTGGTTATTATAGTCTATCTAAAATAAAACATTAAGAGCAGCTCCAATTTTAATACTAAATTATATATAAATAAAATTCAATTTTTAATTTTTACCATGGGCCATAATATCTATTAGTGGTTGAAAGAGATAAGGAGGCCAAGATAATCAACAATTGAATAAAGAAGTCTGAAACCATTTCTGGTGAACACTCAATGTGTTCGCTACTACTTTTATTTTCATTTCTGAGTAATTTTGATTCAGGTATAATGAATCCTGTGATTCTTTTAAGCTTGTAACAGTTGTACATTGCTTGGTAATTATTTTCTTAACATGAATAGTTTAAACTAGGAAGAATTTTCTTTGTTTTGCCAGAAATCGTTGCCAATCAAATAGCTTTGATTTGTTCTATTTCCAGGCCACATTCTCAAACCAAAAAAGTTTTTATCATCGGGTCTTGGTTTGGGGAATAAAGATAAATTTCAGTGACTTATCAAGTTTTTGTTGTATCGATCATATGTATTTAGTTCTTATTAAATAATAAACCTTAAATTATGACTGGCACTTTTCAGATTTGTATTCTTTAACCAGAATCCAGAGGGGAATAATTTTCTTATGAATCCTGATCAGAAGCTTTATTTGCATATCATTGTGTTAAATCAGAGAGAAAATTGGTCTCCTCTGGTTTTTGTTTTAAAGCTTGTTAGACCATTGTTTTACTTGTGATCTGTTCATATACTTGTACTTTGTTTATTTTCATAGCCTAGAGCATGTGGTTTGTTACTCTTCAGCTTTCAAAGGTTTGGCCCTGTTTAATACTGTTATAAAAAAAATTCTTTTTAAGTTCCTAGTCATTATTCACTGACTCACAACTCATAGTTTGAATACTATCTGAAAGGAAGAAAAAGAACACTAAAAAAAAAAAGAGAGAATCTGTATCTGAAATTATCATTCCTTATCTAGAAGAATTTGTTCTCTTGTACATCATTCTTTCATTAACCTGTTCATTACTTTCATTAACCTGTCAGCAAGTTGTAGCAGTGACTAGAAAATGAATGATTCGTGGTGAGGGTGTCTGCTGACTAATGGGGATGGAGAAGAGGAGGAATGGGCTAAAGGATAGAAATTTGACATCACATTAGAAAATATTTTAAGTAAACCAAATAACTTGTATTTACAGCCAGACAAACTCTTAAAAAGTCACTAGAGGATATAAGCACCCACAAGACTAGTTTGTATGTGTGCTCTTATAAGTTAGGAATTAAATATGTAATTTTTTCTTACACATATCAAGAATGTTCTTTTTGAGCATTGAGGCTGTTAAACACTCACGAGCTGTGCTCTATTTTATTGACTTGACTCTTGTTTAGAACATCTCATATATTCATTGATTTCCTTTTTAAATCTATTTAAATAACTTTAGAGATCTGTTTGGAGGTGGGGCTCAGGAAGTTTCTGAAACTCTAGGTGTAGGAAAGAAGGATCATTGTCATATATTTGTGGGGTTTTTTTCAATGTGTAATTTTCTTCATAGAATGTTTACTTTATAGTGCATTGATTAAAATTTTTTAAAAAGCAAGACAGATTGTTAGATTTGTGTCTGTAGATACCATACTTGATATGATTTCTAAATAAAACCATAAACTTAAAAAAAACAGAAAGCAAGACAGTGCTGAATGACTTGCAAAGGGCGAGATTAACCAGGATGTGTAATTGACCACTCTTATTGCAGTGTGTAATTCAACCATCAGGAATGGCACCGATTAAAAAACATAGAAAGCTAGTTAAGACAAATATTAAGTTTTATCATTCTCACATAGAAAGTAACTGGTTCTTTTGTTTTTACAAATATATTTAATACAGTTTTATTTATTTTATTAAGTAACATATGGAAGTCCTAAGTGCTTCTAAGTCATTCTTCCCTCCAGTAGCATTAATAAGTTACATTTATATCGCTTTTAATGGTGCACAAACCACCTTCGCATGCATTACCTACCAACAGCCCCATTAGGCAGCTATGCAGGCACCTCCTTTCCAAAATGATGAATAAGGCTTTGGTGCCACATTCCTTCTGAGCAGAAATCAGTTAAGAGAGGAAATGTTACAAGTATTTGTTTTTATAAAGAGCATGGACACATCAGGATATGAATGTTAGAAAGAATTAACATCTTAGCTAAAATGTAGGTGCAAAATCTTATTTCACATCTGTAATGTTTCATGTTGTTATTGTACTTCTGTAACTAGAATTCATGTAGCTTTATCAAGACCTTTCTGCCCTTAAAATTTTTTGCAGTTACTGAAAAATGATTAGGGTAGAATTTTTATACAACTTAAAAATTATTTTCTTTATTTTAAAATCAATCCTCGCGATTGAAGATTTGGATTAGAAAAACCCACTCATAATCCTACCAACCAAGTCAATCACTGTTAACATTATTTTTATGCTTTACTTCCACCTTATTTTTCTAGGCTTTTTATTGTGTAGCTGTGAGCATAATGGATGTACGTGTTCCCATTCTGATTTTCTCCTTAGTTAATGTGATACAGGTATCTTCAACTTTTGTGTTAAGTTGTGTAAAGAATGGTTGGTATGAACTAAGCGATCTCTGCTTTTCTCCTTTTCAGTGAAGTATAGCATAAGTATACCAGGGACCCTCACTATAACTGCTTTGGGGATCAGTAATTTCTGCATTCTTTATTTGGATAGATGTGACTATGATTCCTTTCCTTAAGGGCCAACATGCTCTTCCAAAGTCAGTTCTGCTGTAACACGTGTTTTGAAAACTTGAATTTGTCCCAATTGATAGATTAGGGAAGAGTTTGACCATAAACACAAATTTTGCGTTTGCTTATGCCCAGTTTTGTTCATGAGAAACATTGGCTAAACACTGAAAACTATACCCGGCTCAACGAGACACGGAGGAATACACGAAACGCACACCTCAAATATTTACCAGCTTTCCTCAGTATGAGCCACAGCCTTCCACATGTGGTCTCTGGTTTCAGATAACCCTCCTTTTGACACTTCACTTATTGTGGGGAAAAAAGAGAAGGGTCACTTTTAAAAGATACCCTATCTTGAATGATCTCAAATCTGTTGTTTTTGCACTAATATGCAGAAAAGTTCAACCCTTTAGTTGTCATTTGATTCTTAAGCTCTTTCATAGGAAATTGAATAGAACCTGTTTAAGTTTGAAAAGTAATTTATTTAGAAACAGAATTTTCGTGCAGATTTAAGATGTTGTAACACAACTAACTTTTTTCTGAATGAACTTTCTTTATAACCATTGTTTTAAAACCAGTAGTTCTTGTTTGATTGCATATGTGTTTTGAGAACCACAAGAAACTTCCTTGGTTTTTTGGTCAGGAGTCAAACCAAAAAAGTCAGCCAAATTCTTTAAGGATAAGAATTCTAGACTGTAGCATACCGAATGTATCTCCCAGTAGTTGAAGAGAAACCACTCTTGGGCTATATGAGACCTTTTCTAAAGAAATCTGTTTCTTCTCAAGATCTCTTATTTCTATATTAGCATATTAATTCTATATTTTCCCAGATGCTGTAAAAGCACACAGTAGCTGTGGCTCTTCTGGTTAATGGATTTTGCAAATGGACATAAAAGTCACAAAATGATAATTTAAAAGTGATTGAGATACTGGTACATTTTGACTGAATCTTTCCCTTGTAGATTTGTGAACTTTTTTCTATGTTGTAAATATTAGCTAAGATTTATATAGTATTTATCATGTACCAGACACTATTCAAAGTACTTTCCATATATAATAATCCAGTTAATTCCCCAATAGCCTGATGGACATGTTTTATTATCACCATTTCACAAATGAGGAAACTGAGGCACGGTGAAGTTGAACAGCTTTTGTGAGATCAGGCAGTTTATTAATTGATTTTTGTCAGCATATGTTACGTTAGCTCATGGTTACATTACTTTGTCTAGTATGAGTGAAATGTAGAATGTTTGATTCAGAGTTTGATTTAGCTTATTTTGACTCCAAGTAACTGGAAGTTACCAGTAATTGAATTTTTTCTGTTTAACATAGGCGTTTTTTTGAAAAGTAACTACTACATATGTAGCCCTGGATTTCACTGATTCTACTCAGCTATCTTTACTTTGTTTTTACTGTAATACAGTATCGGGAAATAGTTTTGTTCTTATGATCTTGAAGTCCAAGAAGATCTGAAGTATCTTCATAATCGTGAAAGAGAAATTATGTAATAATATTTGGTATAATTTTATTTTTTTAGTGCATTTTATGTATTATATTTCCTTGGAAATTAACCACTAAAGCTACCATCTTATTCCATATTTATTCTCTTTTTTAAGGAACTTTATTGAGATGTAATTCAGATATCATAAAATTCATCCTTTGAAAGTGTGCAATTCAGCAGTTCACAGTACATTCACAGTGTTCTACACGCATCACCACTGTCTGGTTCCAAAATTGCCCCAACCAAAAAAAGGGAAACCTCATGTGCGTTAAACATCAATCCCCATTCTTCCCGTCAGCCCAGTCCTTAGCACCCAGTACTCCGTTTTCTGTCTATAGATTTGCCTATGCTAGTTATTTCATATAAATGGAATTATACAATAAGTGGCCTTTTGTGTCTAACTTCTTTCATTCATGTTTTCAAGATTTCTGACAATGAGATAGGTTAGATGCTGTAGTTAGGGTAGATGCTGTAGAAAAATGTTAATTATATCGGAAAATTATTACCTATTGATGTTAAATGAGGAGAGGGAGAGGGTTTTACAAAGAGTATGATACAAAATGCAGTCTATCGTAATCTATGTAAATGTGCTTAACTTGAAATCTATTGAGGAACTGGTAAAAATCTGTGTAAAAGAATATAACTTACTTATCCGGGAGACCTGTATTTTTTATCAGATTTTTCAAAGGGATCTGCGATCTGAAAAGGTTGAGAACTACTTTGTTGTAAAATGTATTGGCAGTTATCTCTGGGCTGGTGGGATTACTGGAAATTTTGATTTATGTTTTGTTTCCTACGGTGAATATGTATCACAATTTTCATAAAGAGTCTGAGAGTTGATTTAGATTTTGAGTTGTTGCTGTGTGTGTGAAGGAAGGAGAGAGAAGAGCTAAGGGAGTGAGGGGCTGTTTGAGGAGTGGGAGTGGTGGGGGTGGGGAGAATGAGGGAGTGGAGCCTATTAAAAATGTGGAGGCTAATCATGTACTTATTGGTTATTTAGGAATTACATGACTTATCTAATACTTCTAAATATTTGATATTCATTCTAAAAGGAGGATTTTACTCATGAGTCTTGTATTTCTTCTAATTGCTGAGCTTTAAAATATCTGTTTTGGTGGAAAATTCCTCCAGCTGTAATCTCATAATGCTGCCAATCTTGTTCTCAGGATAGTTTTAGAATAACTGGTTTTTTCCCCCAACACAGCATCTCCTAGTCTTTCCACAGAAGATGTGAAAATTCCCAGAGGGGAAAAACTTCCAGTAAAGGGTGCTGTTTGTCTTTGATGATACTGTTTATTCTTTTCCCTTTTCTGAACATTAGAGTTAATATCTTTATAGCTAAGGGCAGAGGGGGCTTCTATTTGAAATCGTACTAGAGATTTGTGTTAACATTCCTGAGTAGAACATTACAGACTTTTTGGAGTTAATGAAACAATCTTTTATTCTGGATATTTTGCACTGCACATATCCGGCCCTCAAAATAGGTTAAAAACATTTCTGTTTTTAGAATAAATAGAGCTAAATTTGGCAAAAGGTCAAATAATACAATTATGACTATTCCTTACAAACCAAATACATAATGGAGATAAAGCACAGATTTTGTTTTTCAGTACTTACTCCTTGTTTTCAACTTGTATAATAGTATCATTTATGTATTGACAAGCCTAATATGAAGGATTTTTAAATTGTTAATAGGTTAAACTTTTTGAAATACTATTTTAATAAAGCTATTAAGGGACTCCATATTTCTAGGTTTTTGTTTGTAGTTGTCAGCATTGTAGTTTCTACTTGAATAAGCTTGTGGTTGGTGCAGATAATTGAATTTTTTTTTAAGCGAAAAGAGGTCTTTAAAAATGATTCTAATGCTCTTCTGTAGTGTGGTATGGCTTCAGTGGTACCTTACTCTCTTGATGTTCTTCCTCCCACTTTGCTGGTGTTTCCCAGTCTTATTTGCACTTCTTCCTTTCTTGTACCTATTCTTTAGTGTTGGTGTTATTCAGCTCTCTATCTTAAACGTTATTCTCTTTTTGTTCTGTGTATTTGTGCCAGAAATTTCCATCACTCTGATGACTTCAGTTACTATCAATACATATGCTGTATACCTGTATAACCAATAACTTTTAAATACCTGCTTTTAGGTATTTCCGAAGCATTCTAAACTTGGCCTGTTCAAAAGTAAACTTGTGAAACCTGGTGGATTTCAGTAGTTGGCATCCAAATCCGCTCTTGCTCAAGTGAGCAGTCTGGACGTTGTTTATGACCCTTGATTTTTTTTTTTGTTTTTTTTGCTACCTCACCTACATCCAGTCATTTACCAAGATTTGTGGAGTTTATTTCGTGCATGTCTCCAGTGCCAGTGCACCAATCAAGGACACCATTATCTTTTTACGGTAGCCTCCAGTTTTGCTCATCTCCAGTGCCTTTTGTTAAAATGATTCTGCCACTTTCCCTGCTTTAGTGACTTCCCATGACCTTTAAATAGTCTAAACTAGTCTCCAAAGTGGGATGATGCACAAAATAATGATCAAGTGCAGGAGGAAAATACTGGAACTTCTGTTTATATTTACCTTTTAATCTAAAAAACAGTGGGACATTTATACTTAGTACTGTGTACTAGTTATTTACCCATTGCTCCCTTTCTCTACATGTCAGGCAGTCGTTTGGTACTTGCGGTATCCTGAAGGAAGAATGGTTTGTTCGCTTTCTGAGTGTTGCACAATACTGTAATTTGAATGTTTTAAATGGATTTATGAATTATCTAATTTAATACAAAATGGATAAGTCTGTGGGGTGGAATTTAAGGAGAATATCAAACCAAGTGTGTCAGTGCAGAGATGATCTCATGGTTGTTCTGCTGAAATCAGATCTGTTTTCATAAATTAGAAAAAATATCTGCTTATTTTGGAGTTCTAAGTGAAAGTTTTAAAAAATTTAAGTTCTTGTTGTGAGGCATCTCTTTCTATGATAACTACTAAAAGTCAAGTATGCAAACTGATCTTAGAAGTAGCTCTTTGAATCTCTATATCACAAAGTGTTAAAATAAGATCCTAAGAAATAATGAAGCATATTCAATTATATTTCATTAAAAATAGTCAATTTTTGTGAAGACAAAAAAATTTGTACCATAAATAATGAAAACAAATTTTAAATTCTTTTCATCCTTTTATGTTCTATTTTTTGTTATATAGATATTATTTTAATAATATGATATTGTAAATCATATTGTAAAAATAGTAGATAAATAAACATACCAACATGGGTATGTAATGAATAAAGTTTGGAGACCATTAGTTTAAATTCTTTCATAAAGGAGCTTTCAGGTCTTCCTGCTTGCTTTTCTAGCTTCATATCTTATCACACCTATGTTTGCATTTCATGCTTTAGCCATATTGGACTTTTCTCTTTCTCAAATGGGCCACATACTCTTTGTTTCTAGATATTTGCACATTCTTATTCCTCTTTTAAGTGAGATTAAACATTTTCTAGCATGAGGCTACTCAAAGTGTAGTCCTTGAACTGTTTGTTACCAGTTTGTGATGAGATAAGAGCAGAACTGGAGAGTAAACATTTAGAAGTTTGGATTGCATTTTGACTGTCATCGTCACATCTAAGTCCATGATTAGTGGGCTCCTTTCTGAACAGGATATTGACTTGTTCAAGTGCCATGGTGCATGTGTGATTTTTTTTTAATTTAATTTTTTACGACAGTTTAAGGTTCACAGCAAAATTGAGAGGAAGGTACAGATATTTCCCCTATACCTTCTCCCCACACATATGTATTACCACACATTATCAACATTGCCCAACAGAGAGAGACATTTGTTGCAACTGATGAATCTACATCGACACATCATAATCACCCAAAGTCCGTAGTTTGCATTATGGTTCACTCTTGGTTTTGTACATTGAGTGGGTTTGGACAAATGTATAATGACATGTATTCATCATTATGATATCATACAGAATATTTTCACTGCTCTACACATCTTCTGTGTTCCACCTATTCATTTCTCGCCCTATCACTTGTCCCTCCCAACTCTGGCAACTACTAAGCTTTTTGCTGTCTCCATAGTTTTGCGTTTTTCACAGTGTCATATAGTTGAGATCACACAGTATGTAGCCTTCTCAGATTGGCTTCTTTCAGTTAGTAATATGCATTTAAGATTTCCTCATGTCTTCATGGCTTCATAGCTTATTTCTTTTAGGTGCTGAATAATATTCCATTGTCTGTATGTGCCATAGTTTATTTGCCCATTCGCCTTTGAAAGGACATCTTGATTACTTCCAAATTTTGGCAATTATGAATAAAACTGCTGTAAACATCTATGTGCAGGTTTTTGTGTAGACATAAGGTTTGAGCTGCTTTAGGTAAATACCAAGGAGCATTATTGCTGGATTGTATGGTAAGAGTGGGTTTAGTTTTATAAGAAATCGCCAAACTGTTTGCCAAAGTGGCTGTACCATTTTACATTCTCATCAGCAGTGAATGAGAATTATCCTCGTTAGCATCCGGGGTTGTCATTGTTCCTGATTTTAGCCATTGCGATAGGGGTGTGATGGTATCTCATTGTTTTAATTTCCATTTGCCTGATGACATAAGATGTGGAGCGTCTTTTCATGGACTTATTTGCCATCTGTGTATCTCCTTTGATGAGGTGTCTGTTACGGTCTTTGACCCACTTTTTAATTGAGTTGTTTTCTTATTGTTGAGTTTTAAGAGTTCTTTGTATGTTTTGAATAACAGCCCTTTATCAGATGTGTCTTTTGTAAATATCTTCTCAGTCTGTGGCTCATCTTCTCATTCTCTTCACATTGTCCTTTGCAGAGCAGAAATCTTTAACTTTAATGAAGCCCAGCTATCAATTATTTCTTTCATAGATTGTGCCTTTGATCTTATATCTAAAAGTAATCACTGTATCCAGGGTCTTCTAGGTTTTCTCATATGTTAGCTATCTCCTAGGAGTTTTATAGTTTTGCGTTTTACATTTAGGTCTGTGATCCATTTTGAGTTAATTTTTGTGAAGAGCTTAAGGTCTTTGTCTTATTTTTTCATTTTTTGCACATGGGTATCTGGTTGTTCCAGCACCATTTGTTGAAAAGGTTATCTTTGCTGCATTGTGTTGCCTTTGCTCCGTTGTCAGGGGTCAGTTGACTATATTTATGTGGGTCTTTTTCTGGGCTATCTGTTCCACTGCTCTGTTTGTCTTTTGCCAGTACCACATTCTCCTGATTATTGTAGCTTTATAGAAGTATTGACGTTTGGTAGCCTCTAACTTTGCTCTTCAGAGTCCTCCAGCTTTGTTCTTCTCCTTCAGTATCGTGGGGCTATCTTGGGTCTTTTGCCTCTCCACGTAAATCTTAGAATCAGTTTGTCAGTAGTCACAAAATGACTTGCTGGGGTTTTGATTGGGTTTTTATTGAATCCATAGATCAATTTGGGAAGAGCTGACTTCTTGCCAATATTGAATCTTCCTATCCATTAACAGGGAATATCTCTCCATTTATTTAATTCTTTGATATCCTTTATCAGAGTTTTGCATTTTTCCTTATATGGATCTTGTATGTATTTTGTTAGGTTTATACCTAAGTATTTCACTTTTGGGGTATTACTGTAAATGTATTCTGTTTTTAATTTCAAATTCCACTTGCTTGTTGCTAGTGTATAGGAAAGCAATTGACTTTTGTTTATTAACCTTGTATCCTGCAACCTTGCTATAATCACTTATTCCGGGAATATTTTTGTTGATTCTTTTGGATTTTCTACATAGATGATCATGTCATCTGTGAACAAAGACACAAAGTTTTATTTCTTCCTTCCTAATCTTTCTACCTTTTATTTCCTTTTCTTTTCTTATTCTATTGACTAGGACTTCCAGTAAGATTCTTAAAAGGAGTGGTGAGAGGGGACATCCTTACATTTTTCTAATCTTTACAGGAAAACTTCTAGTGTCTCACCATTAAGTACGATGTAAGTTTTTTGTAGATATTCTTTATCAAGTTGAGGAGTTAGTTTGTGTAGAGTTTTTATCAGGAATAGGTGTTGGATTTTGTCTCTTGCTTATTCTGAATGTATTGATATGATCATGTGATTTTTCTTCTTTAGCCCATTGATGTGATGGATTACATTAACTGATTTTTTGCATGTTGAAACAGCCTTTCATACCTGGGATAAATCCCACTTGATTTTGGTGTGTAATTCTTTTTATACATCGTTGAATTTGATTTTCAGATATTTTTGTTAAGGATCTTTGCATCTATGTTCACGAGAGAGAACTAGTTTGTAGTTTTCTTGTGACGTCCTTGTCTGATTTTAGTATTAGGGTAATGCTGGCCTCATAGAATAAGTGAAGAAGTATTCCCTCTGCTTCTGTCTTCTGGAGGAGATTTTAGAGAATTGGTATAATTTCTTCCTAAAATGTTGGGTAGGATTCACCAGTGAACCCATCTGGGCCTGGTGTTTTTGTTTTAGAAGGTTATTAATTATTGATTCAGTCTCTTTAAGAGATATAGGCTTATTCAGATTGTTTCTTGTGTGAGTTTTGGCACGTTGTGTCTTTCAAGGATTTGGTCAATTTCTTTTAGGTTATCAAATTTGTAGGCAGAGTTCATAGTATTCCTTTATCATCCTTGTAATGTCCATGAAATTTTTAGTGATATCCCCTCTTTCATTTCTGATATTAGTAATCTGTGTCTTCTTGTTTTCTTAGCCTAGCTAGAGGCCTACTGATTTTGTTGATCTTTTCAAAGAAACAACTTTTGGTTTCATTGATTTTTCTCTGTTTCTTGTTTTCAATTTCATTGATTTCTACTCTTATTCTTATTTCATCTCTTGTGCTTACTTTGGATTTAATTTGCTCTTCCTTTTCTAGTTTCCTAAGGTAGAACCTTAAAGAATATTCATTTTAGATCTCCTTTTCTAATATGTGCATTCAGTGCTATAAAGTTCCCTCTAAGCACTGCTTTCACTGCATCTCACAAATTTTAAATTCTGAGTTCATTTTTGTTTAGTTGAAATATTTTTTAATTTCTCTTGAGATTTCTTCTTTGACCTATATGCTATTAAAAGTGTGTTGAGGGGTTGGCCGGGTGGCGCAGTGGTTAAGTTTGCGTACTCTGCTTCGGTGGCCCTGGGTTTGCTGGTTTGGATTCTGGCCATGGACCTATGCATGCTTATCAAGCCATGCTGTGGCAGGCATCCAACATATAAAACAGAGGAAGATAGGCACAGATGTTAGCTTAGGGCCAATCTTCCTCAGCAAAAAGAGGAGGATTGGTGGCGGATGTTAGCTCAGGGCTAATATTGCTAAAAAAAAAAAAGTGTTGAAATCATCTCTGTGTATTTTGGGATTTTCCAGTTATCTTTTTCTTAGTTTAATTCTGTTGTGGTCTGAAAGCAGGCATTGTATGATTTCTATTCTTTTAAATTTGTAGAGGTGTGTATTAGGGCCTAGAACATAGTCTATCTTGGTGAATGTTCCATGTGAGCTTGAGAAGAATGTGTATTCCTCTGTACATGTGTTATTTTCATGTTAGTCATTCGTAACCCAAAATGTGTAAGAATTGAAGAAAATGTAAATATTAATTTATTTTAGGAATCTTGTGTTAAATTTAATCACTTATTCTTGGTCAATAAATAAAACAATTAAAAACTAAACATATAATAATTAAACAAAAATAAAACAAGAAAATATATAAAAAGTAACAATCTTTTTCATGCTTTTCAATTTCTGCTTTTGTTAGTATTATCTAAATCCAGGAGGTAAAATTTATATACTTTATTTTTAATCCTAATTTTCTTATAATAAAACGGACTTTATTAGACTTTTTGATAAGAAAAGATACACCTTTTCTGAACGTGATGGTAGTGGTAAACCAATTGATGATGATGTAAGTAATTTCAAAGAGATACAGAACAAAACAGTTTGTATAAGTTTTGTTGGGAAGCATCGTCCCTCCTGTGTTGAGTTAAATTTTGAGCTGTAACTGATGAGAAGTGCTAAACCACAGTGGGTTATTTGCAGTAATGTACTGGCTAGTAAAACAATAAAACCATCAAAATTTAAGTGGTATGACATAAATACTTTCGCAACCACAAATGCATTATTTGAAAGAAGAAATATTAGAATTAAGCTGGCAGAAGCAGATCTGCAGGATTTCATGTGTAATCATTATGCTCTGAGTTTCTTTTAAAGTCTCGCTTCAGCTTGCTAACATTAAAAAACTACACACAATTGGCAACACAAGATGTTTGTTTGGAAATGTTGGATCTGTAGCAAAGAAGGTAGTTCATGTAATACTCCCCAGCAGCACAATAGCTTGATAGATTTAGCAACAGTCTAGTGTTACAGAAGCCCAACTCTTAGACAAGTAAGGGTAGCAAAGGCATTTTTGTTACAATTTGATGAACACAGTGATTTTGCTGACATAATAGTGATATGAAGGAAGAATTTACTTTTCAACTGCCTTGCTGACAAGCACAACTTGCTCTGAAGTATATAAAACTTGAAGGGTTTACAAATCAACAAATGTGGTTTAGAGTTTTCCTTTGCTTTTGTAGGAGTATGTTCTGATTATATAGAGACAGTGACAGGAAAAACATGCTGAAACTTGTGCCAAAGTGTAAATCAGTGTCCTGCTTCTTTCATTGAGAAAGTCTTGCGATGTCAGCTGAACTAAACAGTATACTTGCTGTGTCAGCTAAATTAACAGCAGTTCACTGGAAGTGTGAATTACTTAAACACTAATGCATTAAATTTTGGATTTTTTAATAAATGTTAATTTGGAAGCTGAACCAATTAGCCATTATCATATGCTGAGGTATACAGTGATTTTCAAAGGGAAATTCTCAGACAAAAGTATTTGAATTTTGGGATGAACTCAGTGTTTTTGCAATGTAAGAAACCAGTTTGGCCCCCAGCTTTTTCAATACGTGAAGTAGACTTATTTGTCTGATAGCTTCACTCTTTTTTTTTTTTTTAATGATCTTAGCCTTCCATGCGAGGAAGGAATATCCAATGTACTCAATGTTATCTAAGATCAAAGAACAAAAATAAAAGATAGAAATTTGGGGTAAAGTTTCTACAAATTGTTATGAGTGCCACAATATAGTAACAATTATCAGTAAAGTATGTGGTGATTTTGGTATTGTAAATTTGCAAAAAGTTGTAATGAAAAATACCTTACAAATTTGATAAGACACACTTTGAATTTATTTTCCATCAAAAGGAAATCCATGCACACGAAATTAATAGGTCAGGAATCCATTTGTTTCATCAGAAGTTATTTTAGGCTTAACTATAATTTTGATGGATAGATGATTGGAACTGTCTGCCGGTGAATATTTGAACACAAAGTTTGAAAAGTGTCATTTTCTGCATTTTGTGTAAAAGTTAAAAATGAGTATCTTGAGCTTGTTGAAATTGCTTTAAAATCTCTTCTATTCCTGTCAGCATACATCTGTGAAACTAGTTTCTCTGTTACGAGTGCTATTGAAACAAAACATGGAAGTAGTTTGGATATACCTTGTCCCTTGTGAGCAGTGTTGTCATCAGCCCAGCCTAGATTAGGTAAATTAACAAGTGTGGTCTTCAGCCCCCAAGTGAGCCGCCAGGAAGCCCTGCCTCCTGATATTTACACCTTGAGTAACCGCCTTCCCATTGCAACTCAGTGTTGATGTGATAGTATGTCATTTCTCAGATTAGGTCACAGGAGATAACTGCAGCTTCTGTCTTGGTTGCTGTGTCACTTTCTCTCTGGAAGCCAGCTGCCATGTGGTAAACAGCCCAACAGAGAGGCCCACACACTGAGGCTTCTCGCCAACAGCCAGTGGGAAACTGAGGCCTTTTGCCATCAGCCGTGTGGGTGAGTTTAGAGGCAAGTTCTCCAGCCCAGTCTAGCCTTCAAATGACTGTAGCCCTGACCAACATCTTGACTAAGACCTCATGACAGGTTTCATAACCACCCAGCTGAACTGCTTCCAGATTCCTGAGCAACAAATTGTGAGATAAATGTGTTTGTTTTAATCCACTAAGTTTTGGTGTAATTTTTTATGCAATAATAGATAACTAATACAGAACACAAGAAGCAAGCTCATTTATTGCATTAAAAACTTTAAAAATTGACATATGTGCTATTAGTTGAATGTGTGTGAATTGGTGTTTCATATGAGTAATTGCAATTTCACTCTTAACTTTTGGTTAAATTAGAATTATGAAATGACAAGTTACTAGTGATAGCCATTTTCTATAATAATTGCCTATATGCATACTTCCAATGAAAAATAGGCAATTTTATATAATTTTTTTGTTTATTTTAATTGTATTATTGAAATATAATTTTAGAAAACTGAACCTAATAGAGCATTTGGACGTGTATTTTGTATGGCCTTTTTTACTTTTATTTTTCCAGTATATTTATATATTGGTCCATGATGGATTGGAATTTGAAAAAAAAAAAAAGGAAAAGAAAAGGAAAGTGGTTCCCTCATCACAGGTAGTCTACATTAGGTCCCCTGTCATAGTTCTCATGGTACCCTGCGCTTACCTTATCATGCTGGTCATCTGGCTTCACTGGAATTGGTTACATTCCCTGTTAAACTGAGAGCTGCCTGAAGGGCAGAGGCCATGTGTGTGTTTGTTGTTATGTCTTCAGTACCCAGAACAGTGTCTGGTACTTAGCAGCTATTTGCAAGATTTGGTGGAAAGAATTAATGTTTTTAAAAAATTTTTCTTTGTGTTGGAATAATAATTAGCTTCGATAGTTATAAATAAGTCGGCAACTATAACTGTGTGTCCTCGGGATTGGTAATTGTTTATGGTGAGTATAAAATATTCTTGGCATTTTTGCTAAGTACTAGGGATTTTTATAAAGTATATTTTTTTATTTCCATAGCACAACCACTGCCTCTGAAGAAGATGTCTCAAGTAGATATCCCCGAACAGACAGAAGTGGGTTCAGCAGATATAACAGGGATGCAAATGCTTCAGGTAATTTGCTCTCAAGTAGCACATTGGAAAAGAAAATTGAAGATCTTGAAAAGGTATGAATTACAAATTATTTAAGATTGATAAAATTAATATACCATTAAGATTCCTTTTTTTACTTTCATAGCAGCTGAGAGAAAATAAGTTGAAATTTGTAAGGGAGATACAGTGTCAAAAGGAAGAGAATAAGGGGCACTGATGGAAGTTATTATTAGTGTTAATTGGTATTTCCATATTACAGTTAAATAGCAGCTTTGAATCACTGTCTTAAGTATATAGTTTCTAGATGCATAGTGGCTAAGCATTTTCTGATTTGCTTAATACTTTCCTGTCCAGTTCTGTTGATGTTAAAACTTTTAGAAGTGGAACCAGTTCTTGTATCTCTTAATGTTTAATGGGTACTCCCATTCTGCCAAGTGTTATCTATAATACACTGAAAGCAGTCTTTGCCTCTGAAGTGGTTAGAGGTGTGTGCTGGCGGTGTGTGCTGTTGCGTATTTATTATAGGATCTGGGCAGATTGTCGTTTGTAGAGTTTCTTCTGGGTTCCGAATGAGAGCCTAGAGCCGTCTTTGGTGTTTAAACAATTTGGAGAACATACCTGTCTTTGGGAGTATCCTTGAGAACAACTCAAAGGAATATGGGCAGAAATTGATTAACCACAGGGTCTCAGGTTTTTTCTGCAGACATGCAACCCCTAAAATTGATAGTGGTGCTGCTTTACTTTCTGATTGTTGAAAACGTGTTTTGTTTTGCTGAACTGAAATTATTCCTTGTGATGTAAAGATCATTTTAATTACAGATTTAATTTTATAAAATTGTTTCTATTTTATAACATGATGGTTAGTTCACATCTAAGCTTTCACACTAATTTCTGTGAGTTTAAATTAAAAACTTTAAGGGATACATAGTCTAATAGGTTCAAGGGGGTTCTTCAGGAAGGCTTTTAAAGTTTGGCAAGACTTTAGATTGAGTTGCTAGTAGTTGGCAGCAACTGATTAATGAGGCTGACTGGATGCTTCCCTCAGAGTTGGTAGGAAAGAAGCCAAGTTCTGGGCTGCTTCTCTTTTGCCCCTGACCCAACCTAAGACCCAGGATTCTAAAAAAGATTTCTTTGAAAGAGGTGTTGCATTGTTTAAGGAAAAAAACGTTTAGAAACCAGTATCTCTTTCACTTCCTTCATTTTGTCCATTGTCAGTTAATTGGCAGAGTCAGAAGTAAAATTGAAGATCATTATTTTTAGAGTTTAGAGTTTTCTATAAAGCTATCTCCTTCTCTTAACCTTTGTATTTTTAATAAAAATTTTGAATTTCCTCAAACAGGTTATTATCCATTGAAAAAGTAAGATATTTCATTACTAATGGTGCTGATAAGCTAAAAAGGATAAGTTGTTGGTATTAGTATTTGTTAAAAACTTGTATAAACATAGATTTAATCAGAAACAGGTAACTCCTATATTCCTCTGGTTCTCTGGTTCTTTTCTGGGATGGGTTTCTCCTTCCTTTACCAAGTGACTTAAGAAATTCATTGGAAATCTTCATATATCAAAGATACTTCACCAAACTTGGCAGACATATGCCATTTAAAATTAGAAACAACCAATTTCTTTCTAATTAATACTTTGTAATTATGTCTACCAGGAAGTAGTAAGAGAAAGGCAAGAAAACTTAAGACTTGTGAGACTAATGCAAGATAAAGAGGAAATGATCGGAAAACTCAAAGAAGAAATTGATTTGTTAAATAGAGTGAGTATTCACATATTTCAGTTTTACGGTTTCTTTTTTTCCTGCCAATTGGATGAAAATACGTAAATGTGAAGAAATTATCTAATTTCATTATTTAGTTCATTCTCTCGTTAATGAGATAGTAATTTGTAGTGTAAGAACCATCATTTCATTCCATAAACTGATTTCCTCTAGCCAGTTATCAGTTGATGTCACTTACTCTTCTTTTGGGGGCGGTAGGATGAATGCAGTTGTTCTGTGTTTTGTTAGAGCCGGGAGGTGAGAGCAGCTTGGGCCCCTCCACATGTGAAAGGCATTGGCAAATGCCACCGAGAGTTGCTTGAGTGAAGAATTAAAATTGCTACTTTCTTGCCATAAGAAATGCCACATGTCTTTGTGTGTCTTTTCACTTTTTTCCCCCCTCCAATTTTACGTGTGCATTCCCAACTTTACATTTAGCCTTACCCCAAGGTCTCTATTACTGCTATTGATAGCTCTCTTGTTTTTTCTTCTTTTTTTTTTTGTGCTCTCAGCCCTAGAATTTATTTGCTGCTCAAGAAGGAGGTATTAGTGCTAGGCCATACTTAGGCAATGATGATAAGAAGAGATTCCATCGGTTTGCTTTTCAGAAAGCTTATATAAGAGGGAGGAAAGAAATTAAGTTCGCTTCAGGGAAAAAGGAACAGATTCCTAATCCAATCTTTAACAGTGAAAGAAGAGAAAATTGAGAGGCTTCATTATGTGCAGACCCGTTCTAATAAAGTTCTAAGGCATTAACTAGAGGTCGTAGGTGAGGACACTGAAACTCGGTGTAACTTGCTCGGGGTCATAAGATGTAATTACATAGTAATCAGCTGAGCTGGTGTTGGACCTCAAGTGTTCTGCTGTAGTTCTCATTCTGAGCTCTTCCCATTTTCTCATCTTGGTTCAGAAGACAGGTATTCCTGTATTGGTTCTGGAATATGGTTTAATAAAGTCCGCAAATATTTTTGACGTCTATGATGTATTAACACTGTCTTAGTCACTGTGTGTTAAAAAGAATAATAAAACACCTGTCCTTACAGAGTTTATAATCTAGTAATGATACATGAATGCATTTTATCATTTAGTTGTGAATCTCAGGTAGGTCTCAGTTGTAGTAGTTTAGGAATTCCGTATCTTTATTGTTGTTTTCAACAGATTAGTTACCCAACATCATTCATGTCATTTGTGAGTAAATGCAAATTCTATTTTTGTACATATTTAAGTCATTATCTAATTCTCCAAAGACAGTATACTAAATTTATCAGAATGCCACTATCCAATAGCACACTTATAATTCAAATTGATTGCTCCAAGTTTTAGTATTTTGAATTTCAGGGTAAATCTTTAAATATTGGCTTTTCCAAACATCAGTAAGTAGTCTGCCTTGAAATAATGTTTCTTCTAATTAAAATTTATAGTGAATTGTCTTCATATTTACCACATAGTTGGGTATGTGCTACTAGGATTAATATAGAGAAGATACAGCTGTAATCATATAACTTTCAAGCTGGAGAGTGATTATTTAGTTCAGTGACTTTCAGTTTTTCTTTTTTAAGCTCTAAAACCTTGGCCCCGAACAAAATGTCGTAGAGAAGCCCAACATATAAATTGAACCAGATCAACTCTATGTGCCCCAGATCTCCTTTTTTGTATGCCTCGGTTCTATCACCTCCCCAGATTAATGCCCCAGCGTGTTAAAGATCACACAAGGTGGTAGGACATCCAGAACCCCTGTACCTGGATCTTTTTCATGTCTGATTTGACACTAGGTTGCAGTCTGGCTCCGTCAATTTCATATTGCCTGCATATGTATTTTGTAAATTTAGCTCTCAGTTTTGAGGAGGAGGGGATTTGTTTTTAACTAGAAAATTAAGTTATTTATAATGATTAAAAATTGGAAGATTCACGTTTAAAGAATTCTAACTTCTGGCTTCTCTTGAAAAACTGAAAGCTCTCTCAAGAGTTAGCCCATATTACCATGATAACAATGAGAAGGAGTCAGGTACTGGATGCTTCTGTTAGGTGGGGCATGGTCCATCTAAAGTTGTTTCAGAACTTGCCCTACTTTCCAAATTAATTGCTTTTATGAATTATCTTTGTATATTTTTTGAAATGTTTTTCTCACCTTCAGAATATTTTTAAGTGTTTTGAAAACTCACTATTTTCCTTTTTGTTTCCTTAAGGACCTAGATGACATAGAAGATGAAAATGAACAACTAAAGCAGGAGAATAAAACTCTTTTGAAAGTCGTTGGGCAGCTGACAAGGTAGAAGATTCAAGCCTCAGTGTGGAAAAAAGATTTTAAAACTACTGATTGAATGTTATGGTTAATGCTAGGACAATATTCCTCTGCTGCAATACATTAACTAAATATGTATATTTATTTCTTGAAAACAATGGATGTTTGTTTTCAAAATATTTCTTTGTTCATTATTAGTTTCAAAATATCAACCTTTTATTTCACGAATAAGTAACATCCTTCAGTTATTAAAATGATAGGTTATGCCTCTTTTTGGTTTTGTGTGGTATTCAAATAATATATGGTTTAAAGTCACAACCATTTGAGTATATTTTATCTATGGTAGTGCATTTTCTCCCTAAAGTGATATACATAGTCTTTGTTTACATGAATTTAAATACTTTTGGGGAGTTACCTGCAAATGCCTTATTACTGATGTGTGCAACCTTTTATATGTTGATGATTGACTCATAAAGGTCTTTGTCTACTGTCATTTCTTCTTTCAACTTATTCTAAGCAATTTAAAGTAATATAGAGTCACACTATTTTATATAACAGTCATCTTTAAAAAGGAAAACTATTATAAAAAGTCACTTAATATCATGTATTAGTTGGCTAAATATAAAATTTAAGAGAATACTTGAATTGTGCTATGGTAAACTAAAATGTACTATTTTGTATTTGAATATTGAAAAAAATTTAAAATCGTTTTAACTTCTGAAAAACATACAATTGTAATTTTAATGTAAAATTTCTTTTGTAGGTACTACCTTTTTTATTATTCCAAGGTTTTTAAGTGAACGTGGGATATTTAAAAAGTGTTTATTCATCAAGCCTGGAGAGTGTGTACAATTTCAGTGTATAAGAAAAAAAATCCATATTTTTAATTATCCATATGCGTTAAAATCAAAACCAAAATATTTATCCACACTTAAAACATTTATACTTAACATTAACGAAACAGTACATAAACAGAAATAGTACTGAAATACTTTAATTTCTAACTTTGAGAATAACACTGTGACACAATTGTTCTGATGTGACAGAATTATTCCCCTACCTCAAATTTAAGGGATTTTTCCTAACCTTGGATTTTTTAAAACAGAATTATTTTGAAGACTTATACAAATACTCTCTTCTATTAAATATCATTAGTGTTTAGAATTGTTTTGTATTACATTTTCACGTTGAGTAAGGAAACCCTTCCTTTAAAACACATTTAGAAATGTCTGCATGAGAGTTGAGCCTCAGACAGTATAGTGATACCCTTCTATCCAGTTAATGTACATAAGTGACTTAAACATGGTAAAATCCATTTGGGGTACCCTACTGACTCTCTCTCCTTCACTTGCCAAGCCCCTTCATTATTCACTATTAGAAAAATAGGGAAGGAGCAACAATTGGAAAAAACGTAGAGTAAATGATAGATATCAGATGTTGAGTTCTAAAACTTGCTGCATTTGCCTGGATTGGTTCCCCCACCTCCCACTTCAGAAGTTTCAACTTTGGCCCATCATCAAAATCACATGGGTTGCTTAAAAAGAATTCCAACGCTGTAGCTTCTAGATAAGTTTGAGACCCTAGACAGAATTTTTAAAGCTCATTATCAGATGATTCTGATCACAATTTAGGTGTAGAAACAGCTGCCATTGTCTCTTTCCCCCTATATCTTCCATTGGAGACCCTGGAATTAACATAATTTTAGCTACCAGTATTTTTCTCCTTTTAAAAGGTTTATTAATAAACTGATCTCCTGGGAATTTTTCATATGTCCAGATGTAGTTTTACCAAAAAATTCAGTGTGAGACTACCAGACTTGATATAGTTGCAGAATTACTACATAAAGGCATCGTTTTTGGAGATTATTACCCAGCATGGCAGCACTGATGTGCTGCCCACATGTCTAATGGTATGCCAGGCCCAGTCACCACCTCTGCCTGTGAGGTACTCAGCTCCCTTTAGTTACCTTCAGGTATGTGACAGAAATCATCGGTATTGCCTAGTTCCCCATCCACACTTCGGATGTTGTGAAAATGCTGTCAGTATCCAGCCTTAAAATATATTAGTATATTGGCTTTTCAGTAAAAGTAGTATTTTGAATTTTCTGTTTAATCCGTATATAAGTGAAGGAATATTTCATTTCTTCTTTTAAAATTATACCAATTAATGCTTTTAAAGACTGAATCGTTTTTAAAATTTTATTTTTCTTCAGTTTATTGGGAACATTTCCAATAATGATCTTTTACATAATGGTGCCTCGTGCAGATACAGCAGCCTGACAACTTAAGCAAAGCAACTCACGTGCACTCCTTCTCCCGTCCTTCAAGTGTATATTTATATCACATTTAGATTTTTACATTGACGGTGTAGGATCTGCTACAGTTTCCCTTTAAAATTTATAAAGAACATTGAGGTTTTAGAAAGGTAACTTAAATACATGTGCACTACCTTAAAAACTTGGCTATTGTCAATAAAGTGCTAGTATTTGTGAATTATTAGTCCGATTTGAAATAATGCTTCTTATATCTTCTCGGAATTTGTGGCATAATAAAGCATATCCGAAGTTCTAATGCGTTTATGATATTATTTTCAAAACAGTAAGTTTCTTATCTTTAAAAGGAACATGACTTGCTGCCCTGGTTTCTGACACGCATTAAATACTTGAGAATTACTGAAGTAATGTTTCATTTTTCTAGAATTGTTATTCATTTTGTTGCACTACAGTTACCTTTAGACAAGAAGAGGAAGGCGTTAGGGTGTATATTTCTAGAGAATTTACTAAATATAGTAGATTAGCATTGTCATGCCTGTTCAAGTAGTTTAAAACAGAAAATTAAGTATCAGTGGAAGATACATGAAGCAATGTATTTTTTTTAATAACTTTTTAATTGTGGTAGAAGCAATGTATTCTTAAGGTGAAAAATCTACCTCAAATACATGTGGTTTGTGTTTTCTGGGTTAACTTGGATTTTTATAATTAGAAACTAAAATGCAAGATTTTGAGTCCACTAATACTTTGTTGAAAATAATGCAAGTTAATAATAATTATAGACACATCCATATGTTCAACACCGTAAGACAAAATAGGAAAGACCTTGGGTTTTACAATTGATCTGATGTTCTAGACAATGTTCATATGTACAGTGATAGTCCTCTTTCGTCTTTTTTGTAGTTCTTTGATCTTGTGTTCAGTGCCTAGTAAGTTCCATGCAATGTTGGCACCTTTTAATAACTATTCATGATAACCTGTTACAAGATTCAGTTATATATTTTCATTTCATAATAATATAAGAAACCAAACACACCAGCTTTTCATTGGGGGCAATATATGAAGTGAGAAAAGCTAGCATTCAGGAATCAGAACTTTAAAATAACATGTTAAAGTCAGTGCTAAACATTATCTTATTGTATCTGAACCATTCCTAATATGTAACAGTGAACTTGACTTCTTTTGCATTGCAACTATGCTCTCAAAAATAAAGGACATCCCATTGATTAGGATGGTACGTTACTTATCTGAGAACTAGTGACCCTTTTGTTCCATTAAACGGAAAGCATAATACTAATAGACAAGGGACATTTTCTCATCAGGTGCATCAACAAGGGCCCTTCTCCCCATGCTAAGTTTCTACTTGATGTATGGAAGTTGGTTGTTTCATTCTCATGAAGACTTGAACCATTACCCAAGAAAACCTGAGCCCAGACTGTTTTTTAATTGTACTTAGCTAGAACTTCATAGCGTGTTAAAGTCACATCCCTGTCCCCCCACAAAATAATCACGTGTATGTGAGAGGAATATGGATGAGGAGGTTACATTAAATTTTCATACCTGTTCTTTCAGCAGGTATTTATTAGTCAGCTGGGTATACAATTAGAGATACTACAGAAGTTTTAAAAAAAATGGGCATGGACCAACCCTTCCATCTAGCAGTGTACAGGCTGTGTAGTGTGTGTCAGTAGCTCAAAGTGCAATCTTAACTAGCATTAGCTGGTCTAATCTGAATAGTTTATTCAAAAGTATTTTTTTGTGTTAATCTCCAGCTATTGTCTCTTAGATCTAGATGATAGGTACTGTTTCATTTGCTGCAGCAGTTACTGAATGTGGAGTTGAAAGACCTGATGCATATTGGGAAGTATCTTACTGTATTTGTTTTAGATAATCATGTGTTACGAAAAGAATATTTTTAAGAAATTTGTAGCAGTAATGAAGTAAAAAGAATTCATTGTATGTCAGATACACCAAGCTGTTGATGGAATTCACATGTGATTTAAGTTAGTTTTTCTGTACACATTATTGATTACTGGTTTGTTCGAGTCCACTGAACAGCTCGTGTGTTGGCAGCCACTGTGGTAATCATGGAATGTTAGTGCTGATCACTTGGTGGACATTTTTTTCCTGCCTGTTTTGTTTCCCCCTCAAGTAACTAGTAGGTGTATATTACTTTTTTTGGTGAACTTGTTTCTTAAAAGATTTGCCTGTGCTATTCAGGTTTTTTATTATTATGTTTTTCTTCTAAATTTAAGTGTCAGATGGCTGCTGCTCCCAGCAAAGACTATATGAAAGCTAAAATCTACTGCTTTGTTGAAAAATCAGCTAATTCAGGTAATCTAACTATTTGTAGGAAAACAGCTGGATAATTTTTAATCACATTAGCATCATGTAGGCAGCTTTCATAATCATTGCATAGGTTTTCATTGTTGGAGTAGTCAACTTGATAGTGATTTACTTTTACTATGCTTTGCATGTAAAATACTCAATAAAAAAAGTAAATTTTCATTTATTTTTTAGCCCTGTTAATTATTTTTTCCTTCCTGTACTAGCAGTAAAACTCTGACCATGAGTTTTACTTTTGAATTAAAGGATAATGCCAATATTTTAATTAACTTATGTGCTTCTTACTGAAACAGTGTGCAGTACTTTAAAATCTTTATTTAGCACATTAATTGTAGAAGGAATAATGTTTTAAACAAAAATATAGTGTTGATAAGATCTGGGTGCATTAGTGGTGGTTTTCTTGAAAAAGTGAGCAAGTGTACACATGTTCGACCAGACTGAAAATTTTCATTGTCTTTGTCTTTTAAAACTACACAAATAATTTCTTAATTCAGAAATGGAACTATTATCAACTAAAGCTGATGATATCCAAAGAATTTCAGGTCCTTCATAGTTTGAAAAAGCTAAGTAGGAGCCTGGGAATGTAAAAATCCGGTCTTTGTTTCTTGAGTAAATGGTTTACATAACCTTTTGCCTAATGTGTCATTCATCATACACCTGCACAAGCTAATCAGTCTTCTTTACTTCTAGAAATCCAAGTTAATCTTCTCAGTAATGTCATACATGTCTAACAAGTGAACAAGCATCCTTCAGTCACACTGTTTAGATAATGTCTCAAGTCCTTATATAAGAACATACTCCATTAGCAAGCCTATTGAAAAAATCTGCAAGGTCTCCTAGTCTTAATTAGAACCAGAGCCCTTTATCTTAGACTTCATCAAATCCCTGTTTTTTTCTTTTAGATTCACTTTGTACATGCACACAATTCTGTCAGTAGCTATAAACCGCCCACATACTTTCTTTATCTCGTGCCTCTAGCTTCTCTTTTCACCTCTACCAGAGGTTACATTTTATCTCTGGTCAGCTTCTTGGAAAGAATTATGTAACTTGGGACCTTCATGTTTACTGTGGACTGATGATCATATCCTTTACAATCCATTTATTTTATTTTGATGTCTATCCAGATACAGTTAAAAAGGAAGCTAGAATGCAAAACTTCCCTCTTAATCCTGGGCCAAATGCACAGTTTTACTCTCACTTTCAAAAAACTTCTGTGACCAAATAAAGATGCTTTTAATAAAGGAAACAGCTCTCTACTTGGTGTTGGATTGTTTAGCAATGAAAAAAATTAAGCCAATTAGGAAAGGTAGATTGAACTTTGACTTTATACATATGAAACAAAAACAAAATAAGAGTTTTGAGTGCTTTTTATGTGTTTTTCATGTTAAAGTGTATACAGTTATTCAGTATATATTATAGTCTTAACCTGGTTGCTATCTCTGTTTAGGTATACCATGGGGCATGAAATTCACAATCTTTATATTATGTTATAGGCTTTTATCCAGAGAAAAATTTGCATTTTAAAATGTGAACTATTTGGGGCCAAGCCTGTTGGCACAGTGGTTAAGTTCATAAGTGCTTTGGCAGCCCAGGGTTTGCTGGTTTGGATTCCAGGTACGGACCTTCGAACTGCTCGTCAAGCCATGCTGTGGCAGGCATCCCACATATAAAGCAGAGGAAGACGGGCATAGACGTTAGCTCAGGGCTAGTCTTCCTCAGCAAAAAAAAAAAAAAGGATTGGTGGCCAATGTTTGCTCAGGGCTAGTCTTCCTCAGAAAAAAAAAAAAATGTATATATATATATACACACACACACATATATATGAAATAAAATGTGAACTGTTTACTGTGGTTAGACAAAGGAAGATGATGTCACCAGTGATCATTCTAGCTTTATGGAAGCAAATTATTAAGAAAAATTAATAGAAAGGTATCATTTCTTTTATTCTTGTAGTACAGAAGTATAAACAGATATCAGTCAAAAGCATAGGAAATCCCATTCAAAGAACCTGCAAATCACTTTTGGTAAGAACACATAGATTTGATAGGGTTAAGGAAAGTTGGAAAATTATTAGCCTTCCATAGCAGAGTGAAAGTTTCACTTATATGGATGGCTTAGGACAATAAACATCACTAATTTAAAGTAAAATTGTGCCAGTAATTTTCATATTAACTGTATTCTTTACTTTTTAAAGTAAATCAGTGAATCAGTGGTAATTGGAATGGGATGAATAAATGCACACTTCGGAAATGCTCATTGATGATCATAGTAGGCCTAAAAGTGCCTCTGGTTTCTTGTAACTGTTTTAAGATCTAGATACCCTAGCAGGTTTAGCTGAGCATAGCAACTCAGTTAACAATTTGAGCATAACTTTAACTCTGATTTAGTATAGCATAAAAACTTTCAATAATTAGTAATTCAGTAGCCATATATGCCAGGCATCGTAAGTGGTTTAAATATTGTTTTTATTTGATTCTTTAAAACTTATGCAAGGTACAGATGGGAAGGGTAATTTGCCCAAGGTTGCAAAGCAATGCTTTGTGACTCGTGCTGTGACACACTCTTATGACATAATCATTGACCTAGTAAATATTTTGCCGTTGGTTCTTGAAGTGTGGTGCCCATACTAGTAGCATTGGCTTCACTTAGAAACCTGTTAGAAATACAAAATCTTGGGCCCCACCCAACACCTGAATGAAGTGAGGCCCAGCAATCTGTGTTTTAACAAGCTCTTCACATGATTCTAATGCAGGTCAAAGCTTGTAAATTTGCATTATGCATTTCTATTTTTAAGTGAAGATCTTGGTCTTTCTATTTGGATATTGTATAAATAATTAACTGAACTTGTAAAGAAATAAGTAATCTTTTCGTTGTTGCTTGCATTGCAAAAGATTGTATCAGGAAAAGCCTCAGCCATGGATATTGGCAGCTTGACATAATCCCATTAGTTGGGTATTATCTCTGGAACGCAAATGGTTTCTTAAGTCCAAGAGACTGGAATGAAATCTTTGTTTTTCTGTGTTAAGGTTGATCTCTGTTATTGCCTGAAGGTTTTTTGGTCACAGTAATGCATTTTTGTCAAATTTTAAAACTTGATTGGAACAAATAAATATGTTTCATCAGAGTTACAGTTCTGTTTTTGTTATTTTTTTGCAGGTATGGACACTGTGGGGTGGTCCGTGGTGGGGAGATGGAATCTTCAAAGTTTACTGCCAGTGAATTGAGAAAGTCAATAGCATTTTCTAGCTATTTATCAGTGAGGAGACATCCAAAATATTGATCCCAATGAGTAAAGAAAAAATATATATGTTTATTGGTTTAGGATCATTTTTTTTTATATGATGAGTTAAGCTGCTTTTTTTCTTTTTTTTCTTTTTTTAACTTTTTAAACACGTTAGAGCAGTTTTAGATTATGGAATTATTGTGATGGTAGACAGAGTACTTGAATACCCCACACCCAGTTTCCTGTTAGTAACATCTTACATTAAGTGTGGTGCATTTGTGACAATTAATGAACCAGTATTGATACATCATTATTTACTGAAGTCCATATTTTTTAATTTTAGTTTTTTATGTTATTTTTATTTTTGAGGAAGATTAGCTCTGAGCTAACATCTGACGCTAATCCTCCTCTTTTTGCTGAGGAAGACTGGCCCTGAGCTAACATCCGTGCCCCTCTTCCTCTACTTTATATGTGGGATGCCTACCACAGCATGCCGTGCCAAGTGGTACCATGTCCACACCCGGGATCTGAACCAGCAAACCCTGGGCCGCCGAAGTGGAACGTGCACACTTAACTGCTGTGCCACTGGGCCGGCCCCCTGAAGTCCATATTTGATTCAGATGTTTCCCTAGTGTCTTTTCTGTCTTCCAGGATCCAATAAGATACCACATTACATTTAGTCGTCATGTCTTCCACACCCTCTTAGTTGTGGCAGTTTCTTAGACTTTCCTTGTTTTTGATGACCTTGACAGTTTTGGGGAGTCCTCTTCAGGTATCTTTTACTTCTTACTCTGGACATTTTCAGATATACACAAAGGTAAATTAATTTTCCGTATCTTGCCTATCTTATCCCTCATTTTTTCTTTTTTTAGGGTATTTTAAAGTTAAATTTCATACTTGAGTATGTATCTCTAATAGATAAGGACTTAAAAAAATAACCACAATATTATCATACCTAACAAATTTAATGCTAATTTCTTACTCTCTTGTGCTTAGTTCAGGTTCTCCTGAGAGGCAGGCCTGCAGATGTATTGGGGGAAAACACCTGGGAGGAAAAGGGGGCAGGAGCTGGGGGAGGTGGGAGAGCTCAGTGCAGGTCCAGCTTCTGTGAAGGAGAGAGGAGAGGAGGATAGCTGAGCAGGAGGTCTTAGTCCACAGTGCAGTGTGAAGGTTGTAGCAAGGCTGTAAAAGTCCTCAAGCCAAAGGTTGCCTGTGCATCAGAGTCGACCCACATCTTGCAGGAATGGGCTTGCCTTTGTATTCCTGCCATGCTCCTTTGTTGGCAGGGAGCAGCCAGTAGGAAGCAGGCCTCAGCAGAACACCCTGGCAGATTCAGACCACAGCCTGGAACTGTCAGTTAATTACCCACCCACAGTAGGAGGCCGGAGAGGCCCATATTCATGGCTGCCACATCATGTAATACTTTGTGTTCAGATTTCCCTGGACGCCTCAAAAAGTATCATTTACTGTTAGTTTATTCAAATAAAGATCCAAATGAGAGTAATCCATTGCATTTGGTTAGTATGTCTCAAGTCTTTTCTAACCTATAAATTACACATGCCTCAATTTTTATGCCATTTTTCAAATTGAAGAAATTAGATCATTTGCTCTGCAGAATTTTCCACATTCTGGATTTGATTGAGTGCATCTTCATAATGCTGTTTAACTTGTCCCAATATTCCTTTATTTTCTGTAAATTGTTAATTAGATGTATAGGCCTCATTAGATTTAATATATATACCTTTTGGACGGTAATTCATAGGTGGTGTCTACTTCTAGTGAATCACGTCAGGAGGTACATAGTATCTGGTGGTCTCACTTTTAATGATGTTAAGATTGATTAACAGGCTCAGTGCTATTAGCTTGATTGCTCTGTTTTAAAGTTCCCCGTCAACAGTTTTTTTTTCTGCTCTATTTCCCAAACCCCCCCACCCCCCGTGCATAGTTGTGTATCTTAGTTGCAGGTCCTTCTAGTTGTGGGATGTAGGACACCGCCTCAACGTAGCCTGACGAGCGGTGCCATGTCCGTGCCCAGGACCCGAACCCTGGGCCACCGCAGTGGAGCGCGCGAACTTAACCACTCAGCCACAGAGCAGGGCCCCAGCCCATCAACATTTTATATAAGGGTTTTAGCAAGCATTGAGAAGTGTTGCCCAGATCCATTATATCTTTAGGTATTGCAAAGTGATAGTTTTCTAAATCTATCATTCTGTTTACATTAGTAATTGGAATTCTTTAAAAAGAAACCATTCTTCATCATTTACTTGGTTTTCTCTTATTTGCCAATTTTACAATAATGGGCCAGAGCCCAAGCAACCTCCAAAGTTAAGTTGTATGTTTGTTTTATAGACTTAGCATGTTTAAATCCATTGCAGTCATTTCTTATGTCCACATTGTTTTGTGTTTGGCCATTGGGACCCGCTTTCAAATTGGTTCCTGTGTCCTTTTGGTCATTGACAAAATTCCTGTTTTCTTGCATGAGTTGTTCCTGTCTTGTCTTGTACATTTCCTTTTCAGGACCTGGAATCAAGAGCCACCTTTCTTTGGAGAAAATTAAAGCCTCATTAACCATCTAAGTTATCAGATGATATAAAAACCAGAGGGCATTTATAGAGCTCTTATTAACTGTAAAAACCATAAGGACATTGAAACGTTTTCCAACTTGTACTTTTACTGGAAAATTTTAAGAAGATGACAGAAATCTGTTTGTTTCGTTGCCATTTCTCATTTTCTCAGTCATTGTCTGTGCAAATGGTAGGCAGACCTGAGATAGACCTTGATTTATTTTTTGAAAATTTATTCATGTAACAGTCAGTTTTTTTGAATAGTTAAATCACTTTAAAGTGGTATTCAAATTAGAATGTAGCCACATAACTGTGTAAAAATATATAGATATTCATTGAGTTGGATGTGAAAAGACTTTAGGGCTTATATAATAAGTTAATTAAGCTAAATTCCTAATTAAAAATTGGTGCCCAAATTGTGGTCTCCTGAACCCCCCACACACACGTTGAAATTTGACCCAAATTCACAGAATGGGTGTGTGTGTGTGTGTGAGGAGGATTTGCCATGAGCCAACATCTGTGCCAGTCTTCCTCTACTGTGTAAGTGGGATGCCTCCACAGTATGGCTGATGAGTGGATCTGCACCCGGGATCCGAACCTGTGAACCCTGTGCCGCTGAGGAAGTGCACATGGAACTTTAGCCATTCAGCCACGGGGCCTGCCCACAGTATGGGTTTTAGTAGAGAATAGACACTCCATCTCTAGTCACGTCTGGAGGAAGGTCTGCACAGGGCTGCCAGCCAGTGGTGTTTTCACGGCTGGTTGTGAGGCAGTCCTGGAGAGGGCAGGAGTGTTTGGTGATGGCTAGAGGCAGGTTGTGAAGTTGTCCTGTGACTGAGCCACTAAGAGTCCTTGCAGTGCTTAGAATAAAGCTCCGTGGCTGGCAGCCGTCACGTAGAGGACCACCTGATAATTAATATCGGGAAAATGTTTCCTCTACTTGGGCCAACTAATACCTTTGTCCGGAAAGAAGGATCGACTCTTTTCTTCCAGAATGTGGGAACCAGCTGTAGCCCAGAATTCTTGCATTTTGCATCTTGCATTGGTTCCCAAATATTTACTGTATAGCACTTTGTGCTAGGCCCTGTTCTAGGTGCTAGGAACATTGCAGTGAGCGAAGACAAATCCTAGCTTACACCACTTGCTTCGTTGTTGCCCAGTGAGAGTATTGACATGGGGTTGAGAAGTGGTTGCTTCTTGAAACGTCCTTTGGACCTTTTCAAAAATGAGAATTGAAATTCACTTATCTTTTGACAGTAGCCTCAATACGTGCCGTGGGCTATAGTTCGTATTATAAAAGTCATGCTGGGATAGGTCTAATGTTTGGAAAGGACAAATTTGTTCCTCTAACCTTGAGAAATTGGGAGTGATTGGGGATTTAGAACATAATTCATTTTTCTATTAATTTGTTACATGAATTTTATCTTTGCCCCCAAATTATGTCCTTTGTGGCCAATGCTAGTAAGTCCTCAGTAGGTGTCAGGGCCCCACATTTTCCAGTACATTCTGATCATCTGAAGCATTTGTAATTATTTAGTTTCTATCCTTAATTTTATAATGGATTTCCAAATATCTGTGTTCCTATAGCTCATAAAATTCCCAAAGTCACCCACAGTTAATAGACTATTTCTCTCCCTGTGTTTTCCTTCTGAGCTCTGCAGTTGAGGGGAACTAAGTCCGGTGTTCTCTACAAGCTCCTGGTATCTGGTTGCTTGAGAGAGCTTCCCCTAAGGTGAAATCATCATCCATTTCCTTTTTGTTGTTGAAGTTGAGTGGTCAGGACACTTTATCCTTTTTCTGTGATTCTTGCCAAAAGATTTATTTCATTTGGGAAGGACATATGTCGGAGAATTAGATCCACTTTTGAGGATTTACCCCTGATTCACTTGTAAACTTTAGAGTAGCATTTAATCTTTTATTCTTAGATTTTTAAGAACTCTTCAGATAAAAATAACTTATAGGGGTAAGAATTATTTTCCCTCCCCAACATCCTTGAGAAGGCTCTCTTCTTTAGTCTCAAATACATTTCTAAAATCTTCCCGACTCATTTTTAAAAAGCTAGTTATCTCTGTGTAGATGAGGAAATAAGACTGAGAGGAGGGTTTTATTTACCCTGAGGTCACATGGTGGTGTAAACGGAATCAGATGTCTTGCTCTTGCCTGAAAATCGAGGTGTCCAACCACTAATGAGATTAGTCTGAAACAGGTCTGTTTGGAGGGAAGGCTAGAGATTACAAAATACTATAAAACCATAAGATATGGGAAGATATAAAAATTATTTTTTGAGTTGAGGGAGAGTGGGAATTATCTTTTGTCCTTGCATCTTAGAGCATGATTTTAACTCAGTGTTACAAACAGTTGGAGGCAGTGTTTCTTTAAGTGTGGCAGTCCTCCTACCCCTGCCTCTGAAGCACCTGGAGTCCATAGGAATACTCAAATAAATCAGACCGTCTCTGTTCTCAAAAAGCCTACGTGTGGTTAAAGAAGAGACAGAAGGTTCACAAGCAAAGAGGAGGGCGAGATGAATTCCTTAAAGGACTGGGGGAGACGTTTTTAGGACCTAGCATTTGAGGCAAGCTTTGAAGGAGTGGGGGAGGGAGGGTTGGTTTTCGTCATAGTCAGGAGTAGTTAGAAAAATATATTCAACTTCTGATGATCGATGGTATTACACTGAAGGCAGCGTCTGAGGTTCTTTGTATGCACACCACCTAATGAAGTGACGGCTTCCAAGTTAGACCTGCTTGAGCTCAGATCCTGGCTGTATCACTACTAGCTGTGTGACCTCGGAAAGTTGCTTTCTAATTTCCTCATGTGCCACAAGGACAAAATAGAGCCTGACTTGGTTGGGTAATTGTGAAGAATAAATGAGATAATGCGTGCGACACAATGCCTGGTTGTAGCTATGATGGGAGAAGAGTTAACATGAAGTACCTTTTATAGTGTGATTTGTACCAGTGAAGGAGTTAAGATTTATAATGGTTGTCTTTCCTGAAATTTTTTTTAAAAAGTGGTTTTTAGGGAGCTCTGGATGAGTAATACAACTGCAATCTGATCTTATATTTCTGCTTTTCTAGGGAAGTTGTCTGTCCTTAGAAGCCCAGTTGAAGCAAGTCAGAACTTTGTCCTGAAAAAGAATGCAGTGTGTGTTGATACAGATGTAATGGAATCTCTATAGCCCCTGGTAAACTGTGGCTACTCAAGAAACGTTGAACAGTGTCTTGGGTAAAGGAAAAGATTTTTTTTAGAAAGAAAGAGTTTCTTGAGTTAGTTTACTTGAGAAGCTCAAAATATCTCCCAGTTAGGTTTCTCTTCCTCTCAAATCCCCAGGCTCAACCTGGCCCTGTTTTCCTACTAAGAAATGCCTCTGCCTGGACTCCTGAGCAAATATATTCCCGAGCAGTGTCAGCCAAGCTGATAGGGGAGCTAAACAAACAGGGTGAATCAGCTTGAATTCCCGAAGCTTGGCAACAAGTCAATTTCTTTCTGTGCTTCTCCACTTGTTTTTTCAGTGTACCTTGGTTACTAGTGACCAGTATGTCCTGATAGCAGAGAACAGGAAGCATATCAAAGCAAGAGCTTGTCTCCTGACCTGTTCCTGTGTGCATACTATGTGGCAGCAAAACAGAGGATGGCAGTTCTGGGTGTGGCACTAGGATGCCTTTTCTATTGCTGGCACAGTGCCACAGCGGCGCTCGAAAGGGTTAGAGCAAAACATTTTTCCTCCTGGATTGCGCAAGTTAGAAAGTAAAGTTTGTCTTATGACCTAGAAAAAGAGTCTTAACTGGAATGTGGATCTTTTATTTGTACAATTATATATATTGGTTTGAAATTGTACACAGGCTAATTCCTTTTGTTGTATTTTCTCCTCAAATATTATATTGGATCTTGTCCATTCTTAGACCTTACATATCTGATGAATATCACTGTAGTAGGATAATGCTCTGCTCAGCTTAAACATGGATGATTTCCTTGCCATTATATGAAATTTTTGGAGTATAAGAAATATTATTTAATCTCTATTTTAATTAAGTTGAGAAATAGTAACTTTTTCCCCCCATGAGTGAGATTGATGAGAAAAATTAGAGCAGAGAGGTGAATTTTCGTAGCATCCAAAAGATGGCCATCTAAGCCACTAAACAGAAAAAGAGATTGAAAAGGCACCTTTTAAAATATATTCCCCATTGCAAAAAAATTTAGTGTACAAAGGAAAAAGCTATTCCTTAAATAGTGAAGTGCCGCTCTCTCTAGAAATAAAACTAGGACATCCCTCTTTCCCTTCATCTGTTTGCACCCTTGCTGACGGCTCCTCCTGGACTCAGTCGGTAGGGGAAGCTTTTCCCAGACTGTCAGCTGATGGTACAGAAATAATTGGCGTTTGCTGTCTGTGTGCATTTTCATTTTGAAAGCCCACAGGAGGTTCTCAAATACCTGTTGGATAAGCAAATACAAGAATGAATGAGTGAGTGAATGAGAGACCTCGGTTGCTACTTTAGCCCAACACTGGCTCTTAGTTATTGTAAGTTTTGTGACCTGACCTTTAGCAAGTTAACTTTACCAATGACTTTGTTTCCTTGTCTATATAGTGGAGGTAACAACACCTGTCACATAAAGTACTTAATAAATATTTATTTAATATCTGAATTATTCCCTAGATCCAATTCAGATATACTGAGTCCGATTTTCTGGGGTCTGGGGATTTGCCCTTTTAATGAAATCTGCTGGTAATTCTTATGCACCCAAAGTTTGAAAACCGCTCATTTAAACTCTCCTATTTATTGGGCAGGGCCCTATGGTGGATGCCCAAGGCAGTACTAAAATGAATCGGACTGTCTCTGTCCTCAGTAAGTTTACAGATAAAGGCTAGACCGATGTGAACAAGCACAGAGGAAGGAGAGACTAATTCCCTTAAAGGACTGATGAAACTTCTTAAGGATCTAGTATTTGTAAGGATTAACTAAGATTTAAAAAAATGCCTAAATCAATATGTGTCACATGGTAAATGCAGAACTCTTGGTGTTATTTCCTCATACGCTTTGTCTACCCTCTCCGTTCATTGCCTCCTAATCTGTAGGGACTGTGTCTATATATTTTCAATAGATCTTCTCCAGCCAATTTATAAATTTCTTTGGGTGAATAGACTACCTTTTCTGGAAGATTTTTCTGGCTTCTACTGTTTTGTCCTGGTGATAGAGTTCTGACACGTGTGTTTTTCTTCCTCTTTTTATAAACCAACTTATGCATTTTCTCATTTCCATTTTGTGACTCGGACTGAAAAATTTTCATGAAAATGAAATTTTATTGCAAACTCACATTGTTCCCTGCAGCATATCCTGAGACTCATTATATGATTTAAGAAAATTCACTTTCTGAACTATAGAAAAGAAATCCCTTTAGTTAACTCCCATCAAGTCGGGTTTTTCTGGCTTGTGGATTATTCAGTGCTTTGCTCTGCACTTACAGCTTTGCTTTTGTCTGCTTCTTTGTTTGTGAGGTATGAAGAGAGAAAGAGAAAGGAGCAGATCTGGTAAAAAGATTTAGTGTGGTTACTGAAAGAAACTGATGATTAAATAAGGCTCAGCTTAGAGAATTCTGTTGATATTAGAGAGGGTGTCACAGTTATCTTGTTAGCTGAGTGTGGTCTAATGATCCTGGCATGGTTAGGATATTGATCAGAGATTTTGACCTTTGATCCTGCCCCTATCTTACCATGTAACCTCTGCAAACCAATCAGCCTCTTCATGTAGTCAGGAAAATGCCTTCATAATTTTGGATTCATGGTCCAAAGGGATGTCAGTAAAAGGAATCTGAAGAATTTGCTGAATGTGAACACAATATTCTAGATACTAAACAGGAAACCTCAAAAAAAATGTATCTTGTCTCTTAAGATACTGCATGGGATGAAACTGGAAATGAGCTTTTTTTTCTCTCCCTTTTCAGAGTTCATATACCCAAAGCACTAGGTACTATATAAAATATTTTAGAAATGATGATTTTGTACTGCTTATAAAATTTAAAGGACAATTTTTATACCTATTTAATAATATGTAAAACTGTGGCACAGAACTTGAGGGACTTGCCCAAGGTTAACTAGCTAAATAATGCTGAGATGGAGACTGAAATCATTTTTCTGATTTCCTGTTCACCAAAATGACGTGCTCTAACTAAGAAGTGAACGTTTTTGTTCTATTTGTGGAAGTCTGATAGATCACTAGTCTGGTGTTATCATGTGTTTAATTTTTGTTTTTAAACCAAATGGGTAGATGATGTGTTGTTAGAGCAAAACCGAAGACTTAGGACTAAGCGGGAACTTTCCAGATCACGAGGAGGAATTCTTGATGTGTATGTGGCATAACAGAATCCTACTCTCTAGCACGAAGCAGACAAAACCTTAAATTTTAAACTAAACTTAAATTGAGGAAAAGTAGAGAAGAATACTGATCAGATATTCTTAAGATTTGGATTCACCACTTACTCAGTGACCTTGGATGTGTCATTTGCCCTTCCTGAGCCTCCACTTTGCCATCTACAAAATAGTCATAATAATATCTCTCCTTCTATTACATGAGGGTGATTTTGAGGATCAAAAATATCGTGGACGTTTGTAACATGAGGTATTACAATGTTAGTGGCACACACTAGCATAAAACCATCTATAGCTATTATATTATTAGCTCTTATATTGTTAGCAAACAGAATTTCACTTTATCCTTTACAGGTAAATCCTGACTTCAGAAGAAGGTAAAAAAAAAAAAAAAAAAAATGTCTAAAATGCTTTGGATTAAAAGAATCCAAAAACTTTTGATTGCCAGAATCAAAAGTGAGGTTTTTAATTCAGCCTCTTAAATTACCAAAAGATAAAAGCAGATAAAAAGTAAAGCTTATATTCACAGCTTTCACAATATACAGAAAGAATACTGCAGGCAGTGGGGAGACAGGCTTCCCGTCATGCAGAACTGGGCACCAGAAAAGCAAATACTCTCCTGAAGTCTCTCTACTATTGTAAGACCTTTCCATAGGCAAGACCTGATTGTATAATAGGTACTCAATAAATATTTGTTGGATCAATGATTACTAAATGCAAATGCATTTGCTTCTCCATCGGCTGCTTTTCCCATTGGAAGACTTGATCTTTTATCATTTCAATTCCACAAGAAACATCTTAACCAAGTGGTGTCTTTGGGCCAATCTGTTTCAGGCTTGTTTGTGTTTTTCACATTCTTTTTTTGGCCTGCAATATTATTCTGTGACCTCTTTCATGAATTCCAGTAGGTCATTCAGTTGGGACCCAAGGAAGTCAGTAAATTAAACTTGATTTGGAATGGAATACATTGGAATTAAATTATGCCTGGCTAATCTTATTTTGGTTTAATCTATGTGGGAAAGAATAGAAATAGAGGAAAAACAAATAAACAAAAAAAGGGGAAACTATTCTTGTATAACGATAAGCGTTTCTTCTGTAAGGAATAGTTCCGAGGGCCAAAACCTAAATTATTTTTATTGGAAGTTTGGGGACAAGATTCAGCAAAGGAAAGATTAACTTCTCCCGTCATCATAGTTGGTGTTTACTTTTCTAGCTTTCCCAAGCCAGAATCTCTAGGCTTTTGAAATGTGGATACTCCAGAGACAAGGCACCTTACTTGATATAGTTCATGCTTTTTGATCTTCCGCAGGGCTCTGGAAATGGATAAGCCCACACTTTAGGAAACCTCAGCTGTGAGGGAGGCAAAAACGTTTTTGACAGTGAGTTTATATTCATCAAGACTCAGTCTTGAGTTTCTTGTATAGTCCTAAGGAGAAGAAACGTTGAGAAAGTGCCATAAGTTCCTGCACTAATCATTTCTTTTTAAGCTGACTGTTTTTCCCCTTCAGTTATTTCCAACTTGCAATGTGTTGGACCACTGAAGACTTAACCTTGGTGCTCAGAGTTCAGGAAATCCCCTCTCTGAACTGGCTGAGAGCATTGGAATAAAATGGGAAACTTCTTCACAGCTACCTGGGAAGAGAGAAGCAGGAAGGGGCCAGTGAAACACCCCCGTCCCCTACTCAAGGAGAGCCCATGAGTCTGAGTCTGAGCGTGACTGGGGTTGCTCCTTGAGGAGAATTTTGTGTGATTGCCCAGGAAGTTTTTACAAAGGACAGAAGCAGGATTTGCCATGCAGGAGTTTCTGGAATGTAATAATGTTTGTTCCTGACACTTGAATTTCCCTCCCATGGAAGTCAGTGTTTTGCTCATTTAATAGAGCAAATTAAGTTTTCATTTTAAAAAGGGGAAGAGTCATCGCATTATTTCTAATTTCTCATATTTGACCTGTAGATTAAAGGTGTGAATTAAGGTGAAACTCGGGGAGATGATACGGAACTTGTCCAGTGCTGCAGGGTTCTGAGTTCCTGCGTCCCTGCTTGGTTGCCTGGTGTTGGTGAAGGCTTCACTTGCTTCAGTGAAGGGGACTAAGAATGGGTTTCCAACCGTCAAAACCAGATGACTAGACCACATGATTTTATACAGTTCTTTTCAGCATTCAGGTTAATGATTCCAAAGCAGCAAATGAATTTTGGCTAATTTTCCAGGAGCAAATCTGGTTAGTGGCAATCTTCTGAAAGTACAAATGACTTTTGGCTGCTTTAGCAATACCTGCGTATTTTAAAAATTATTTTGTTATGTAATTATACATGTACATATAATTATACACACACATGCTTAATACACATACCCTATAGATCTGAGTTTGAAAAATAAGAACATGAAGATCCGAGTACATACAGGCCAACTCGAGACATATTCTATACTTTTTTACTGGAATTGTAACGGTTTTAGGAGTGAATGCTTGTTCAAACAGAAAGGATACCATCATGTCGTTCTCTGTTTCAGAAAAAAAGAGATGGTTACCATTTCATTTGTTCAGTTTTGATTTTCTCTAGTAACTGGCTTTTTTGTTTTTTGTGTTTGTTTTTGGAAATGATATCTTATAAGTGTAAGTTTGCTGGCTAAGGCACTGTTGATAATATTTCACTGAAAGTAATTGTTGCTAATAGGAAAATGACTAGATTAAATAAGCCGCATTCTAATAAATGATCTTTTCAAAGAGTTTACAAAAAATATGGGCACATGCTGGTGCCTAAAATCTCTTTTGAAACGAGGAACTGTATGAGTAAGTAAGGTTTGATGGTGCTCGCCTTGTTAAAGTTTAAAAGGAGGGCTATAAAGCGGTAGACCTGGTACGCTCACAAGCACTGATCGCAGTAGGAAGAAGAATTAAACATTCGTCCATCTTTCTCTGGTGATAGAATTCTCTTTCCTCTTTTTACAGCCACATTTTTCAAACTTTATTGAGCATATTTGTTCTTATAATGGAAGAGTCTCTGTTTTTCTAAAAAATGAGTTGATTGTTGCTGCAGTTTCCACGATGCCCAAGAGCTCATCCATTGCATTTCTAGTGTGCTTCTGCCACCTTGTGCTCTCTGAAACCCATTACAGTGACCAAAGAAAGAAAGAAAACTGCTTAGGAAGCTTGTTAGTTCTTTGGAGATAAATTTTCATCGTGTAGGAGGAGGATGAGAGGGAAACATATTTCAAATACATGGAATATGTGTGTGTATGTGTGTGTATATGTGTATGTGTAAAAATCTTTCCAAAGGTTTGGGGGTTTGCGTGCTAGATTACGTCAGCGTTAAAATTATATTTTATCACTAGGACCTGCAAGCTGGTAAAGGAGGAGAGTAAAGATCTTGGTTTTAGAGCTGGTAACAATAAGCTCCTTGAGTAAGGTTTCAAAACCTATTTTGATACTCCCTATCCTTGCTTGTTCCTTAAGTGTGCTCCTTTTTACGTAAAAACCTCAACCAGACACTTGTGCCTAGAAAACTCTAGGTGGCTTGTTAAATGTGTTTCTTTAAATTAAATCGCCTGCTGTGTTACGTGAACTGGTTTTCTCTTTCTGCATTATCATTCCAGACAACATTCCATTTGCTCAGTGCCTCAAACTATTTATATGGTCTGCTGCCCTGGAGTTATGCTGAGCTCCAGAAAGGAGTGCCTTTACCTGGAACTTTGGCCTTCCTGCTTGAGCTCGTAAACAAGCCTGATTTGATGACTTGCCTGAGGAGCTCTCGGATCTTTCTTTTTAGGAATTCTAATGTATCTTTCTTTTTAGAATTCTAATGTATTTAGGAATACATTTGATTTTGAAATGGTATTTAAGGAGCCGTGGTTGCAAATAACTTATCTTTGTTATCTGGGCAAACACTTTATTTCTAGGATGATAGGAGAGGAAGAGTCTTCCTAGCTCCTTGAGATATTGACAACACCAGGCCTGTGGCCTACTTATTTACCCTTTGGTGTCAGCTTGCAATGAAGAATTTTGCCTGTGACTTTACAGAAGTAGTGTCTCAGAGGGCTTGAATGGTGCAGAAAGCACATTGAGCACCCACTACAGGCCAGGCCTGGGGCGAGGCTTTTTTTACACGTGTAGTTGTGTGTAGCCCTCAGATATGTATTATCGTCTTCATTTCACATTTGAGGAAACAGAACAGAAATTAAATGGCCTGCCCAAGGTCATATAGCTTGGAAACGGCACATTAGGAATTTGAACTCAACTGTTTCTGTCTCTCAGTTCCACACTCTGTAAGGAGTAGACTGTTTCCATGGTAAATGTTGAGGAGCGTCATGGTCATGGTCATCCAAAAAGGGAAACCAAGTCTACGGGGGATTGAATATAAAATTTTGATCAAAGGCAGACGGAGAGTCTGCAGAGAGGTGTGCTGGCATCCTCAGCATCAGCGCCACCTCCTTACGACACTGCTTCTCCTGGCTTCCTGGCAGAGCCCAGTGCTGTTAGGGTTGGCAGAGCATCACAGGCAGCCTGGAAACACTTCCCCAGTACCTCCCAGTTTTCCCTGTTTGGTCAGTTCTGACATGTATTAGTGCAATAACCTCCTAACCAATCCCCCAGCCTCTCTTCACCTCCCATCCGCTCTTCACACTGAATATGGAACAGCCTTTCTGAAAAACAAATCAGCTCTTGCTGCCCCTGAGCGTTAAGTCTTTCAAGCGTTTTTTGTTATAATTAGGATCAAGTCCAAACTCTTCAGCATGGCTTGGAAGCCCCTTCCATCCCTCGCCTCACTTCTCTCACTGCCCAGCACAACTCTGAGCTTCGGCTCAGCGGGATTGCTTCGTGTTGGGTGTAGCGGTACCACGTGCTCCCCCCTCAGTATCAAAGATGTTCCGCTGTCCCTTTCGCATTGATCATTCTTCCTCCTTTGTCCCTCTTACTCCTGCTTGTCTTTTATGGTCTCTGCTTAAAAGTCACTTCTTTCAGAAAGCCCTTATGAACCTCTTCTCCAGCTCCACTCCAAACGTCTCCAACAGCGCTCTGTTCCAACGTGGCATTTGTCACACTGAGTTATAATTACCTCATTTTATCCAGATATAATTTACATACCATAAAATTCAACCTTTAAAGTGTACAGTTCAGCAGTGTTTAGTATATTCACAAGGTTATGCAACCATCATTACTGTATAGTTTCATAACATTTTCATTACCCCCAAGGAGAAACCACACCCTCGGTGATAGCCACTCCCTGTTCCCCCTTCCCCACCCACTGACTACTACTAATCTAATTTCTACCTCTGTGGATTTGCCCATTCTAGGCATTTCATAGAAATGGAATGATAGAATATTTGTCCTTTTGCGTCTGGCTTCTTTCACTTAGCGTAATGTTTTCAAGGTTCATCCACGTTGTGGCATGTGTCAGTACTTCACTCCTTTTTATGGCAGAATAATATTCCATTGTATGTATATGCTGCATTTTGTTTATTCATCAGTTGATGGACATTTGGGTTATGTCCTCTTTTTGGTTGTTATGATTAATGCTTCTATGAACACTTGTGTACAAGTTTTTATATGATTGTATGTTTTCATTTCTCGTGGCTATGTACCCAGGAGTGGAGTTACTGAGTCATGTGGTAATTCTATTTTCCACAGCATCTATACCATTTTACATTCCCACCAACAATGTATGAGGGGTCTAATTTCTCTACATCCTTGTCAACAACTGCTATTTTCTGTTGTCGTTGTTGTTTTTAATGATAGCCACCTTAAGTTACAATTGCCTTTTAAGTGGCTTGTTTTCCTCAAGACCTAAACTCTATGAAGGCAAACACTATGCTAGATCTTGGTCATTATTGTACTCCAGTGCCTAACACATTGAATAGGTGCTCAATTAATATCTATAAAACGGGCGAGAAGACCTAAATCTTTCCTCTTTTCTTTGCTTCTATAAATCCAGGAAGTACAGGGGCTAGAGTGGGAAAAGATGTTTTTGGCTGCCAGTCCACGCACTATTCACCAGAATGCCATAGGATTTTCATAACCACGCTAAGCCGACTGCTCCATGGCTTTATTCTTACCTGAGAAGGCCCCTGCCTGGAGAACGGCAGGAGTTCTCAATTAACCAGCTCAGAAGGGGAAAGAACGTACTCAACTCTGCTGGCATTTTAATCTGCAATTCCGGGGAGTCTTTCTATTTCAGACACATTTTCTGAGGGCATGTGAGCATTGCCTAATGAGAAAGCCATTCATTCTGAGTGAAAGCAGAGAAGAAAAAAGCAAAACAAAAGTTCCTTTACTGGAAACAGACGGACTACATCGATTATACATTCAGAATAATACCGATTGAAGCCAAGTTGTCATATTCTGAAACAACTCTATTTAGCCAAGTTACAGCTGGGATCTCATCTACTGTTTGTCCTTTCCCTAGCTATCTGTATTGACTTGTCCCAGTGAGCCAACGTCTTGGACTTGTAAAGGGGAGCTGGAAGCAAAGAGGTGCTAGTTCCCTGAGTTCCTGGGGCACGGTTCTGCTGGAAGGTGCCTGGAAAAGCGAAGGCCCTGATGCCTTCTTGGCAATGTTCCTGGGGCGGCGAGTAGGTGGGTGGGGGCCCTGGGTGCCATCTGCAAAACGCTGGAATCCGTCTCCACCCTTTGTCAACGTTCCACCTAGGCAGGTTTTGCTCAGTCAGGAGCAGTCTTCCATAGCATTTTCTTCTATCTGTTTGTTTTTCTGTTCTTTTTCCTCTCTTCGCCTGCTGTGAAACACAGTGTTGGCCCGACCCTGGGAGCCTTCTGTGGAAATGTAATCTTTAAACCTTGGGAGTAGTTTTGAGCTCCATCTTCCCCTCAGTAAATGTGGATTTACTGATTTACAGTCCCCACCTGGCTAATTTCAATAAACGTTTCCTCTATTTTATTTTCCTCCTCAAAATCATAGTATGTACTCCTGATCCTTTGAGAGGAGAGGATAGGAAAGGAGAAGAGAGACCTCCGGGAATGTCTTAGGTAAACAGTAATGACCTTGTGTAAAGTGTTAATGTTGTTATATAGCCGTGAAAATACAAAAGATAGAAAAAATAACATAGCCATCTTTGTCCAAATATGGCCCATTTGAACTCTGGATGCTATTTCAGCACTGGAGGAAAATTCCAGAAATCTCTCTGCCTGGAAGTGTTTCCCTCCCTGCTGATAAAGGAGGGTGAGCTTGACATCAGCAGGTGTCAGTTGCCTGAGGAAGTGCAGCACCAGCAGAGGAGCGGCGGCGTCCGTGCCCAGGTTCTAGACTTTACCTGAGTTTTTCGTACTCCCTGCTTTATGATTTTGCCGGGGTCTTCAATCAGGAGGTTCATTCGCGTGGCTTCTTAAGATACTAATCTCAGAGAAGTCACATACCAGCCTGCCCCGTGCAAGGTCTGTGCTTAGGAGCACTAGCTGAACTCACAGGAAGGGGAATTCTGCCAAAAAAGCCCAAAGCTTCTAGCAACTTTGTTTTCTTTGGGACACTAACTAGGACCAAATTTCCTGGGCCCCAGGTTATTCGCAGTGCCTCTAGCAGAGAGAAGCATGTGGCTCTTTGTCCCCATGTCTGCACACGTGGCTAACCTCCTGATAGCTTTTGACCAGTGGGGCAGCCCTGCCTTTGAGCAAGCCAGATGCTTGGAACCTGAAAATGGAAACAAAACAGAATCTTGCACAGATAGGCTGTGCCGGGTTATCTAACTCTTCATTTCTTTGAAAAGTTCCTTTTGCTCTTGAGGATAACATGTGAGAGATATTCCAAAATTGAGGCAGAAATTCACAAGGATAAAACGACAAGTTTAAGCTCTGGATTCTGAGCTGTGCTGCAGGATGGGCGATTGTTACAGATAGACCAGAAACTTCTGGCCTGCGCCACTCATGCTCTGCTGTAATGTGCATCTGGATGTGTCCACCCCGAGGTTGTTTATTTACAATGAGAATTGAAGGAAAAGTTCTGAAACATCCTGTCACGGGATATGTGGATGGGCCTGCCTGAATGCTGGAGCCAGAGGAGAGCCGGAGAGTAAGTGGTTTGTGATGACGCTGCCCTCTAGTGGTTTGTCTGAGACTTACATGAATAAACTGCAGGTGTACCCCTGGTTTCCAAAAAATTTACCCAAATAAGCTCCCAGACATACATGGGAGAGAGAAAGGAAGGAGGGAGAGAGAAAGAGAAAGGAGGGGGAGAGGATTCTTGCCTGTGAAGCTCCACTCAGGCGCCAGTGACAGGGCTTTTGAACAGGGCTTCGAGATCCAGATAGGGCCTCAGTGAAAACATTTTTCTCCAGGTTCCAGCAGGTGATACCAGCTAAACATTTTTATTAAGGATTTGCACTAGGGCCCTGGGTTTCTTTTCAGCCTCCGCTGCTTTGTACCAGCTTCCCCTCCCTGGCCCACATTCCACTTCAAGGTAAGTCTCTAACTGTGCTGAGTGGTGGACCGTCTTTGGAAAGCTGCTCTGGAGGCCAAGCTCTGTTTCTTGCTCCCTCCACCCTTTGTGTTTCCTCTAGCCCTCACTGTCATCTTCGCAAACACTCCTGCTGCCCTTTGCTCTTAATTTCATGCTGCCTTCCCACCTAAGAACTCATGCGTGGCCCAGTCCTTCAGGTGCCTGGGGGTAAGAACGTTTAGAGAGCTGCCTCAGCCCTTAGGGAATGACAAGAATGCTGAGAATGTCGGCGCTAGACCCACGGGAAAGGAAGTTTGGGCCCAGAGGGAGGGGGAGGGGCCTTCAAAATCTCCTCAGATCATAATTATCTCAGGCTATGGAACTGTGCTGAAGCCAGCATCTCCTCTTGAAGTCCTTCCCTGCCCGCTGACCTGGGAACAGTGGCCTCTGGGAAAGGTAGTAGTTGTGTAGCTAACCATCAATATGCAAACTTAATTTGGCTGTGAATCTTGAGATATGAGTTATTTGCTGTAATATTTCAGTTGTATTCAACATAAGAAGTAAACAAGGCGAGGCAGCTTCGCGGCTCTCAGTCTCTTCAGTGTTGGATCCTGTGGTTGCTACGTCCTGAACTTCTCCTGGAGTCTTATTTCATTACAGGAAAGGAGGAAAAATGGCGAGGGTTTGCCTCAGAACTATCACCAAAGCCTCTCTGGCTGTCTGCCCACATTAACTCCTTTATTTGGTTATTTTTTAATGTTTTACACTTAACTCACACAATTATGAGGAAAACCATCCAACCCACCTCACATACCCAACCACCTTTGTGACAGTCAGCAGAAGCTCTCATGGGGATCGTGATTTGGTTGGGTGGGGAATGTGAGGCTCCTGTTTTGAATTCTTTATTTACCTGTTATCCTGAGGCATGTCTGGCTCTTGATGAAGACTTGATGTTACCCTCAAACACCGCAGCCGCCTCACACCAGCGCCCTGCCCCACCTTTGTCTCCGTAAAAACCTCCATGGAAACATGAGCGTGTTGCTTAGGAGAGGCAGCACTCAAGTGTTCAAGCAGTGCAAACATTAACATGTGCAACCAGTTTAGTGAGATTCTTTCCTTGTGTTAAACAGGAATAAACATGAAAGGGAAACATTTTCCCCATAATTGCTACTAACTGTATTCTGTCAAAACTCTCTTTGACTGCTGGGTCATAAGCTCCCTTAATGGCGTCTCAGCCCAGTTCCATGACTTGTGTCACTTCCAGTTTATTAAAACCGTGTCACTAAAATCTGAAGACTCAATAGTGTTCATTTTAGTTTAAAAATCATTTTCCATTTGAAGGGCTTCTCCTTCCTTCTCTCGCCCACCCCCCAAAAGACCAGTAACCTTAAGTGCTGGAGGGTGGGACGGGGGTCCTGGTCTGTTCTCTTACGTCTCAGCCCCCTTTCCCGGGCTCACGCTCTGTTGTAGGAACTGAAGCCAACATCTTGACTCCTCTTACCTGCCTGCTTCTGGTGAGGGCGTCTTGGACTCTCCTCTTCTCTCTCTAGGCAGTGGCTGCTTATCTGGCCAACACTGACTGTACTTTGCTTGATCCTGTGTAGGAGTCTGAATGTGGTTTCTCTCTTGGGGCACATGTGCTGGTTCTTCAATGGGGTCTGTATGCTACCCTTGGCCAGGCTCCAGGTGGAGATCTCTCTTGGGTGCAATATTCTGCTTTATAACGTGGTACATGTAGCTTCATGGGAAAGCATGGTGGCTTAAGCCCAGCCACCTTCCTTGGAGTCTATCAGAGCCCTGTGAAACCCTTGCATTCTTGCTACTCCAAAGAGTGGCAATGCAGCCTGCCTTCTGGCAAGGATCAGATGCTGTGCTAGACCAGTGATTTGCCAGCTTTCAGACCAGAACCAATCTCTAGTCGTCAATTTAGTGGTAGTGATGAGAAGCAACATTTCAGCCTCTGTCTTATTGTGTGGAGGGCCCAGGTCAAATTCTAACCTTCTAAACAGTGAGGGACGATGGAAGGGAGAGTGGCCAGTCTGCAGAGTGCATCCCACTGAGAGGCAACCCTTGTCTTTCTCCCATTCCTCCTCTTTCCACAAAGAAGTGGGTCTGTGGAAACATTGACTGTCTCCAGTTCCTGCATGAAGGCGTCATCCAGACATAGAATATAGGATAGAGTTTTGTTTCTATCTATAGGCCTTCTCAACAATTCTTGATATTTAGCACCTGACAGCACAGTGATGTCGTGGCTCTCAGCCCTGGCTTCTGGTGTTAAATTCCTGGTATTAGATTCAATGAGTCCGGAAGTGAAATCTGGGGTACATGGTGAGGGTTAAGGATTTTTCATGACCAGTGGAGAGCAGAATGAGACCCTGAAGGGACAGTGTTTAGAATTAATTTTGAAGTGAAAGACGGGTTAGTATAAGAAAAACGTGGTTCTTGAGATGCAACTAAAGAAAGCAGCCTTCTGTGTGAGTGACTTGGGGATGAACAATTTGGAGAGGGGTTCCTAGAATGGGTCTGTTTCCCTAAAAATCTTTCTTTCTACTCCTTTTGTCTTTCTCACCATCAAATACCCAATCTCACTCCTTGAAAAAAAGATTTTGGAGTTTTGCTCTTGAACTTTTTCTTAACACTGCTGATTGGGCTGCCGGAGGCGCCGTGCCGGGGCCTTGTCTTAGACAAAGTCCATGCCCTAGAACGTAGTGGAGAGGAGGGGTCAGATGAGATTTCCACAAATACTGATCATACCAAGCAGCTGGTCTCCTTTACGAGGCTTAGCTCCTGGCTATGAGAGGAATGATTGCTTCTTCCTCCGATGCTCTGAAAGTCTCTCCACTCAGATACCTAGTTTTTTCTTCTTTCCAGGCCTGTTTCACCTGCTAATATAGGGCTAGTGCTTTACAGTAAGCTCACTGGTGGGTGGTTGACCCCAAAGTCCAGAGGAAGAAGGGGAGCATCTCTTCTTTGTGTTTCCTTTTTAGGAATGAGAAAGCTTTCTACTCCTTTCCGTGTCTCAGTGACCAAGGTTGGATCATCTGTCCATTTTTAAATGACTGACTGGTGAGGGGAGTGGCATCTCATGCACGGGCTGGACTGGCACGTGGAGCAGACTCGCTATTGGAGAGTTAATCACCCAGAGCTCTCCTCTCTCTCAGCACTTTCCACAGCATTCTGTAGCATTCTTTCCACTTGTCTGTTTTCTCTACTTGGTCAAGGATCTTGTCTTATTTATCTTTTTGTCTCCATGTCCTCCAGGAGTTTATAATCTGGTTAGAGATATAATATCAACCCACAAATGAAACATACACACACATTTACATTTAGGTCGATGCACACCACATTTAGTGGCACCATTTTCTTGAATTTGGGTACCCTAACTGAATCGGCATTATAAAAGGCCATTATAGCAAAGTGCACTGGAAATGCATTTCCACTTACTACATTGGCAATAACTTTTCCAGTCTCTTCTAGTCCTCTGAAGTCGTGATATGCCTCCAGCTGTATTTTCCTCCAGCTACTTATTCACCAAATTGTTGGTCCCACTGCCTTGGATGCAGTAATGTTTATGAGATTTTTCATGAAGTCAGAGGACTTCTATGAGTTTCTTATCGCCTGAGGAGCTTTATTCTGTGTTTCCTTGAAGATTCCTAGAACTGCAATCAAACAGGCTGTAAAGGTTTCTTGTGATACTTTCTTGGTCCTTTTGGTGGGGACAGCACCATCATTTGAACAGCTTTTGTCAGGCATTATTGATCAGAACTATTTGCCGGAACACAAAATAAATGGAGAGAGATCACACTGGAATGAACCAGACACTTCGGTGTGTGGTGGACTCCGTGCCGAGAAGGTGCAGTGCAGTCGACTGCACTCAGGGCACCGGGGACACTTATCTAAACAATTATTTACAGGATAGTGTTGGAAAATAATTCAGACAAATAGGCTTAAAAGGAATAGGTGCTACATGGAATTATATTAAAAGTTGTCTGTGTGCTAGTATATTAAATGGTAGTAGAGTGAACTGGTTTGGGGTGCCTGCTTCACTTGTATCTCCTGTTTGAGATGTGAGCCCACGGCCCCTGCTAGAGGATGGGTTCAGGTGGCCATGTTTGTGCCATGCAACCTGCATCCTTGTCTCCCAAAGTTTGCACCAGGGATGTGGAAATCTGACCTAAGCTGAAGTAGTTAGATTTCCGTTCTTAGTTTCATAATGACCCAAAAATCCGTGGTCAGGTGATGCTGAGTTAGGCGCAGTGCCCCAGGTGGGCGTTAGTGAGGATTAGGTTTGGCTTTGAGGGATAGAAAGCAAAAATTATGATGCCTAAACAAGATGGAAACTCATTTGCTCTCACATAAACATAGGCACTCCAGGGTTCACGTGGCAGTCTATCTCATTGCCATCAGGGATTCAGGCCTCTTCTACCTTATTGCTCTGCCGCCTTCAACATGTGCTTTTATCCAGCAGTGTGCTGGTAAATTGACTCTCTGGGGGGAAAAAGGGCTTGCTTTGTAGCATTTACCTGATTCCTACGATGGAAGTATTCCCACCATGGCCAATTTCAAAGTACCAATGGTTTAATAGTCAGCTTGCAAAATTCCTGAATGTTCAACAATCTGCTCTCCTGAGCCTATATGAACCAGCTCTAGCACACCACTGCTGCTCCCTCATAGTCCAAAATGGCTGCCTCAGCTCCAGACATTACAACTGCATTTCAACCAGTAGGAAGGAAGAAATCGGAAGAGAAGAGCAAACTCCTTCCCCTTTTAGGAAAACCTCCAGAAGTTGTGCACAACCCTTCCACTTAAATCCCACTGGACAGAACTTAATCACGTGACCACATCTACTTGGGAAATGTCTTCTTTATGCTGGGCTTCCATGTGCCCAGTTAAGATTTGTGTGTTCTAAAGAAGAAGAGGAGAATAAATTTGGGAGTAAATTAGCAGTCTCTGTCACTAATGGTAACACCCAGTTCCACGTAAATTACCAAGTTAATGAGGAGCCAGAAGCCCAAGTTGAAAAGAAGTTGGTTTTCAGAGTGAGAAGGCTTGGAGCGGATTTACAGCAGGGGTGCTAACTATGCAGCTTCAGATGGAGAAAGGCAGAGTAGCTACCAATCATTTACATCTCAGGGGGACCAGTGACAATACTCCTTTGTTCCTCTCCTGAGTTGGAACCAATTGAGGGACAGATAAAGAAGTCAGGCAGTTGGAGATAAAAGTGTCGCCTTAATTACCAATCAGTGTTTGGAGAACAACTTCAACCTTGCAGTAATAAGGGGCTCACTAACTTCACTCCCAAAATAAACGCGCCCATCTAGTGAAAGGCAGAGCTGGGAAAGTGTAGCGCTGCGCCCCAACCCCCCCGCCCCCCCGCCCCGCCCCGCTCCGCTCCGCTCTTCCCTGCCCTGAGCACCTGCCCTTGAATGCTCCTCACCCCAGGCCCCCAGACAGCAGGGAGGAGGGGCCGCACTAAGCATGTAGCTGCTTCTCCCAAATCCGCCCATCAGTTAGTTAATGAGATTGACTGAGGAGTACGGCGCAAGGCCGGGATCTGACCCTCCGTATGGAAACTTGAGAGTCAGTGTTCTAGTCTAATACTTGTGATCCTTCAAACCTGCTTAGGTTTAGCTCAGCAGCCTGCAGTTGGGTTACGTGACTCCCTCTGAATCCTTACAACTCTCTCCATCTGTTTAAACGAGCACAGACGGTTTCTCTTCAACAAAGTGGCCCCTGACTGAGAAACGTAAAGAAGGGCTGTATTGTCTGGGTCAGACACTGGATGCTGTAGGAATCACAAGATAGTTTATGAGGACTGGAGGAGACAAAGGATTTTTCACACCAGTGGTAAAACTTGAGCTTGCTCTCAAAATCTGGGCAGGATTTTTGCTCGGCTGAGGGAATGGAAAGTGGTTCAATCAGAGGAAATTCACAGATGAAATGAGAATGGAGGAATGGGTCAAGGCCCAGGGAGGAGTGCACAGAGACTCCAGCCGAGGTGCCTGTTGGAGCAGTGGGAAATCAAGGTAGATGTGTAGCTTGGGACTGCGGAATGGACAACCCTCACAGAGGAGTACGTGGTTGATGGAGAAGGAACTTTGCAGCCATTGAAGAAAAGCAAAATGTGGTGTTTTTCACCAATTATTCTGGAGGAAGTATTGCTCCCTGAACTTTTTAGTTGCATGAACCAACAGATCACCTTTTTTATTTAATCCAGTTAAAATAAACAGCCCGGACTAATACATTCCACTTACAGAGTATAAGGAAGTGATTCGCAAACTTTCGCAAGCATTAGAATAATCTGGAAGTCTTGTTAAAATACAGGTTGCTGGGCCCCACCCCCACAGTTTCGGATGCAGTACATCTAGGATGAGGCTCTAGAATTTTCCTTTTTAGAAGGTTCCAGATGCCGCTGCTGCTGCTGGTCCTAGGGTCACACTGGGATGAATGCTGGCCTGGGGTGAATCCTGTCCAGTTTGAATGAATGAATGAGAGTGAATTCCCTAAATCATAAAATGAGACATTAGATGAGATGGTCTCTGAGGTCTTTTTGAGTCTGTGATTCTAAACTATAGGATGCCCTGTTTGTATTTTTTCCCATGTAATAGAAATCTCAGTGTTGACTGAGGTTGCCCTTACCCCGTCAAGGCATCCATCTGACGTGAGGGCTTTCCTCATTACATAGGCAGGTGACTGGACTCAGATGCTTTATCAAGAGGGGAGGCCCTCTTAACATGGGCCTTCCAAACTTCCACACTTGAGAAAAGAAAAAACAGTCGCAGCTAATTCAGATATTTCTCATCCTACTTTAGAAAGGAGAAAGAGAAGGGATGACCCTTTTTCTCTAAAGGGAAAGTCTGGTTGACCCAGCGCCTGAGGCTTCGGAGCGTTCACTTGAACTGTTAAAAGTGTTCAGCCTTGAGAAGATATTTACGCAATTCATAATTGTCCAAGACAATCAGCTGATGTCCAGCCAAAGCGGTCAGAGGCTTCCCAGCGAGCTTGTACTCTCAACGCAGAGGACCAGGGCAGGTTGATGTAGCCTAACCACAGGTGGAGGGACGTTTGTTCCCATGGCAGTGGCAGCAGAGCTCTTCCTGCTCCAGCTGGCCTTCGTCCTGTGGGCTGAGTAGAGGCTGGCCCGAGCAGGGGCAGCTGCTGGCGGCCGTGTGAGGACTCTACCCCACTGGGGGATTTCCCGAATTTCATTTGAGTGATCTTCACATGCACCCCACATCAAGGATGGGTGGAGAGAAGTGGTGTGTCCACGGCAGCCAGAGGACGGTGTCCTGCAGCCCTTTGAAGCGGAGGCAAGATGTTGAAGGATCAGCAGGACGTTGAGGTTTCAGCTCTTTTTTCAGTAAGATGGATTTTGTGGTTACAGCAAACGAGGAAGTGGTCACCCTTTTCGACGAGGACTCTTCCGCAAGACACGAGCTGTGGGTCAGTTCTCCCGCGATCAGGAAGTCTTCCGTGATAACTTAGTAGATGTGGAAAATATGAAACTCTTGAGTCTCTGTCCCAAGCTGGGATAACCTGATCTTTGGGAGTTGGCTTTATTCAATAAATTGGAAACATGAGGGTGAGACAGAAGGCAGCCACTGCCATGTACCCCTGTTTCTAACTCCAGCAGGACTTTGTAACGTTGACCTCGCCACCCGCTAGGATTTTATATGATCTACACACCATCACTTCTGACTGGGAAGCTAGAGGCTGACTAACTTTCTGGCTAGCTGGCTTTATATCCAGTTCACGCTACATGCTCTCTTCCTCTTAGTCAATCTTTACTCTCTTATGTTATATGCAGACATTTCTATCTAAACCCGTTATATTAGGAATTACTTTGTGGTTGGGCTGTGTCTTACTCATCATTATATTCCCCACAGTGAATATCCATCAATAATATTCTCAGTACCTATCTATGTTCTAAAAATTAGCTCTGATAGTTGTAAGCAGATTTCACAATCTTTAAGGTCAGGATCTTCTAGAGGGGAGAGAGAGGTAAGTTAGAAACCATGCTACTAATATGATACTTTCACCCCACTTTCCCTTGTTCATTTTGATCCCATTGCTTAAAATGTCCTTTAACCTTGACTGCTGACAAATTCTTGGTCATCCTTGAGAACCAAGCTCAGTCATTGCCTCGTCTGTGAAACTTTCCCTTTTCTTGTACTAATTTGTCCTTTAAATATTCTTGTAATGATTTCATGAATGAAAATGAATTGTTTACATGTTTGTGAACTATGAACTAATTGAAGGAAGGGTCTAGTTTTGAAGTTTTTAACTGAAGTGATTTAACAGCGGTGTAAGCAAAGCAGAGCCAGCCCTGGTGGGCTAGTGGTTAATATTTGCACTCTCACCACCACAGCCTGGGTTCATTTGCAGGTCATGGAACCACACCACCATCTGTTGGTGGTTGTACTGTGGGGGCTGCCTGTTGCTGTGATGCTGAAAGCTATGCCACTGGTATTTCAAATACCAGCAGGGTCACGCATGGTGGACAGGTTTCAGGGCAGCTTCTAGACTAGACGGACTAGGAGGAAGGGAACTGGCCGCCCACTTCTGGGAATATTGGCCATGAAAACCCTATGAATTGCAGTGGAACATTGTCTGATACAGCGCCGGAAGGGGAGAAGATGGCGCAAAAAGACCGGGCAGGGTTCTGCTCTGCTGCACACAGGGCACTAGGAGTTGGAATAGACTTGACAGCACTAACAACAAAGCAGAATAGGCAGGCAGCTGCTGTGTGGTACAATTTCAGGAGTTCGGGGAAACTCCCCTGTAGTCTCCCTACCTGGTCTCTTATTCCTGAAAACAGAATAATTCAAAGCTTTGGTTCCCACTTGTGCCTGTGGCTCCTTGATAAAGGTCATCCTTGAAGCTTCGAGCAGAGGTTTATTTTAGTGCTAAGGAATTCGTATCTCTTCCTTAGAGGCTGTTTTGATAGGGAAAGAACTTGAGAGCTAAAGAGGGAAAGGAGCATGGGGGAGGGTGAAGAGGAAGGTTTATCTTGGGTCACCAAAGATAAGCTTTGCCAAGTTTTTGATGTCACTAAGCACTGAAGCCGTTTAATGAGTTACTCCAGTAAAACCCCAGTATATAGTGGAGCTCAAATTTAACTCATTGAAGCGAGAGAAGGAAAGATTAACGCTGTGTACATCAATCATATGTTGAAACTGTGTCTAAAATGGTTTTAAAATTTAGATGATCAAGTAGTGGAAGCAGTATAGCTTACGTTGAGTGTTGCTGTGTTACTAGAAGTCAGGTTATGTTTTGATGCCTTAGCGACCCAGAATTGCAATATATTAAATCCTAAAAAATGTTAAAATGTTTCTGGGCCTTTCTGGGAAGTGTCATTGATTCGTTTCTGCACCTGATCTCCTGGAAGTCGAGCCAGTTGTTCCTTGATTAGGTCTTGATTCCATGTTGCTCATAACTATTGGCAGCTTCAGAAAGGATCTTTTCCCTAGGCAAGGGTCAAGGGGTACTACTTAGTGAGAAATATTCTTCTCCTTCTCAGAACAGCCAGTGCTGCTTCTGCTGGTTTCCATGGCTGCATCTCTATGCATCCAGATATGGGAAATCATTTGCTTCTAATTGCCTCATTTCTGGGTCAGACCAGAATTAACTTTGTGTTTTTTATTGGTGATTTTTATACATGTCACAGTGTCTACTGACAGAGATGTATTGCTTAAAAGAGAAAACTGCTGAACAGTCTCAAGCCTGGTGTGGAAAGAAAAGAGGGGGGAAAATGGGAAAGAGGGCAAGTAAATCATCAAGCATTTATTGGCCTGTGATTTATATTTAATTTTTAGAGATTACCATATCCAATCTAAATAAGAATAAAATACACTTCATCATTCTGATATTTTGTGCATGTCTTTACAGACTGTCATCTCTGTACGTTTCCCAGACTTTCTCGGTGGTCATGTAGGTAACGTACCTACATTGCATTCCTGTCTTCCCTGTTTTTCCACAGAGTGGAGCTGTAACTGCACTAAGATGGAGCAAACAGAATTCCAAAGATCAAAGATTGAGTAAATGATAGTGAGAATGACCAGAAGTTTCCGTTTATCAATTGACAGGAGAGGGGAAATAACTCATCAGGTTTAGTTTGAAGATCTCAGAGTGTCGAAATCAGACCTTTAGATCTTAATCCAGTGAGAATGAAAGATGAACTACGTCTTACTGTCTGCTCATGACAACTCATTTCCTTACTCTAGGATACGGATCTTATCTCACAGTGGTCTGAAATATTTCTCTCAAAGAGATAAATTGTTTGTTTTTCAAACTATAGTGCCTTCCAGGTGTGCTAATTCTGGCAGAACACTAGCATCTGGTATATGCAAAAGATCCTTTTTTTGTGGTACTCAGTTGTCAAATATTTATTAATCTATATTTTGTACCAGGAACTGTTCTAGCCCATGAGGATAGGGCAGAGAACAGAACAGATGGGTCCCTGCCCTTAAGAGGCTTCCACTCTAGTGGAAGGAGACAGGTAATAAAAGTTTCACCATGAAAGAAATACAATAGGGTAATGAGATAGAGGTTGACCTAAGCTGGTCAGGAAAGATCTCTGTGAGGAGTGACGTCTGAATTGAGGTCTGAATGTTGGGAAGAAAACAGCTATTTGACAGTTTTGAGGGAGAAGGGGCTGAGCTCAGCATTTTGGAAAGAAATGAGGCCAGTGGATTGGGATGTGGTGAACAAGGGACAAGGGAGGATGGGGGGGGAGGAAGGCAGAGGCTGGGCCACCGAAGGCTTCACAGGCCACGGTGAGGAGCTTGGAGTTTACTCACACTGCAATGAGAAGTCACTGAGTGTTTTATTCAGGAAAGGGTTGTGGGCTGATGTAAACAGAAAAATTAATTTGGCTGCTGTGGACAGGATGGACGAATGGGACAAGTATGGCGGCAACGGGGACCTGTTAGTGAGCTTAGGACTAGGGTGGTAACAGTGAGGGGAGAGGGTCAGTTTAGAGATATTTACTGTAGTCAGAGCTATCGGGACTTAGAGATGCGCCGGATGTACAATATAAGAGAGAAGAATGAGGGAGGGCTACCAAGTTTTTGACCTGAGCAATGGAGTAAAGGGTGGTGCTATTGGCTGAGGCTTCTGGTGGTGTTGTGGGGAGGGAGGGGTTGGATGGAGAAGTGCTCCTCTACAGCTCTTTTCAAATCTGTGTAAAGGAATCAGCCACTCTGTGCCGAAGTACTCTGCCGATGAGATTAGGAAGTGGCAATACTACTTTTAGCTAGTGATGTCTATGAGGGACCCTTTTAGGTGATAGTTTGTTTGCAAGACCCAGTGGCCTGCAATTTGTGGCCTGGGTGAGGCCTCAATGCCAGTAACATGTGATTTCCTTAGTTAGGCTTGTTTCCCCAGACTAAAATGGTATAAGGAACTGAGTTGGGATTCTAATTAATTCTCTAGGCAATAGAGGACCAGGCTACAATTTTATTTTTAATCAAATGGTTTGCTTATTGGCTCTAGAGTTTTTTTGAATGTTAAGTGAGAGACAGAAATTAGCCTTGAGGATAAAAAAGTAAACACAAGTAAATCCCTTACTTTCTTGGGTTCAAGAACCTCCTCTGAAGAGAGCAACCATATCTAAAATGGCTGATTTTCCTGGGCTATCAGATAGATAGATAGTCTTTTTCTGTGCATATTGCATATGTATTTAAAAATTGCAATAGACGTTTATTTAAAGTAATACACTTGCAGCCCAAATAGTTCTAAATTGTACGTTTTAGGTTTAACCGACCTCGTAAAAATACTCGAGGACAGCTAAATCCACAGATTTCACCTATGTGATTAATTCTTTCCCCATTCTTCTCTCTCTTTTCTTTCCTGAATAATCTCTTCCAGATACGGTTCAAGGTAAAATTGATCTTCCTTGTATTTTATATATATGTGTATATATTTACATGTGCCAATATTCACAGAAAAAAACGACATCCATTTATCTATTCTCCCCATTCCTGTGAATATGATAGCAAAAACATTCACAAATTTGGATCAAAACAACTGGACAGAATCTTATAAGAATAATGTCTCATTCATTCGTTTCTTCATTCATTTAGTCAACAAGCATCTACTGTGTGCTAAGCACTCTGTTAGCCTCTTTAGATACAAAGACTTAGAATCTATTATTATTTACTGGCATTTATTATCAACTCTTTTTATAGCTAACATTAATAATAGCAACAAGTTTAGTTTGGTTGGATTCCAGGTGGAGAATCTCGTGCCAGATTCTGAAAGGGGTGGATGTCGTGTTGAGGGGGTTATCTTGAGGGCAATGGGAGGCTTTTGAAGGGTGTTACACATGGGAGCAGCTTCCTCTAGTTCTGAGTATCAGAACTATGGCAACAGTGTGGAGATTAAAAGTAAATGAATAGGAGTACCCTTCACCAGTCCCCCAGACCTGCGCCCTCCCTCCGGGGCCCCTCCATGTACCTAGGCTTGTGACTTAGCCACAATTCGTGTATTTCGTGCCTCTTAGCAAGGACGGCTCATAATATGTGTCTTCTTGAAATTCCATAAGCAACTGCTTCTAGATCAGAGTAGGAAAATTGCCAAACCAGTTACTACCAGTAGCTTTTTAATCTTATCATGATGTAACTGCTTTGTTCTATTCTATCCCCTGAATCATTTTCCAACTCAAAGACCTTCCAGGGAACTATGTGGTTGACATCTTACCTCACCAGCCTCTCCTTTCACTCCTCTAAGCCCTTTCTTATGAAGTCAAGCAAATGAAGTCAGCTGGGTAAGCATTGTGTTTGCAGCTGGGAAGACTTGGAGTAGAGTTCAGATGAGATTTCCTTCCAGGGCTTAAAGCATCCTTTCCAATTCACTGTATCTACACTTTTGAGACACTCTTTTTTTTTCCTTTTTTTTGGGTTTAATTTTGCTTTCTTTTCTGCTGTTGATCCTGAAGACTTCGGTTCTCTGGAAATGTCTTGGAAGCAGCCTACTGAATTTTCCCTCTGATGAGTGATGCATCTTTCTGTTTGTAGGATATGTAGACTCTACAATTCAGGTAGCAGTGAGCCCAGGCAGAGAAATTAAAGGCGGATGAAAAAGGGGCAGATAGAAGTTTCCAGTTTCTACTCCATAGCACTTACATGATATCACCAGGAAAAAGAATGAGAATAACTTGTGGTAATCTAGCTTGTCATTCATTTCCTCAGCAAATACTTATTGAGCGCCTCAGTATGCCAGGCCAGGCCAGGCGCAGCCCCTGCCCTCGGGAGTATTTTGGTGCAGGCTTGGAAAAGGTTTAGAATGCTCCTTAAGAAAAAAATGATAATTCCTTAAAACTTTAAAGTCATTAGCTTTTTACTCTGCTAGTTTGTTTAAAGATTCGTTTATTAATTTGCTCAGCAAATATATTTATTTTGATTAATTATTGTAGAAAAGACTATGCTAGGTTTCAGGATTCATGAAAGAAAGTCAAATAAAGATGCAGCTTTCAAAGAGCTCCGGAGACCACTGTATTTCAGTGGTTCCTGTGGCGTCGATAAATGTGTCAGTAGAGTTAAATCCAATATAATAACCAGCAGTGGTTTGAAACACTCATTTGAAATGTCCTGGGGTTGGAATAAATAATGAATCATTATTATAAAGTGCTAGGTCCCTGGGGAGTATGATCTCTGGACCAGCCAGAGATGGGATGAAAGGCATTTCTGGTCACTGATGCTCTGTGAGAATACAGCATCAGTAATAAAGTCAGTCACATCTCAGGGTACATGACAGAGACAGAGCTACCGCCTCTCAAAATGCCTATTGTCTATTCCCATTTCTTGTTTACTATGCTTTGCATTATCTAAACCCTACTGAGTTTCCCTCTGGGCTCTAAGGAACATTTCTCTTCCAAAATTGTTGACTACTATCCCTCCCAAGGACCTGCTAACAAATTTTACAAATTCAAGGCCGGGAGTGACAAACCGTGTGCAAGTGGAGCTGGAAAAGGTGTTAGAGTCAAATGACCATGAGTCTGCAATATTTTTGTTTTTGGTAACATATAAACCGTAACACCGTGCCTGCAGGCTATTGGGAGATTCGAATAAGATCTTAGCCCTTAGAAGCTGTGTGGTAATCTTCAACATTGAAGATACCAAAATAGGTTAAAGGTAGAAGATAGGGCTTGAGAGAGTATGGTGTGAGGGCCAGAGGACGTAGTGGCCCGTGAAGGACAATTTTCTTTAGGAGGCGAGCGGGATGAGTGGAAGCGGGGAGGGAATTGTTGAGGCTTGTGTCTTTTGATTCTTTTTGAACAACTCTGTCAGGTAGGTTTTCAGACTCCCATAGTATATGCTTTTCCATCTCCAAAAGTAAATGGATTTGAAGTGAAGCAAGTGATTTAATTTGGATGCATGTGCTTAATAGATACGGCATAGTCCCAGGAACGACTTTCCAGTTAGGTCTGCTCTGGAATCCTGACCAGGCTGCTCGTTGGATTTCTGTGATCTTCTTTAAATTATTTCATTTTTGCATCTGTTCATGGACCTAATAAAGCCTGTGCTGTCACTGAAGAATTAAATAACTGTATGAGAAGAACTTACTGCTGTATCAGGTACATCTTAACTTGTCAATAAGTGGAAACTATTATTCTGACAAAGCTACACAAGAAGGTTGCAAAATCTTTATTTCCTGAAGTTATTGAAAAACTCGACAGATTTTCATTAAATTGTGAGCTTAGGAGTGGTCCTGAAAAGGAGATTTAATAACTTTCCCCACGCTCCCAACAAATAAATTTATTTTGTTTTTTCCTTCAATACATAATAATGCATGGTTGATATAACAATTCAAATATTCACTAGTATATAAAGTCAAACTCTGTTCCCCTCGAATTCCATGCCCTGAGGTGATCCCCATGCAGGGTTTGATGTGTACCCTTTCATACTTTTCCTCATTTATATGAAAAAAAATACACACACACATATACGTATACACACACACCTTTTATAAGTGTGAAATTATATTGTGCGCATATTTCTGCAACTTGCTATTCTATATAACAGTGTATCATGGATATCATTCTATGACAACTCATGGAGGTCCCTCTAGTTTTTATTTTATTTTTGTTTTAATAGCTGTATGATATTCCAAAGTATGGATACATCATTTGCTCAATCGCTTTCTTGCTGTTTGACTTTTAGATTGTTTAGCTTTTTTGCCATAACAAATAATGCTGCAGTGCAGAAACTTGCATGTCTTATTTCTGTAGGATATATTCCTAGAAATATGCATGGCCACATCAATGTATATTTAATATTGTAATAGTTTTTAGAAGACTTCGCTAGATTAGGTTAGGATTTATTTTAACTGACTCTAAACCAATATGTATGGCGTACATTACTGAAAAACAGCTTAAAAGAAACGGCCTATTGACCATGAGTTCAATGGGACATCATTAAGTGAATAAGGTTGGAAATAAATGTGTATTTCTCTTGGACTCTGGAAGTTATAGGATTGTCCACTTCCTACAACTTGTTTCAGTAATTCTCCCCTGGGAACAAAATTGCAGGTTTGGAAGCTTTGGGATTTGTTAAAGACAAACGTCCTTAGCTGACTTAAAACCATGCTGGTGGCTCAAGTTAGGTCATTAGTACCTTTTAGTCAACAGTGTCACAGAGGTGTCGGAGATGAAGTCTGAAGTGTGACCTTTGTTCATATCCCGGAGGAGACTGTCAGGATAACCAAGGCAATTTTGTCTCGTCCTTTTAAGAGTGAAATCAGCTTGGAGAAAACTGGTGTCTCACTTTAATGGGAGAAATTCAGTGTGCTTAGTTATCCAACTCATACAACTGCCACCTATTTAACCAAGTGGAATCTGAGAGTTGCTGTCATCTGCGTTGTCTGGAGGGAGAGGAAAGCTGGTCGCACTGGAGCTGGGGGATTTTTCTCTTCCTTTGCCCTCCAAGCTCCCTCTCCTATTTCAGACGCTTTCACTGCCCAGAGCCTAATCCCCATCTACACAGAGAGACCCTACTGCCTGAGAGGAGAGAGCGAGGAGAGGCGGTGGGGCCTTGGAACTCTTCCTGGGGCAAAAGGGCTTCAATTATTTGCTCATTTGTCTCTGAGAAAAAGTCTTATTTTCTTTCTAGTGCCTTCAGAAGAGTAAATTAATTTCTAGTTTTGAATTCCTTTTCTTTTTATGTAAATTTTAAAATTTTTATCAAAAATAGGACGTGCACATAGTTTAAAAATAAAACAGTGCAAAAGGACTTGTAATGAACAGTGACATTTCCCCAGCTTGCCCTCCTCAGCTGGTCCCGTTTTTAACTTCTGTTTCTTCTGCTGACTGCCTCCATCTCTCTAAATAGAATTCTTAGGCTACTACTTCTTTTCTTTTCTTTTTTAAAAAATTAATTGTATATGTATTATCTGTTGGCCTTCTATTGTACATGAGAAATACCTTCACTGATATTTCCTCCTCCCTTCTTTTTCCTTCCGTCAGTTAAATCATCATTTAAAATTCCTCAACAGGTTATAGTGTGATAGCTTGCTTTCACTTCTAGTAAGAGAAAATCAATTCCAAATTTTGAACCAGTGAGGACAATGTATTTTCCCACAATAAGATGTCCCAAGATAGGTCAGCTATAAGGTTAATTAATTCAGAGAATATCTAAAAGAATATGAGGGACCTTTCTTTCCTTTATATCTCCCAGAAGCCCAGTGAGGATTTCTCCTCTTGTCTCTCTGGCTAGAACCAGCCCCAGAGTCACGACTAATGATTGAAAAGGGGTGCACAGTTACCATGATTTACCCCTGATTGTTCCCGAGCACCTGATTCTGAAGAACAATGTGGATACACGACTACAGCCTGTGCTCTAACAAGCAAAAGGCAGGGGAAGGGGAGGGAAGGCGAGGTGGCAATGGGTCAGGCACCAGCAACATCTGCTGTAATTACATCCGTAGCTTTAATGTATTTTTACCTTTATTTATTCTTCCGTAGACTCTAGAAAGTGTCTTTCGATTCCTCAACCCTTCTCCTCAGCAATCTTCCCTCCCTTCCACTCCCCAACATTTGTCATCTGTGCTTTTATGTCATCACTTTGGCTGCCATTCACATTCTGCTCTGTACATCTTTTAAGTTTTCCAAGTTTTATGTAGATTGACTCTAAATGTTAAAAATCACCAGTCAATGTTTGCATTATTGTGGTGTATAATTCTCTTTGAAAGTTGAAATTCTATATTCTGTGCCTACCATTATGCCTGGTACATAACAGACACTTGTATTTGCTGAATGAATGAATGTGCCTGAGTTCTTTATAAATGGATTCTGCCTGTAATGTCAAGTCCAGTAGGGTGGAGAGAGGGTGGGAGAAGCGTAAGGAAATGGAAGGAGGATCACACCTAAATTTAGGAACCTAACCGTCTCATATTGGGTTCTCATATTAAGGTAGTTAAAGCTACTATAGAAACAAAGCCTTTGGCATGGGGGAAATCTCACCTTGCATATGTCAGTTGCGATACTGTATGATTACTCTTCTCCAAGAATTGGAAGAATCTTTCTTCCAAAGACAGTGATAGGGCAGGTGTTATTGCTGGCTGGTGGGACTTTGTCCGACTCCTACTGGTGCATCTGAATGAGGGTGCGAAATAATTTCCTTTTCTCAGTTCTGGTGTCAAGGTTGCACACAGGAGAACATACAGGCTTTCAATTAGGATTTACCTCAACAGGCCACCTCCCTGTGATTAATGACCCACGGGGAAAGACAAATGAGGCCCGGCACTGGGCAAGCTGTTCTCTGAGTATAACTCTGCTCTCCAGGTATTGTCAGTGAGAATTCCTGGTGAGGGGAAATGGATTGTGTCCCAGAGAGAAAAAAAAAAACACACACACAGGCGTGGGTATTGCTGCAAGGAATGTGGGTAAGGTGGCTCCAAGTAAGAGTCAATGACAAGTGGATGGAGAGTTAGAAATGTGAGATTTTATATAGGAAATCTTCGTAGCTCTAATTAGAAGCAGAATGTGGATTCAGCTCAGAAGACAGATCTGAGAGACTTGCCACTGTTTCACTATTCATGCAATTCGCATGATTTAGCGTATTGGTGGGCAGAAACCCTGGTTACAATGACGCTAATTAGAGTTTGTGTACTCGCAGCCAGTGGACCATTTCTCTGGCTTTACATCTCAAGTAGTGAATGGAAGAGGGAATTTTAATGATGTCTTATTAAGGCAACTAAACAGTGCAACAAATAATTCTCAGTTCCTCAGCTGGCATTGTTGAGAAAATGATGTGTTCTTGTGGAATTCTAGTTCCTTAACAATTGGGGGTTATTGTTGGTTCTCAAAGGACCACTGATTCAAGATATCTTTTTGGATGGGTGGAGGGGGAAAGGAGGGAAATGTTTCTTTGGCTTGCACGGAGGAGAGGAATAATGATTCCTCTCATTTAAATTGTGTTTTTTCGTATGATAATTATTTTGGAATAATTTTCTCCCACTGGGCCAACTGAAGAGGAACTGTGGAAATCGAGTCACAGAGAAGTGGTGAGCCAAAATTCTTGCATCATTAAATTTAGTATCAGATAATAGCGTGAATTCTGTTAGTGAGTTGCCATTTAAACAGGCTGCTCCCATTTCAAACCAAATGTGTTGGCTGTGGTTTGGACTGAACCTTGAGACTCAGGGCCTGTTGAATCTGGCTCTTGGAACATCTCTGAAATGGACATAGCTCCTCCCCTCCTGCCCTCTGCCCCTCTCACCCTTACTTCAGGCAGAGCCCGTATTAACCCTTGGATTACTAGCTCTGACCCAGGCCAGTCCCTCCTTTTCTGAACAAGACCTGAGACTGTGGATAGGCTGTGTGCTGGAATCTGATGGATGTAGTGGAGGAGCGGCAGGGCTGTGGGTCAATAGTATGATTCACTCCATGTCAGATTCTTTTTAATATCAGACTTCTCACTCTGAGTAGCAGTCTCCCTGTTCTTTGTATCTGTGTCTTCAACAACATTTGCCTCCGTTTTGTTGATGGCCTGTGCCCTCCAGTGTCAGGTCCTGCATCAGGAAGCTCCTCCCAGCCATAACGCTGGTGGCTAACGGCTGCCATCTTCCTGAAACAATGGGGCCCAGGCTGGCAGGAGAGCTGTAGACTTTGCCCTGTCTAACATGGGTTTGAAGGTAGTTTGTTTTGCTCCTTCTGATGGCAGAATCACCTCTCCTCCTAGGACCCATGCCTGCCATCTGAGATTTGAATCTATCGTCTCTTCTGTTTTACTTTTTTCAATCTTTCTCCCTCCACTGGCTTCTTCTTTTAGACCCACAGATGTGCCTAGATTTCCCTTATAATTAGCCAAATCATGTTTATTTCTGTATTGATCTATGTATTTATCTCCATTTCCTCAACCTGATACTCCACTGAGTTGTGAGCAAAATTCCTGAGTCAAGCCGTGCTCTCTGCCTTCCTGTTTCGTTACCCGTATGTTCTTTGGACCCTTTGTGATCTGTCTTCTCCCCACAATGTTTATCTGAAAAGCCTTCCTTCAAGGTCACTAGTGACTTTTTATAATTTAAAATTTTTATTATGGAAAATGTCAAGCATATGTAAACGTAGAGAGAAGATTATTCTCATTGAATTCCTGGTGATTTCTCTCTTGAGATACTTTGTTTTATAATAATCACTACCACCTCCACTCAATCCCACTGTGGGCCAATTGTCTAAGTCAGTGTAACCATGGAAATTGAACTCTACATGTCCAACAGAAAGACATGTAAAAAAATATATCTACCACATCACACCTAACAAAAGGAACAATTCCTTGGTATCCTTTAATTCCTGGCACACATTCAAGTTCTTTTGAAACTAGCTATTTTATATTTGCCAAAACCAATGACTGTTTGTCTTTTTTCCTTTGATTTGTTTTAACAGTCACTGTAGACATTAGTGTTAAACTCTGGGTGTAGTAGTATCCTTCCCTCAACTCCAGCTATCATCATTTCCCTTTTCTCAGGTGAGGCTTAAGAGAATAACCTGGACGTGGTCTCATGGATCCTGTCCAATTCAGCTGTCCATCTCAGAGGATGTAACATTTCCTCCAGGACCATAGCATCACATGCACATAGACATCACTTCTGCAGATTCCATCATTTCCATAGGTTCCTGAATTTAGTTAGTTGTCTGTTCCTGCTGGACAGTGAGCTCATATTCATTCTTGTATGCCTAATGCATATAAAAATAGTTGAATAGTACTGAACCCAACTATGTAATGAATCCTTAGCATTAACTTACTGTTACTGATACGTAGCAGTTATTGAGCACTTACCATGTGCTAGGTTGTATGCCAAGTGCTTTACATGCTTTATTTCATTTATTCCTGATAACTCTTTGAATAAAGGCCTGTCATCATTATTATTGTCTCATAGATGAAGAAGCTGAGGCTGTCACTTGATCAATGTAAGAGAAAAGGGTGGTGCGGCAGAGAGGTTTGAGTCCCGGCTCCACTATTCCTCGACTGTGGGGTGATGAGCAAGCTTTGTTAAACTATGTCAGCCTCTGTTTCTCCATTTGCAATATGAGGATTATGAAACTCTTTGCTTCTCTGACTGGTGAGGACTAAATGGGATAATGCATTTGAAGTCACTTGAAAACTGTTGGCTTTGTGAGAAAATCATGCATAATCTTTCCACTATAATTTACTGTTCTCCTATGGGTGTAACTGCCTTCCATTCTTTCCCCCAGTCGTGTAATGCACATGGTGGTAATCATGGCATGCATTCCATTTTATGGCCTACTTTTCCAGTTATGAACATTATTATGTTGCTATATATTTTTTCTTCTTATTGTGAAGTGTATCAGCCACATAGGAGAGTGCATAAAGTGCATATGCACATTTTAAATGATAATTATAAAATGAAAAGTTGTGAATATGCTAGCTAGATCAAAACGTTACCAACACTTTAGAAACGGCTCTGTGTCCCTCCGTGATTGCTCTCTTTTCCCCCTTCTAGAGGAGCTGCTGTGCTAGTTCTGTGTTCTCTGTGGAATTTCTCTTTCTAGCTTTATCACCTGTGTGTACACCCTTCAACAATATATTGTTTAATTTTGAAAAAACTGAGTAGCAAGCACAAACCTAGCTGTGTAAGGAAAAGACAATGTTGCCACTGTTAGATGAAACAGAAAACATAACTTGCATAGAGTCACTGGGTCATAGCCCAGCCTCAGCTTTCCTGAAAGTTTTCAGGACCCCCTTTGGGAGAAGTCAGGGGGCACAGTCAGCAGTGAATCCTGGGAAGCAGGGCTTACCACAGTCAGAGCATCTGGCGGGAGTAAGGATGGGCCAGGTACTGGATGCCCAATAGGAATAGGATGAAGGGTAAAGGCTGCTTTGTATTTCCCACTTTTAAGCTTACAATGGCCTACCTCAAACTTTCAAGAATAGGTCAAAGCAAAATATTTTTCTAGAGAGAAATGAGTAGTCTCAGTCCCTCCAAGAGTGGCGGTGTAGAGTGAAGAAGAGTCATCAGCACGTGGTTCAAGTAAGCCGAGCATGTTTGAGAATCTGGGCCAGGCTTTACTTGGGCATCCAATCCTCACATTAAAATGATGGTAAAAAGGCAGGAGGATCTTGCTGATGGTAGTCCTCAGAGTGTCAGTCTTTTGAATAACACTGTTCTGGTTGCTCTCCATACTTGTTATGTGACTGCCATCTTGGGATCTTCCTTCACTTTTCTCCGAAGATGCCATTTGCTTTCTTTGTGTTGGGCTTCCTCTTTTCCTAAATCCCATGTTTTTCTCTTTCTTGGTTTACTTCTTCATTTTGGTGGAACATATTAACCAGTTGTACTTAATGAGTTAGTGGGAGGTAGATTTTTTTCTTTGAGATCATGAGTGTCTGAAAATGCCTATATTCCATATTCACACTTGTATGATAGTTTGGCTGAGCGTAGAATTCAAGATTGGATATCATCTGAAGCCATTTCTCCCGTGTCTTCTAACCCCCATTGTAGCTGCCGAGGCGTCCAGAGTTATACAGACATTTTCTTCTCCCTCCTCCTCCTCCTCCACCTTCTTTTTCTCCTCTTTTTATCCCTTTCTTTCTCTCAAAACTTACAGAATCTTTTCTCTGTCCCAGTGTTTTGAAATTTCACAATAATGTGCCTCATTCTAGGTCTATTTTAATCCACTGTGCTGGGCACTCAGTGGACACTTTCAATCTCGCATCTCACTTTTGGGGAATGTTCCTCAATTATTTTGTTGATAATTTCCTCCTGTTTGTTTCTCTGTTTCTGGAGCTTGTACTACTTAGGCATTGGATTTCCTCATTTGACTTTGTTTTCTCTAATTTCCCATATCTTTCTCTTTTTTATATATGAGTATGCCACCATTGGGAAATTTCCTCAAACCTTCTGTTTTTTAAAAAATTTTTGTGATCACATTTTTAATTTATGAGAGCAATTTTTTGTCCTCTGAAAATCTCTTTTAAAAAGTAGCATCCTGTTTTGTGAATGCAATATCTTCTTTGATTAATAATGTAGTGTTTGATGTTTTGTCTTTTTATATGGTCTCTATTTCTACTAAATGGCTTTTTCCTAATTTTGTGCTTTTTGTCTCTACATTTTATACAGGATTGAGATACTTTCATATATTTAGAGCCATTTATGTTTCCTATTCTGATTACTGTCTATCCATATCCAATATTTTAAGATTGGCAATCATTAGTACTGGTATGAATGCAGGAAAGTAGGCACTCTCCAAAACTCTTGGTGGAATATAAATTTACGACACCCTTTTTGGAGAGCAAGTAGGCAGTACCTCTCAAAATTTTGAAGTGTACGTTGCCTTTGATCAAGAACTTAACATCAGAGAGATGCAAATAAAAGCTACATTGAGAGGTTTCTGTACAAGAAAGAATGCAGGGACAAGATTTACCTTCTCACCTAAACTAAAAAACTGGCCAAGATATATGAAACAACAGTTTTCAGACACCGGATAATATGCAGCAAGAAATATATTCCTGAGAGAAGGAAAACAAATAAGGTGAACTCTGATTGCACCAGCTTACTGCCTGGAGGCAGTTTCCAGGCCACAGCACAAAGCAGGAGAATCTGGTAGCCTCAGTTAACTGGGGAGGCAGAGGTTGAAGTCTGGGGAGGCCAAGATGGCAACAATTTGTAGGTCAGAGTACCCCAAAGAATGGAGCTGTAGAGGGGGAGGAAAAGAGGGAGGGAGGGAGAAAGGGACAGCAAGCAAGCTGCAGAGGGGTCCTCCTGAGTTTTTGGCCCAGTACTGATCTTGCATGTGTGAGAGGAAAACTCTCTGAGACCAGAAAAACAACCATCAGAAAGAAGTATGAAGAACATTTACTGGAAATCAAACAAGGCTGGGAATAGTTCATGTTCCCACCAGCCATAGTGGAAAGACCTCATGATATACAACACATTAGGTAGAAACCTCAAAAGAATATTGTCTTAGTACTGGAACTAAATTAGTCCTTGACTATTGACTGCTCTGGACACACCTTATAAAGCTTAAAAGTAAGTCTTGAAAGCATTCAACTAAATCCAAGTAACTTATCTGTGTGCCAGAAAAATATCCAATTTTATAGAGGAATACAACAAACTCCAGAGGTGATAGAACTAGCAGAAAAGGACATTGAAGCATTTATTATAAATATCTTCATGTGTTCAAGAGGTAGAAGAAAATATGAGTGTGTTGAGAAGAAAAATGGAAGATTATGTTTATATATATAGAGAGAGACACTGGGTAGGATAAACAGCAGATTAGGCACTGGAGAAGATAAGATCAGTGTATATCAAGACAGTAACAGAAAATATCGAAAAGAAAACACAGAAAGCAAGAAGCCTAAAAATAAAAACCATTAAACAGAATATCATGCTCTGTGAGACAATATTAAGCAGTCTAAACTATATATAATCAGACTCCTGGAGAAAGAAGGGAAGAGGAGAAAAAGATATTCAGAGAGCCCAGCCATTCCTAGTCATGGGAGGGAGCTTAGAAAATTTCAGAGGGGAGCTTATGGCAACCATGACCCGTGTTGGACTGATTCAATCTTGGGGTGCTCTCCATGGATGACACAGCTGTCTCCTGGCAGTTCCAGGCATGGGACTTGGAAAATTTCAAGGAAGACACTTCAAAGCACAGAGATCCCTGAGAGGCATGACGCAGGACAGGGGCCCCACTTCCTCCAATCTAAGGATGCGCCTGCATCCACGCTCTTTCTTATCCCAGGGAAATATCTAAAGCTGTAGTTTGAAGATGGTAGAGCTCCCATCAGCTTGCACCACAGAATGGAGCAGCCCAATTCCCTGAAACTCCCGCTTGCCTCCCTGCTGCTGAGGGCACCGAAGGGAACCAGGGAAGCAAATTTCTATTGTGTTAAAACAGTGAGATTTCAGGATGTGTCTGTTACCGCAGCTACCCAATAATTCCCCATTAATCATCCTGCCTCCTCCAGGTTTTAATTACCTGTGAACTTGGATGACCTCCAGAATGGCTAGAATCCCTGCAGTGGTCTTTTTTTTTCTCTCTACACTCTTTTTGGATTTTCTCCATCAATCTAGTGGAGTGTTGATTTTTATAGTTCAAGAATTTCACAACATTTCTAGTCTGCTGATGGCACTTTGTTCTATTTTCTTTACATCATTCCTGTCATTTTTGGGATTTGGGATTAAGAGAGTAATTGGATTTCTGTGCTTGATCCACAGCCTGAGTCAATCTTCCTCTCATCGTTTTAATTTGCATTTTCCCACTCCTAGTAAGACTGAATATCCCCCATATGTTTGTTTACTAATTATTTCCTAATTTGTGAATTTGCTGCGCATGTCCTTTGCTTGTTTATGCATTGCAATGTTCATTTTTTAAAAATTAAGAACTACTGCTCAGCTGCATTCAAATTTATTAATTCTAAAACATGCCCTGTGCTTTCCTGTTTCTCTATATTTATTCGTATTGGTCCATGCTTTGAGTTAGTCCCTCTCCTCTGTTCTCTATTTGTTTAAATTGGATCTTTTGCAACGTTTCTGGAAAGACTTCCAGTGCGGTTACAGACCCAGCCTTCAGTTATCATTCCTCCAGTAATTATTTATAATGGGTAATATTTATTGTGTACTTATTCTGGCCAGACTCCATAATAGGAATTTTACATATGTTATCACATTTGATTTTCAAAACAACCTCGAAGTAGTTCCCATTATTAAATTCATTTTACAGATAGGGAAATGGAGGCATAGACAGGTGACGCAAAATGCCTAGAGTCACAAAGGTGGGGTGTGATGGATCAGCCCATTCTTCCTGTTTCCAAAGCCCTTAACCACGACAGTCTATTTGGTCCTTCGCATTCCTGTAGTGCCTGGCTGTGTCACTTGGGTGTAGCATACTTAGTTTATGTATCATTATTTTGCCCTTATATATATCCTATATTTCCTATTCAGTTGTAAATCTTTTAAGGTCCCTTACTTTTGCCATATAAATGCTTTTGTATCCTCAGTATGAATCTCAGTGATAACAAATGATAGGCCCTCAATGAAGTTTCTTAAATGCATCAATTGTTCGGGATCTCTTTTGGGTGGATGAATTACTTATCAAGTAGAGATTACTTTGTTTGCAAAGCTGAGAGGCACCTTCTTTGTAATTTATCTCAGATAACTCTTGCCACACATTAAATATGCCTTCTCTTTGATATCTCTTTTTATGGTAGCTTATTTAAAAAATCCTTAAGTGACAGCTTCAACATTCTATCGAATTCCATTTGTAATTATGAAGAACTAATATACATGGAAATTTCCAGAAGTGGACTTGATTTTCTTGGCTCTTTTTCAATCAGGTGAAACTTCCTGAGTGAGCCTGAATTCTGTCTCATGCCTTTTCCACAGATGAAAATTTCAAGCGTCTATAGTCACCTTTGAAAATTGCAGGGCAATTTGCAATAATGGCAAAGCAGCCCATTTTCAATAGAACCTTGAGAGCGGTTTGGGTTGTCGCCCTTCCATTCTTGCGTAGACTGACAGAGTTCAATTGTATCTCTCTTCCCAGTCACTGAATCTGTGTCTAAAAAAGAGAAAAAGACTACAATGCCCTCAAGATGATAATAATACTCAGCAATTTCTATCCCCTTCATTTTCTCACATATTTTAGAGCTATCCATTTCCCAGCATCCCCAGGTCCAGTTGTGCTGAGAACTGGGATGAGATCAGATTTCCTCATGCAAAGAGAACAAAGTAGAAGTTGCAGATATGTATCTGGATCCCGGCATCCCACCCAAGGTAATAATACTGAGGGGCATTTATAGTTTTTACAAAGGATGAAATAAAATTCTCACCACAAAATTTATCTTCCTTTACTTAAAGTATGAATAGAACTATATTAACAACCAATTTATAGTAGATGATTGCTATGAAATTAAACAAAACAATGGTTTTGTATTCTTTAATCAATATTCAGGTTTAGAAGAGTCTTTGCAGACCACTTGTATAATTATTTCTAATTGCTGACCTATAGAAGTTTGCAGTGTAGACCTTGCAATGGTTATAAATATATATGTTTTTACTGATTCACATACGCTGTACCTAGTGTCAAGAAGGGTTTTAGGTGATTTACAATAAAAGTACAAGAATAGTGAGTCTCTAACAGAATCAACTCATTGCAAGATAAAAACCATGTAAGCTAGGATCATAATGTGACTCTCGATTGGGAATGTGTTTGGTTAAAATTAAAAGAAAACTTGACAGACAATGGCTTAAACAAGAAAGAACTTTATTTTTCTGAAACAAAAAGAAGTTCTGGAGCTCAGGGCAGCCCGATGCTACCACTGGGGGCCCAGGCAGCTTCCACCTTCCTGTTCCACTCTCCCCACTTAGAGCGTGGCTCTCAGTCCTCCGATGCAAGATGCCGGCTGTGCCTCGTGTCACGACTGCATTCCAGGCAGGATAAAGGGACAGAGGCAAAGGCTAAATGGGCGCAGTGCAGGATTTCGATGTAAAAGATACATAACTTATGATGCTTGCTACAGCAACTGAATTTAAAAATCGGTGTGTTTAAAATCTGTATGTCCAAGTGTATTCAGAAAAAAATTTAAAATGACACAAGAAAATCATGCATTACTTTAAAATGAGATTTTCCACATGCATCTCAAAGGTCTTAATAGACATTATTGTTTTTTTGTTTGTTTTGTGAGGACGATTGGCCCTGAGCTAACATCTGTTGCCAGTCTTCCTTCTTTTGCTTGAAGAAGATTGTCCCTGAGCTAATATCTGCGCCAATCTTCCTCTATTCTATGTGGGATGCCACCACAGCGTGGTTTGACAAGCGGTGCTAGGTCTGTGCCTGGGATCCGGATCTGCGAACCCTGGGCCACTGAAGTGGAGCACGTGAACTTAACCACTATGCAACCAGGCCGGCCTCGATATTATTGTTTTGTAAAAATAGGTTTCTGAGTCAAATTAGTTTGGGAATCCATAGTTAAGTAGCAAGAGCCAATAAGATGATAGAAATATGCTTTGTAAATCTCCAAGGGGGAGAATAGGGTGAAATAGTTTCCAAACTTCTTTGGCTACAGAACTCTCTTGTTGGTTTATTTTAAGACTGTTATAAAAGGGATCCCAATTTAAGAAATGCTGAGTAGAATTCTATCTTATGGTTGACCAAAAGAAATTCTTTTTATCTCAGCTGTAGCCAAAAACTGTAGTTAAACTTGTCCTAGATACTTTTTCTTTTTTGAAGACTTTATTTTTTCCTTTTTCTCCCCAAAGCCCCCCAGTACATAGTTGTATATTCTTCGTTGTGGGTCCTTCTAGTTGTGGCATGTGGGACGCTGCCTCAGCGTGGTCTGACGAGCACTGCCATGTCCGCGCCCAGGATTCGAACCAACGAAACACTAGGCCGCCTGCAGCGGAGCGCACGAACTTAACCACTCGGCCACGGGGCCAGCCCCTGTCCTAGATACTTTTTATGAATACTAATACCAAAAGGAATTCCAGAAAGGTTTTGAGCAATAGCAAAATCAATGGAGTTCTCCCCCACCTTAACACACACACACATTTTTTTCCTTAAAGAACCAGCCACATTAATTTCTATCTTCTTGTTCTCGATTATTATTATTATTATTTTATAGCACGCACCGCTTCATTGACTCTTTCATCAAAGGTCTCTATGTATTAAGCTCCTACAGGGGCCATAAACAGAGCAATAGCAACCCTTACTGAAGAGAGGGTGTGATTTATGGACCCATCCAGGATCCCTCCGCTACCCCCTCTGATTTTGCAGGCAGTTGTTACCGTGGTTTGTGTTTCCGTCTTGCAGAAGAGGGTGTCCGCAAATGTGTAGGTGAGAGTGACGTACTGAAAGGAAGAAGGAGATTGAATAAACAACGCCTCAGGGATTTGAGGAGGCTGGAATAAGGGCATTGGCGCCCAAGGCAGTTAGTGCTTGGTTAAGCCAACATTTACCCGGTGTCCCTTTACACCTGGCATTCGTGAGACCCCTGGATACAAAGAAACAAAACACAATCCCTTCACCTAAAATTATTTTTTGCAACAAATGGTATCTCTTTTGCGTAGGTCATAAACTTAGTGCAAAACCCAGGGTCTAGCACTTTTAAGCATTCAGTAATTGGTTTTGTTCAGTAAATGAACGAATGAAAGGAAAGAGTCCCAGCTCTTAAGAAGCTCAGTTTAGAGAATACGTTCTTTTTTTCCAGACATGTACCCAGAAGGTAGTCCCCTGGAGATGAGCACTATTTCAGGAATAGCTTTCATACAAGCTAACAATGTGAAAAGAGCATCCGAGAACTAGTGTGTCCAGGACGGCAGCTGGGTGCTTTCCACTTTTGCTTCCCAATAGCTGTATCTTCTTTTTACCTTGTTACTTTCAAATCTCAAAAAGTAGTAATATATATATACTAAATAAAAGAAAAAAATGCACTCATGAACCCATTATCTCCAAAAATTGTCAAAAATAGAAACCTGTTTTGAAAAACCTGTAATCAATAAAAACAACTGAATGTCCTACACAGAGAGGAGACAAAGAAATATGGGGGAGGAATTTAGAAACTAAGGAAGAGACCAGAAATGGATTTTTTTCTTGTATTTTTTTGGGAGGGGACCGGGCTATCACTCAATGAGAAGGTTGTGACAGAGAAGGTGGGTTTTTGTTCCCGCATCTCACTTCCTTGAGGATGTGTTAACTAGAAAACTCAGATCGCCTGGGTCTTACTTCCAGTTGCTCTTGCCTCCTTCTTGAACCCCTTGCTAAATGGTCCTTTCACGTGAGTACTTCTGGCAGGATCCATGAATATCTCTTATGTGACGCACATCAATCTAGGAGGCCACCTGCTGGCCTCTGCTGCTCTGGAGCAGACTTGCTGCCCAGCGCTGTTCTTAACCTTTATGGTTGTGCACAGAAGCCTCGGGCTCTTTCAACGGCTCCCTCCTCTCGGTGTTACAGTCAGATAGGGATGACCTTAAGAAGCGTTCCTTGGACCCTTAAGTGTGACAGAGTGTAGCGGGATGGGTCAGTTAGTTTTCACGTACAGACTTTTGTCTCCTTAGCTCATATATGCACTGCCAGAGGGGCTGGGTCAGTGAGTGTTCATATGTCTGCTGCCATTTTGTCCTCAGAATCCACTGCTTGCTATAAACTACCCTGTGATGGACATTGTCATACAAATTTCCTGGGCACTTATCCAGTTAGATTATATTCTTAGAAATAGAATTGCAGCGTTGGACATTATAAAGTTTTTCAGATGTTGATAAATGCTGCCCAATTACCCTTCAGAATAGCTCCACCCCCTCCTCCTCATTAGTGGTATATAAAACTTTCCCTTTGCCCTAACAGGATATTTTTCTTTATAATATTCATCAATCCGTTATGTGAAATAAGTTTTTGGTACTTAAATGCATTTATCCTATTATTAATGAAGCCGAACATTTTTTATGTTTATTGACCATCACTATTTTTATAAGCATTGCCCTTTTTAAATCTGCATCATTTTTTTCTTATCAATCTCAGAGAGCCTCTATAGGTTAATAACTTTAGCTATTTTCCATGGGAGTTACATTCCTTGTATTTTAATTCAGTTCACGAAACATTTTGTTCTTCTGATTCATAGGTGTTTTAAATTCATAGGTAGTCAAATTTAGCAATCATTTTATTTATACTTTTTACTTTCATTGTAAAGCTTAGAAATTTCCGCCTTCATTTTCTTTTAGCACACTTCTGTTTTCCTTTTTGCCTTTAACTATTTTAATCATATAGATTTTATTTTGTTTCTATTCATTGATTTTCTCTTGTTTATGGGTCACGTTTTTCTTTCTTGTACGTCTTAGTAATTTTCGCTTGTATATAAATGTGATGCATGTTATGTAACTGATAGTCCAGATTTCTTTTTCTTTCTTAGTAGTGAGTTCTGTTCAGCAGGCAGTTAACGTACTTGTGAATCAGCACGATTCCTTCCTCGTTTGTTTTTCAGCTTTGTTCGACAGATCTAGAAGAGTCTTTCCTCCAGGTAGATCAGCTGTACCTCGAGCAGAGTCTCTCTGGGAGTCTCTACTGAAAGCCCAGGGTGTCCGACAAGGTATTTTCACTCCGACTGGTTGGCACTCAAATGTCTCCCAGGCCTATGTGGGCTTTGCTTGTTGTTCAGCTCCCAGAATCCAGGGGGCTGTTCCTTCCCTAATGGTTCTTTCTGACCCAGCCTCACGGAGCATCATCTTGCACATACACACGGTTTGGTATTTGGCCAAATATTCAAAGGGACTCCTATGCAGAATTTCGGACCTTATTCTCCGCACGCTTCCCTTTTTTCTGGTACCCTGCCCCACAAATTGCAGCCACCTCAGCAGGTGTGGGCTTCAACCTCTGTTTCCTCCACTCAGAAGACCGCAGTCGTGTGTGAGCTCCCCTTCCTTCTGCTGCAGTCCGAACGTTTCTCCAGGAGGAAAGCTGGGATGGCCGTGTGGTCACCTCATTTGTCTCCCTTTCTCAGCGAGCTCAGTCCTGTGTGTCCTGTTGTCCAACATCTGAAAAGAGTCATTTCACATATTTTCTCTAGTTTTACAGTTGTATATTGGGGAGGGCTAGAAGCGTTTACTCTCCTGATGGCCAGAAGCATGTATTCGGTAGACATTACAGAGGGTCTGCCTGGGTACCCAATATCCATTTCCAGCTCCGTTTTCTCTTGTCTACCTCGCAACCGCAGAGACTGAAAAAGTCAGATATTGGTTAGCCTGCATCCTCTGTAACAAGGAATAGCCTAGCCAATGAGACAGAAGAGGAGTTCTTTTGGGATATTTCTGGAAAGACAATTTAACTCCCAGATAAAAAGAGAGAGACACTAAAGGAGAGCTCTCTTTCACTAGCTGGGCCTACCTTTACCTTTCGCTTTTGGTATGTGAACACTTGACGTCTTGAGTTATGGCAGCCATCTTGGATCATGAGGCAACAAGCCCAAGGACAAAAAGCCAACCTGCTGAGGATGGTGAAGAGGAAAGAAAAGAGTCTGAGTCCTTACAAGCATCCTTAAGGTGCCGAACCAGTCCTGAGACTGCCTCCCTTCGGGCTTCATGTATGTAAAACTCAACTTCCTTGTGGTTTAAGCCTCTGTTAGATTTCGTTGTTGTTTTTTACTTGCAGAAGAACATTCCTAATTGATGTAGGATTTACGTCTTTTGTTTTCCAGATGATTGGACAGTTATAAGACATTCTGTTTAAAAAGCTATTGAAATGGCTATTTTCTCATATACTAAATTCTTATATATATTTTGGTCTCTTTTTGGACTCCCTGTCCTAGTGCATTGGTGTCTGGTGTGTCCATGTAGTGTGGTGAACAAATAACTTTCTGACATCTGGTAAGGCAAGAGTTACTACTGCCCTCAACTTATGAATTATGGTGTTTCTTTTCAACTTTGTAATACTCTTCTTAGGTCCAATTTCCTTGTAATTTTTAAAGTGACTTAGCAGAACAACTCCATCTATTCTTTATGTCTTTAAGGATCATGAGACTGGTGAAGACTTGGCAAAAATGTAGATATTATCTCAAGGTTTTATGGAAAGAAGATGAAGACTGTTGGTAGTTGAGAAGTTTCTTTAAAACATGACAGTGTTGCATATAGACAATAATGTCAAGTGCAATGTGATTTTAAGAAAAATAAAACAAAGAGAAAATTTACTTCAAAGTCATGAACAGCTGCTTTCTGTATGAGTTGAGAAAAATGCAATTTGAAAGTTGAGATCAATAGCTCCAAAAGCATTAACCAATAGGGACATAGAGTTGTACAGTAATAAGAAAACATAATGCCCCTGTCCCCATTCTGCATAAGAGATAAGCAATGAGTTTGCTTTCTGAGACTTGTGATGTGACGGGAGTCTGAGAACAGCAGGCCCTTTCAATTGCTAACTGAAGCTGTCAGTTGGGAAGGATGTTTTGCTTGACAGTTGATTAGGGGTTAAATGAACTGAAAATATTGGTAATTTTTGCCGCTTTTCCATTTATTGTAACAGCAATTATCTGCATTTTTTTCTTCTGTCAGTTCTAAAGGCTAGATTTAAACGGTTATCCATGTAAGAAAATCCGATTTTTAATGCCGAAAGGGCAACTAGGATTTGAAACCACTAGGTCTTTGAAGGATAAGATTCTTGTCTGAAGATTGTCTGACGTGGTTAATAAGTCTTGAAAGATACCTTTAAAGATCTGCTAGAACAAAATAAAACAGATCTGAAAAAAATAATATCGAATACATGGTTATCTAGCTTATTCTTAATTATTCAGCCTAACATTACTAATTCTTTCTGTCAATTAGTTCATATATTTATGGATCAGTATTTATTCCTGCATACTATGTGCCGGGCACTGTTCTAGATGCTGGAGATGTGGGAATGAACAAAGCAGATGAAAATTCAGTCCTCATTTCTTTGAGGAGAAATAGGTAATAAACAGATAAGTAAGAAAATATTTAGTATGTCAGATGGTGATATTTTATGGAGAATAATAAAGCAGACTAGGGAGACAGAGGGTGATGGAATGGGGATACTGAAAGCTGATATTTAATTAAGGCCTAAAGAAAGTGAAGGAACAAGATATGAGGCTCACTGGAGAATGACCGTTGAAGTAGAGGGAAGAGCAGTTGGAGTAGGTGCAAATGTCCTGAGGTGAGAGCATGTTTGGCGTATCTGAGGAATAGCAATGAGGCAAGTACAAATGAGTGGTGTAAGCCAAGAAGAGAGTGATGATGAAGTCAGAGCTGTAGCTAGAGGCCAGACCACGGAGAACCTTGTAGAACATGGTAAGAAATTCAGTTTTTCTTTTCAGTGAGGCAGAAAACCATTGGGAAATTTAAAGATGAGAAATGACGTGATCTACATGTTTTAACATGAGAACTTTGTCTGCTCTGTTGAAAATAAACTGAAGGGGAGAAGGATGAAAGTCTAGAGGCCAGTTTTAGGGCCGTTGAGCTAACAAAGGTGAAAGACAGCAGTGGCTTGGACCAGGTGGGAGGGTTTTGAGAATAATTAGATACTAGATGTATTTCAAGTGTAGAACTGACAGAACTTGCTGATATATTGGATGTGGGTCAGGAAAGAAAAAGAGTGGTCAAGGTTACCTTTGAAATTTTCAGCCTTACTGAGATGGGGAAAGCTGTACAGGCAGCAGGTGGGATGGAGAGTGGGGACTGGTACTGGAGAAGAGAAGGGTTCGTCTCAGACGTACTACATTTGAGATGCCTATTAGACATTCGAGTGGAAACATTGAGTAGCGGGTGGGTATATGAGATTAGAGTTCAAGGGTGAGGTCTGTTCCGGAGATGAACATTTTGGAGACATCAGCACGTAAATTGCATTAAAGTTGTTAGACAGGATGAGATCACCCAGGATGAGTGTGGGAAGAGAAGAGCTCTCAGCCCTGAGACACTGCAAAGTTCTTAGCATCATCATTGATTTGATCTACAGCTTTTGACAAGTCCTGTGATCTCCGTGTTCTCAATTTCTATTCTGGTGTTGTTCAATAAAAGTATAATGTGAGCCACAAATGAGAGCCACACACGTCATTTAAAATTTTTTTTGTGCCACATTAAGAAAAGTTTCTAAAAAGTGAAATTGATTTTAATAATATTTATATAACATGGTGTGATAGGCAGAATAATGGCTCCAAAGATGTCCAAGATCTCTGAAATGTGAATAGCTTTCTTTCATGGCAAAGGGACTTTGCAGATGTGATTAGGGTTAAGAATCTTGAGATTAGGAGAGTATGCCGAATTCTTCAGATGTGCCCAGTCTAATCACATGAGTCATTAAAGATGGAGACCCCTTCCCTGGCTGTGGTCAGAGAGATTTGAGAAGGAGGAAGGGTAGACAGGAGATCTTTCTGGCTTTGAAGATGGGACAAGGGGCTACTAGCCAAGAAATGTGGGCAACTTCTCATAGCTGGAAGGGGCAAGGACTCACACTCTCACCTTGAGCCTCCAGGAGGAATGCAGCCCTGCAAAAACCTCCCTTTTAGCCCAATGAGACCCATATCAGACTTTTGGAACTACAGAAAAGTAAGATAAATTTGTGTGTTTTTCACTCTGAGCTAACACTTGTTGCCAATCTTCCTCTTTTTCACCTTGAGGAAAGTTAGCCCTGAGCTAACGTCTGTGGCAGTCTTCCTCTGTTTTGTGTGTGGGTCGCCCCCACAGCATGGCTGCTGACGAGTGGTGAGGGTCTGTACCCAGGATCCGAACCTGTGAACCCGGGTGGCCAAAGCAGAGTGTGCTGGACTTAACCACCATGCCATGGCGCCAGCCCCACATTTGTGTTGTTTTAAGCCACTAAGTTTGTCATAATTTCTTATGGCAGGTATAGGAAAGGAATATACTCGATATATCCCCCAAAATGATCATTTCCAGGTGAAGTCAATATAAAAATAATGAGATATTTTACATTCTTTTTGTTATACTCAGTCTTTGAGACCTGCTACATATGTCATATGTACAGTACATCTCACCTTGGACTGGCCTTATGTGCTCAACAGCCCTGTGTGGTTAGTGGCTATCATTTTGGACATTGCTCTTCGAGCCAATGCAGCAAGGACAGGGCAAAGCACTTTAGCTCAAGGAAGACACGTGTGATGGTTAGTTTTATGTGTCAGCTTGGCTGGGCCTCACTGCTCAGCTATTTGATCAAACATCATTCTGGATGTTTCTGTGAAGATATTTTTTCGGATGAGATTAATATTTAAATCAGTGGACTTTGTGTAAATCAGATTACCCTCCATAATGTGGTCCAATCAACTGAAGACCTTCATAGAACAAAAACTGACCTCCCTGAGCAAGAAGGAATTCTGCCAGCAGACGGCCTGCAGACTTGAGCTGCAGCTGTTCCCTGAATCTCCATGTCTGTGAGCCAGTTCCTTAAAATACATTTCTCTCTCTCTATACATGTCCTGTTGGTTCTGTTTCTCTGGAGAAGTCTGACGAATACAGCATGCATCTGAGACAAAGGAAAGACACACACCACGTCTAAACCTCCTCCCCTCCTGTGTCCAGAGTCCAGAGTTTTCTAGAATAGTGATCACTCAGGGGAGAGCAAGGTGTGTAAGGGGTGAATGGGGCAGGAGGAGAGGTGCTGTCCTGTCTGAGGAGGTGAGAGGAGGGGAGAGTGAGATGTAGGGGAGGAAGACATTTCCTCTACCAGCTCTGGGTCATTCTGGCTGGAAAACGAATTAAATTCACATGAGACAGAATAACAGGAGAAAATTAAACCCAGCTTTTTAACATGTAGCTTTATAACGTGGAGACGCTCAGGCAAACTGAGCAACTTGCCAAAATGGTGGAAGTTCTCACCTTAAATACCATCCTCAGGTAAGACAAAGGAGGATGTTGGGGATGGAGGTAGTTGATCATGGGAGGTTACCAAAAAGCACAGTAAACAAGGGTAAGGTTATTATGCAGATTTAAGTCCTTGCCTTCCACATTGATAAGTTTCTGGAGATAAGGTCATCCCCCCTTCTTCCTGGTACAGAGAGGGAGACACCTTTACAGATGGAGATTTCCTTTACAAATGTAAATGTCTCTTAACAAAGGGTAAGTAAATTCTACTTTTCAGAGTTTCTTTCCTGTCTGCAGTTTTTAAAAGTGACCAGCCCCCAATAATCCTCATGCCAAAGAGATATATCTTGGGGTGGCCAATTCCAGTCCCCCACAGACGGGAAGGGGCTGCATTGGGACAGACTTTGGAAAGAGAGAGCACATTCTATTTCAAGTCAGAGAGGGCCAGAGAGGTCTGGTCTGCAGTCCTGGGAAGGCTGCTTTCACTTGGGTTGAAGGATTTTGAGTTCCGTTCAGGGCTGAATGGATGAGTCCTGTATTAGTCTGCCAGGCTGCATAACAAAATACTCAGACTAGGGGCCTAAACAGCAGACATTTATTTTCTCACAGTTCTGGGGGCTGGAGGGCAAGACCAAGGTGCAGGCAGCATCTTTTCCTCTGAGGCCTCTCCCCTTGGTTTGCAGATGGCCGCCCTCTTGCTGCCTCTGCATGTGGTCTTTCCTCTGTGCGTGTGCACCCCTGGTGTCCCTCTGTGTGTCCTAATATCCTTTTCTTATAAGGACACCAGTCAGATTGGATTAGGGCCACCCTAACTGACTCATTTTGACTCAATGACCTCTGTAAAGCCCTGTCTCCAAAGGCAGTCACCTTCTGAAGTCCTGGGAGTTAGGAAGTCAACATATAAATCTGGGGGAATACAATTCAGTCTATAACATGACCACACCTCAGTCTGCCTCACAGAGTCCCAACCAAATAATCTGCGCTTAGTTCAGAGTAAGTATTGAGTAAATATGTAGAGGTGGTGTACAGCTTCCTAAAGATCTCTCGGTGAAGTAGGAGCTTTTCAGGGTAACGGTGCCAGCCGGGGGAGTCTGCAGTCACAGTGGGCTTTGGGGGTGGGAGGCAAGAGACCTGAGGGCCTCTTGCTGGCCATCAGACACAGGCAGTGATCATCCTGGCTGAAGGCAAAGCCAAAGTTAATGAGTTACTCAGCCGATAAATTACTGTCCCCAGCCTGCCTAATTTGAGTCACCTGGGTCTGAATCCTGGCTGTGAGAGCCCAGCAGCACATATTTTAGCAAAATGTGAGAAAATGAGGCAACTGTGACACTGACAGGAAATTAGTCAGGGACCTATCTTCTAATTCCTTCTTCTAATTTATAAATCATCTGACTGTCTCACATTTGCTGGAGAAAGCATTGCTTTAATACTCTGAAATGTGTTCATTTTCTCCTGAATTAAAAAAAAAATTCTTCAATATGTTCGAGCAAAGTGGTGACTTTCAGTTATTGTTACTCTGAAGAGCATTGTTGTTTGCATAGGGTCAGAGGCATTTGGCGACAGAATGAACCACATGTGGGCTGCAAGGACTCAGCAATAATGAACTAAGCCTGAGACTGTAGGTTGTGCTTCACAGAGAGAGTGACAGTGCAGAGCATTTGGAGATAAATGTCACGTTTCTCTCCTTCCCCAAATTGCCTGAGTGTCTCCACACCTTCTTTCCTTTCCCACTTCACTCACGAACCTGTAGGATTCTGTCAGGAAATTTCAGGTGGAGGGGATGGCCTCAGTGGAAATGTGGGAGCACATGGATTGGTTCAGAGAATTGTGTAGCTAGAATAGGGAGGCAGGCCTAACTGCTCTGGCGTAACCTCCAGTACTGGGTTGCATAAGAGTGGTGAGAGTGGGCACCCTGTCCTGTTCCTGGTTTCAGAGGGATGGATTTCAGTTTTTCTCCATGGAGTATGATGTTGGCTGTGGGTTTGTCATATATGGCTTTTATTATGTTGAGGTACTTTCCTTCTGTACCTATTTTATTGAGAGTTTTTATCATAAATGGATATTGCATCTTGTCAAATGCTTTCTCTGCATCTATTGAGATGATCATGTGATTCTTATTCCTCGTTTTGTTAATGTGGTATATCACGTTGATTGGTTTGTGGATGTTGAACCATCCCTGCATCCCTAGTATAAATCCCACTTGATCATGGTGTATGATCTTTTTAATGTATCGCTATATTTGATTTGCTAGTATTTTGTTGAGCATTTTTGCATCTAAAGTTCGTCAGCAGTATTGGCCTGTAATTTTCTTTCTTTGCGTTGTCCTTGTCGGATTTTGGTATCAGGGTAATGTTGGCCTCATAGAATGAGTTCGGAAGTGTTGTGTCTTCTTCAATCTTTTGGAATAGTTTGAGAAGGATAGGTATTAAATCTTCTTTGAATGTTTGGTAGAATTCTCCAGAGAAGCCATCTGGTCCTGGACTTTGATTTTTTGTCAGGTGTTTGATTACTGTTTCAATAAAGAAGATATGCATAATGGAATACTACTCAGCCATCAAAAAAGACAAAATCATCCCATTTGCAACAACATGGATGGACTTTGAGGGTATTATGTTAAGTGAAATAAGCCAGCCAGGGAAAGACAAATACTGTAGGATTTCTCTCATATGTGGAAGATAAACAAACACACACACACATTGATAAGGAGAACAGATTAGTGGTTTCCAGAGGGGAAGGCTGGGGGAGGTAGGGCAAAAGGGGTGGAGGGCACATATGCATGGTGGTGGATAAAAACTAGACTATTGGTGGTGAGCATGATGCAGTCTATACAGAAACTGATATGTAATAATGTACACCTGAAATTACACAACATTATAAACCGATATGACCTCAAAAAAACAATGAAAATAAAAAGAATATGGGGCAGGGCTTGAAGGAGAGAGAAGGAAGTGGCTAATATCCGGGGATAGGCTTGAATGTGATGCTAAGGAATTTAAACGTTGATCTGTAACTTAGAGGAAACATAGGAGGTTTTTAGGAAGCAGAGTGACATGACTTCAATCTACTCAGCAAATGACAGCTGCCTGTATTTTATGGCCTGTGAGCTACAGATGGTTTTTATGTCTTTGAAGGGTTTCAAAGAATGGAAGGAAGGATGAACAGACAAAGAGAAGATGTGATGGAGGACATGTCGTCCACAACGTCCCAAATATTTACAACGTGGCTTTTTACAGATTAAGTTTACTGATCCCTGGCTAGATTTAGAAAGACAATAGCTACCATTTATTGAATGCTTATTGTATACCAGGCTTTAATATCCATTGTCTTTAATTTGAAGAATTAAGGGGCTGGTCCAGGGTTATTCAGTGAATTGAATGAACCAGGATTTGAACCCAGGCTGCTGGCTCTTTCTATTCTACAGGGAGAGGGGGGATATTGGGAGGCAGTTGTTTGGCGTTTATGAGCTGGAAGCTGAGATGCAAGACAAGCCTGAATGAGGGATGTGATGGTGGAAACAGAGATCAGGGAGACCTCCTCAGTGCTCAGTCCAGGGGATTTGATGTGAAGGGAGAGAGAGAAGGAGTCACATCTGAACACTCCTCCTGGAGATTCTCTCCTGCACCCTCTCTTCTCAGGCTCTCAGCCAATGCTTTTCTCATGTCGTTGATTTTTTAGCCAAGCTGCCTGGAGGAGTGAAGAGGACAGTGGCTCCGGAATGGAGAGACTTGTATTCCAGGTTTGGACCTGTCATCACCACAGCACATGACCCTCTACAGGTACCAGAGGTTAAAAGCATGATGCCCACAGTTAGGGAGACTGGGAAAACTGGAAGACATAGCACCAATGGCAGGGAATTTTGGTGGAACCTTCCACGAACACAAATTGGAAAATTCTGGAAACTTATTTTAAGAAAATAAAATCTATTTAACAATAGATTAATAGAATAATAAATAAATACAGTCTCCACTAAAGTATCCATAGCAATGTTATTTAAGTAAGAAATAAATTAGTAACAACTTAAATATCTGATTTTAGGGAAATGGTTGAATAAGTTTTTGTTTATCTACCTGAAGAAAAGTCAGGTGGCCATTAAAAATAAAAATTATAGGGCTGCCCCAGTGGCGCAGTGATTGAGTTCGTGTGCTCTGCTTCAGGGGCCTGGGGTTGGCCAGTTCAGATCCTGAGCACAGACCTACATGCCGCTTATCAAGCCACGCTGTGGCAGGTGTCCCACATAAAAAAATAGAGGGGGATGGGCACAGATGTTAGCTCAGGGGTAATCTTCCTCAAAAAAAAAATTAATTAAAAAATTATCAAGACTATGTGGCAATCAGCAAAAAGGGTTCTTTCTCACATTAAATGAAAAAAATTGATACGAAATTCTATGCGCACAGTGATGAAAACTATTTAAAGGTGATCGTACATGGACCAAGATGGTCAGCCCATATGTAAAAACAAAAAGGGCACGTAATTTTTTCCTATTTCCCTTTCTCCTGTTAAGTTTCTATAATAATAAAAAGGTTTTTTTTTTTTTATGAATTCAGGAATCTGAAATTGTGTTAATGTCCCAGTGCTTTCGAAAAAAGGCTGCTTAAATGTGCAGCAGATGACTGGCTTTCCCGGCAATAAGTAGGAAGGCGAATGGATGTTTCCAGATAATTGAAAGGAGGTGCACACTTTTAAAACGTCCTTTCTAATACTGTTTTTGGTCAAATGGAGGGATGAGCAGGCTACTGCTGTGGCCAGAGTTTGTCCTTCTGTGTCTCTCCTCTTAGGAAGGAGGCGTTCCAGGGGCCAAAGAGCAGACGCCTGTTGTTTTGTCCGCCCATGTCTACTTTTCTTCCTTGGTGATAGCACTTTGATTTTCCCTTGAGGAACTATCCTTACCCCATCTCAGGGGCTCTAGGTCTGGGGACATGACCTAGGCTTGGCCAAAGGCAACACTCTATCATCTGGCCACAGTAATTATTTCAAGGAGGGCATGAGCCCCAAGTGTGTAAGTCAAGTCTTAGAATTTTAGCAACATAATTGTGAAAGTGGCACTCTCTGCAAGCTTGCTAAGCTGGAAGAATGTAGGTTTGGAGGTGCTGGGGGCCGTCTGCGCTGTCACATGGAGACACTGGAGCTTGACAGTGAAGTCAATACTGAGGATAGTAGAGATGCGGAAGGGGAATGAGAGATGGAGAATAATGATGTTGTTTGAGGCTCTTGCCCCAGCTGTTCCTGAATGTAATCACACCTTGAACTTCCTGGTTAGATAAGCCAATAGTTCTCTCTCTGTCTCTTTTTCTCTGTCTTTCTCTCTCTTCGTCCCTCCATTTCTTTCCCCCCTCTCTCTTTTTTCCTTAATGTAGCTTGAATTGGATTCCTTCCACAGGCAACTCAAACAATCCTGCCTATAAAGGATGTCAGCACTTTGCTGCCCTCCCAGTCCGGAGGTAAAGCAGATGGCTGAAAGGGAAGTGAGTCCTGACTCAGTCAGCACAAAACCCTTTTTAACCTTGTGTGGTCCCGGCAGGGGCAAGTACATTTTACACAGGGGAAATGGCTTTGCTGGCAGGGCAGTTATTGTCAAGGAAAAAGGATGAGTGTGGGAACTCTGGGGATGTGTGTTGGTGGGGGAGGGTGAAGAAATCCATACGGCTGAAATGCAGATTTTAAAACGCAGCGAACTTCCAGCCAGCTTCAGAACCTCGGTTGCACAAATCTTCAGCAGGTTTGCCTGGTGTTTTCATTACTGCTCCCTGCTGATGGTCCCTCCTGCATAATTATTACTTTGTATGTTTTGGAAAATGTCTTTGTTTATGTAGTATCAGGCTATTCCTCATTTTTCTTTTCCTGCTTTTTCACCTTCTTCTTCCAAAATCACCATCTGACTGTTTTACGGTAAAGATTGTGTGCAGCTTAAATCAGTTGCTAAACCTCAAAGAGTCCTGTGCATGTGTAATAAAGATGTGTCGCAGGGAGGGGTAGCTGCAATCATGGTTGGAATTTTCAAATCTGTAATAGTAAACTCTCTGCATAAAGAGAAGAATTTCCATGCATCGGTTTCATCAGATTGACTTGTGAGGCTCAGACAGGAACACCTGAATTCTCTCAAGAAGAAACAAGAGCATTTAGAAGGTCTGTAAAGCTGCTAAAAGTTTTCCTAAGGTTATAGACTGAATGTCTGTGTCCCCTCAAAATTCTTTTGTTAAAATTCTAATACTCAGTGTGATCGTGTCAGGAAGTGGGGGCTTTGGGGAGAGATTAGGTCTCGAGGGTGAAGCCCTCATGAATGGGATTAGTGCCCTGAAAAAACAGATCCCAGAGAGCTCTCCAGCCCATTCCATCACGTGAGGACACAGCGAGAAGACAGCCGCTCACCAGACACTGAATCTGCTGGCACCCTGATGTTGGACTTCCCAGTCTCCAGAACTATGAGAAATAAATGCGTGTTGTTTAAACCACTCATCAATGATGTTTTTATTATAGCAGTTTGAAGGGACTAAGACACTGAATGTAGTGGTCATTTGTCTGTATGTTCTCTGTCCTCATTCTCACCTTTCTGTGCCCTCCTGTGTCCTTGGGGGTGGGCTCTAAGACCCAGAAGTCCATTTCCTAGACTTCCTTACCAGCTGACTCTCATTAAGTTCTGCCAATGGGAGACACTGGTTGAGTTGGAAGGTTGGAGGAGAGGAGAAGGGACCCTCTTCCTGCTTCCAGTTTCCGTCGGCTTTCTTCTAGCCATAGTGAGCTGCGACGGGATCAGGCACATCCGGCAGTTCCATAACCTTGAGGGTGGAACCTCTTTGTTGGTCCCAGCACTAGCACCCTTTGGTGGTCCCAGAAAAAAGGAGCGCCAGAGGATCAGCCACAGGTCCACAGGTTCTACTCCCCTCTGTACAGTTCTGGCTACGTTAACACTGTCTTCTCCATTTTGTTTTCCTAGCCTTAAGGATCGTGTTCTGGGCTAAACTGTGCCCTACCCCTTATTCATGTGTTGAAGTCCTAACCCCTGCTACCACCGAATGTAACTGTATTTGGAGATAGGGTCCTTAAAGAGACAATTAAGTTACAATGAGGTCATTAGGGTGGACCCTAATCCAATATGACTCATATCCTTATAAGAAGTGGAGGTTAGGACATAGAGGAAGACCATGTGAAGACACAGGGACAAGATGGCCGTCTATAAGCCAAGGGGAGAGGCCTCAGAGGAAACCGACTCTGTCGATGCCTTGACCTTGAACTTCTGACTGCCAGAACACTGAGAAAAATTTTTGTTGTTTAAGCCACCCAGTCTATGGCATTTTGTTGGGGCAGCCTTAGCATACAATTACAGGTGGTATCTATTAATCTCTGGGTTAACTCACTGTCTCAGCTCTGCTTTCTCACCCTTTCTCTGTGACCAATTTCCCACATTGAATTCCCTCTTTCAAACACCTGGAGTGGTTTTGTTTTTCTGACTAAAACATCTAATAAATATCCTAGGTGTATGTGTCTTAGACCTGAAAAACTTTTGGGAAAACAGACATTGACAAAAGGATGGGATGATATTTTTTTTTTGATAATTCATTAAGAAATATTCTTTAAATAGTTTTCTACCTAATGTCAAGAGCTATTTAAGAAAAACAAAATGCTGACCACTGAAAACCAAACAGTTGAATTTATAATGCTGATTTTCTTTTTTTTTGCATCTAACCCTAGTGGGCCTTAAATTTCCTTTTCTCAACTTACATTTAGAACTCTGCCAATTGTTTCCTCAGAGGGTACAGCAATCAAGTGGTCTTTCCCCTGGCTGTCTAGGCAGTTTTGGCTAAGATCCCATCCTTATTTGTCAGTAACTAATAAAAGCTGACTGAAGGGAGTATGATGTAGCGAGCCATCAAAGACCTTATCACAGGTGAACTTTAAGCTTTGTTAAATAAGATAAACTTGGCCACAGTCTCCCCCACTGGCTGCCTTGGATAATTCCCAGCCATTCCCTTAGGACTTCCCTCTGGTGTCATCTTCTCCAGAAAACTTTTCTTGATATCTCCTCCCCCAAAGAATGTGTTATAGGCTGGGCTCCCCAGGATACAGATTCGGAGATGAAGGAGTTTTACTGGGCAGTGCTCTTGGGGACAACAGCGGGCAGGCAGTGAGGAAAACCATTGCGACAGGCGGAGAAGGGAACTGCCGTGGCGCAGTTTCAAAAGTATTCCCAACTAACCCTCCAGGCTGTGAAACCGAGATAGCGCTTCAGAGAAATCCTGCCTGGTCTCTGGAACAGCCTCAGAGTGGGCTGCTCCAGGGAGGATGGCCTTGGGTGAGGCAGCTTCCTCAGTAGCGGGCAGAGGAACACAGCTGTGAGCTGTCAGCACGCGAGGCTTCAAACAGCTGCAGGCTGAGTGCCTTGATGCGCAAGGGGGATCATGGTGTCTACGGTGTTTGATCTCGTGAGAGTTCTCAGTGCTCAAGGTGCATGTCATAGTTATTGTCATAGTGCATTTTGACGTCTGTCTGAGACTGGGCTTCTAGGGACCATGTGTACCTTATTATATCATTTGTTTTATCTCCAGCATTCAGTAAAAACATAGTATACAGTAAGCGCCTGATAAATGTTTAATTTAGTGGAGGAAAGTTATTTACTTGTTTCACCTAGTAATTGCAGTAGGCAGGGGATTTAATGTGCGATACTGTCCTCTGAAAACGGGGTTTAAAAAATCTTATTTTCGGTCCCATTCTGGGGAGGCTGTGTGGCTTAGGTTCTAGAGTCAATATCCTGGAGGACACATTGTGGGCACAGAGGAAAGCCTGAGAGTGTGCCAGACGAATTAATCATGGATGGGAACAGACACATGCTGAGAACGACACTGCCCAGGAACACTGGGCAGTAATGGCCGATGCTCTCTGGGCACTACTTTTCCTTCAGCCATTCTGTATTCCGAGACGTGACTCAGAGGCCGGCGGTCAGGGCCTGCTTTTGCGTAGCTGCCCCTGCTTCCAGCAGACCCCCAAAGTCAACAGGCCACTGACAGCACCAGAGTCAGGTAAGAAAAAGAGTCGAAAGGCAGCAACATCAACAGGAAATAAAACATTTTTATTGAATATCCGTGTAATATGTTAATTCATTTTTAACAACAATCAGAAAACTACTACGGAATTCACTACACAAAGTGAAACAAAATTTAAACCACCTCATCAAAAACGAAGGTAAAGTACAGCTAAAGTAGTTGGCTCGCGGGCCACGAGCCATATGGCAGAAGAAAACACCCCAACATTTCTACAAGATACAGAGAAAACCCACACATAGAAACACTCAAGCAGGCAGTAAATATACACAAAGGCAACTAGGATCTTTCTAGAGCATCAGATGCTAATACTTTACACAGCTTTGTCAGAAAGTTTCATGTGGCTTATCTGAAGATAATCTTGGTCTTAAAGCAGGTTTGGTCACTGACTTATGAAGGATGGCGTAGTACCCCCTAATTCTCTGGTGACAATATCCCATGTCTGGCAGTGTTGCAAGAGAATGCATTAGTAGTACTTTAATGCGAGAAATAATGTGTATTCAGCAGCTCGAACCTGCTTGTTTTAAAGTGTTTTTCAGTGTGAGCAACTTAAAGTTGAATACAGTGAAATTAAATGTCAGTTTCTGGTATTTAAGGAATTTTTTACAGTCAATCAACTCCCTCTCTTTGGTAGGGTTTGGTCGTTTAAACCGGAAAGATTCTTGCTTGAATCTTCTATTCAAACTGGTATTTAATCTCACATCATGACATGTGTGTTTTCTATTATCTATGTTTTTTAAAAAGTATGGACCATCCACAGAAGAGGGTGATGCTATTCTCCTTTTGTCCTTTGTGTCTGTCCCAGTTCTAAAGAGTTTGCTATGGCTGGGCTGAAAGGCCAGCGGCCTTGCCTCTTCTTTGATGAGGAGACTAATGACAGGAATTCTAGTCTTACCAGGAACAGCCAACCCCACGTCTAAAGCCTCCCATTAGCCCTTTTTCGAATTCTCTTTGAGTTTTTGAAAAACGTGGCATGATATCCTAAAGTCTGAACATGAGGCTAAGCCTTAGTTTTCCTCCATTTTGTTTTGGTATTTGTGAACATAAACTTTCACTTCAGAGCATCACTACTATCTGTGGCCTAGGAGTTAAAATGAGTCACGGAAGCGAGTGGGAGAAAAGACTAGTTGCAGTGTGAGATAACAGGCTGCCCTTCCACAAAGTGGCTGTCTACCATAATGGGGAGAAATATGGACTATTGCACAGTGCTTGACAAATGCTGTGTTCCACCCCATTCTATGTGTCTTTCTTGTCCTATGCATAGCTTTTCAGTTCTGAATTGGTCCTTTGTCATGAGAACTGTTTGTGCTACACACCGTGGGCAGTGCAATAGAAGGGAATGGCAGTATTGTTACAATATCACTACGGAATAAATTGAGTGCTATCCACTGAGGAAACTAAGTGTCTAAGTACACACGGCAGTCACAGTGTTACACAGAGCAGTCCTTTAAGACTCTTATGGAATGACTAGTAGCGTCATAATAGTGCCATTTACTACGTAATAACATTGAAAACATTTAAAAAGTCCTCCTAAATCAAGCATCTAGTCTACATAAGAGGTTGCTTCAGTTTTCTAGAACTTGTTCTTGGTTTTGTTTCACCTTTTTTTAAAGGACAAATTAAAACTTATTTAAGTAAAAAGAGCATATAAAAAGATCACTAGCTGTCTGTTTTGGCTTAATTGAAGTGCATTCAGAACTATATGGCTAATTGTTTATTTTTTCATCTTTTGATGGGATTACAATACTGTCTGTTTACCACAAAGTGATTTTGTGTAATAAGCGCAGATTGCTGTGTTAAAAATATTCTGCATTCCTTCTAATCTGGTTTGTGTAATAAAATATTTTGTTACAAAGTCTACTGTGCAAACCTTTTAGAATTATTCTAGGTGTGAAATCTGGAACAGAATTCACAGGATGCACATTTTGTATAAAGGTGATAATAGTCTTTTTAAATAGTCAGGCAATATTTCAGAAATGCTGACTTCTCGCCTCAGCTTCTTCCCGCCCACCCCAATCCCTAAACAAATGCACACACACACACGTGCACACACACACACTCACACACAGGGAACACCATCATGTTGTTACTCTACATGCTGTAATATGAAATCATTGACTCCTGTTCAGTTGCTTCCTCGAATGTAAGCGTGAAGCCCTGGTTTCAGCTTTGTAGATATGTACAGACAGATGCTATTCTGGTTTGTGGCTATGCTTCCTGGAGGTCAGCCTGGATGCTGCTCAGATCGTGTTAATTTGCCTGTGAAGCAATTCTATAAAAGTGGATTCACCCACCAAATACGTGGTGTAATTGTATCTTGGTACTCAATTTGATTCAATAGAAAGCTCGGGTTTAAGTTGTCCTTTAAGATGTCAGTTTCACTGTACTAGTGCCTTACAAGTTGATATTTTTGCTGGAATGCAGACGATACTATATTTACCATATAATATATTATCAGCTCTCCTATATCTCAGTCAATTTACATAGTTTAAAATAGAACATCTTATTAAAAACATCTAGATATACACAGATTAGGAAACGCTTACAACATACAAATACACAAACTAGAAATAAATCTTTAGCATACTGGTATATACAACGATGTGATACAGTAAATAATTTCAGTCATGCTCTATCTACACATCATATTGCTTAAAAGAAGAGTAGATTTGGAGGGCACTGGTATGATGAAGGGCTTAGGGGCTCTCTACATTTAAATTTGTGCAAATTAAAACAGGATTTGAAGTACCACTGAATTGTGTTAGAATGCATGGCTGGAAAAACGCAAGGACCCATATCACTGAGGTATTTACAGATACTGGCTAAAGAGCACTATGTGGGCAAATGCAGAAAGGCTTCTTCTCTCCTTTACTTCTTGACTGCCAGCATGGCATCAACTTCCTCCTCTACCTGTAGAGTGTGCCACTGGGCAATGGGTCGCCTGGGGTTGGCCAGCATGTCTGACCAATGTCGCAGCTCCGCCCCGGTGCTATTGTAGCCCACAAAGACTTTGCCGATGGCATCGTTCTTGCCAATCTTGTCATAGTCCAAAACAGTAACCACCACTTGCACTTTCTGAAAGAGGACAAAAAATAAACATTAATCATCCAGCTCTGGAGATAGAGGCCTATTACAAAGCTTCCTTGAGATCTAAGCAGTTGGAAATAAGAAGAACCAGTCTCCAAAACCCAGGATAAGGCTGAAAAGGACTTCGACATGAAAACCTGAGTCCAATCCCTATTTTGCCATGACTCCACCATCATCACCATCATCATCTTCTTCAGCACCTTCTAAATAGTCAATAAACATTAATTTTTATTACATTTTTGGCACTACTGTAAGTCTTTTGTGTGAACTACTCGGTGATCCCTCATGATAGATTCTATTAATGATGCCATTATACAGATAAGATGCTGGAGCTCAGAGGAAGTTAACCTGCCTCAGGTCACATGAGGAATGAGTGGTTTGGCTTCCAGAGTCCACTCTGTGAGCCACCATGCCATGCTGTCCATGTCAACCTGTGTTCATATTTCAATTCATTTGTTTCAATTGTCTCATCAGCAAAATTTCTGGCGTTAATACTCAGACCATTCTTCTTTTAGCTACAATTCCCAAAGCAACCATGGGCTACAATGTCATTTCATGGGGGAAGAGACAGCATTTTACATAAAACTAATATGAAATTTCAGCTAATCCCATGATTATTGTGGGTATAAAATGTGACAATAGAGTGAAAGTCTTTAAAAGGTAGCAACTATCTAAAGATAATTTTCTCATTCATACATTTTCTCAATAAACATTTATTAAGTAACTACTGTGCATCTGTCACTGATGTCAAATGGAAATAACCTTTCAGGCCACACAAAATTTACTTCAGTGATTCCACTAGGTTTTGAGGGTTTATTTAATAACTTACTTTTTTGAACTGACTGAATTGACTAAAGCAAACCCATACCATTATGATATGAAAGAAACAGTTTTTAAAAGCACATTTTAGTTCTGCTTCATAAATAACAAGATTGCTTAGTCAAAATATGTGCTGGCTCCAATCTGGAAACAGAGGGCAAAGAAAAGGAAGAGTTTAGAATAAAGTAGAATGCATAACATTTGGTGGCCAGAGTTAAGAGGAGCAGAAAAATGTAATGATGGAGGCCAGGGCCAGATGAAGTTTCCACTGAGTTCTGGCCTTTCGTGGACTTTGTACTCTGAGGACTGCGTCATTGTGCCAGTGTGCTGAGAGGGGATACCCACGTACAGCTCCAGATCAGAGAAAATGATCACTTCTGAAAGTGGAACTCAGAATGCAAAATGCAACACATTGGCAATAAAGGAGGCCACCTGCCATCTTCCCTTGTGCAGCCTTGGACTGAGTCCATCACCAGGGGAATTACCTATCCACTGGATGGTATCTGGAGCCAAGAACAGGATCACCTTTGTTCTGAGAACTTTTCCCAAGCAAATCTATCAGGATGCAGTCGTATCACAGGGACTGGGGGCCAGGGCCAATAGGGGCATTATGCACAAAGATCACAAGGGTTTTCAGAGTTTGGAGTGAATGATTGGAGTGAGTTTTGCTTATTCTAGTTAGGAATGCATTGATTAGTAGCATTCGAAATATCCTTATGAAGGCCTTGAATTAATTTTTCCAGCTGCATAATGTAGTTTATCTATACATTTTTGGTGAGGAGAGTACAACATTTCCATGTGCTTTTGGAAATCAGCATATTTTGCTTCTCTTATAATATTTCATAGGGATAAAGACAGATAGAAAGACAGACAGATAATCTTATAACCTCAGGATAAAGGAAACCCAAACCCTTCTTAGAGCATGTAAAATGCTCAATTATTTTCCCTAGGGAAATAGGAAAGCAGCCTTCTGGGGAAAAAAAAAAGAAAAAAGAAAAGAACAAATTGACTCAAGAAGCAGAGAAGGAGCGATGCGGTCAAAGACATGCTCATTATTGCCGTGCCTGATGGCCCCTCTCTCGGGCTCAGATTCTCTCTGTCCTGACAGAATGTTATCTCCTCAAAAATGCTGCTCTAGAAACCCGGCATATATCTTGTTTCTTGTGCACTTCATTTTCAATATGTTTGCATTTGCTACAATTTATAGTTGAAAGGGACATTTATTTTTTTAAAAAAAGTATAGAACTGTAGCTCAAAGGAGAAGGTTTAGAAAAGGACTTTCCATCTCAATGCCACGCCTTATATTGTTTCGTGGAATTAAAAAACAAAACTCCAGGAGGTGTTAGTTTCCACAGGAATAAGGTCTTAGAACTCAAAAGAGTTCACTGAACAAATACTGCAAAATAAATTGTAGGAGAAAATCGGATGACTTGGGGGTTTGCCAGTGGGTTCAAAGCAGGGCACTCAGTGATTCAGGCTAGTGAACAAGTGAGTGGGGACAGGGAATCTGTCCTCTGCAATGTCATTTACTCACACAACAGTTATTGAAAGTGAATAAGTATGTACAATTTGCTACCATGAGAAAATATATATGAGAAAGGTTATATAAAAACCGTAAACTGATGTGAGGATAGTGCGAGTATTGGTGATTTTTAAAAAACTGCCTTATACAATGCAGTTGCTACTAGCCACATGTAGCTGTTTAAATTAAATCAACTAAAATTAAATAAAATTCCTTGATTACACTAGTGACTGAGCTGCTCGTTACCCATCTGTGGCTGGTGGCTACCATATTGGACAGCACAGATGATAAAACATTTCCATCATTACAGAGAGTTCTCTTGGACAGGGCTGATTTATATATCACTTTAATCTTATTGTTAGATCCATTTTCTAATAAAATGTTAATTTGAAAAAGAGATGACGTTAGCATTGTGAATAATAACAATGACGGGAACCATTTACTGAGTGTGCCCATGTGCTCAGCACTGTTGCAGGCTCATTTTTATGTGCAATCTCACTTTGGCATGGATTCTGTTCTTATTCCTATTTTATATGTGAGGAAATTCTAAGGCTCAGTTTCCTTATATATAAAATTGGGATAATAATGGTACATCTCTCATAAAGTTATTGTAAGGATTAAATGAGATTATGCATGTAAAGTGCTTAATTTGGGCCTTGGCACAAAATAAATATAGATATCATATTAGCTTTCCTCATGGAATAAGGTGTGATTCATTCATAAGATATTATATTCTAAGAACAGATTAAAAGTAAAAATATGCAACTGAAGAATATTTGCCAACTTCTGATATTCTGGACTTTTAGAAGGCTCCCTGTTGTAGTTTTGATGCCTAACCTCCTTTTCTCCTTCAAGTTATAGGCAAACTTTTATATTACTGGAAAGATAGATCCACATCAATTATTTCATAAAAAGTAAAAATAGTGTTGTTTTAAGCAATTTGACTCTCTGATATCCATTAAAGATTAGCAAGAAATAGCCCATAATTACTGGATGTAAACTTTGGATTTCAATAGTCTAACTATGGATATGAGGTGAGAAAACCTAAATATGTTTAAAAATTACTAAATAATAAGATCATATGATCTTGAGCCACAAAGATAGTGGCTATATGTAGCATCCTATTTTGAACATGTTAACCACAAGATCTTTTAAGAGAATACTTCCTATCATAACAATTATCTAGCAAATTGAGGTTCCATCTTTACAAAATTACCCATCCATTCCAACTCAGAAAAAGGAAGCTGAATTTAAACAATCACAAATACAACTTAGCGTAATTTTTTTATTGTTAATCATCTTTTAATAATGAAAGATTAAAGATGCTGCATATTTAGCATCAGCCAAAATATTTCTCTTATCTCTGTTTGTTTTTTTTTTACTATAAAGATGTGATAAGGAAAATCACATACTACAGTCTGGCAATAAATAGTGAAAGCTCTTTTTCTGTTGGCCTTTTCACCTTTGTGGATGTACTTTTTGCTAGCAGTGGTGTTCTGTTGATTTTATTTTTCCTGCTTTATTTCTGCTTAACAGAATGCCAGCTGCTGTTGGCTGATGAATCAGCACATCCTGAGCTGTATATTTTATCATTTTCCCTCTTGATGTAGCTTGAGCATGGGAATAAGAATGGCAGTTCTAATGAAGACGTGCACTGATAATTTACAGGGTCTCTGGCTTTACTTTATGTGGTTTGAAGGAATGAAATTGAATGGGAAGACAAAATTATATTTGACATTACCTGGATTTGCTCAAAGGGTACTTCAAAGCTGAATGACTCGTTGTAGTAGGGGTTAAGTGTGTTCTTCTTAATTGTTGTCTTTTTCTTCTTCAGCCTCTTGCCATTCTGCATCAGATGAATCTTCACATAAGGATCTGAAAAACATAAACAAAGACTTTAGGAGATTGGAGACACATATTTTAGATTACAATTTAGCTTATAAAAAGACCAAGTATTCCCAACAGGAAAATAATTGCATAGCATATAGTTAGTAATTTTTTAAATTTCAAGCATTTTTTATTGAAAGATTTTAAGTAACCTATGGTCTATGTTTTTTGCCATGATATTTCAATATTTATAGTTGGATTTAGGAGATGAGAGCAGTGGTATGCTGGTAAACCAGCTCTTTGGGAAAAAAAGGTCATGATATGTAATATTTGCCAAGGTCTAGGGTATAAATACTCTCAGCACGGCCGACTTCAAGCTATGAACAGTTTAACAACTGGCTTACTAAATTCCAGAAAATGTAACAGTTGGTTCTTACGAGCTGGCAAAGAACTGGCTGCAGCCTACCACTGCATGGGAACAAAACTCTTGACAGGGAGAGGATGAGGAGCCACTTCGTTTATTCATTCAATCATTTACTCAACCAATATTAGTTAGGCCCTAGGTATACAGCAGTGAACAAAACGGCTGCCCCTGTCTTCATGAGGGAACTTCAGACTTGTGGGGGAATAGAAGAAAGGCCTGTAAAGAAATGAAATACATAGGAAAGTACAAGTTTAGAAGAAAAGAGCAGAATAGGGATACTGCAGAGAATACCAGGGATGGGATGGTGAGTCGAAGGAAGGAATGGAATTCTTGTATTTAAATTGCTCAGGTCAGGCTTCTCTTGGAGGTAATATTTAAACTGAGATGAGAATGTCGAAGGGTGAGACGAGGTCACCCGTGTGTGTGTGTGTGTGTGTGTGTGTGCGTGTAAGAGAGAGAGGGAGATCCAGGACCTGTGCCTGAACATCCCTGGGAGGGAAGAGCTTCAGTGGTTCAGGGAAAAGAGAAGAAGCCAGTACACACAGAGGTGATGAGAAAAGGAGCAGAAAGATTCCCTTAGCAGTTTCCCCAAAGCCTCATTAGGTCAAGGTGAAGTAATAAAGAAGTCCTTGGAGGGGTTGGACGATTCCCATTTACAGTTCTCGTGACTAATGGATGACTGACATACCTTCAGGTCACTAAAACCAACATCCAGGTCTGACAGCAAAATCTCTCTACTATTTTCTTAAACATTTTTCCATTTCATATGTAATGCACGTTCATTATGGAAAAAATATCAGAAAGCAAGGCTAAACCAAAAGAAGAAAAAATGTTTAATCATCCCTGAGTTTACTCTCCTAAAATAACCACTGCTAAGCCTTCCAAAATTTCTTTCCTCTCTTTCAGAGCATGTAGAGCTGGGAGAAACTTTACAAATAATCTAGTCTAATGCCCACATATTTGTAGAAGATAGAACTGCCAATCAGAAAAGGTTGTTTTGACTCCCTCTTCCCATCTCCCAGAAGAACCTAAGTCCTGAGGGGCAGGAACTTTGCCTGCCATCTTCACTAATTGAATTTACTGAACAGTTCCTGGCTCTATTCACTTTTTGTTGAGTGAATGAGTGGAACTTATTCAGGGCCTCATAATCTGAGTCTCCTTATCCTCAGTGCTGTCTTCCTCCCACTGCCCCAGCGCCCACGTTGGTTGGATATGTGTAGTTTAGAGGCTGCTTTTGTTTTTGTTTTTAATGCTGCATCCCATCAAGGGACTCGTAACGAAGACTTTCATCAAAATGAAGAATACCTTTAAAAACCAGACCTAGAGATGAGAAACCAGCTCTGTCAACTAAATAGTAGGTTTGTTAAAAACAATCTACTGTAAATAATTGCAAATGAAGGGAAAAAAATGGCCTTTTTTACTGACAATCCATCTTGCTGCTCACAGCCAATCCTGAGTTTTGGTTAGAGGTCTCGTTTGCTTACGAAGGTCCCTGGCTCCTCCATCCCAACCCCTTGTGCTTTTACAAAGATGGTCACGTCTCCAGTTGCTCCTTGGCACTGACTAAATACCCAAATACTAAATACCAACAAATCAATGTTTATGCTCCTATGTTCGTGCTTTGAAATTTCGTCAACCTAGCTGAGACATAGGTTTTCTCAAGAGAAGCATGATGACTATTTATTTATTCATTTAACACAGTAAGTGACAAGAAAATTCCTTGTGCATCTGCCATTTGAGTAAGCAAATTAAAAACCCAACAAGCTAATTTCAGATTTCAGTACGAGCTCTGATGTGATGTGATTAATGCCTTGGGGAGAACAAGGTAATTTAGAAAGGATGATCAGCAAAGTCCTCGTTGAGGAGGCCAGGTCTGAGCTAAGAACCGAATGACAGGAAGGATCCACTTATTTGGAAATGCAGCGGAAGGTCATACCAGCGAGAAGGAACAGTACACACAAAGGCCCTAAATTGCACGTCGTTCCACGTGTTTGCAGAAGAAAAAGAAGGCAAGAAGGAAAGAAGGTGGTGAGGTCAGAGAGGTAACACTGCTGATCTGTCACTTTCATAAGCTGAATCTGCCAATTCTGACAACGATTCTGAGGTTTATTGTAATTTCATGATATTTACAATGCAGGCCAGACGGCTGGAAGAGGAACAGGTTTGGGGCTGCTGTGAAGGCTACTCTTTGCCTTTTCAAACTCACCCTGATACAGGTACCAAGGCAACTTACTTTGCAGGCAAAATTCCCATCTTCATCATAACCAAGGCTGGCAGAAACTCAGAGGTCTTATTCTTTTCCCCCCAGCTTTATTGAGGTATAATTGACATATAACATTGTGTAAGTTTAAGGTGTACAGTGTGATGATTTGGTATACATATATATTGTGAAGTAATTACCACAATAAGGTTAGTCAACACATCCATCACCTCTCATAATTACAATTTTGTTTTTGAGGTGAGAACATTTAAGCTCTACTCTCTTAGCAACTTTCGAGTATCCAAGACAGCATTGCCAAGTGTAGTCACCAAACTGTATGTTAGATCCCCAGGACTTATTCATCTTATAACTAGAGGTTTGTGCCCTTTGACCAGCATCTCGTTTTCCTCACCACTCCTAGCCCTGGCAACCACTATGAGTTTGGCTTTTTTTTTATCGATTCCACATATAAGTGAGATCATATAGTATTTGTGTTTCTCCATCCGACTTATTTCACTTAGCAAAATGCCCTCAAAGTCCATCCACGTTGTAAATGGCAGGATTTCCTTCTTTTTTGTGACTGAATAATATTCTATCATGTACATATATACATACACACACCCCCCCACATTTTCATTATCCACTCATCTGTCAATGGATACTGTTTCTATGTTTGTCTATTGTAAACAATTCTGCAATGAACATGGAGATGCAGATATCTCTTAAAGATAGTGATGTCATTTCCTTTGTATATATACCCAGAAGTGGGATTGCTGGATCAGATGGTACTTCTAGTTTTAATTTTTTGAGAAACCTCTATACTCTTCTCCACAGTGGCTGTACCAATTTACATTCCTATCAACAGTGCAAAAGGGTTCTGTTTTCTCCACATCCTTGCAAGCACTTGTTATCCTTTGTCTTTTTGATGATAGCCATTCTAACAGGTGTGAGGTGATATCTCATTATGGCTTTGATTTGCATGTCCCCAATGATTAATGATGTAGAGTATCTTTTCGTGTACCTGTTGGTCATTTGTACGTCTTCTCTGGAAAAATATCTATTTAGACCCCCTACCCATTTTTTAAATGGATTATTTGCTTTTTTGCTATTGAGGTATATGAGTTCCTTATATATTTTGGATATTAACCCCTTATCTGATATATTGAAAATATTTTCTTTTATTCTGTAGGTTGTTAGGGGTCTTATTCTTTATCAAGTTTTGTGCCTGGATAAGTCTTGACTGTCTAAGCCTGATATGTTACGTACTAGAGGTGAGCACATTTGAGCATCTTTCAGCCACCCGAAGTCTTAGATTGCTTCTCCATTTTCTCTAGTCTTCTCCATTTTCATCCATTCCATGATTGGCTTGATTTTCTAAGTGTCCTCTGGTCCTTTCATTGCACCGATGTCTTGTCCTCAATTCTCACCCCTTTGTAGATGGCCCTAATCTCTTGATTAGCTCATTAGTAACTTCTTCTGGCATCTAGACTTTGTTTCTGTCTCCCTAACTATGGCTGAGTCTTCTAAACAGAAATATACCCACCTAACTATGAGTCACAGCCATACTTTAAGGACGCATGGATTTTTTTAATAGTAAGGATCACATCTCCTGCAAAGTAGGACTCTGTATGATGAAATTTGTTATGTTTCAGGGGCTGTTCCATGAAGCAAATCTTTGTCAATTTTGACTTTCTTGGTGGTTTAAAAGTCCTGCTTATTGCATGATAGTACATAATTTAATGGAAATGATAAAATAGGCTGTAATGAGGCTCACTAATGTTGCTATTGCTTTTCCTCAGTACAACTGCTGGACACCATGTGTAACATCCAAATATCCATTAAGTTTTTGTAAACCTATAAATGGTGTGGGGAAATAGGTAAGCTACGAAATTTGGCTACTGTCCTCAGGGACTCCACATCTCTATGACTGCATCGCTTCATCTGGTCCCCAAAAGAAGCACTCACGGAACTCTTCATCATCTAAATACTAACAACCCTCCTTCAACACCATTTAGATAATCTCTGTTGCCATTGAAACAAGTGTAAGACTCAGGACACTCTGCTTCTTTCATTTGTTTCATTTATCTTAAAGAAACGATAGGCCTTTTTGTTTTTCTAACTTTGGTAGAAAGAAAGGTCTCTTTTTTGATGTCTCTCTAGCCTCTAATGGTGTATGACTATAACTTCACTTCTGGAAAATGATGGACTGGGATCAGAAAGAAGGGTCTTCATTCCCAATCATAAACTGCAGGTGTGATGAGTGCAGACCCATCGCCTCGTTTTGGATGATTTTCAGGTCTGTCGTTTGGTTTTGTTATCACCGTGGCACTGCTACCTTTTGCTCACCATTTGTCAGGCTTTCTTTTTATCTGAAATCAGCTTCACTGGACTTTATCTCCTTTCTGTCGAAATAGCTGTTAATGACTTGGAGGTTTTTTAGGACACTGTAATGAAATCACCGTCTAACTTTTACATGTTGACAAGGCTTTCTAATATACAAAGTTGAGGTTTTTGTTTCCAACATTCACAATTGTGGTAGGCAGAATAATAGCTCCCCCAAAAGATGTCCACACCCTATTCCTTGGCACCTGTGAATATCTTCCCTTATATGGCAAAAGGGACTTTGCAGGCGTGATTAAGGTGAAGGATCTTGAGATGAGAAGATTATCCTAGACTATCCAAGGGGGCCTGAGCTACTCACAGGAGTCCTTACAAACAGAGACTCTTTCCTGGCTGTGGTCAGAAAGAGATGTGACGAGAGAAGAAGGGCCAGAGACACAGACAGACATCATACAACAGCTGTATTGCTGTCTTTGAAGATGGAGGCGGGGGCCACAAGCCAAGGAATGCAGTTGGCCTTTAGAAGGTGGAAAAGGCCAAGGAAATGGATTCTCACCTGGAGCCTCCAGGAAGGAACGCAGCCCTGCTGACACCTTGATTTTAGCCCAGTGAGACCTATGTCAGACTTTTAACCTACAAAACTATAACATAAGAAATAGCTGCTATTTTAAAAACTAAGTTTGTGGTAGTTTATCATGGAAACAATAGAAAACTAATGCAAAAAACTGAATTTGAAGAGAGGATTCTATTGTTTATCTAGCCAGGTTTGAGGATGACAGTCAAATGTAAATAGATCTAGAAAATGATCTTTTGGAAAAAATTGATATTCTTTCCAACTTCTAAAAATGATTACTCTGTTCTTCAAAGCAAAAACCTTCAAAAAGTTTGTCTTTTTAATTTAAAAAATTTAACATAGAGCACACAATCAGAATATAATAGTTACATACAGATTTTCAGGGTCCATGGTAAAATTAGTGAACATGGATAAAATGTTAGTTGAGAATAATTTTTAAAGTGAGATCCATTACAAGGTTTAGTATAATAATATTCCTTTATATTTGTAGAGTAATTTACAGGTTGTATATATTTACAAAAATTATGTCATCTCCTTTAATCCTTACAACAACCCCAGTGAGGATACTGGGGCTCAGAAAGGCTGATTGTTTTTCAAGAACTCAAACCAGGGTCTTGTGACTCTGAACCTGCTGCTCTTTGTGATATGTTGGAGAAACAATTTAGTAAAGTGTTTACAAGTGCAGACTCCGGAGCCAGACTAACTTCAATCTTGGCTGTGCTACTAGCTGAGTGGTCTTGGACAAGTTATTTAACATTTTGTGCCATAGTTCTGTCAACTTAAAGTACCGAGAATGATAATACTTAGCTCACAGGATTGTGAAGATTAAACTGAGTTACTATATAGAAAGTGCCTCAAAGTGTGCCCACCATTAGCAAATGGGAAAAAATCTTTCCATTTGCTGCAGAAGTCAGCAAAGCTGTCCCAAGGCCAGATTTATTTCTGGAAAGAAGCATACCCACTCTAAGAAACTGGTTCATGAATGGAGAATTTAATCATGCATGAGAAAAAAAGAGAAAGAGTTTCTTTTATCACTGCCTGTGTGAGGTGGTCTTGAGGTGTGAGATGGGAAACGAATTCAACATCCTGTACAGTTTTCTTCTACTCCTGAAGTCAACAGATCAAATTACTCAGAGCTGAAAAGTTAAACTCAAGAGTTCTAAGTGGAATCTTATTACGGAGGCTCTGGGATAGTGTGTGTCAAAATTATGATTTATTGAGCTTTCTTTCCAGATACTGAGGCCAACAAATGTTGATACACTTGGGCATATTATGTAGAAGTATCTGCTTTGCTTAGACTGCTTAAAATGAGGAAGCAGAGAAAAGGAAGCCCTAGCTTTGAGATTTGTTGTTGTTGGGGAGCGATAATATCTACAGCTCCTCTCTTTTTCTGCCAATTCTTTCCTACTGTGAGAAACTCTTATAGTCTGGTTTCTTCCTTCTGGTTTCCACCTAGGCGTAGAACTCCTCCTTTCCTTTCTTCACTCTTTCCGACCAGAGTGAGGGATAGGAAATCATCGTGTTAAGGCTACAGCGATATGATTTGCTAAGTCATCCATTGTACCTTACCACCAAGGCAGTGGAGACTGGGAAGCACTGCCTGTGCCACATGAAAGGAGTGCAGAGGGTCCCAGAATGGTGACCAGATGAATGCTTTGGTCTCACTGGTCATTTTCAGGGATCAGGATATAGACCTCATTTGACTGTTTTTGTGATGCCTTGATTACCCCCAGCTAATGAGCAACTCTGAAGGCAGAAGGGCAGTTCCACAGCTCTGCCAGCTGGGCACCCACTTCTGAATATAACTTATGGGGTGGACAACCTGTGGTCTGGTGCCATTATTTTTTGTCCATTTTGTCACTATTTGGGCATTAATTTTGACTGGACGATCTCTCACATATATCTTTCACATTAATTGGTCGGAGTTTCCTTTCTGAAGGGATTTCTTCCAATGACCAGGCTGATCTGGCCCTGATGCTCCAGTACTTAGCTCGAGGTAGAGTGAGCTATCACCCACACATAGTCCTTCAGGCATTGCATCCCATCCCACTCACCTCCATCCAAAATACCCTGGACACACTGAATCCGTCATTCTCTTTTTGTCACGGAGGAAGAACGGTGAGGGCACATATGTGCCCTGATTTTCAAGTTGTTCCAGTTACCCTTCTTCTCTACCATCTGCCATGCTGTACAAAGGCTTGGTTGATTTGATGACTTTGCCCATGGGAGGGATGGAAATGGGGAGATTGGGTATGGCAATCAAAAGAAACCCCAGAAGTTCTCTCTCTTCCAGATAATTCTCAGTACCACCTTAGCTGGCATTGTCATGGCAGTCGTTAGGGACTAAATGTTTGTGTCCTCCCAAAATCTATATGCTGAAATCCTAACTGCACTGTGATGGTATTAGGAGGTGGGGTCTTTGGGAGGTGATTAGGTCGCGAGGTGGAGCCTTATAAGAAGAGACGTGAGAGAGATGATCTTTCTGTCTGCCGTGTGAGCATATAATGAGAAGACAGTCGTAAGCCAAGAAGAGAGCCTTCACCAAGAACCTGACTATGCTGGCGCCATGATCTTGGACTGTCAGCCTCCAGCACTGTGAGAAGTCAATGTTGTTTAAGCCGCCCAGCCTCTGGAGTTCTGTTACAGCAGCCTGAGCAGCCTGAGCAGCACTGTTCCCACTAAACTCTCCCTAGTCCCCTCTCTTTTCTCCTTTCCCTTCAGCTGCCCCAAGACTCTCAACAATATGCTTTATGAGTTTAATTGCATTTGATATTATTTTAACACACATTTAGTAGGATTTTTCTCTACACTAATTTCCTCAGACATCCTACAGTGCAACCTTATGCTTTCAATATTGTTGCTAGCTCAGTTAAGCCAAGTGTCCGGCCAGAGTCTGGCGCTGGAATACCAACACTGGTACCACAGACACAGTTTCTACATGTACAGATAATCCCAAAAAAGGATACAGAGTAACCTTGGAGGATGACTTTGGACCTAAGTACAAAATTCAGCAAGTGATTTTCCTTCGGTTATAGGGACACGATGGGCAAGCTTTGCAGAAACGTAAGTGCATCTCATATGCTGTACCATAAGGTCATAACCACCTCAGCTCTTCTCTTATCCTTAGGACACAAACCTACGGAGCTCATCACCTCCCCTTTAAGCCTGTTCTTTTGCCATGATTTGAGGCACGTGGACCAAAAAGTTAGAAAATGTGGGCCATCTCTGATTCCTTCTTCTCTACCTCCCATGAACAGTTAGCCACCACATCCTGCCAATTTACCCTCAAATTCAAACTTTTCTTCCTATAATTGTTAAAACTATATTTGATCACACCATCCCCCTCATTAAAAACCTTTAGTGGCTGTCAACTAAAAAACCCCAAACTCTGCTGTGGCATTCACAGCCCCATCCTGACTCATTCGTCTCATTTCCACGAACCCTGTGCTCTACTCCTGGCTCATACTCACCATTGCTCTCAGAGAATTTCAAATGCTGTGTCTTTGAACTGGCTGTCCTTCAGCCTGACATGCCCTTTCTTTCTTTTCCTATCTTAAGTTTGGTTTAAAAGTGACATGTTCCCTGAAGATTTTACTGATGATTTTCTCAGTCAGAACATTCAGACAAACTTTGCTCCGCTCTGCAGCATTTTCTTTTTGCTCTATTGCAAAGTACATATCTCTTTCTTTTCTGGTATTGGAGGACTTCTGTGGTAATCTAATAGCATAAAAACAATATTCCAACGGGAAAATGTGTTTTGAATTCAGAACTGCCAGCTTCAAGATGAACTTTGAGAAGGCTCTCCACGTGTAACACGGGCGCTTCTTGCATTACTATCCCATACTCTCATATCCCCCTTTTTCCCTTAGGCATTCCAATGTCAAATTACGCTAACTTCATAGAAATATAATTGCAAAACAGCTGGCTGTAAGCAATGATCCTTTTGTGTGAGAAACAAAGGAGCCACTAAAGGCTTTTTGTATTTACACCGAGAACTAGAAAGCAGCAGTTCAAAGCCGAATAATGCAAGATGCCTGCAGTTTTCATTTTGACAATTTTGCATAATTATACTGTCTTCTTTCTTAACCACCACAGTGACCGTGGGCCCTTGTAACCATGGCCTTTCCATTTCAACCAAAGACTTATCTTGATAAGAAATTGCCTCATTTCAGCTGTTTTGTTCAATCCCTTCTGAGCTAGTACCCAGCTTCTGGGTAACTTAGGTATTAGTCGTTTCATCCTTTTTTCTTTGGATAATGTTCTCTAAATTTCAACTTGTAATGTGGGGTGAGGAAAGTAATACTTTTATCAATTAGGGTTCTGAATTTCAAGTGACTGAAAACTCATTTCAAAATGATGTAAATTGTAAAGGTAACTTATTGGCTTATATGATGGAAAAGTCCAGAAGTAGGGCTGTGTGGCTAAGATTGTTAATTGTCCCCTAAAGCCCATCTTCCCTTTCTTTTTAGACAATAGAACTTCTGAAGTTTTACCTGGGAACCAGGTCACCCAGCTGGAACTATTTCTCCCAGACTCTTTTGCAACTCAGTATGGCCAAATGACTAACTCCTGGCTATTGGATGTGAATAGAAATGATGTATGTAACCTCTATAGCATGTCTTTAAAACAGTGATTCTCATGGATGGCTGTTTTGCCCTACAGACACTTGGCAATGTCTAGACACATTTCTGATTGTTCTAACTTGGAGGGAGGGTGCTACGGGCATTGAGCGAGTCAAGGCCAGAGATTCTGCTAAGTATCCGACAATGTATAGGACAGCCCCTCTACAGTAAAGAACTATCAGGCCCCAGAGGTCAATAGAGCTGAGATTGATAAACCCTGCCTTAAAATAAGCTTCATGCCCTTCACTCTAGGGGGACAGGACAACAAGATAGGAAGATTCTGGGTCCCTAAATGACCTCACAGCCCAAAGCTGCCCACCAATCTTGCCCACACCCATCTATGGATATTTCAAACAGAATGTCTATCTTTTTGAGCCTCTCTAGTTTGGAGTCCCTTTGTTACAGCAGTTCAGTCTGTTCCTTGTTTAATATAGTTTCAACAATATCTCCAAGGTCCCAGATTTGCTTGTGTCTCTACCCCGTTTTTTATGGAGTCCTCTTCAAATTCCACATGGTGGCCTCCCCAAGACGTCCTAAGCTTTCCTCTTAAGGATGTAAATGACTACACCAGCTACAAGTCTCAGATCATCACACTACACCATCCAAAGGAAAAGAGTCTACATCAGAATTCCCAGGAAAAATTCCAAGTTCATTCTGATTGGACAAACATAGATGAGAGGTCTACTTTATGTTAATCCCTGTGGTGAAGAGGATGGGATTCCCTACGTTGGCTTAGTCCTGGGTCATATGTCTATCCCCAGAGCAATCAGGAGGGCCAGGGGTCCTACCTTTGGGATTGGAGGTAGGATCAACTGCATTCTAAGCACAAGGCCAAGAGTAGAAGAATATGGTCGTTTCTCAAACAGGAATTAGAAGACTCTTACCAAAGGAGAGGGATCAGAACTTGGGAGGAAACTAAGCAATGTTTGTAGAGTTTCTCAACTGAGGGACGCTAGGATCCCATTTCTGTCTAAACTTGGAAGTGTCATACACATATTTGCAGAGAGATAGTTTCTTCCCACTTGAAATCAACTTCCTAGGAATGAGCCATCAAGCTCTCGTATAAAGTGGGCCAGCAGTAGCAGAGAGCACTGAGTTAAAAAGGGCGGGTTTAGGATTCAGAGTTCCTTTGCCAGCTGCAGCTTTTTTTGTGTGCACTTACTGAGTAAGCCTATTTCATCAGTAAGCCAATCATTTACCAGTATACAAATAATTAAATAGTAATAGGGCTCACAGAGCAAACAATTTTCATTTCCATCACTGGCACTTACAACACATTTCCTTGAGGGGGTCTTTATAAATAATTTACAAGTACTTAGAGAAGACTACATTGAAGGGCTTATGTGTCTTTCTAGTTTAAAATGCTCCCTATAATGATGTAGTAAGGAGGCAGAATTAAAAATATATTCTGGGAAAATTTTCTATGTGAGCACACAATTTAAAAATGAATTTACATTAGTTAAGTGCAGTGTTTGCTAGAAGAAAACAACATTACGTAAATGACTGCCACAGAGAAAACCAACCTCATTTTAATGAGACAGATTATAAAATAGCAAAGGCTAATTTAGTTCATTAATGGTGGCAGAGTGCTCTGAAGAGACAAAAGCATAAATGTTATTATTGTATTTATGTTATTAAATGCTATTCTTATGAATTAAACGGAAAGTATTTTTCGTTGTGGTGGAGAAAGCCACTGAATTCCAGCAATCATTTCTAACATTGCCAGATGGGCTGTGCGTGGCTGCCAGCCTCCTGATTAAGTGTGGGAATGCGTGTACAAAAACTGAACAAGAGGGCACAGCAGAGGAAGCTCTTACGGATGCTGCGTGTCGGTGAGCACGTCACAGGGCAGTGGGAGGGTTTGAGCTCCACGCTTAGGAGAGGAAGGAGTTCATGTATTTGCAAAATTTGAATCTTCTCTGCTCCATTTTCAAGGTGAAGTTCTTCATTTATAATGTAACCATCTTTTTCTGTGCTTTTGAAAATCCTTCAGGAAGGGCCCACACACAGGAGTAGGAGCGGTGGTACTTATGTTTGATTCTTTCTGGATGACTACAAAGTTGGGGGAATGAGCGAGTATAAACTGTTTGTACAAACTGATTAACAAAAACAAAAACAGAACAGTCCAAGGATTCAGTAAGGCAATAAAACTGCAGAAGGCAAATTTGACTTGACTCCTTTTTCCTGGAGGTTTGGGCTTCGACTCTTATTGAGGCCAGATGAAAGGTCACTGGGAAGATGCTGCTTTTTCTACAATAATATTAGACATTTCAACTTGGTGCAACAACATTGGTGACAGTGGTACTTGGTAACATGGCTAGGATTTTAAAGCATGTGTAAGATGACAAATGGATGCCACTCCATATCCGCATAGAGATAGTTTCCAGGCCAGTCAACATGAGTACGAAGTGAAAGCAACGAGAGAACCGAGGGCTCTGACACAGAACGTGACTAAACACAGTTAGGGCTCTTCAGTGGGCTAACCTTAGACTCATCCAGTTCTTGGAATGGTTTGGCCAGACTCAGTTTTACTCTCATTAACTCCCTTTTCCTTGTATGTGCTTGCTTGAAAATGCCTATGTGTCTTCTAAACATTCTGCCGTCTAAGCATTAGAAAGTTTATGGACCGAGACTGTCTTAGGATAACTGAGGGAGAGATTTGGAAATGTTTCCAGATGGAGTGGAGGAATGTCTCTCCATGTCCTCATTTTGAGGTGTTTCAAGAACTTGTCAAGGGGCTGGGTAGATGTCTTAGGGAGTGAGGGAATGGCCCTAAGCTTGCTTGGCTGGAAATGTCTCAGTGCTTCTTTCTCTGCTTGAAAGAGAAAATCCATTAATGTTCTCAGGAAGGCTTCTTTCCCCTTGCTGTCCCCCCTCCTGCTGTCACCTTTAAGTGACATTGTTGAGCTTGCAGACCTACAAGAGGATGAACGATGCAGCTGTCATTTCCCCTTTAGAAGAAGGGAGAATGATTTTAAGATTCATAATACTGTTGGTAACTCAAACTGCCCACCTTTGGTTTGAGATTTTACAGTATGAATAATGCATGTCCGTTTGAAAAAAATGCAACAACTTTGAACACTAGTTGGCTTGTTATTAAGTTTCTTTATTTGGATGTTGATTTCTCTTATCCTTCCAGAGAGATATTTCATTTTGGTTCATTGATGGCCAAATATGGTTCTCTCTTATAAAGCTGTGACACTGTTTGGAATCAGCGGGTGCTCTGCACGTCAAGAAGATAAGTAGCTTTGAGGGAGACGCCGACTTCTACCTTGGTAATCTGGTTTTCTTATAATATTGTAAGGAGAAGATAAAAATGAACTATAGCTTCAATATTATACTGCATATAGGAAAATGACATGGACTAATACAATTCTGTGGTGATTTTACTGCTTTTTATGAAGCAAATTTGTGATTAAAGTCAATCACCACAGATCAGTATTTCAAATCTCAGGTAAAGCTCACAATAATGTTATTATATACACTGATTAATTTGGAATTGACATCACCTAAGATACTTCATCCCTAAATCTGGGAGAAGTGAGAACTGGGGTGTTAGAGGTAGTCAAATTTTTTATATAGAAAATCTGGTTTCTATGAAGCGATTTAGTTCTTTGCAAGATTCCAGAGCCACATGCTAATGGCCGCAGAGATGGGGGTACAAATGCCAGGGCTGGTCTTATTTTTCCCACATTTTCCATTTTCTTGAATCACAGACATTCTACAGGCTGACATCTTTCACCTTGATGACTTTTGGTCTAAGATAAGTGGTTATTCCATTTTTTCTTGATATTATTTCTCAGTTCTGTGGTTCAGAATTCATTCATTCATTCACTCTGTCATGCAGTTGCTCATTTACTGGATGCCTGGTATGTGTCAGGTATTTGTCTTCCAGTCAGTGTCCTGTTAAATTCTGTCTTCCTTTGCTTGACATAGAGCCCGGGACATGGGAGGGATCCCGGGAATATTTGCTAAATGGCTGAGTCAATCAGTGAAGTATAGATATCTATTGAGCGACTCTCAGGGAAGAGAGAGAAGGGACACAGAGAGCTATAGAACCCAGCTTGTTCTTCAAAGAGGCTGCAATTCAGTTGGGAAGAGAAGACATAAATTCCTGAAAAGTTAAGTTTAAATCAACCCACATATTTTTGTAGCAGGAAAGATAGCATAGGACAGTGTACATTTTCTTGCTAAGTGATTTGCACAGCAATGACTGTGAGAGGAATTCGGATCAGACAGACACCCATCATTCAGTTGGAAATGCTTCGTTTGAATTCAAGGATCTACATTTAGGGAGTCTAAGCAAGTGTCACAGAGAGAACTAACCTTTTGTTAATTCTAAAAATCATCAGCTCTCATGTCTTCTCCCTCCACCTGCACATATAGATGTACAATTTCATGAACTATAAATGCAGTGATATTTGGATAGTGTTTATGCATATTAGAGAGGGAAAGAGGTCACTGGGTGGATTGTCTTTATTTGAACTTGCTTTTTCCTTTGGCCTTTTCCAGTCTTCCTGTGCATAATAGAATTTCATGGTTACCCTAATGTGATCTCATAAATAGGTGATCCATACATCTTAAGATGGTTCAAACAAATGGGATTTTGTGTGATATGCAGAATTTTATAAAACTGCCTGTAACATTTGCAGGGCACAGGTTAAGACTACGAATGCAAGTCCGTATACCGTTATGTCTAAATTGTTAAAAGTTATAAATTAAAACACAAATTGTTAAAATATGCATTTTCTATTATTTTATCTTGACAAACACACATTAAGTTGAGAACTCTCAGACTCCTTAGTGTTCTGCAATGGAAACTGGCAGTGTGGGTGAGTCTGCTCCTAGCCTTGTCCTGTCCCCCTTTTCTTCTCAATCTCAGCTTCAACAGGCACTGTAAGAAGTTTCACACACACATGCGGCTGCCTCAGGCTGCAAGTACAAACTTCATTCACCAGCTCAAAAGCTGCTCCTTAGCCACCTCTCAGACACAGGGTACGCACCTGCCTTCAGGTGGTCATGCTTGGGGAAGAAACCTTCAAAGACCTTGTGAATCAACTCGGGATTATTTTAACAGGGAACCTTGGGTCTCAGGTACCCAGAGCCTGGTCTAGAATGGAGAGATAGGTGCAATCCAGACAAGTATGTTCTGTTGGTCTGTGGACTCTTCGTTCGCTGGAAGCACAGGTAGAGGAGGACCAGGGTGGGGCCCTCTCAACTCTAGGTTCTGAGGTAGGTCCCTTCTTGCCCACATCTAAGGGCTGTACTGCATATTCTTTCCAATTTTAAAAAAGCTGTTCGCAGGCACTGACCATTTACTCTCTACAGTTTATCTCACTTATTCTTCATGATCACCCTGAGAGGGAGGTGTTCTCACTTCCATTTACAGCTGAGGAACCTGAGCCTGAGTGACCCGTCCATGATCACACAGCTAATATTAGTGATCACAGAAGTTCCGTGACTTTGAACATTCATCCTAATTCAACAGTCATAAACTTTATCAATTTTAGACTAAATATATTGTATGAGGAGAGATGATTAAAACATGATGTAACTCCTTATATTGTTTTCAATGCAGTACTTATACTGTTACTTAAATGTTCACATTTCTTAACTAGACTACTAGAGCCTGAATGAGCTGGCTCACACTTACCTCTCCAGTTTCATCTCTCAGGATATTCTCCCGTGCTGCCTCTGCCCCAGCACCTTAAATACTATGTTCCATCCCTCCTTGGGGCCTGCTGCCTGGATGCCTCCTCTTCATGCTCCTGTCCCACACCTCTTTAATTAAGCTCAGCTCTGACATCACTTCTTCATGGAAGCTCTTTGACGCTCCATTTTAAAGCAGCTTCTCCTTTTATAATCCTCGTAAAGGAGAGCTATCATCCACCAAAAGGGTGGTAAATGGACTTGGTGAAAACAGCTGATTTACCCAGCAACTCCTTTCCTGAGCTTCTTAGCGGAAATACTCTAACAGGTGCTGCTCCAGGCTGAATAGAACTTGACAAAAATTCCCAGCGGGGATAATTGCAGTAAGTTAATATAATGGTTAGCATTGGATCTCTGGCAGTTAAGGACATGAGTTTTCTTAGAGCAGAGAGGACAAAGCCATGGAGTCTTTTCGGAGAAAAGCTATTCCACATCACTCTTCAGAAGACTGAGCTATTTGTAAAGCAAGTTTATCTAGCAAAAGGCTATGAAATATGTTTTTTTCCTTGAATAACTGCTGTGGTATGGATGAGGTTAGAACATTCTGTTCTCATTCTTCCCAGCTTAGCTTAGGGGTGGGAAGGTTTGCTTGTGCTGAATGCTAAGCACTGTCACCGCGAGGAGTGAAGATTAGACACAGAGGAAATATTCTAAGGCAGGCTCATTATTTGCCTTGAAAAGCCATCCAAGAGAACGCAGAGTAAATTAATGTAGTGGAATTGTTGGGCAGAGTCAGAGGTCTGATTTTGAATCTTGTTGGAAATATGCTGGGTGATTAGGATTCCAAGTCTAGTTTCAAAAGGGTTAACTTTTAGCAGGCAGGGCTGGATGTGAACATACTTCAGACAACTCACAACTTGTTACTTAATCTGAAGGCCATTTTAAAGGGACAGTTAGAAATATCTTTATTGAATAAATGAGTAAGAGGGCAGACATTATGTTCTAAGAGAAGCTACCATTTATGGGCTCTGAATTAAATTGAAAAGCTCTCTGCTTTTTTAAATGCCTCTTTTAGAAATGAGTCAAAGCCCACATGGCAATAAGCAATATTAATGCTTTTTAGAAAAAAACCATTCCTATACAACTCTGTTAGATAGAGAGAAGTCAACATTTCACATGATCAACTGGGACATGTTGTGCTAGACTCTTTGCAGTTAAAATTTAGCTGAGAAATTTGTAATTAAAATATCAGTGTATTTCCCTCTCAAAAATATTGAAAGAGAGAGAGTTATATTCATTCAAATGAAAGAAAATTTTCTTACAACGGCATTTTCAACACGGCAGTCAGACCAGTCTAAAGAGTTTAGTGAGGTAACTAATATGAATTTGATATTTGCTCTCAGTTCAGAGCAGTCTGATTTCAGGCATAAGGATAGGTCTATGGGACAGAAATTGAAAATGGAGCCAAAATGAGTTAACTGACCTCGACTCAAGATGCTCTGTGAAAAACATCCACTGTATATGGTTTTAAAAAAGGAAATTCCTACATAATCTTGCTGGAAGGCCATTGTGAGTCTGAACCGATGAAAACTGAGTTGGAAAGCATGACTGAAGAGGTCTTGAAAGTTCTTGGAGTCAGGTTTACTAAACATTCATTCTATGTCCAGCATTTTGCTAGACAATATGAAAAGATGGTAGAAAATGTGGACACCCTGCCATTGCCTTGGAGGAAGTTACAATGGGTGAGAGATGGGAGTAGAAAAAGGAGTGTACCTGAAAACAGAAGAACAAATAGAAAAATGATCTAAAATATGAACTTGTCGGATTAGAAGGAGGAAATTAGGTCTGTTTGTCCTATTTTGGGGAGTACTTGGCTTATGTTTTTTTTTCCTGCTTCTTTGATAATAATAAAGGTTTAATTTTTATGACTGGAATTTTTACAGGTGCATATTAAAGTAGTACCAAACATTTCTCGGAAAAAAACCAAAAGCAGCAGCTGAAGCATCAATCTTTTCTATAAGGAACAGGACAATGATTAATGAAAAACATTTAAACTTAAAAAGCCAGATCTGCATACAATCACAAACACAAGTTTCACAGGAAAATGAGAAACCAAAATAGGTTATAGACTTTGTGGCATAATTCTAAGGAAATCAAAATGGCTATCAGGTAGACACGGTTTATTTAGGAACTATTAATGTCCAATCAATTGACTTGTAAAAATCAATCCTCATCAAGCAACTGTCAACCAAACTCCAGAACTCCTAGAAAATCCTCAAAAAACAGAGGCTGAGAAAGAAAAAGAAACTGTGCAAACGGAAGCTATGTTCACGCTGCTGAGAAATCAATACAACAATGGCCATGCATTTCAAATTGCAGGAAGAGGACAGATGGCTATATGCTTATACCTGCTGTTGTTTGCACTGCTTTCTGTACTCTTGGAGTGCTTAAGGACAAACCCTTTCACAAAAATCTTTGCAAATCCTAATGATGAACAAATCTACACACACACAGGCACACCCACACGTGCACGTGTGCACACACACACACATAATACAGCTATGGCATTTGTTTGTAAAGGCACTTTCAGGGAAAGAGCATCATTCATTTGTAAGGCTCTCTCTATGGTTATTTGTTTTCTGGCAAAGCAGAAATTCCTCTAAATAGGTCATCATAATACGGATAATCATCTCCACGGTAACCAGCTTTCAAGGCAACTGGCTGAGGATTACATTTCTGGATGGGGAAATTACATGAGAGGCACAGTAGTGACACGAGAAGATGCTGTCTAGTGCCATTCAAATTCACTTATAAGTACAGCATTTATCAAATATTCTCTTCATAATTTGAATTAAGTATGATTTATTTGGGAGACATTTGTAGGTAATGCTCTTACTGTGTGCAATAAAAGACACAACTGCTTGGTTATTTCTTTTAATGTTTGGGTTCAGCAAATAGATCTTGGTGCTCGGGGTTTCTAACGCTAAGCAGAGAGCATCTCTTGGTAGAGGTCTAGGAGTAGGTGTTTATTCTCGTCTCTGTCTCTGCCTGCCACTATCTGTACACCTGTTTGTTATATTCAGGTGAGAGATCGGATTCTTATGGGATTGTGCAAGAACAATCTTGAGCATAAGGTATCATGAAGTTGAAGAACTCTTCTGACAAATGTGTTTCCTAGAAATGAAGGAATCCATTTTTTAGTGTCCAGGGATAAGATAACCAACTTCTTAAAAGTACTCTGAAGTTTGTATCCTTGAAATGTTTTTTAGCCAAGAAAAGCTGGCATGCAACCAACCAAACCACTTCAGCTGTATGTTTTTTCATCTGTGTCTTAAAGCACTTGAATAATTCCAAGGAAGGATCTATTTCATGTCAATCTTATACCTGTAGACCATAGGTAGGATGTTTGATTAGAGTTAAAAGAACTCGTTGAGGCCTCCAGGCTGAAGGTGATGGAGTGAAAACCACAGAATCTTCCCCTCTCTCGCACACACAACTAAAAAAGTGAATGCGAACAATAAGAAACACTAGCTCCCTCTTCCCCAACAGTAAACCAGCCACCAAATAAGGCAAAGAGCACGACTTACTAATATGGATGCCAAAACAAAACAAAACGTGCACACACGCATGCAAAATCCTGGCCAAAAAAGAAAAAGACTGTGGAGTGACACAGTGCAGCTCCCTGCCCCTGTGAAGCTTTATTGGTGAACTGATGAATCTTAAAACTTCACTATTGCCCTCCAATCTAGAGGGAATTGCACTTAATGACTACACTTATTTTTCTCCCTCTTTTGCCTGAGCCCATTTACTAGGCAGAAATGGGCTGCTTCTTTCTGATACCACATTGTATCAGTAAAGATACCACAGTGGATAAAAACTCATGAGAGAGGGGATTTTTGTCTTATTTGTTCACACAGCTATATTCCCAGTGCCTTGATTAGAATAGTGCCTAGCAGAGAATAGATACTCAATAAGTTTTGTTGAATGATTAGAAAAAAAATCCCAGAGTGTTCCCCTCAGGGTGGATATGAGTCCTGATTGAAGGGAGGGGTTAAAGCTTAGTTCAAAACACCTCTCAAATCCCAGAGGACAGAGCAGAGCCCAGGAGTTCTAATTTCACACTGAAGTCACACAGCTTCCACAGAGCTTTCCCCTACTCTCTCTGTCCCCTCCAACAATCCACATTAAAGTAGGTGGTATTCAATACCAAGTTCTCAAACTGTAGCTCAGAGGGTAAACTAGTTAGAGTCAATGGAAATGGAGTCAAGGAGAAGTCATCTCTAGCAGACCAGAACAAAGAGAAGATCTGGATGGAGCTATTCAAGGATGAACAAGATGGAGGGAGAAAAACAGTGACAAATATCCAAACATGCCACAGCAACACTCCCAAATAAAAACAAACAAAACCAAGTGACCCTTAAAAAAAAGGAACGTAGCATGCAAAAGAATGATAAAACCCCCACTCTTACAGAAAAAATAATCCAAAGGACAAAACAAAATTCCTTAGAAGTACTTTGTACTATGAATCAAGTTAATGAGAACATTAACTCAGGAAAATATGAGCTCAAGAATGAGATGATAGAACAAGAAGGTCACAGAATTAAGGAGGTTGAGGACAAAAACAACTTATAGAACAATGAAATAAAAGTGACATAGCAAAGAACAAATAAACATGGCTGCAAATAAAACTACTGAGCTAGAAGAAAGGCTTGTAAATACAAGAACAAAGGAATTAGAAGACAATAGATTGGAGTTCCAAAGCACTTAACATAGCAAAATTGATATCCCTTCCAAGAAACGGAACAGGAAAAGTATTCACAAACACTATACAAGGAAATTTCACAAAGACAAAGAATAACCTCATCTACAGATTGAAAGAGTATACCATGTTTTAGGAAATATTGGTAACAGAATGCTCAACACTACAGACATACCCGTGATTGGATAATTGAAATTCAAGAATACAGACATTCCTCAGGCATTGAAGCAGAAAAAAACAAGTCACAGACAAGGAAGCAAAAATTAGGCTGGCCTCAAATATCTCCACAATAACATTCAACACAAGAGCAATGAGTATACCAACCAACATGTCAAAACAGGCATTCTATTAGTCAGGGATGACATATAATTGAGTCTCGTGAATTTCTGGTCTTAACGATCATGGATGATGGTGTAGCCAGCCTTAGAATATCTATACTAGCATTTTCCAAAGTGTGTCTTTGAACTCTAAACCTGTCAAGTGTTCTATGAAAAAGGGAACTATGGTCAAGCCACTTAGAAACACAGAATCTCTAAAATTCTTGCCTTAGAGATTTATAATACACATCAGCATATAAATGTCTCTAAGACCTTTTGCATTAGAGAAATCTAGTTTTCTTTTTAAAAACATTCTTTAACCCAACACTTTCATTGAAATGAATTTTACTCCCCAGAACACCTATTAACATCTTGCTGAAAGACTGACAGATTCCATCTGGAGAAAGTTCAATCTACGATAATGGAGGGGGAAAAGATTTAATAACTCAAAACAGTAATCAATCCAAAAGCGAATCAAATTTATTTGTTTACTTTGCCCCTCAAGGACAGCAATAAAATTTTATTATTCATTCATTCATTTTAAAGTACTGACATCTTAAAATCCAGTTTCAGGAAGGAAAATGTACTCCTCGCAGAGTGGTGGTTGTAGGACCACTTTGAAAGTACTAACAATAAACTCCTACTTGATGCAGCCATTTTAAATCTTTAAGCGCAGCTCAATTTCACATCTGCTTTGTTGAAAGGAATGCATGTTTGAAGGCTGCATTCCCACCACGGAACTCTGGACATGGCAGGACTTCAGCTCAGTACAAGATGAGAGAAATTTGAGGAGGATATTGAAACTTAACACTGTTTTTCTTCCTTAGAGAAGCAGGAACAATGTAACTAAGAAGGCAAAGGAGTAAATATCTTCTATTCCAGAAGAAAAACAAAACCACCACTGCTTTGCAATACCTTTCCCTACTTCTCAGTATTTCTCCAATTTACATCTGCAGTTTCTGACAGGGCGATGGCTTCTAATCAGGTTACACAGCTCTGCTTCAGAAAGGTGGAAGACTTTGCTGTCTGCTCACATCTTCTCTTATGCTACTTTGAACTAGAAAAAGTATTTTAATTCAAGGTTGACTTGTCTCTATTTGCTTCCCATCCTGTCAGAAGACAGAAATGTGCCAAGAATGTGGAGTGAAAAGTGGGAGGGAGCCGTTAGCTTTCAGATAGTGTTATATTTGTCTGCCCTTGTAAGGTACCGCCAGGGAGCTGCTTGAAGTAAGAGAGTGGGTTGAGGGGTAACTGACTTAGAGGAGGTCAAAGGATTTCAAGGAGTAAAGAAGGAAGGGACCCATAAAGTGGAATGCACCTTAAGGAGCAGTAATCACCAGGATATGCTGCCCTCTGCAGGATTTTTAGGGAAAAATACACCAGTTAAAATTACTAAACATTTAAAGTTAACAAGATCAGCGTTGACAAGGATGCCAGCAGTAGGAACATTCCTATTCTTCTGGTTGGGGTGTTATTTTGTAATATCTAGAAAAGCTGAAGGCATGCATTCCCTACCTCCCAGCAATCTCACTCCTAGGTAAGTATCCTAGAGGTATTCTACATTTGTATCCAGAGACATGTATAGGAGCGCTCCTTGTTGCACTGTTTGTGACAGCAAGAAATTGGAATCAACCCAAATTTCCACCAACAGAAAAATGTAAACATCCACTGGGGTCTATTCCTACCTTGGGATGCCATACAGCAATTAAAACTAACAAGCTTACATTAATCAACACGGAAACATCTCAGGAATATAACATGGAGAGACATGTTACATGAGGATACCTAATGTGATACTGTTTACATAAAGTTTGAAAACACATAAAATAGAGTATAATACCATTTACATAACTGAAAACAAGCAAAATCAAAACTGTGTGTGTATATAACAAAAACATGCACAGGACTGATGAATATAAAACATGAACATAAGCCTGAGAATTACAAACATCTAGTTTAAGACAACAGTTACTTCTGAGAAAAGGGATAGGAAGCGGACATAGGGCATTTTGATTATATATATTATGGTTTATTTCTTTTGCGTACTGGGTACATGAGTATTCATTATGTTATACTTATTATTATAAGGCCTGAACGATTTCATTTAAAAAAATTGAGGAGTTCTGATTCAGATGCATCTGAAATTTATGAAGTTCCTGCCATGTATTGAGCAGGTGCCCTTTCGCTTTGGCAGTGTGATAGCCAATCCTGGAGGAGTCTTTTCTTGTAAGTGTAACCGAATCCCATTATCCTGACACTTCTGCACTGTACCTTCTGCAATGTGACCCCACCTGACCTCCTGCCGAGAGCTCACCACTGTGACTGATGGATTCGTGGACAGCGGGTGCAGGTGGAAGGGGAATGAAAGCAAGGTAGATTATTAAGACTAAGAAGAAAGGGAATTAAGTTGATTTAGGATTTTCTTTTCCAAATGAATTCAGCTTCCTTCTTTCTATGGCTCACATTCTCTCTCAACTTACCAATTTCTTAAGGGAAACTGTGGGACGGGAGATGTGGGTGCGAATAAAGAAATTCTCCGTTATAGACTCATTAGAGCATGCTGCATGAGGAAAAAGGTAAATGTCCTGAATTGGTTTCTTTCGGCCTATAATGGGTAAGACTCAGAGGCAGTCAGTTGGGTGCTTAAACTGAGGCTAGACATTCACTTTTGAGGCACCTATAGGGGACTTCAAGCATCCAATGAGGTGATACCCTCCATCAGTAGTCAACTTTGGTTTCACATTATGATCACCTGGAGAGTTTTAAAAACTACCGACTCTTGCACCCATCCCCACCCCGCCCCCCACGCCGAGACTCTGTATTGGTTGGTCTCTGATGGGGTCCCAGGTTTTTCATATTTTATAAATATCACTTTCCAGAGGATTTTAATGTACCTTGAGAACCACTGTGCTGCAATTGTTATCTTTGCAGCCCTGATACACCACTGACTGACTTTCAGGGCCATTGGTTACCATGATTGGGATGGTTCCTGCTGGCCTCTCCTGTCATGTTTGTGACAGAATGGAAGAAACCCTGGGCAGATGTTGTTTGTTTCCACTAATTCTCTCTTTTCTCACAGCTGCAAACATCTTGATGTGCCACTTCTTGCCTAGATGCTCTGCTGGAGATGGTTCACTGGGCCGTGGCTTCCCTTCGGGTCTTTTGTGCAAGGCCAAGTGTTTGGAGACAGGCCGGGCTGTGCTTCGCAGCAGAGGTAAGGGAGTTGGGGGGTGGTGGTGAAGTCACCCACAAGGACACAAAGATAATCAATTTGTTGTCCTGTCTAGCAGATCTGGGCTCTTCAAACTCTTAGCTTGCCTCCAGACTTCCATACTGGTTAACAGAATAGAAATCAGACAGTTCTAGGCCTCGCCTTCCCCACTCCACTGGAGATAATAGTAGTAACACAAAAAAAAATCCAACATGAATTTGAGAGCTAAGAATTTAGTTTAACTGTCCAGTCCAGCAAAGACATCTTTAACAAGTTCTTGTCAGATGGTCACTGACATACCACTTTAAAAAGCTTTGCTAATTTCTGTTCAAAATACTTTTATGAAATGTCTATAAATTTGGGTCCCCACATTAGTGTTGGGAATACAAGGAAGTAGCAGTCACTACTGGACCCCTTAGATGATCCACAAGTGGTTAGAGGGGCAGAGATGTCACCAAGTTATGAGAACAGAGTGTGAGACATTTAAGAGGACATTCTTTAGGCAAGTTATAAAATTGGGGAAGAGGAAGCTTTGTGTAGAGCAGCTTTGTACGGGAAGAGTTTTCACTGAGGGAGGGATGACAGATAATGTTTTAGAGTCTTGCTGTCAATGTGTGTTTTGAGCAGCCTCAGCATTACCTGGGAACTCGCTAGAAGTACAGAACCTCAGGCCCCAGCCTAGACCTACAGAAGCAGAATCTTCAGTTTAACAAGATCCCCAGGAGATTCAAATGGACGTGAAGTCCTGAGAAGTACCATTTTAGAGGCTGAATTAGGAATTCCTCAGATTCATGGCCAGAGGATGACCGATTAAGTAGAGTAACAATACTCACAAAAGGTTCCATGTACAAAATGGTGTAGTATTACATGGCTTGAGCATAGGGTAAATGAGGAACAAGTGATGCCATTTGGAGAGGCAGGTCTGGGCCCTGTCAGGAAGGGGCTTCTGGAGCATTCTAAGGAATCTGGATTTCATCATAAAGTCAGTGAGAAGCTAATTAAAGCCAATTAAAGATTTTAAACAGGAGACTGGCATAGCGAGATTTTTGCTTTAGGAAGATGCCATTGGCGGTAGTGTGGAGGATGGAAGGAAGGTCAGGGGCCCTGGCTTTGGGAGGCTGTTTCCATCACTGGAGAAGAGGTGAGGACAAGCCCAGACCAGCCCCGGGAAAGGAGACAGAGGTGGAGATGGGGCATTATTCAGGAGGTCCGAGCAGCGGGACTTATTACCACATGACTGTTCACGTTTCCTTGAAAATCCTTTAGAAATACATTGTGTGTCAAATTAAATAAAAGTAAAATTTAAGAAAGCATGTTACCAGGAAAACACTGGTACTCACGACAAACTGTAGAAGCAGGAAAGACTGAATGAAAATGTTCCTCTTTCCATTGTCTTAGTGCTGCTTCAAATTGTACTAAACAGACACTTTTGCTGACTGACAATTGATACATGTTTTACGATGCAGATTGAGTTAAAAATATCATAATTGCTATTGTATAATAGCGTAGGAAATTTGAAGACCAGAAAAAATACGTACACACACACACACACATATGTGTACATATTAGGATTATTGTTGTATTTTTGCCATTTATGACAACAAGGAGTTTCAAACATGGTTTTCTTACTGACCAACAAAGGAGCTGTTCTTTGTATTTCATTGAAGGTGTAATCATTTTCTAGAGCATATCGTACCTTTTCTACCTCCTTTCTTCATCAATAGCACATGTATAATAGAATTTATTAATCCTCATTTTTTATTTAAGAGTAGACATAAATTTCCAATAGTTTGCTGTTTGAAATATTAACATGGCTGATTATTTTTTACTCATTCTTGCAGCAAAAACAAATTGGATTCAGTCTTTTTCCTTCCATTTTTAGATTTTAATCAATAACATAAATTATGTATGAGAAAGCTTAGTATATTATTAACTGCATTTTAAAAGATACTTGACAAAACCTGAAATTGAATTACCAATGCTGTCATTTCTCTATCTTTGAAAATATAGCGATCATCTGATATTTTACCACAAAAGCATGAATATAAACTCAAAACTCTATTTAGAAGAGGATTGATATATCTAAACATCAAAATGGTAATGGGGATGAAGCTGTATATTTCTGAGAAGCGTCTGAACATGTGATGAAAGCAGCAAAGGAGATGAACTTTTGTCTTTGCCATTAGGTCTTGCTGCTCCTCAGGGCCTTTCAGGCAAATCTCTACTGTACCTTTTCTTTCATGAGACCAAAGTGGTCACGTGACTGTCATGCAGCTCCTTATTCAATTTCCTGAAATTGTCTCTCTGCCTGGTTTCTTTCTGCCGCCTGCCTGATGACAACAGCAGCTCAGACTTGGCCTTCATGGCTCCTTTTCTCTTTAAATAGTTTGCTTTTGCAATAGAATTTTCTCTGGGTTCGGAATGGAAGCTCTCTAATAGTAATTTGTACTCCAGAAAGTTAAAACAAAAATCATTCTCAATGTAGATGGGGTGATGCCACTCTAGAGTTTAGCTGCGCTGCTAACGCAAACTGCTTTGAGGCATCCCCAGCTCAGGGAAAGCTGAACTCGCATGCCTGGCTGGGAGGCTAGGTGCAGATGGATTGGTTGGCAGAACAAATTCTGTGGCAGCATAGCTTGGCACTTTCTAAGAGGAAATCTTAAAAAATAAAGATGCTGCCTCCTATTGACTGTAAACTGGAACAATGTCTTGGGAGAGCAATTTGGCAACATCTATTCACATTTGAAATGCACATTACCTCCACTCAGCAATTCTACTTGGAAGAATTTATGCTATAGATTCCCTTGCCTAAATATACCAAGATCTATGTACAAAGAGATTCAAAATAGTATTGTTTATAGAGGCAAAAGCCCTAGATAAACCTATATATCTACTACTGGGGAACAATTAAAAAATTATAGTCCATTCACACAATGCAATGTTGGGCAACTACTTATATGTTCTTATGCAAAGATGCCAAAGTGGTAAAGCCAAGGAATTGCTTGGTGGGGCTTAGTTTTTCCTACTTCCCAGCATCCTCCTTTCCTTGATATAGACAATTGATGTTCTATGTTATATAAAATATATTACAACAGAGCTTCAAGACCCTCTTTCCAACTAGATTCCCCTTGTTGAGTTCCTCCCATATCAACATTATAGTTATCACTACAGCATGGTTACATTAAAAAAGTAAAATTGTATGATAGTATTTGTACATAACACAGAATCTCTGCCCATACATGCATGGAAATATTTCTGGAAGTCTACACCTGGATCAGTTTAGCAGTGGTTACCTCTGGATGGAAGAGTTGGGTATGGGGGTGGAGAGACTTTATACTTCTGGTCTGTTTTTACTGGTTTGTTGAGAACACGGATTACTTTCATAATTAAAAAATGAATTTTAAACAAACAATTCTACATAAACAAGTAAATAAAGTAGAGAGTATATAAAGGCATTGAAAAGGGGCAATTGTCCAAGTCCTTTGGGGCCAGACACCCTAACAACACCCTTCCAAAAATATAGGTCCCATGTGTGCTGTGGTGGTCTATTTTGCCGATCGCTGTGGCCCTACTGCAGAAATGGATCCGTGGAGTTCTCCTGTTCCTTAATTCTTCAGGGCCCTGAAAGCTGTGCCTTAAGTCTGGTGGGGGTAGGAAACATCACCTCCTCTGAGAAGCCTTTGATGATTCTTGTAGCCCTCTTGGGTTCTGCCTTCTTTTTAGTCCTATTATAAAAAACTCATTGCTTTAGAGTTTGTGCCCATCTGCCCTTTTTTAATATTGACTGTATTCCTTTTATTTCCAGGCAATGGATGGCAGGAAGAAGTCTTCAGCTCAATTACAGCTGTTCCCACCAGAGTGTTCTCTTTGTTACCCTGCAAATCTGCTGATAAAGAATGAGGGTTTTACTTGTCTGCCAAGATTGCAGGCACAGGCTTCTTTGTGCAGTAATGGGGAGAAGATCATGCAGAATGAGCCAAATTGCATATAATGGGACATTCCTGGACAGGAACTGCAACTCTCCCAGGAGATTCTTGCTTTCAGACAAAGTCCCAACTTCTTGGCATGAAGTATGAGGATCTATATGCATCCTCACCCCGCCAACACACACACTCAGAATCCTCATCTGCTGCCACTTCCTGGTACACGCCCATACTCCAACTTCACCAAATTACTTGTCTTCCTGGAATGCACAATGCATTCTTATACCGCAATAATAATTTGTACCAACTGGTTCAGTGGCATCCGGAATGCAATTAACCCATATCCATTTTCTCCTTCCTTTGCATTTTGACTTAATGATGCTTGACTCTAGATAGCTTCTCCCATAAAGGGAGAAAAAAAGACTCCAGCAAGACAGTTATGAGAAGGGCAAACCCCGATGGTATCTTACAATCCTATGGGTTTGTTGTGTACGGTGTTATTGTCCACTAAATTTTCATTGAGATGTGCTCCATGGGAGTCACTGTACAAGGCCCAGCCTAAATTGTAAACACAAATGCATATTTGCCTTCCCTATATACGAAAAGACTTGTTAGGCTTACAGAGAAAAAGAGATAGTTGTGGCTCAGTGTTTAATTTTTGTTTTTTCTGGTAGAGGATGAAATTTATTTTTATTCCTCCTATTTTTGGTCGCATCTTAGTATTTAAGCATACAGTTATTGAAGTTTTGTCCTTATGGTCTAATTGAGAATTATCCTATGCTGTTCAAACTATGCCTTATATTAACTCTTGATTTACAAATTGGCTTTTGGGCACAAAGAAATAATTAAAAAGTTGCAGAGAATAAACTACTCCAGAGGAATTTATATAACACACAAGTAAGAAAATGTATCAATCCCATTCACAGATAGCATATGCCTAAGGTATTTGAAGTTCTCTACTTAGCAATCATCAGGAAATGACAAAAACAGAAGTTGGACTGGCATGTTGTGATCTGGCTACTTACTGTACATCTCCTGGGCTTCAGATACGGTGAAATGTGACACATCATCAGATAGTTAAAAGCACAAAGTTGTTTTCAGTTCAGTTACAAATTTAGATGGGAAGATATCCTATTTGGTATGAAAGTAGTTGAGCAGATAGATCTTGTGGTTCACTGACTACCCGAATTAAATTTAAGCCCCTCTGAATATTTTGACTTGCCACTCTGCTTGACAAGGGCTTGACAGTCAACTCAAGGGAACAAGGGGCTGAGAGGAAGCCCATAAATCACAGACAAAGCATTGCTCTTCAAGCTCAGCAAAACGTGAGTCAAGATTGGGGTGGCTTCTTTCTTAAACAATGGAGGAACAAATTGGGGTGCCTTCCTTGAAATGGTCAAGTGGCATCTTCATTGAGTGCCCCTTGAAATGAAAGAATAACCTCTCCTTTTATGTGGCCGTTTATGAGTCAGCATGGGTGACATCTATTTTTTTTCATTAAAATTTTTTTTTTTATTGTGGTCTAAATAGTTTATAACATGGTGAAATTTCAGTTGTACACATGCATGACATCTTAACAGCCAGGAACTTGCTCCTTTCGGCCTGAAGTTAATATTTCCAAATTTGAGACCATGACCCTCTTTGTCTCCTGTTACATCTTTTCACAATAATAAAGAAGATTAAATATAATTATATCTTTTCACAATAATAAAGAAGTTTAAATATAAGGTGAGGGGAAATGTTCAACTTCAATAGTAATCAAAGAAATATAAATAAAAATGAGACCTACATTTTCTTCTATCAAATTGGCAAAGGCTTAAAAAAATTATATAATGCTCATTGTTGGTCAAAGGGTGCAGTCACGTACTCAGAGGGGAGGATAACAATCTAAAGTGTTAACAGTCTTTCTGGAGAGGACTTTGGCATACAAAGCCTTAAGATGTGCATGTTCTTTGATCAGAAGACCTACCTTCTCCGGAAGCTAATTGAGGATTTGAGCAAATGTTTAGTGACAAAGATATTATTGTAGTGTGGTTTATAGTACAGAAAAACTTGAAATGACTAAAGTGTTCAACAATGGGACATTGGTTAAATAAATTCTGGAATGATCGTATCATGGGATGATCTATAGCCATTTAAAACAATGTTTAAAATATTGATGCAGAAAGATGTTCACAATATTATGTTGTTAAAAAAGCAGGTTAAAAATTAGTATGCTTTGTATATTCCAATTTTGTTAAGGAAAGTATCCAGATACACGTGTGCATAAAAATAGACCTGGAACTATGTACCACAAAATCAACCTCACTGATTTCTGGGAGGTGAATTTTAAGGTTGTTTATGAATTTCTTTCTAATTGTCTGCATTTTCAAATTTTTTATAATTTATTTATATCTACATTAGTGAGACAAACAAAGCTACTTCTAATTTAACTAAATAAATATGAATATGCATGTGGAAGCTAAGAGCAATGACAGCAGGTCAAGGAGCCTGTGAGTCTGACTGTGATGGAGACTGGGTGTTGCCTACACCTCGACCCAATTCGCATCTTCCTTTGGTTTTAGCACCCCAGTTTTTAGCTGCTCACACTGCCACCCAGAATCAAAGACCACATTTCCCAGTTTCCTTTGTAGGTAAGGTGGTTAAAACTAGCTTCTGACCATTGAGATGGAAGTAGAAGTACTGTGGGGACTTTAGAAACTTTCACTAAAGGGCCTCTATTCACCCTTCTTTTTCCCCTTTTTCCTTCTCACGTGGATGTATTGACTGGCGCCCTGTCTGCTGCACAGGTCCACGACATGGAAGCCACATGCGGAGGGCAGCAGAAGAGAAAGATAGCAGTCTAGGCTCCTTGTAATAGATGGAGACTCCATGTCAGCTTTGGATTGCTTCCCCTCACATTATTTCATATTCTAGAAACATCAATTTCTACTTCATTTAAACCACTGATATTTTGGGTGTTTCCGTTATTTGCAGCCACTCTTGGGCCTAACTAATATACTGACTAATTGTGTTTGCAGTTGTTGCTAACTGATCACAACCCTTTACCGAAAGAGTTTTTAGAATTAGCTGTCCAGAAAAAGAAAATATTTGGCTCATCATAAAAACCATACTTTCATACGTATCTATACCAGTATGTTGAATTTCTTGGATTTCTAGAAGACTCTCTCGTTAGTGATTTTTTTTTTGGATGCAGCAGAGAAGCCTATATTGACTTGACCTCAAATGTTGATATGGCCAATTTGGGGGCAATATCGGCCAAGTGTGACTCTTAATTATATAAAAGTTAAACATTGATTGGATGTTAATGATGAAAATCATGACATTTTTACATGAGAGCAAATATGGCTTATTAAAGCACAGAGGCCTTTAGTAAATACATTTAGGGAGAATGAGCCTGTTACTAAAGGAAAGTTTGTTATCTGGGATGCATCATTTAAAAAATTTTACCAAATGAATATTTCTGTGAACTAATATGACTTTGAGAGAAAAATTGTATTGAACTCTGAAAAAATCAAAATATGGATTCTTTAGCATTATTTCATATTGCTACAAAAATTGAGGAACGGTGTAATACCTAAATATACTCTAAGACAGCATGATCTTTGCTCTCCTTTAGGAGCATGAAGTCATTTGCTCAGTTTTCATCATCATATGGCTAATTTACAGGGTAGAGCGAGTGGATGCTTCAAGGACTTAAAACCATGATAATGATGAAATGTTTATTTTGTTAGCCTTGTTCTAGAAAAACAGGGCTTTCAAATGATTCTTGAAATGATCATAAAAATATAAGCAATTAAAGAACACAACATTAATTCTTTCCATCCCCCCAACTATAAGACATTATTAGAAATGAAAGTGGCCAGAGTGAAAAAAGGAAAAAAAAGATTGAGAGAGAGACATCCCCTTTTTTCTATATTTTATTTTTCTCTTTATCAATGCAAATGTGCATGTTTTCATCTCTGTAGGATTCTTCCCTCACTGCATTCCACAGGCCCAGAGAAACTCGCTGGAACTCATACAAAATCCTCTTCTGCTACCATATTAGGAATTAAAATGTGTAGCAGAAACCCACTGCCAAGTCGAGATAATCAACAGGGAATGTCTGTGCCTTCAAGCCAAATGAGTGCAGAAAAATGATCAAGGCAGGCAAAATAAATAATAAAACTTAAGACTGGCTTTAGATTATGGTCTTATTATATCCCATTCCCTAATAAAGCTGTGCTGGAAATTTCTATACCTCTTGGCCATTCAGGTACCAGAGCCTCGTTAGGTCAAATTTTACTACGGATATAATTAACTCTGGGTCACAAGTGGAGCAAAGTGAAATAGTATAACTTTGCCTTATGAACTACATAAAAAATTTTGCGTAGTTGCATGCCTCATAAATCTTCTACCATAATACCAAACTGATTCTACAATACTTTAAATTTTAGTTATTTTTTCCAACTTTTGCAAAGAGTCTGAAAATGTTTGAAAGTTACCATAAAACTTTCCGGGTATATTGTTTTGACTCCAAGTGAAATTGGTTAAGATTAGTTATATTTTATTTATTTATATGCAGCACTTGATTCATCACATACTTGATGAGAAATAAATTTTTAATTAATACCTGTGCCAAATTAATAGACATTTCAAACCACAACACAGTGGCTCTGGAATCCTAGGAAGAGACGGGAAAGGGGTTGTGTAGCGAAGGCTGAGCAATTATCCAGTGGGTTAAACAGACTATTGTGGAACTCCCTGCCTGCTTTATTAAGACAGTAATGATTACACCTGAGAAGGTAACGCTGCAATGATGAGAAATTTGACCTTGCAGCCACATTTCGTAAGTTTTAAAGGAAGCAGAGGTAAGAAATGAGGAGATCAGAGAAGAGAGGTTTCATAAATCAAGGCAACAGATGACAGGAGCCTGGGTGAGAGTTTAATCGTAGACTCAGGATGAAGCAAAGAATTTAGAGCTATTACAAAGTAATTTGTGTGCTATAACTCTCGGGAAATTATAATTATCAGAGAAATAATGGACGCGTGGTCAAAATGTTTCTGGGCATAATACCTGGACAAAAAAAAAAAAGATAAAAGAAAAACAAGTGCTCTAGGATATTTGGAGGTGCAGGGACAACCAACAAAAATGCCTTCCTTGTATGTTATAGCAAGTCGTATATACAAGGTGAGTTTTCCAGGCTACTCCCTAATTTACACCTTTGTGAAGTTTGTGAGAGAGACTTCCTTACGCCCTTCATATACATGAGGGCAAGGGCTGAATCACCTCGGCTAAAGAACTTGCTCAAAGTCTCAGTAAGAATGTGCACTGGATCTCACCTCCTTGCTCTCTCCAAAACACCCACTAACACCAGTCTAAGTAGGAATATCTGCTTTTGGAGGGCTCCTCCTTTCCTTTGCTGTGAGACTTAGGACAGCCCCCCACCTTCTTCCCTATCTTGGTTGTTCAGTCTTCACTTTGAGCAATTTTTAGTTCTGCAATAGTTGTGAGACTCTGCAAGGTCTGGGACCTCGGGCACATTCTTTAGCCACCTTGGCTTTGGTGAGGCAAAACTGTACACAGAAATAACAATCAACAGACCGGAAATGCCCTTGTTAGAAGGAATGGAAAAAAGGTGCTCAAATACCTTGGCCGCTACTGCCATCTCCTGTTCAGAGTGGCTCACCCAATGCTGCCTTTACATACATTCACTTTACGTTCAAGTGTAATACCCAGGCCAAACTGATTCCAGGTGACAGTCAGGAACATTCCCTATGCACTCGAGCTTTCCCATTCTACCTGTTCTAGCAGCAACATCTTTTGGCAGTGGCCCATGTTAGAAGGCAGTATAAACAGGAGTAAGGTAGTGAAGACTATTGTTTGTTGGAGGAGGGAGCTGTGAGGTGGAGATGTGGTCAAAGATGCAGGAAAAGAAGACAGGAGTGTGCTTCTAGTCTGAGTATACCGGATGAAGGACAAACACCTCCACTCAGAAACTAACACCTCCGCATGGGCCACGTACAAGAAAGTTGAAGGACCAGGAATTCTGATCCTCTCCTGATTTCAAGAGGGGACATCGAAGGAGCTTTGATGTACCTCCAAATCTCAGACTGTGTGTAGTGAGGTTAAGAATTGGGATGGTGGTGGTACACAAAGAAGATTCTGGATCTTCTCAGAACTTAGTATTTGTATTTCTGAGAATGTGACAATCAGAGCCATCCCAATGGTACATCATGAGGACAATTATTCCAGGATTCAAGCTTTTCTTTGCTCTCATGGCTTCCCAATTCATCATTAGAAAGTAATTTTAGGGGACTGCTAGGTACCTGGCTTGTGGGAGGGGAAGTGGGACAGAGAGGCGGTGTTACCATCGCCTGGTGCTGAAGACTCACGACAGGTGACAGTACCCCAGCTCTCTTATCCCCAAGGTCCTTACCATATTTGTGAGATGGCCTCTTTTCTTCTCAAAACCATACAAGGCTACTCTTATGGATCTATTTTCCTTTCAAGACAGTTCCTGATGCTAAATTTAACTTGACTTGACTTCTTATTAACAGGAGAGGCCCACACAGTATGATTAGCCGCAGGTAACAAATCACTCCGGGGCACTGCTAGTGCTAAACCCAGAGACAAGAGTGAGTCACGGAAGAGCAAAAAAAGAATACAGATTACCCGAGTGTTTGTCTAGAACACTAGCTTCCAGCCGTGGGACTGCCCTTATTCTTGTGGCACCAGACAAACATCAGCTCCTCAATCACTGACCTGCTGGTATAATTGCTCAGTGTGAAATGTTCTCTATTCCATCTGGACACAGTTCTGTACTTCAGTTTGCACGTAGTTCTGAAGCTTGCTCACATGGGTCCTGCCCAAATACATTAAGCTGACAGACTGTCACAAAGAGGGTACATCTAGATCGAAGTTCAATCAAAAAGGCCACTTGACAATCTTTTTCTCGATAGCCAATATAAAAAAATTAGGCTCCACAAATAATCTTTTTTCCTGAAGACCTGGGAAATTCTTGCCATACAAATTACATAAATAATTATGTGTTGAATCTGGTTGTATTATGCAAGGTGATGTGGCATCTTATATTACGAGAACTGTGCTAGGCAAGACAGGAAAGCTTCCTTGACGTAAGCTCTACCTTCAGTGGCATGTGCCTGATCACCACGTAGCATATGTGCCTCAGATGAAGCTGTCTTCTCCAGATAAGTTGGTTACATGCATCCTTGTTTGCAGATCTGACCATCCACTGAGACTTGGAAATACCTCCCGGGTGAATTCAATCTTTTCCCTCCCGATGCCGTAGTGTAAATTCTCAAAGGCACAGGGAGAGGCATGGCCAGAGGTCGACTGGCCAGTGTATTTGCAAAGGCCAATGTTGTGAGTGTGCAGAAGGTGTTTTGGAGCCAACTGTAGCATAGAATAAATTTGATTCTTGCTCAAAAGTGTCCACTTAACAGTTCTACTAGTTTTTCATTTTTAAGAAGGAAGGTAGAATGAATTTTACTAAGTTCAACCATTATAATTTTGTCTGCCATTCATGGAAATTGCATAAGATAATTGAGGCCTCCAACCAGACAGACAGCAATTAGACTGCACTGGAATTTGATAAATTAGTTTTATTGGGCACCCAGAAGTTTTCTTTTCACCCTGTGAAATCTGTATTCGGAAGCCAAGTTCTTTGCAGTGTTGTTATCATGTTGATATCCTTGGAGCTCTGGCTTCATTTCCAATTTATAAGAGTAAAATGAATTCCAAGGCCCATTTATGAAATAGGACTCAGCTTAATATATTTAAAGAAAACTCACAGATTAAATAATATTTACACCCACATTTGTTGGAAAACCTCTTAGGTGGAATGTTCTAGTAATCAAGCAACTACTAAGATACATGTTCTCAAACTTTCTCACTGGAATCACCTGGAAGGCCTGTTGAAAACAAATTGCTGAGCCTCACAGATACAGTAGATCTGGGGTGGGTCTGAGAATTTGCATTTCTAACAGCTTCCCAGGTGTTGTTGATGCTGCTGGGCCTGGGACCACACTTTAGGAGACACTGCTCCAAGAAACACATGTTTTTACCAACCTCTCTCCATCTCTCTCTCTCTTTTTAATCCCTAGATCATCATAATACCCTTTCAGGCCTGTTGTGGGCTGAATTGTGTTGCCCCCAATTCACATGTTGCTGTCCTAAGCCCCGGTATCCTGGAACCGGACTGTATTTGGAGACAGGGTCCTTAAATAGGTAATTAAGTTAAAAGGAGGTCATTAGGGTGGGCCTCATCCAATTGAAGGCCTTAACAGGAAAAGGCTGACCCCTACTCAGGAAGAGGGAATTCTGCCCCCAGACTGCCTTCCCACTCAAGTTGCAACATCGCCTCTTCCCTGGGTCTCCAGCCTTGGGCCTACTCTGCTAACTCTGCAATTTCATCAGCCAGTTCTTAAACTTTCCCTCTCTCTCCACACGCATGTACATCCTACTGGTTCTGTTTCTCTGGAGAACTCTAATACAAGGTCTCATTCGCATTCAGGTTCTGGCTGAAGCCTGAGGATAAACCTTTTCTTATGAATATTTTCCAGTGAATAAAAGCACTGGGAAAATGAACCTTAGTGGCTTTTCTCATAAACATCTATCATCTAATGCCTTTTATTATTTATTCAAATGTATTGGATATTCACGGTGTATGGGGGCTACTCTCTGCTCATGAAGAGGACCTAAATGGCTTTCCATCGTGGGGACTACGCTTTGAGTTGCTTTTTTAATTGTTTTATTTGTAGTCAACGTTAGAGCAAAACGAACTGTATCTCCGGAGTCTGTAACTGTCCATTTGGACCGTGGTTTCACAAGAAGGGCTAATTCAGGCCCTTACTGTGCTGAGGAGTGATGCGGGATTTCTTTGGCATATTCTGAATGCTTTACAAATATGTCAGTATGGGCGGACATGGTGTCTTATTATCTTCATTTTGACTTTTCCCTAAGTCCTGCCCCACACACTGAGGACTTAATGAGCTTTTCACAGAGATCTCTACATCGAAATAGCTCTTGGGGAGCCATAAGCTTTGCTGAGTTTGCTCTCCTTTCATCTTTTGTTGCAGTATTTTTCCTGCCTCCGGCATCAATGTGATTGAATTTAGGGGGCTGTTTAGGTTTGCAGCACAGAGGAAACATCTGTGAAAACCTGCTTCTTAGGTTGCCCATTGGAGAGGAGTACTTCTCAGGCTGCCTTGTTTTAAGTTAGCTTGAAGAACAGAAATTAGAGCCTTCAGAACTGATCAATCCTAGATAACCACCGTAGAAAAGCCTTCATCAAACTTGAAACCCAGATTTTATCTCCCAAAGCTTGAAACCCTGAACTTGTGTTCAGGCTGGAAGGAAAATCACCCATGTTTAGACAGCAGCACCTACTGGTCAAGTGCGATATGGCGGCTCTGGAAGGGAGCCGGCACTGCCAGGCAGGCGAGGAGCAGTTCCCAGGGGCTTTGTGGATAGTGTTATGGAAACTTTTCAGGGGAGGAATTCTTATTATCTGAGTTTGTGAGGGGTGGAGTGTAGACTGACTCAAGCTGGAGGGCAAACGTTATGTGGGAAGGTTCCATGAAGGGCTCCCCAGTTGTGAAAGAGCTGAAGTGCTCAACTTGTGGACAGTGCCCAGGGGACCCCGGGAGAGCCTGCCTTCTTAGTCATTCTTGCTAAAAAAACTTGAGATTTAATTATTATTATTTTTAACATCTTTCTTCCATGTGAGAATCTCCTATTGATAAAAGAAATAAATTGAAAAGTAAAATTCTTCTTACAGAAGTCTGCTAGTCAGCAAAAGTACTCAGAAAAGACATTTATTCCAAAGTGGAAGAAGTGGCAAACCTGAGTTTTGTCACGGGCTATATCACCAGGGGAGTGTACGTTTCTAGCTTCATGAATGCTAAGTGAAAGCGTTCTGGGACTATTACAGCACATCCTTGATATATGGTATATATGAAAGCTGACGATTGACTCGATTCTAGCTAATGTAGTTAGTTCAACTTCACTACCAGTATTACATTTGCCTTTGTTTGACTTTTCAGCTCACTTTGATATATATCATAATTACAATGAAAAGTAGATTAGTTAGATGGCATTACATCCTTCTTACAGATGGGGCAAAAGACACAAGAAAGTGAGGAAGTTTGTTCACGGTCACATTGTTTATTAGAGCTGGAACCCAGATGACATGTCCCTAACTGCTCCTATAGTGCTCTTCAGACTTGCTGGGCTGATATATTGAATCCATAAATTATGATATTGTCTAAAAGGGTGAATTAAAAATATAAGATATAATAAAATAAAAGTCCAGTCCACTTTGGGATGAGAGGTTTGGTTCTTTTGGGTTCACGCATGGACTTGATGGAAACCATATCCTGTGTATACCTGGCAATAGCACACACAAGAGTGAGTTTCAGCACTGTGCCCCTGGTCTAAAACTTACCATCCAGCATGTGTGGTCGCTCTCTGTGTCCTATCAGATGGCGTGGTTACCTGTAGCTAAAGCTGTGTAGCCAGAGGTGATTAAGATGCCCACAGAGTCCAATAGCTCTGATTTCTGGCCCCCTACTTCCTTGCAAGCAGCCATCAAACCATGCCCAGTGTGTTTCTGAAAATCTGAAAGCCCTGCCTGGCATCTTTATTCTCTTGCTTTCTGCCTGGTACACTCTAGGGTATTTGAGGAGAGTCACAAAGTGCAGTTGACAAGGAGATTAATATAATGACACGTAGAGGCTGGGAGTTCTAGAAGGATGGAAAAGAAACTTGTTTTGCAGGCAGTAGGATTCTCTCCCACTGTGTGCCTCCTCTGTGGTGAACATTATGCTCGATGCTATACACATGCCACTTCATTTAATCATCAGCAAGAGTGGGGAGACGTAGAGATTATTTTTATGTTTTGATGGAGAAGTTGTGGCTCAGGTCCCTGTACCCACTTCTTTCTATGATGTCACACTATGTCTGCAAATATAAAGGACAAGTTAGGCACAGAGGAGTGAGAGAATTGAGTCGGGAGTTTGAATTCGATGGAGAGAAGTATGACTAGTGTATTTGGAGGAAAAGCGGAGATCCAAGAATAGGAAAAAAGATAGAACTAGGTATGTTCTAGTTATCCTGTCTTTAGAGAGAAAGATGCTCAGCTAAACTCTTTGCTTTCATTCACGTCTATTTGGTTTAGCCAGAAGAGCTGTACATGAATATGATTAAGGATCTGTAAAAACTTTTCTTAAAAGACAGTGTCCTTGTAGATATAACAGATTAGCTTAAAATTTTATTTCTCAAGAAAAGCAGGGTATGGATAAGCATCCTTTATTCTAGTAGTTCTCAATACTATCAACACCAGCATCCCCTGGGTACATGTGAGAAATGCAAATTCTTGGGCACCACCCCAGACCTCTGCTTGTGGGGCCAGCAATCTGCATTTTAACCAGACTTCCAGATGATTCTGAAGCACACCAAAGTTTGAGAGCTCCTTCTTTAATCTGTAATATCTACTACACGAGAATTCTAATCTCTCTCCTCATTTATGTCTGAAGAGATATCTTTAAAAACAAATCCATCAGCAATCATCAAGGGTAGTTGATAAGATTTAATCTGCTTTCTCCCTTGACATACTGTGGAAAATGAGCTAGATTAATAATGCAGACTGTCCCTAGTCTAAATAAAGACAATGAAGGTTTGATTTTTCCTCCTTGGCGATATATCTGAACACTCTAACTGATGTCTAGAGAAAACTGAATATAACTTCTAAATAACAAGGACATCTCATCTAAATTTTTACTTTATCTTTTATCATAATATTATTTTCTTTGAAATTATCTGCTGAAGACAATGATTGAAATTTTAAAAGGCCAAAATAATTTTTCAACTTACCACAGATGACTTGTTACAATGTCCTATAACCATCTGCATTTAAAAATAACCATCAAAAACGCTTCTACAACTCGAAAAGAACAAGGAGAGGATCACTATTCCTTCTCGTTCCTGCCCTATCCCAGTCTCCTAAGAAAAGAAATATCTTTGAAATAATAGGATTCTAAGACTTCAGGATTTCCAAGGGGACCAGGCACAGCAATATTGGACGTGCATTCATGTTGCCAACACTAATTAACTAGGCGGAAATACAGAGAAGACTTTCTGAAATTATACAATCTAATCTACTGTACTGGTTTTTCGTACGGCAGTGTTGAGCTTGACAGTGATTTGCAGTAGAGAGTTGGAGAGAGATCAGCTAGAAGGGCTGTGACAAAAATATTGTTAAAAGAATCACTGTTCGACAGAAAAAGTTGTCTTTTTGGCTCCCAATGTCAAGTTCTCCCTTCTGTTCAAACTCCATTGTTTACAAAACATGCCCACACCATATGCTTCCATCTTTTCTTTATGAAATAGTAATTTCGATGAGTTCTCCCAGAAAACTTTCCTCATCAATAAATTCTGTTTGCATAGGTTCTGATACATGTCTGTTGTTGACAAAATTTTACATATGTTGATTTATATAAGTTAACATTAATTCACTCATTTTAAAATCTGCTTTCTTCTTGGCTCTGGAGTAGAGGGACCATATTCTATTAAATGATTTTGTTCAGCAGATATTTACTGACTTCTTATTACATATTTTCCACCATAATAGGCATGAAGACATGTGCCACATGTAATACCTGGTCCCTGTCATTAGGAAAATCAAGTTAGCTGACAAGGCAAAGCCAAGATAAGTTAAAGGATAAGTTAAGAATTGAACACAATAATTCAAAAGATTTTTTAAGACATTACTTGCTTAAAAGTTAAATCAGGGGCCAGCCCTGTGGCATAGTGGTTAAGTTTGGCATGCTTCACTTTGGTGGCCTGGGTTCACAGATTTGGACCCTGAGTGTGGACCTGTACCACTTGTCAGCCATGCTGTGGAGGCATCCCACATACAAAATAGAGGAAGATTAACACAGATGTTAGCTCAGGGCTAATTTTCCACAGGCAAAAAAAGAGGAAGATTGGCAACAGATGTTAGCTCAGGGTGAATCTTCCTCAGCAAAAAAAAAAAAGAAAAGAAAAGAAAAAAAAATTAAATCAATTATTAAATACAAGATAGCAATTGCCATGAACTTGGGGCACAGTCCTAAGTATTCTATCTACCTGAATTACGAAATTCCTTCAATAGCATTTGAACAATTTCCTCTGGTAGTTCAGAGGAGCTCAGCCCATCTTGTAGCACGGACCTTCCTACCCCAATGTTCTCTTGTTCTGTGGATCAGACTGACCTTGCATGCTGATCGGTTTCTGAAATGTAACAAATGATAAATGGAATATAATTGGTAGTAATAGTGAAAATATTTTGTATTTAGAAATTAATTCAATTAGAAGGTCAACTTTCACTTTAAACAGAAATTCAGAATCTAATATTTGCAGCGTTAACATAACCTAACCTCATTCAGTTACAAGACTAAAAATTCACCAAGAGTTTTAGAGACACAAAAACTTCAGAGATTTCAATCCTGCGTAGTAACATAGAATTTACAATTGTTAGTGGAAGACATTGTGTAAGTTTTTCCTAGATTGGAAGCTGTTGGGATCAGACCATCACATAAACTTGTAAAAAGGAGCCATTGATATATTTTCTATGAGTCACATTCCCCAACCCCACCTTATCTTTAAGACTTGTAGTATGGAGTTTTTGACATGAAAGAATTATGAAGAAAAATCACCACTTGTGACATTTAGAGGATTAGTTAGAATTTTCCCAGTACGAAGCACCACCTTCTCGAGGCAGCGGGGATCTTGCCTGGGGTTTCGAGCCCCTCTCCAGGCCCCTTCCATACAGCAATCGGAGGGACATTGCAAAGTGCAGGTAGATCTTCTCAATGTCATCTTTTCATTTAAAAACCTTTTCTGACTAGCTCCCCAGTGCAACTGGGATACCAACAAACTCCTTCCCGTGGCCTCTTCAGCGCCTGCAAGCGCTGGCTCCTGCCTGGCTCGCAGACCTAATTCCCTGCACTCTCCCAGTGGTGCACCAAGATCTAGCCATGCCAGCTTTCTGGATATTTCTCAAACACGCTAAGCTTCTTTTCATCTCAGAACCTTGGTACTCACTTTTCTTGTTGCTTGAAACCCTTTCCTCCAAGTTTTCAAATGTTTCTATTCACCAGAGCTAAGTCCACCCTCTGCGTGATTCTGTTTGTCTTCTTCATAGCACTCACCGGTACCCAAATTATCTTATTTGTGATTTTTAAAATTATTATTCTTATTCTCTCTCTCCCTGCTAGAATAAGTTCCTTAAGGGAAAGCTAACATGCTAACCACTCTATTCCCAGTGTCTACATGATAGTTTCTGGCACTAAATAAATGCTCAATAAGTATTTGTTGACAGACTATATGAAAATATCATCCTTTAACCAAGCCACATAAAATATTCGAGCCACAATTTTCTCCATTTAACCTGTGATTATGTCCCTTAGCCTAGATATATAATTTATAAAACTTCTATTCTTTGAGCTCTAGTCTTTTATCCTCAGTCAGAAAAAGAATATGACTTTATTTAATCTAGTTTTGTACTGAATTAGTATCACCTGGGGTAATTTTAAAAAATCATAGCTTTCTCTGACTTTCAACCAACTGTCTCTGTCGGGATAGACTGAGGGCAGCTGTGTTATAAAAACCTAAGGTGACTCTGACGTACCAAGGGGGTTGAGAAAGACTAGACTCATAGTCTACTTAATATTTAATATTTACTTTATGTTAAAAAATTATCAAATATATTCTCCTAGCATGTATTCAAGGTAAATACAAGGTATCAGTTCAGGGCAGAAGCCGCATCAGTGAATCTTCCTGCAGGGGGGCTAACTCAGATGATGACTGGCGAGCTTTATAAAGATCCCTTACTGATATTCGGAACTCTGTTAGCATACTCTTTGGTCCCTATAAAATGGTCAACATAATAAATACCTGAGTTTCTAAGGTATTAAAACATTTGGGTTAGAAATGGTTATGGATCCCTTTGTATCTGAGCATTAACCAAAAATTATAGTCCTGTATGTAGTAACTAATTTAGGATACAAAGTATTACTGAGTATTTTGCAGCCATAATTATAACAAAAATAGTCAATACCTGTCTTGTGGACTATAAGAATAATCTCCCTAAATTTATTACTAAGGGATTAATTTAGTAAAATCTGGGTACTTGTTTACCAAGTATGGTATGATGACATTTTGAGTTTATTCTGGGTTATGTTATTTTCAATACGATATGCATCAACTTTGTTTTTTTCTCCCCCTTGATATTCTTCCTGTACTTTTTCTCCTTTCATTATACTCTTTAAGAGTTTACTGCACCTAGACTAGAATAAATATCTTTACTTCATGAATCAAAGATTACTATTGAAGTCTATAATGAACGTTGAACTCTCGATTTCACTAATTAATCTACAACTGAACAATTCAGAGGAATTTTTGTAGTGCAGATATGATTGATTGATGTCCCTTCTACAACCAGTCTTCCTCTCTCTCTCTTTTTCCTTCCTTTTCTCTCATTTATTTGGCAAATGTGTTTGATGCCTATTATGTATCAGGTCCTTTAAAATTATCTTGGCATTAAGAAATGATAAAATTTTGTGTGTATAAAAATACTTTTCAAACATTAGGATTCTCATCAGATTCATCCACTAAACCTTAATTCTATTTATAATTATGGAGGTAATTTTATGTAGACAGGCTAATCCATTTAATGACTAAATATACACAATAGCATAATAATGCTATTGTGTAGATGTTACTGGTAAGATTAAATTTATGGTCCAGATGTTTTTTAGCATTTGAATGATAAGAGGCAAAACACATCGTCTGGTTTTTTGAAATGATGCAGTAGAAATCTGTTTTGATGAATTTTAGTTAGTTATCACAGTTTATTGATGTTGGCTGAAAGAAGTTTTCTCTAACAAAAAATAAGCCAAATAGATCAATTCCTATCCCAATAGTCAAGCATCCTTAAATGTATGAATTCTGGAATGTGTCACCCTCTAAGATGAGACATGAGAATAACGGGTGGGTTATGTGTCATCAACTTTCAATCGGTATTGACCTTTATGAGTTTAAATGGGTTCATATTTGCGTACTGAATCATTCTGCAGACCCTATTTTATATACTGCCATACCAATTTATCTTTATTAGTGTTTATCAATTGCCTACACGGGTTAAACCTGACACACTGTTTGAGTTTCTTCCTGTTATTTTTTCTTTGCTGCATTTTCACTGTTTTCAATTTTTTCTTCCCAGCAAAAGCAGTATTATTTCCATTTTGACAACTGCTTCGATGATATCCCAAATCATATTCATATCTGCTGGTCCATTGCAATTCAAGTTAATACCGAATTACACACCCCTACTAGGTGCTTATCACCCAAGTATCTGGGCTGCAGGAACAGTTTATGTGTTTGCTTGATTTTAAATAACACACGCGACCAGACTCTAAAGCATTCCAGCAGATTGTAGCCAAATACTATCTTACTGCTTCAATACCATCCCTTCTACAGCTTTCAGGTTAGTCAGAAACCAAAGTATACACTGAGGTGGCAGCTGTTTCTGGTGCTCTACTCTCCCAGAATGGAGAAGTATAGAGATGTTTGAGTTTGGCAGAGGGGTAAATATTGGTGGAGTTGCTCGGTCTTTGTTCCTTTCCCAAAGGGCAGAGGAAATCAGAGAGGGATGAGCTGGGGGAAGATGGAGGGAGGCTGACAGAGAAGTCTAAAGAATGCTTTCAGGATTGTCTATCCAGGCATAGTTAGATTAGATGTACTCAGATTAATCTTGATTAAACTGACTGAATCATCTCTTTGTATTTTACGTACGTCAGACGTATTTGTCTTTTTAAATTTTGCATCAGCTTAAGTTGGTTTACCTCTCTTGATATTCTTTCTGTGTCCTTTCCCCTTGTCCTTTATATTCCAAGTAAATTGTATATCACGGGTGGGGTCAAGGGAGGAGTGAGGAAGTACCTTGCATCCTCCTGTTCTCATTTGCTGTAAACCAGTGAATATTCTCACTTATGTATGAACAATCTGTGTTATTTACTATGTTCTTACATAATCTTTGTACAGCTGATAGATTTTGTAATTTATAGTAAAACTATATAATTGCTTGTTTTTCCTATTACATATAGTTTTTCACAATGGCAAAAAGTATGCTAGGAAATGAAAACATTTTTTAGAAAATGGCTTGTAATTATTAGTTTACTTTCAAATTGTTGTCCAAAGTATATTCCCATGGAAACTTGCCTATTTAGGGTATTTCAAATATACATTTTTAAAAAGATTGAAAATGTGGCAGCCATGGAGATACTCTCACAAAGCAATATCTAAATTGTTCCTTCTTTAGAGATACAGTGACTTGCAGCAGTTATCACATCTCATGTGTCTATTGGTACCCACTCATACTTCAGAGCGTTATTTTTGTGATGATACATGCTGTTCGTGTAGTGTGGATATGGCACATTTTGAGTAAGAATTTAAAATGCATACAAATTGGAGAGCTTTAAACAACGGATTGATATTTGCCATGTAGCTTATAAAACTTGTATCGATGGCCTCCTTTTTAGTTGTGACATCTAGCATTCTGCCCATTGTCTCCGAAATCCACAAACAGGTTTGCACTCCTTGGTATTTTAAAATTTCTTGGTTTTTGATCACAACAAATCAGCCATCCTGAATAAAATAAACCCATCTGTTTCTTTCTCTCACTTTCCTAAGTGGTGTAATCATGTGTAATTCTTACTGTCATCTCAAGACTGTTGGGGGAATCAACTAAAGATTCTATTTCAATGATTACAAAAGATAATATCGTCTTTTCTTTCCTTTGCCCTTGGCAACATTTTTTCCATACTCAGAAAATAATGAAAATGGGCCACTTTAGCTCTTGCCCATCTTCCTAATACATGCTTGGGAGTTAATGACCTGTAGACTGTGTCGTTCTTTATTAGGTTTTTCCATCCCTAGGGAGCTTTTCAAAAATTGTAAGCAATATGATTCTGGCATCCTCAGATGTATGCATTTCAGAACTGGGAAGGAATTTTTGAAAGCTTAATCTTTTACTGTTTGTTTCGAAAAACACTATTTTCCTTTGTTATTTTCGTTGTATATCTTCAGGCTGGTGTTTTCTCAAAGGGTGATTCTTTGGGACTTTGCATCAGAATAACCAGAAGTCGTTAACATGCAGATACCTGAGTCCCTATCCCAGAGACACTGAATCAGAATCATGGGCTGGGGGTGGGGGTAAGGGGCGGGTCTGGGCACCTGCATTTTTAAAGTATCCCAGAAGATTCTAATGCACTCTATTGATTAAAAACGACTGTTTAATGACTGGGCCTAGTGTCTGTGACTGGTCTTGAAAGTAACAACATTGCCTTGCTCCTAGGGACATAATTTGCACTGGGTGGCTAGAGCGAGGCACATTACTTTACTGACTTTGAATTCAACTTAAAGAGCTTGGAAATTGAGCTAAATATTCTTGGATACTTCCAGAGTTACATTTAAAATTCCATGCTATTACATGTACTAGAACTGAGAGTTGAATTTCTTCAACCATTAAGATAGGGTGGCAACATTTTATGTGAGATGGCAAAGGAAATCTGAATATAGATATACCGTGAGGGTGCAGTATGGAATAATGATTCAGGAGCCAGACAAACTTGATTTGAATTCGAACTCCACCGCTATAACCATGGATCATTATTTAAGCTCTTAAGGTTTCAGTTTCCTTGTCTGCAAAATGATGCTAACTGCAGTACCCACCTTACAGGATTCCTGTGAGGATTCGATGGACTATTCCTGTGAAACACTTAGCACCGTGCCTGACTCACACCAAGCCCATAGCAAATGGCAGCATCCTAAATTACTTTAAGTTAAAATGTTCTTAGTTTTCATTGGCTGTCTTACTTAATTTAGGGCTTATTAGGTCTATCAAAGGACACGATACTGGGAAAAGTATAGACTGCTCTATGTCACATTTTAATGTGATATAGATTCAGCATCTTTTTACAAAACTATGGTTGACATCTGTGTTGCTAAAAAATTTGGTTAGTAAGATATTTTATAGTCTACTGAAAATGTGCCTTGGGGGCCGGCCCCGTGACTGAGTGGTCAAGTTCGCGGGATCCACTGCAGTGGCCCAGGGTTTCGCTGGTTCGGATCCTGGGCGCGGACATGGCACCGCTCATCAGGCCATGTTGAGGTGGCATCCCACATGCCACAACTAGAGGAACTCACAACTAGAACATACAACTATATACTGGGGGGATTTGGGGGAGACAAAGCAGAAAAAAAAAGATTGGCAACAGTTGTTTGCTCAGGTGCCAATCTTTAGGAAAAAAAATTAGAAAATGTGCCTTGAGAAAGAAAACCAATATTTCCATGTTTTTATTTCTTGTCAGAGTTTGTAAATCTGAATGAGAATAACTTGATTACGTACAATTCTGTTGCAAGTAGATAGAGTTATGGAGAGTAATGGACAAGTACGACAAATCTACTTAATAAGCATATTTTTCTAAACATTTTGGGATAACAGGTTTCCAGCATTGTGGATACACATCCTTAACAGCATTCAAAGCTGAATTCTTTTGGAGTTTGTTAAATGGCAGGATTTATGCAGGTTGCAGGCTTAGCAAAAAGAGGGCTGAAATCGTGTATGTGTATGTCATGTCCTTGAATAATTTTCATAGTATATTTAGCCCTGGAAATTGGGATTTAAAGTATGTGCTTCTTCCTTAAGTTTTCCTGTGAACACAACATGGAAACTCTTCTTAGAAATTTCCACCACTACAAAATTTATACTGATTCAAACATATAATCCTTCCCCTGAAATCAGTAGTCTTCTTTTTTTGAAAGAAGCAAGACAAAAGTGTGTGTGTGTGTATGTGTTTATGTTGAAAAGAAAAAGGACACAGGTAAAGGCATTAGTGTTGAAAGATGGTGACCGAGGAACCGGAGAAATGTGACAAAAGCATTGCAGATGTTTACTGACCCAGCTCCATCTATAGCCCGTACAGCTGCGCACACACGTGTTTAAATATTTGTACAATGTACTCAACGATAAAGCAAGTGTGCGCAGGATGTAGATGCCCTTTTGTTTTAACATAACAAGATGACATTAAGTGTTTATGAGAACTTAATGTTCTTCATGAGATGTCAAAGATTTTGGACTAAATATCACCTAAAAATGCTTGTATAATAATTAAGAGCAACTTCCTAAGAAAAGGGTTAAAATATGTCCACTTAATTGCATGTATTGGTCAAACGATTCTAATTTATTTGTATGCCAGTTATTTGTATGACAAGCATGAATAGTCTAGATCTATACATAATTAGACATCATGGAAATTTCCAAGACTAGCTGCCATTTTAACCTCTCTCCTAGCAACTATTATTTGGGCATTTCTTAGAAAGGTATTGCCATTATAAACAACTTCTAAAGTAAGTTAAATCTTAATTGGCATCCCCAATAGAATATATAAAAAAAAGAAAATTTGGTACATCATCCTTAATCAAATGCACATAGAAAGAATAGAAAGAAAAAGAAAGCAGTGATTATGATTGACTAGAAACAGTCCAAAAATGTCTGCGCAGCTGACATTTAAATAGCTTCAGATTTGAAATTATTTAACTATAATTTTTACTAGTCATTCTTTATAGTGACTTCATTTGATAGGCCAACTTTCTAAACCTTATTTAATAAAAGTAATAGAATCATTGATTTAAAGATGGGAGGGGTTTAAATGTCACAACTTTTTCATTTGAGAGATTGGTACCTGGACAAGTTAAGTGACTTGCCCAAGATTATGGTTCTAATTATGATGCAGTTGAGACTAGAACTCAGTTTAGTTCCTTCTCCATTAAACTTCACTAAGGTAGAAAAAGGAGGCAGGTCTTATGAATTAGCACTAGCTTTCCAGTAGTTTCTCTGAGCCAGTGCTGTCCCTAAAAGTAATTGTCTCTTCAAGCAGAAGTATATAAAATATGCAAAAGTATTCTTCTTAGAAAGGATACCGGTTAGAGAAAATATTCAAAGATTATAAGGTGGGCAAGAGAGTGGAGATAGAAGTGCTGGAAGTGGAGGTAAGCTGAGATAAATTAAGATAAAGACAGGTTAGGATATTACTATGACTGTGATTTGCAATAATATATATGTCTCCGATCTCATTTCCTTTACCCCCTACAGGCAGGTGACTGGGCAGACTTCTTAATGTCAAATGTGTTCAGAATCACTTTATAAAATGCTGTAATAGGTTGTTCTTCCAGTAGAATGTCTTTCACATATGTGAGGTTAACGTTGGAAGGAGAGAAAGCAAGAAGGATGCAAAGACTGCAGAGCTGTAGAAACACTGGCTGTGTACAAAATGGAGGAGGAGACACGAAGTGATGGGGCAACTGCAGTGACTGTGATGATGCTGTAGGGGCACCCACAGGCCCGGGGAGGCACAAAACTCTAGGCACGGAAGATGCCTGGAAACTGCTAACTTCAGGAAAGGGCACTGAGAATTTCTGTAAGTCATTTTTAGGTTACAGAAATTATGGTCATAATAGGTACTTAAGGACCCCAATGCTAGGGAATTCCAGGAACACACAGTAGCTATTAATATTTTTAACAAAAGTACAATAGTCTTAGAATATACTCTATACAATAGAGAACAACTAAAGAAAATGGGAAGAAAACACCCTAAAGACATATTTGGGGGAAAGTGTGGCTATTTCCAAAGGAATCTTATATTTGTTAGCTTTTTTTTTTTTGAGGAAGATTAGCCCTGAGCTCATATCTACCAACAATCCTCCTCTTTTTGCTGAGGAAGATGGGCCCTGAGCTAACATCTGTGCCTATCTTCCTCTATTTTATATGTGAGACGCCTACCACAGCATGGCCTGATGAGTGGTGTGTAGGTTCGCACCTGGGATCCAAACCGGCGAACCCCGGGCCACTGAAGTGGAGTGCACGAACTTAACCACTATGCCACTGGACTGGCCCCTGCGAGGTTTTCTTTTTGTCTGAAATTTACCATTTCCAAATATAAATATTTTCATCAAAAATCAAATTTCTTCTTTGCAGAGGGATGTGATACCTTTCTTTGGGAATCGTTTAAAGTAATTTTATCTAATAGGGTGATGGACTGGACAACCCTTACGGGTTAATTCAAGACTCAGGACTTGCTAACGTTGATTTAAAGCAGCAGTTCTGACAGCCCTAGAACAGCGTCAGAGACCACGGCAATGACAGTCACCTGACACACCTGCATCTTGGGTGAGCTTGAGTTTCCATAACAAAGGTTGTTTTCCTTTTGACTGTAGGATTTTTCCAGCTTGTTCACTTAGTGATGGATCACTTGATCCAGCTAACTGACAACAGAAACAAACTTTGGAGAGTCCTGAATTGCCATGTATGTTCTCACCTAAGACACAAGTGGCACATTCTCCTTGTGTCTTTATTTCCTTCAGTTAGCATGCTCTTATACAACACATTTTCATGAATTAAAAAACAGGTAATTGAATGTATACCCACAGTTGATTGATGCCCACCCCAAATTGGTAACTTTGGCTTAATACACCAATTTATTCTAAAATCCATAGTAGCTTGCATATACAAAGTAGTCTGATTTATAATTTTGCCCCGACACCATATTGAATTGCAAATCCTGGCCCTCTGCCACCACTAATTTTGGTATCATGACTTTAATTTTAATTGTGGTGACATTTTTGGGGGGATGAGCATAAAGATTCAAGTTATGTTTTCAAGGCTAATCAGACTTGAAAAATCAATGAATATACATAAACTTTGATTGAGCATCCACAAATAGATAGAAAACAAATTATACACAAAATCCTCAGAATCCATTTCCAATAACTGATTATATAGACCTTGCCTATGTAGAGTTTGAAAAAAAATTCTTTTTTTTTGATAATGACCTGTTCCATACTGAAACTCAATTCCTCCCCCACCCTCCGCTACTGTCCTCATCAGCCGTTTATTATAAATTGCTTGGTGGGAATGATTGTTACCAGAAAAGAGTAAACAGTCAAACAATAAATTCAAAGATTTGGGTATGCAACACCTACACATACCCAGATTAGGAACATCATGTCTGTGTAATTCAGGAGAAAGCCAATGAAATCTACCATATAACAAACACGTCTGCCAACAATAGTGAATCAGCTCTCATTCTTGTTTACTGATATGCTTCTATTCAAAACGTGAAATGATGCAACTATAAGTTAAAATCATCATTATGGCTCTAAGTTTATGGTGCTCCAGATCTCCCAGGATAGAGGATCAAAAATATTTGTCAAAATAGTCACTCATCTCAGTGCCATAGCATTTTGCCTATAACCTGTATGGTAAGGCAATGTAAAACCACCTCAACAAAAAATTTTTTAACTCACAAATTTTACATACTAAGCTGAATATTAAACATTTTTTGCACCTACTCCAGACACAGGCTGCTCTGGTTACAGGTCTCTGTCGATGATAAATTTCTACTTATCTTAATATTAAACTGCTCAATTAGTCTTGTTTTTGATACTCAAGAGTTAGAGAATTGTAGGCATGGAAGAGGTTGTCTGCAGATTATTTTGGCATACAAAACTAATCCTATAGAATTTGGTTTATATTTTGTGTATAAAATATGTATTATAAAAGCTTTTAAGTCTTTATAGTAGCCAATGCAGTGAGCGTATATTTAAGAAATGGTTAGGGTAAATAACAATACTTAAATCTGCTGGATATTTTCAAAGCTGGGAACTTTTCCTAAGGTGCTGAGTTTATTGCACCGTCTGGCACTCAGTGAAATACCAAAATGATGCAGATGGAGAATTTGCGTTAACTACCAAAACTTAAATTTTTTATTGATGAAAAATCTTCCAGACTAAAATGATCACCTCTCAGCCTACCCTCAATATTAAGTTCTCCAGAGGAGAGTAAATTCTCTAGTTGAATCACCAGGACACAAATGCCACTTCTATAAGATTCTAATTTCCCCAGAGAATTTCTAAACAGTAGGTATGATCCAGGAGAGGTTATATTCTGGGGGGCCATTTATCATAATTTAGTTTTTATAGTGTTCTGGTGATGAATTCATCTTGTTAGCTCATCAAAATAATAAAGATAAAAAGGGATTTGCATCTTTTAGAAAGGCACAGGTGCTCTACAGGATTAAGAACTGAGAAGTGCAAGGTAAAAATTCTCTGTAGTAAAGTTTTTTATTTCCATGTCTGTGAGTAATCTAGCGATTCACTGCTTCATAAGATGAAAGAATTTGAAAGCTGTTGCAACAACAAGTAAACCTAATTAAATTCTGATCACTCTGCTGTGTCTTGTGTCTAACTGTAAATTCTGCAAGGGACAACAGCAAAATGTACATAAGGGGTAGTTAGGGAAATGAAAGGAGTTTTGTTTTTGTTTTTAGGAAGAACACTTTATTTTAAAAAACTATATCTTGAGTAGCCATTAATACCGCATAAGTTTATTTTGCTATTGTACCATATTGAACAGGATAAAAGTGTCTATGGTTAGGGAGAAAATGAAAATATGTGATTGTTCTAGAAAGCATGTAAGGGCCTCCTATCATAATGCCAGGATTAAGTGTTTCAATAGCTGTATTTAGGTGTGGATAAATTTCCTTTAGTGTATTTTAGAAGGCATGGCAAATGATCCCAGATTATCTATAGTACCAGACACCACACAGACTACTTGGGAGAAAATCTTATATTTTATGAGTAGTCCACAAACGCTTCTGTTCTCACAATATCTGAATTTGTCTAGTAATTCAAAGAGGGGACTGCACTGTGACATTTATACTTCATCAAAACCCAGGAATATCTACTCAGTACTTGGAGTACAAATCATTTGCTATAGTTTTAAAGCGATAAACCTGTTTTTTTTTTTTTTTTCTCTCTGAATCATGTACTTATAGCAGGGCTGAGACGGAAGTGCTGAAACCATTCCACTTCAATAAGATGGATCATTTCCAGAAGGGCAGGACATGTGTCCTTTTTCAAATTTTCAAATTATACACAAATTTTCAAATTTTGAAAAGTTTTATTTAGGTTTCTTCCTTTCCTCTCTGAATTCCCTAATTTTCTGTCTCCCCCCCCCGCCCCCATAGATTCTCTATCTTTGAGTAAATCACAAAGGGAGAGAATAACCACTCCCTTTTTCCTGGCCAAGTCAGTTAGGATGTGGGGAGGGGAGGGGCTTCTCACAAGGATGCGGAAGGGAGCAAAGTGCAGGTGTTTGATTGTGTACTTTTGAAAATAAGTTCCCTAGGGTCAGAGGACCTTGTCAACATCATCCAGAATCCTGTAGGAACTTGAATCTGGTTAGTAGGGAAGTGATCTCTCAGGGAGAGTAGCTGTAATAGAGAATCTAGGAAGAAACTTCAGAGCACTAGAGGCAAGACATCATATTTTCAAGAAATGCCTTCTGCTTCAACCCATAATAGTCTCCTAGCATTTAGTCACTTGCCTGAACTAAGAGTCCCACGACTGAGAATCACTGTGTCGTTCCCGTATAAAGCATTGCTTTAACCAGGGGTGGGTGCTTGGACAACTGTTTGGAAAAACACATCGACTAGAATGGTCTTAATAAGCCTGTTTCATGATCTTCCTCCCCTGTGGTCTCATCAGCAGGAAATCAACTAGCCTCATTGTCCTCCATTCTCACGTAGAAACCTATCTATCAGAGAAGTAATTACCTAGCCAGATACAGACCTCTCTGAGGTGAAGCCCAGAAATCATTATAATACTCTATAATTAGTGTTTATTATTTTATCTGTTCATGTCAGTGGAAGTACAAAAAAATGTGCCCCTCAGCTGGACAATCCTATCATAACAAGACATAGGAAATACTAATGTAAAAGCTTTCCTTGTCTGCATTTTCTTTGCCATGGCAACTTAAAGTCAGCTTGCTTCCAAGCAATTTGTAGCTCCACCATGCTCCCTAACCCACACACAGCAGACCTGACATTTCATCCAGGAGTATCTAAATCTTTAGCCTGACAACAGGTGTAAGTATTACCTTGACAAAGTCCTGCATGATAAGCTCCTCATTTTTCTCTACAGGGACAAGTAGTACATTCAGGGCTTGTTCTCGGCAGATGTTATTCTAACAGAAATTCAGAATTCAAATCCTTCAACCCCCTGCCAGGCTGTGGGCTGAGCTGGGAAGCAAGTACACAGAGATGATTCTGCATTTCAATGCAGCGCTGTTTCCTGGACCTTGGCTTTTGTGGCTTTACTTTGTAAGCATGGTGGTCCTTTTATCTTCTTCAAGGAGAGCTGGTAAGAATGATCTGACTTGAAGGGAGCTTGAGACAGTCTCAACTACAGGGTTTTACAAAGTTTCTGTATATAGTTTTAACTTTGAACAAGGATAAGTTCCTTTGGGGAGAGCGAAAGAAATGCATGTATAATTCTTAAAAAAGATCAACACTGTTGTGTTTTAAAGTAGAGATCAGGAAATTCGGAATAACAGTATTGTAGCTCAATATAGGCCATTAATCTTCAATTTTTCAAGAAATAAAAAGTGATAAATCCTGAGAGAAAGGATGGTGCAGTGCCTAGGGGCAGGGGCTCTAGAATCCTTAGGTCTCTAAGCCACAGTTGTCTCAAGTGCAAAATGTTGATAATGACAGTAATATTTCCTCAAATTGTCATAGGCATTAAATGAGGCAAAGATTGGCGAGTGTTTAGCACAGCGCCCAGCACATAGTCAGCTGTGAATAAAGTCGCAGTTACTCTTTGTCAGACCACAGAGAATTACCCTTTGGTGCTCATCCTCTTTCACACGTTTGGCATTCTGTGACACACGCTGCACTCCTCTGCCTAACTTGGGGATCCTATATGGGATTGCTTGAGCAGGGTTGGGAAATTTGGGGTTTCAAGAAGGAAGAATGCACTAGTAGGTGTTTCTAGGAGACAATGAGGTTGAGGGGAGAACCTTTTGCAGAGTTCCACTTGGGGAGTTGCAAGGGAAGCTTCTTTCAGTTCTGCTCAGGAAGTCCTCTTCACTTTTAGGAAAGCACTTGCTTGACCCCAGGTGCAGACACAGGAGTGAAAGATATTTGCAGATTGAATAATGTATAAATGAATAAATATGCTCGAGGAGCAGATTTCAAACGGTGTCTTTGCCAAAGAGTGTCTCTGAACTCCCAGCTCTGTCTTTCAGGGTATGCTAACTAGTTCCTGCTGTTAATATTTTCTCAAAAGATCGAAATGACAGGTGCTGTTATAGCTTCTTTTTTTTCGGGGGAGTTGAAGGAATGTTGAGTGAAAGGCCAAGATTAGAGTTAAAATTTTAGCTTAATCTTCATAGCAAATGGAATCTTTTTAGGTTAAATAGGTCAATTCTAAAAGAAGTTTTCCAAAGAGGTCAAATTATGTCTAGAAAGGGGTTTTAGATTCTCAAATCAAAACACATGATCCAAGTGGAGTTAGATGGCGTGGTTTGGATTATTGATTCAGGAATCTACTCTCTGATGTGAACTGGGTGAGTTATCGACTTCCTCAGGCCTGTCTCCCCATCTTTTCAATGGGCTAGATAATACCCATCTCAGTTTTGTTGTGATGATAAGACGCCATATTGCACGTAAAGTTTTTTTTTTTTAAAGATTGGCCCCTGAGCTAACATCTGTTGCCCATCTTCTTTTTTTCTTCTTCTTCTCCCCAAAGCCCCCCAGTACATAGTTGTATATCCTAGTTGTGGGTCCTTCTGGCTGTGGCATGTGGGACACCGCCTCAGCATGGCCTGATGAGCAGTGCCGTGTCCACGCCCAGGATCCGAACCAGCGAAACCCTGGGCCACCGAAGAGGAGCGTACGAACGTAACCACTCGGCCACGGGGCCGGCCCCTGCATGTAAAGTTTTAAGCACAGTGGGTGGAAGATACTAAACCCTCAATAATAGCTATTATTATTTTGATTATATTTTCTTTTGGGTGATTTTAGTGTTCTCTTAGTAAGCATGTTTGTCAAAGTTATAGTTCTATTAGATGATGTTTCAGTACACAAACATCTATGATTACTGTATTAAGAGGCAAAAGGCACAACAGAGAGGTTTATTTGAAATCAGCTTTCCAGGGTTTGCTACTGAGCTTGGAAATAAAGATTTCAACCAATCCAAAAGCTTGGGCTAACTAGGACTTTCTATATAACACCAGGAAGCTTTATGTGGATTTAGTGTATTGTGTAGCTTAGACTGCTCTTTGCGATTTAAGATGATTAACAAAATCCTTATGTATTTTCAGGGTCCTCAGAGGATTCCTCGGAAACGTACACAGCTGGCAAATTTTGGTAGTCTTCGAAAGGCCAATTTTCTTTATTCCTTGAAAATGTACATGTCATTACCCAGAAATATTTTCAACTGAGGTTTTAAAAAACTAGAGTTTCATTTTTGTGGTGGTCTGCTAACCTAATTAAGTAATCAAGTGAGTTGTTATTTCAAGCATATCCCATTGTCTTGTCTGCATTTTGATTAACTTGCTAAAAAATTCTCTGCTGAGATGCTTGTTGGGTCTGAGGACCACTCATTAAATCATCATCTCAGAACTGAAAATGAGGATGCGAATTGTCAGAAACATGACAGGAACACTAGCGTTGTCATTTCTTTTCTCAGGAGGAAATGACCGTTGAACAATGTGGTAACAGATCCCTGATTCCTACCCCCATTTCGAAAAGAAACACTTTGACCCAAGCCCTGTTTTCAAACATACATTCATTTTTGTATTGACTGAGGAAGTCACTGTCATAACTTCGACAAATTTCCTAGGCCCCGTATGCAAGTAATTGATGTAAGAGCTTTCCCAGTCTGGGCTGTAAATTCATCTAATGACCATTTTTTGTTATGCTATTTAGTACTTCCCCAAGTGGGGTCCTTAGGTTGGATCTATGTGTGGGCATTCCAGCATGTTCCTTGGGTTGATCGTTGCTGATCTGGATTCCAATCTTTACGCTTTTGTTCTTGGTATGAGTTCCTGATCTAATGCTAGCATCTCATCATAAGCATTTGTCCAACCGTGGGCCATGTTTTGTTTGTTTTTATAGTCAATGAGGTTAATAAATTGTGCTCTTGACCTTTACAAGTGGTTCTTAGCCCAGAATGGTGTGAAAATCACTACCAAATCAGGACCCAGACTTGCTTTTAATGAAATCCATGAGGCCACTAAAATAACCTCTCATCAGTTGATTCTTTAAAAACAATTATTTTTGGGGCCAGCCCCGTGGCCAAGTGGTCAAGTTCGTGCGCTCTGCTGCAGCGGCCCAGGGTTTCGCTGGTTTGGATCCTGGGCATGGACATGGTACCGCTCATCAGGCCATGTTGAGGCAGCATCCCACATGCCACAACTACAGGGACCCACAACTAAGATATACAACTAGGTACTGGGGGGATTTGGGAAGAGAAACCAGAAAAAGGAGGAAAAAAAAGATTGGCAATAGTCGTTAGCTCAGGCGCCAATCTTTAAGAAAAAAAAAAACCAATTATTTTTTTACTAATTAATTTCTGTGAAGTGACTCAATGGGCTATGTAATCTAGCCTGTTCAGTAGTAAGAAGAGCCAAAAAGATTCTTTTCAATAGATTCTTTTCTTTGGAGTGTTAAGAATTGATATTTGCTTGTCATAGATTATATAACAACAATAGAAGATTCTCTAAACTAGGGCATACTTGTGATGTTTCTGAAGGTTTCAAGATCTGTCCTAGAAAAAGCCATGCATCAGTAAACTGGGGTTGGATTGGAAGGATTTCATAAACGAATTAAGCCTCAAGCATTTTCCAGTTAGTAAGGGAAAGATTTATAAGGGAAGGGAAATTTGAGTTTGATTATAGAGAGAGAAGTATTTTCAGTATGGTTTGCGGCATATAGAAAGCAGGCAAATCTAGGACAAGGATTAAATGTGAGAATAAGGAAAAATTCCATGGTTTATGGCTTGTGTTTTATAAGTTAATGGCTTTAAGAATAAGATAGCATGAAGAATAAGTGAGAAAGATACCCTAGCCAATACCTTTCAACTGTACTTGACACCACAAACATATGGGAGTAATCATCGTTGAGATGAAGAAAAAAGGAACTTTTCCACGGCAAGTTAAAAACGTTAAGAAATAAGAAGTTATAACTTTGGTTAACGACAGACCAGATATCTCCATTTGTTGTTCTAATTGGGACCATAAATTAAGCATGTTCCAAAGGAAGCCCATAATCTCCACTCTCCCAGAACCCGGCTGATGGCAGATTTCCCCAACCCAGTGTTAGGTGACTCGATTCTTCCAGTTGCCCCAGCCAAAACCAGCGCACTCATCCTTGGCTCCTCACCCTTTCCCAGTCAGAAGCAAATCCTGTTGGCTTTTCCTTCAAAATATATCCAGACTCTGCCCACTTTTCATAAATATTCCCTGCTTCATTTTTCTCCCAAACACATTATGTCACGTACTTGCTCAGCGTTTTTCTTCTGCTCTAGAATATCAGCCTCATGAGGGAGGATTGCCTGTTTTATTTACTGCTGTATCCTTAGCCTCCAGAACTGTGTGGCACACAGTAGGTGTGTTATGCTTTTTGAATTAATGAGCAAATAAAACTATTAGGGAAGAAAGTGGATGATTTACTCCTAATTGGTTCAACAGCTATTTTTGTGTACTTATTATGTGCCTACTTGTGTATGAAGTCTTTAAATCTTGTGTATGTTGTGTCTATTTCACTAAAATGCTAAGTTATTTCTAGGATTTGGGATAAAATAATAATTCCAGAATATATATATCATAGAATGCATATACATAACATACATATATTCATAGAATATATATTTATGGCACTAAATGAATTTATATCTCTCTACTTACTTGGGTTAACGAGTTAGTAATTGCAAATTAAAATTGAAAAAATCCAGGGGATCTTGTCATGGAAAGTTTTCTTAGAAAGCACTCATTTTCAGAAATATAATTAAACTGTTTTTCTCATGTCCACTATCTCCTGTTTAATTTTATTCAAGACTAGGGTGATGACAAAATATGTGTTGGAATGGGATTATAAGCAGTCCTTAGAAAATGACAGGGTTTTTCTAAATAACAGATTTGGTATGTTGAGTAAATTGTATATCATTTTAGCATCCTGGATATTCTCAATTTATAATCAGTCTTTAAGGATTGTAGAACCAAAAGAGAGAAAGGGAACTAAGTTGTTCATACAACAATGGCAATGTGGTCAACGTCTGAATTGCCAAAAGCAACTCTGTCATACGGAAATGAGGCTAGATTTCAGGATGCAGAAACAAATTCTTGGAAAATAGAAGGATGACAAACTGAAGATATTGCTTCTTAAAATCTGTATGATTTAAACTGTCCTACGAATTTTTATATTTTATCCTATCCCTAGAATTATTAGGTGTTTTCTATGTAGGCCATTATTACCCATACACATAATAGGAAAAATGAATCAATTAAGAGTTAAGCTATTTAGAAAGCAAACATGTTAAAAAAAAAAAACTGCTCCCTGAGTATCTCTAAAAGGGAAGATTTAACAGTACATGGCTCTTAGGAGATGCTCAGTAGACATGTATTGAATGAATGAACTTGAAAAGTAAGGAGCCATTTGAGCTATAAACCAACATGGATTTTCATGTCTTCTGGTTTGCCCTGGAGCAAGAGTCCTAGAAATCTCATGATTAGATAAATCTTGTATGTACAATTTATAATGTGATATGATATTGGGTATTAAACATGAAGGTCTTTTGGCAATGTACACAAGGAAGAATACAATCACTTGTGGATCATTCATGAAAGAGGCCACTTGTCATCTTACCTCTGAGTTTCAGATAAAAAGTTAGCCTGATGAACTGTGTATGGGGAAGATTTTTCCTTCACTTCAAGTTAAGTGCAATATAAACTAGAAAATTGCCTATTTAGACTAAGAAAATTTCTTGAAGGATGCATGTCAGTGGAAGAGGGGGAGAAAGGCCATGTACCAAAATGTAATTAGAACTCTCCCAGGAAAATAAATTTACTATAGATACGATAGTTATGTAGAGAAAGACTGGTCATTTTTCTCTCAATGCCTTTGTTCCAAATTTTACATAAATGATGCAACCTATTTACCCTTGCAGAACAAGAAGCAAGTGTAGACACCGATAGAATGACAAGGTGGGAGAATGCTGGCTTTCTGATTTTTCTTTTTCATTTATTCATTAACTACCTTTGAGACTCTGCTCTGTCAGACATCATGCTAGGCACTGGGTGTACACTGGTAATGACGTGTTCTTGCAAACTGGAGGGGGCATCAGTCAAACAAGTTAGCAGTGAAACTCATTACCAGTGCAATAAGGGAGGCAAACAGTGCAGTAATAGAGAACAAATGCTAAGGGAGGGATTATCTTTGGTTTTCAAATGAAGGGATTGAGATTCAGAGAGGATAAGAAACCGGTTTGAGGTCACACACTTGGTGAGTGACAGAACTGGAATCCTAACCCAAGTCAGACTGACTCCACAGCCAGGACGGGAATTGCCATTCTAGAACCACCCACTGCTGACTATTCCAACACAAACTCCCAGCTTAAACCCGTCAGCGGCTCCTTACCCCCTCCAGAGCATAAATTTCAACGTCCTTAAGTCCTTAATCTGGTCCTACCCTGCTCTCCAACTTCCTTCCTCACTCTTCTCTGCTGTAGCAATGTTGCTTGTGGGTCATCCCCACCTTGCTCACATTGTCCTTTGGGCCTGTCTCCTTGAGCTGCATAATCCCTCATTTCTTTCTTTCTCCAGGAAGCCACTGTGCCATCCCCAGTTAGGGTTACCTACCCTTCTCTGAGCTCCCATAAAATCCAGTTAAGCTTTATCAGGGCTCAGCAAATTACTGCCCGTGGACCAAATCTGGCTGCTGCATGTTTCTGTGGGCCAAGAGCTAAGAAGGTTTTTACATTTTTAAAGGTTGGAAAAAAAATCAGAAGAATAATATTCCATGAGACATGAAATTCAAATGTCAGGGTTCGCAAATCAAGTTTTATTAGAACACAGCCACATCTATTCTTTACATATTATGGGTGGCTGTTTTCATGTTATAGGGCAGAGTTGAATAGTTGCAAGAGACCGCGTGACCGGCAAAGCCTAAAATATGTGCAATCTGGTCCTCCACAGAAAAAGTTTATGTACTCTTAATTGAAATCACATACTATTTCATTCTAAGCGGCTCTCCCTGTGCTGGCTCTGAGCTCCTTGAAGGCAGCTATCGCACTTCATCCATCTTTATATTTCCAGCTCCAGCCCCCTGTGATACTTAGCAGGTAGGTATTTAATTCGCATTTGGTGAATGCATGATTTCATATTTGTCCCTAGGACAGTTCATCAAATACTTGTGAACAGCCATCCTGTTACCCACCCATCCTCCCTTTCACAGCCATTCCTATTTCTCGTGTGACACTGCGAGTCCTGAAACTAATCTGACTTAGTGCCTCTTTACATGCGTGTTTCTTTTTAGATTGTGGTGTTATGTCTGAAATTTATGAAGGATTTACGATTGATCGGCATGCATACCATTTTTACAGAAAAACTATGTCACATTGATAAATTACAATGAGCTGTTCTTCTGGGTTAATGAATAATTGATTTTTAAAGGAAGAAAAATTGAAATAAAGTGATATGCTTTTCTGTCCGTGGTAACAGAAAAGAAAGGAAGCTGCAATCCGGCTGGCAGAGTGTTGGTTTATAAACTAGAAACCTGTATTCGGAAACTTTTAGTCTTTTGTGGTCTCCAGTGTGGAGTTAGAAGCTTCCCATGGGGAAGAAAATATTAGAATTTCTGCTTTATTTATTTTTCTTCTAAAAATAAGAAAGGATTAGAGACTCACTAAGATTTGAGATCCAGAACCACAGAGGCGCCCTTGTTTGGGCGTAATTCTCACGCTGTCCTGGAGGGCTCCTGAGGGAGGCCCGGAGCCCACCGGGCGGTCGGTGCCCCAGGGACTCGCCTGTTCATTTCTCTTCAGTGTTATGCTCTGGACTGCAGTTTCTGTGAGCCAAGTTAGACTGACTTATGGGTTATATTACTTCATTGTAACCAAACTAATCCTCACAAAATGAGCGCGTTGCTTAAAGTGATTCCTGAAAAACAACAACTGTGCTTGAAAACTGCATAATGCAAATATATTTGACATGAGTGAGGAAATAAGAATATGACAGGGCTGGTGCCTCCTCGAGTTCTAGAGTGTGCTGTGTAGTCATGATTAGAGGTAAAAATGATCTATTTTAGGTAAGAGAAGTTGGCTAAAATTTTTTTAAAAACATCAAAAACATCAAACAGTCACTGTGATATGCTGATATTTACTATGAATCTCAAACTAAGTCCCTATTAAATATTCTGAACATTGTGCTTTTGTGAAGTGTTTTTTAGATGTGACACTTTAAAACTAAGTGAAACTAAATCTAACATTTTGAATTGCTATATCACAAAGTTAAAACTACATCTTCACATATAATGAAGCATATTTATACTAACGTAATAGTAATATTAACAACATTTTAAAGGAAGAGTAACATTTTTATCATTCATAAATAAAGTAAAATAATTGTAAAATATGTATTTTATTTTTGCTTTAGCTTTTACATTTCTCTACTTTTAAATGGATTCATAACGTCCACTTTATAGTACTACAATAGTAAGTGTACAAAATTCATAAACCTACAAGTAAATATATAGGGAGAAATGTGCTCCCACAGCTTCACTGATAGGTGAACATCATCAAAATTTGAGGACGTCTGAGCTTATCATCAGTAGACAACCGCATGCAAGTTAAGCACAGATTTGTCACTTTGATTTTTACACAATGGTTATTTATCTGGTTTATAAATAATTTTTTGATGAAAAGGCATATAATTTTGAGAAAAGAATTACTTATAACTCCTAAATCAGAATCTACATCCATCCGGTGAGGGAAACCTCTTTTCATTTCAAATCCTGTTGATTTCTTTAACATGGGTTTTGTAATTCTTTATTTTTATACTTTTTTACTGTTTGTTGTTGGCACTTGTTTGTTGTTGGTCTTTTTGAGACTGTAGGCTGCATAAGTGGAGGGACAATGTCCATGTTATTGACTGAAACTCAAGTGCTTAATATAGGGCTGAGCCCAGATGGTGACTGACTTGCTGACTGGCTGGTTTTGAGAAGCCAGAGAGAACTGAGAAGGAAGACGTAAGGATGCGGGTAACGGGCTGATGGTGACTGGACTTCCTCTCCCTCTGGGATCACAGCAAACCTTAGACCAAGCAGATGAGTTAGCCCAGGAAATGAAACTTAAGATCTACTTGTTTGGGGGATCCTCCTGTATAATCAACAATGTCAGTTCACGTTACTTCATAAATTGTGGGCCTTTTCAGAAATATTGTCAACCTTCCAGAGGTTTGTTCTATATTTCCTAGCCACTCTTAAAAACACAGCGATTTAGACTGTGTCTACCATTATGGCCTCAGTTTAAAAAACTAACTACAATATTATGCCTAAAGGTTACTGCCCTTTCTATGGTAACACAATAGGTAATCATAGAAGTATCAGTCATTAGAATCATACAGCATCATAGCTAGGCTGTGCTAACCAATTTGTCTATAACTATAATCTGGAAAATTTTATTGCAACAGAATAATGTCTTAATATATTCAACTCTGTTCAATTTGATTTGTTCTGATTCAATTCAAATCACTTCAGTTTAGTTCATACTATAAACACAACATGGAGGATAAAGGAAATGTTTACATTTTCATTTAATTTCAACCCTTATGGGGGCCTACTATGTGTTAGGAATTCTAGACAATGGCCATGCAAAAAAGAATTGTCAGGTCTCTGGCAAAAGGAAATCACAGAGAAAGAGCCACAGACACCTCCAATGTGTGACAGATCATGGGAGGGGATAACTCCAGTGGGCCATGGGAACACAGACAAAGAAAGAAATAGGGTGCCTGGCAACCCTGCTGATTAAAGAACCCAGTCTCATGAATGAGAAATGGCACTTGCAGGACACAATCAAAGAAAGACACATCTGTGATCAAGTGAGATATGTGGACAGTACAAAGATAAAGAATAATGAAGATGGGGCTGGATACCTGGGGAAGTTTCCTGGAGAAGCAAATACTTAAATTGGTTCTACCCAGGTTGGTTTGTTTGGGTTTTTTTGCTAGTTTTTGCCAAACTGAAAAAGATGTGGCAAAAATGAAAAAAAAAGGCGCAAGATGCTATGAAGCTTTTTACTTCATACCTTTGAGGCACAAACTTCTGAAATGATTAAAGTAAATGAAAACTGCCCAGGAACTCACTGGCTGCATGAGATTGTCTTCCCACTGGGAAGCCACAGCTCACTGTTTTGTGGCTGCTCTTTTTGTGTATTATGTCAACTTGTAAACACTAACCTTCCTCTTTTTTTTTTTTTTTTTTTTTTTTTTAGTTGAGAAGAACACACGTTCCTTCTGGACATTATTTTCCAGCAGAAATAAGAAGCACAGAGAAAAAAATGAATAAAGAGCAGTTGCTTTTTTGCTCATTAGGGTATTGGCTATTTATCTATGAAGTCACAGGGATTTGCATGTGTTGGCATTTGCAGGCATGGTTGGATATCGTTACTTTGTCAAAATAATCTATAGAGGGTATTAATTGTGAGTCAGCTGATGATCATTTTGCAGCTCAAAAGCATTTATTATCTTCTAGGGTTGAGGTTTCTATGGTTTGGGGATTACGGCCAATTGAAATTACAGTGTGCGTAGTCTAGACGGTGGAATGTAGTGGGTAAGCAGGCTTAGGTAACAGACACAGCTGGCGTGAGGAGCTGGTACCTGCCATTTATTCACTCTGTGACCCTGAGCAAGTCGATTAACTCTTCCAAGCCTTAGTTATCTCATTTGCATATGGGGATATTGATATCAACCTCATAAGATTATGATTAGGGTTAAACAAAATCAAAAGCATTAACTAGATTATAGCTATTTATTATTATTATTATCATTATTATCAGTAGTAGTCTTTCATTCTTATTTTTTTAAGGAAAAAAAATAATGGCTTTTGGTGGGGATAAATTTTTCTTGAATAAATGAACTGTTCCATGAGCTCATGCCAGCTTCAGGCTGGGCAGGATCTTTTAGAGCTTCAGTTCTCATCCAGAATGGGGCAGTCTTAGGAGACTAGAGGGGTTTAGCAAGTTAACACCCTAACCTATTGTGGGGAGTAGGGCACCATCTCTAACCCAGTATTTCTACTAAGCCTGCCTCTAGCCTTTGCTCAGGTACTGAAATTGAAAGAACCAAGTATGGATTTCTGTTGCTTATACCCATTGATCCCAGTTCAGATCTTCACAGTTAACAAGGGTAAGTTCAGTTCTTTTCCCACATATTTGCAAGCAGTTACCCTGTCCTCTCTAAGTATTGCCTTTTGCAGCTTTAACATCTCCAGTTCCTTGAACGAGTCCTCAGCTGAGACTGGATCTGCCCTCTGCATGACCCTGATTTCCCTCTGGATTTGCTTCAGAAAGTAAATGTCTCTCCTCTTTAGTGTGTTTCCAGAAACAAATGCAATATTCCAGACTTCTCGGTATAGAGTATAGAAGCTCTGTTGCCCAGGTCTCATCTTTGAAATGAATAATCTCAGCTGGTAACGAGATTTCACTGCTGTTTTACATTTCAGATTAAATCATTTTGAAATTTAAATGGAAAGTTAGAGAGGCACATCCCAGACCAATAGCAGTCAAACAGAAATAAAAAGAAATTTTTTTTGTTCATTGACCTACTAAAGATGGAAAAAGAAATTCTCATTCCTATATCTTGCTTATAAGCAAATACTAAGTTTTAGTAGCTTTCATAACTAGTGCCCCTTACGGCACTAAAGATGGCTGGATTAATGGATATTTTTTTAAAAGAATTTCAAGTGGCAGTTATGAAAATCAAAATCTATATGATATAATTGTGTGTGGGCAAGTTGATTTTAAAAGATCTATGTATCTATTTTAATATTAAAATCTATATATATATATAATTTGGCTTGAGGATAGTATCTTTCTCTTTAGCTTTGGGCTAAACCTATATAATACTTTAATTCCATTGTGTTGAATTCTATTGCAAGAATACTAAAGATAACTTTATTCAAAAAAAAAAAAAAATGCAGTCCTGACGGCAATATATGTTTGTGAAGAGTTTTTTAACTTGAGGATCAGGCTGGAAAATGCCTCAATCTTGTGTTGATATCTGCCTTAGCATCCTGTGAAGCTCTGACGCTTCTATCCCTGGAGAGTAGAATATAGATAGTCCTCAGGTTCACAGCTTCACAGAAAATGTTTCCTAAGCAATTGGTTTAACCTTGGGTCAGGCTGGCTAGTTGTTTGAGAGAGAGGCAGTTCAACATCACTGATGTGGGCAAATTCAGCAATTAGTTAAATAAATCAAAGTGGCATAGAGGAATCATCTTTGCTGTAGGACTAAAACCCAACAATTTTTCACATTCTTACCTGGTTTCTTAGTAAGTATTTTAACTGAGCTGCTTTTCCTATCTGCCAGTGGAATAATTCATTTGATTTAAGGTGGAGGCTGCAGACTAGATACATAATCCAACTAGAGTTTTTTCCCATTTTTTAAAATGCCAGGATGAGCACAACCTGGGGATATGTTTGATATAGAAAAGGAAATTTCAGCTGGAGGAAAACAAGCTGAAGAGAGTCGAAGGGCTGCAAGGATCTGGGAGTTTAGGTGGGTACTTCTCTTGTTGTTTTTGGTGATGATAGTATTTATGGAGATTTGAGAATTTGTAGAGTTAAGTGAAAGTTGGAATCCTGACCGCTCAATCACGCACCAACAATCTGCAATGAATGCTAACTCATATTATATCCACTAAGGTATTCATTAGCTGGGGTACCATTATTTGGAAAGATAAGCTGGTGTTGCTTTGGGACCGGGCCCTACCACTTGTAGTCAAATCAACATTATGACAGCAGGTTCCATCTTCCGGTGTTCCATTTTGGAGAGATGGAAAGTTTGATCATTAACTTGATCATTAGGATGACAGAGGCTTTGGAAGAGAACTCTGGTATCTTAGACAATTCAAATAACTTTAAGGGTTGAAGGTGGTAGAAATATACTACTTGAGAAATATATAACTGGTCTTATTTCTTACAAATTATACTGAGTCTTGTGGCCAAATAGTAATAGAAAAAGTGAGGAGAATTTGCTGGTTAGCTCCTAGGATAGGTTAGTCTAAGCAGATGACTGCCATCCAAACAATGGAATTGCATGCTTTAAACACACAAACACACAATATTTATATTATCTGGATAGGAACAAATTGTCTAGGACCCAGGATATGGTGAGAAAAATAGAGTTAGCAGAAGCCGTCTTTTGCTTAGAAATAACCAACATTTATATAGTACTGTCAACTTAGGGTTTCCACCTGACATTATTTCATTTGCTTATGCAGCAACGTTGCTGTCATTAATACCCCAATTGTATACATGAACAGACTGAAGATCAGAAAGGTTAAAGGCTTCAGATCCAGGTTTTCCAAGCCAGTTGCTGTTCCTTTTCCGCTGCATCCTGCTGTCTCTCAGGAGAGGGTCTGTTTATGGCTGAGTTACATCTCCACTGGAGGCCAAGGAGGCAAGGACAAATGCTGGCATTTTCAGATAGGTATTTATTATTAGGCTTTGCCCTGTAATAACTGTTAAATCATGCCTTAGGCAAGCCTTTCGGCAAGGTCAGGGCACGTAAAAAGCATTCCTATAAAGTTAAATTCCTGTTGAGAGGCTTTTAAGGTTTTTATATTTTAATGAAGTTATTAAAACGAAAGTTCAAACTTGCATAATTCATAAGCATTCACTGTCTCTTTAAAAGTCTCTGCCACTAAACTGTTTTTTTAAAATTTTCAGTGAAATTCTTATATAAAGCATGAACACATATTTCAGTTAAAATTAAAATAGATTTCCAATCATAGTAAACTGAAACTTCACTGTAATGTAACAGAGAGAGTCCTTTAGGCTAGTTTATTTATAATGTTTTCACTGCATGTAAAGAAGTTACTATAAAATTCAGGAATATTTTCTGGATATACACTTTCAACTGGCAACTTTTAGTATAAGCAGCTTTCAAGTGTTTAAGTTGTTCTGTAAAGTCTAAAAATTGAGAAATTCTCTTAAAAACGTTGGTTTTGACTTTTATAAAGATATATATTTTTGCTCTGACTTTTAGTGACTGTCACAGATATCTTCAACTTGCTATCAAAAAAATCCTCCTGGATTGAATGTTTTAATGGATTCCAACTCCTGCAAATATAGCTGATGAAAATCTGAAAATCTACAGGCTAATGACCTGATTTCTTTTTTTTGTACTCTTTGCAATCAATCGTAGTTGTCTTTTTAAGCAACACATTTTTAGGTTTTGAACTTAGGGTAATTGCATCTTACTTTAAAATCTTTTCTTATTTAGAGGCATGATGAGACTGTATAAATGTTATATTTTACCTTCCAGCAACAGGAGCCAGTAGTAGAAGTAGTAGCAAGAAAATTTTAGGAATATTAAAAAAATGGGACCTTCCCCCATTGCTTTCCTTTCTCTCATTGATATATAGGAACTCTTACCGGTTTTCTTCCAATCTGTTATTTGTCTTTTATGGGATTTAGTATTAATTTGGGAGGAACCGACCTCTTACCTATATTATATTCCTATCCAGGAGCACATTATTCTTCTATTCATTTAGGTTTTGCTTTAAGTCCTTTGGAAGTTCAACAGCTTTCCTCATAGGGTTATATTTATAAAGAAATTGCTAAATATGTTATGATGCATCCAAACAAAGGGATGTTATGCAACTAGCAGACGTCATGACACATCCTGGCATGGAAGGATCTCTATTGTATGTTGCTAGGGGAAAAAAATAGTACAGAATAATGTGTCTGATAGGATCCCACTTTTGTAAAATGCATATATATTAATATAAATATATACAATTTGTATAAAGCAAAAAATATACAATTTTGTGTATACAAAAAATATACAATATACAATTTGTGTAAAACAAAAAAGAAACTCTGGATATGAAATCTCAAATTGTTTCCTTGAGTGGGAACGATTCTCTGAGCGGGAAGGGGTTAGAGGGACTGGCTTGGGCACTTAGTTTTTTATCCTACACAGTAAAATAAGTGGTGGGGGTATAGGTTATTTTAACTTTATTTCTTAAGCTTTCCTGCAATTTTAAAACTATAATTCTAGGGAAATATTGTAAAAGTGCTATTTGTGAAAGCATTTATTTCCTTAATTAGAATATGAAAGTCCATAATATTATGAACAAATGGCAGCTGTAATATGGGTAGATAACTGTGAAATCTCACAGCTCCATGTGTGTATGTATTAGCTCTCCAATGCACTATCACTAAATATGCATTCAGTTCTTTTTGGTTCCTAGGGGGCAATAAATTAATCACACTATCATATTGTTGACTGGAATCAATAGTTTGAAACCCCTGAATTTCTTAAGTCAATCAACCATGTTGCTTTAGTTTTGGGTAAAAGCAGTTTTAGCATTCCTGAGGATATAATGTGCTTATTTTATATTCTTTAAATTAAACAGTTAATTTCCTAAGTAAACACTTACAATCACTTATTTGTGGAAGAAGAAATTACAGAAAGCCTCCTCATTTTCCAGGGATCACTGAGAATGATGTGTAGCAAAAGCTGGCATTAGCAATTCAAAAAGGCAACCAGCTGCTGTGGTCTCTTGATGTTCTTCTGTAAGGAGATAGTCCATAAAGCAATGAACAAGCAGGATGTTGGCTCATCGCCCTGTCTGTTCATGCTGGGAAAAGATGTGGCCAGGGGATCATTTTTGTCTTTACTTCTTCACTGGAAAATGTCTTTATGACCATCATCTAGGAATAACTATAGTAATGTGTACATTCTGAGTCACTGTCTTCCTTTGTCTCCTGGAGATAGTCTGTTTCATTGTTTTTTTTCCTACTAAAAGGAGTAAGGAGGAATAAAGGAAGAAAAATCTGAAAATGACAGCTAAAATAACCAATCAGTTTCAAGAATTGCATTTTATGTGATTTCTGATTTTAGTTTTTATTTTTATTATTTCTCAGCTGCTCTTTCTATTATAATAAGTTTACTACTATATGATACTGAAAGCATTTCATTAAGTGGGAAAAATTAAGTCAGTTCAGTTGGAAGATGAAGACAAAATAACCAGTTAGATTGGCAGAATCTTAAAATTCACAGTTACTTGTTTAAGCAGGCAATGTTGAGGTCTGGTCCTCTAACATATGTGTGAGGGCCTCTGAGAACACAAGCATAAGTAGATACAACCCCTGCTCTCAAAGTAGCTCATGGTGCAGCAGGAGGCAAGACTACAGAGAAGAGGGAAACGAGAGTGAGACATTTATAATAGACATTAGTAGTAAGGAATTAAGGGACCAAATGGAAACCAAATATCCTTTTGGAAGTGACTGTAATAAAGTATGATTTCTAAGAAAAATCCTTTTCGATGTTTCTCTTTCTCTGAAAATCACTGCAGTGTTTGAGAGCAATAGTACTTTCCATTTTGGTCACCTAACTGTTGTAGGCCTAACAGGAATATTGTAGCTTCAGAAAAGGAAGAAAAAAAAGGCATAGACATTTGCTAGAGTTTTTTATAATAAAACTATTAAAAAACATATATCAAATATGGTTAACATGGATAATAAAGGTCTCTTGAAAAGTCCAGCAAATATAGGTTTAAAAACAGAAGTATTTAGGGGCTTTAATCCTGCCAAGGCAATTACCTATTAGAAAAGCTGACCCTCCTTATTCCTTCCCTGTATACTGAATGGAGAGCAGAGGACGGAATGGTCAACCCAAGAACACGAATGTAGCCATTCTGGGTTGGATTAGTGAGATATGCAGCTGTGCGGTCTGTTTCTGATGCTTACCCATGCAAAGTAATGAGGATCCTATAAGACAACACAAAGTAACGGTTTAGAGATGTCCCCTTTTAAGCCTATAACTCAAAACACACCCATACCTTGATCTCAATCTGCTCCATCTTCTAGAGCAACAAGTTTCCACCATCCAACTGAAAAGTAGCAAAGAAGATTTGACAAAGAATTTTTGAGTGGAAAGGTGCCTTTGAGATCATTCTGAATGGCCTTCCCTTTTCTCTGTTCTCTTTCAAACATCAAGGTTGCTTCTTAATTCTAGTGTCCTGAAATGTGATAAACAGGTATTACTCTAGCTCTGCCTTTCATGATTTTCAGACTTTAATCATATCTCTGCTCAGCTTTCCTTTTCCAGACTACAAAGTCCCAATCTCCTTAGCCTGTCATCACACACAGCCCCTTCATCCCTCTGGTTCATCCACCCTCCTCTGGCAGCTGGTCACCTTTCCTGAGGTGGGCGATCATAACCACAGGTACTCCACACATGGATGAGTTTTAGTCTAGGACAAAGGTAGGGCATTTTTTCCCTTGTATATTTATAGAATCTTCCACAACAACACCAAGCTTATTTGGTTGTAGCAGCAGACTTGGTGACGGTCTTCTATGGATGGCTCTATGTGACTCTTTTCATGGTTTATAATTGACCCTTTTATTTGATATTCTAATTGGGATTTTTTTTTCAAGGTATTTCTAAGCTTGCCCATACTAAAGGTCATATACACATTTTGGCTTACTCAGCCTGGCAAGAGTTTTTCACTTATCCACTGAGCTTGGCATTTCAATGGCTGGAAACATTTGTCACATTCAAAATTGGGAGTTTCAAGGTGACTAGTAAACATATCTTAGCATAGACCTCTTTCGCACTCACTATTTCCCCTTCTCCATCTGTGGGTATCTCTTGGTACCATTTTCCAGCCGACTCTATTTTCCTGTTAAGTTGTCTGTTGCAATGCCAACTGCCTCAATTTTCAGATTTAGGTATGTAATTGTGACCCACAGAGTCCCATAGCACTTTATAGGGGTAGTAAGCTTTTGTACTATTGCATCATCCTGCCTCCTCCATGGCCCCCCCCAGCATCTCTCACTGTCTTCCAGAGTCAGCCCTTGATAAGAGTGCGTAGTAGACAAAGCTTTTCTCTAGTCTTCCTCTATCACCCAATAGGCACTCAAACCCCTTAGACTTGGACTTTCTTCCAAAATGTTCTGGCCACCTCCTTTCACCTCCATCACTGATACAGCTGAAACTATACTGTTTTATGTCTCATCCTCTTCAGTGTGCAAAGTATAAATCACTGAAATAGTAAACAATTTGTAAACAAGGGAGAAACTGAGATGGTACTTTCAGCTTGGAAATCTATTAATATCTGCTGTCTGACCTTACGGTCTCTTTGATCCTCCTTTACTAAGTAACCAAAAACTAATTAAACAGTCAACCAATTAATTTATATCAGTGGCTTCCACGATGGAATTTTAGTGTGGGTATAAAGGAATTTTGGAATTGGGTAGAATTTTTGGCCATCTCTCAAACTGCAACATGACGTTAGCCATCTGCTCTCCAGGTTGAACCTGGTGAGAAAGGATAAGGACTTAGAAATCATGTTTTATTCACAGAGTCTGAAGACTGCTCGGGTTGACATCCTAACTCTGCCAAATACTAATTCTGTGACCTTGGGAAGGTCACTTACCTCTCTATTTTTCAGGTCCATCAATAAAATAGCATTAGAGATAGTATCTACCTCATAGAATTGTAATAAGGAATAAATCAGTTAACAAATGTAAAGAGTTTAGAACAGAGTATGGCTCATAATGTGCTTTGCAAGAGTCTGCTGTTATTTTTACTGTATACCAATGACTGGCATAGTGCCTGGCACAGAGTGGGTATTCAGATGATATTTGCTGCATGACTGGATGTGTACCTGCTGGCTAAAGGACTTATTTAGGGTTTTTTTTTGCTAACTGTTCAGAACTAACACATTTCACCCTAACACTCATTTCTCTTGATTTCAAATCTGGCCCACACCCCACATCTGCTCTTCTCATTTCCTTAGAAGCACTGTTAGTCCTTCAGGCATAGCATTTCTATCCATTCTTTGGTAACTGTGCGTTGGTCTCAACTTACATTCGGGTTGGCTGTAATCTTTTTTAATAACTCAATTTCTAGGATGATCCAGTTTAAAGATTTGTCATTTCTTTTTTAGACGAATTTGTTCACATCTTCGGGATTCAGATTACTTACCAATACCATAATTAAGCATTTTGAAGTGTCACAAAATTTTATATTCAAGCCCAAAATTGTGATGAAAACTTCTGACATCACAGCCAACTTATTTTGCATGTTCCTGTCCTGTTAGCTCAATAAGATGCCAATTTATTTGCATATTATTGCTTGACCCTGATATCCTGGCCAATTAATTTGCATATCCCTATCTAATTGGCTCAAATAAGTTTTTACCATTTTATTTATTGGCCCGGCTCCCAGACTAGTGGCTTTTAGCTGGAATCAATTGAATTTGGAGTGGTTTTTTTTGTCATGCTTTCAGCACCAGTGGAAGGACAGATAAGGGTTGTGGTCATGAATGTAGAAAGGAACAGTCTACTGATTTAATTTTTTTTTCAGTGGAAGACACTGAAGGAAAAAATAATTTAGACACGTAGGCAAGGTGTTTTTCAGGAAGGAGGATACTGGGCTGGTAGAAAAAACTAGAACTTAACAAAGTTCCAGAATATAAGACAAAGGATGTATTTTATATCACTGACCAAAAAAGTCCTAACTTGGAATTTGGCTGACCTGGGTCTCAGCTAAAATTATGATGTAGCATTAAACCTCTAAACTGTAATTTTCTTTTTTATTTTTTTAAATTAAGATATAATTGATACATAAGATTCTATATGTTTAATGTGTACAATGTGTTGATTTGATACATTTATATACTGCAATATGATGACCACCGTAGCTTCAAATAACACTCTCTATACCCTCTATAAAGTGTAGTTTTCAAATTTAAGATGCATAAGAATAAAGTGGGGGGTGTTTAACATGTCATTTCCAGGCTCCCACCTCTAGATAGTCAGTTACAGTCTGAGGTGGTCCCTGAAAATCCTAAATTTTAACACGGATTCTGGATGATTCTGATGCAGGTAGAATATCACATCTTGATAAATATTGCCTGAAAGAATGATCTGTCTCTGCAGATTCATGGTTTCCGTGTGGAATCTAGTGGTTCCCTAAGGTTAGATAGGTTGCTCTTTCTGAGATGACTTCAAATATTGCAATTGACTGTATTTCCCAAGTTGTATTTCTAGGACAGTAGAAAGAAGAACACAAACCCATGAATAAGTTTTTAAAATTGCATTTTATAGAAAGGGAGTGTGTGTGATGGGAGGATTAGGTGGGTGGGCAAGGTCAACCTTACTGGCCTGGGTCTGTCCCTCATCCACACGGGCAGTCTGACAGACACAGATGATGAATCCTTTGCTACCACCAGTCCTCTTTCTTCCCCCATCATCTCCCTCAAGTAGCACCTGCCATTTGTGAATTTTGTTGTCCTTTGTTTGGGAGACATCGATGCTTTGGGGGACCGTCTCCACAGTCCTACACTTTGCTTTCCACAGTACAGTTCCACAGTGATGAGTGAGGACTGGAGATGGCCAGGAAGAAGACTGAGGATGGGACTTGGGGTGGTGGAAAGTGAAAGGGAAAAAGATGTGAGGGAGAACACTTTCAATTACACTTTCTCCAACCACTATTGCTTCTCAGCCCTCGGGACGTCCCTGAGCTGATCCCACCTCCTAGCCACCTCTCTAGCTCCTTGATGTCAGGAGACTGCTGGAATAGAGGCATATCACTTCAGTCCCAGCACCTTCTTGCCATCATGCTCGACATCTTTTGTTGTTCCCTTCATGATTTAGCTGAATACAAACCATATCAAGGGGGGAGGGCTGCCAAATTTTACCCTTGTCAATTTGCCATGGTTCCGAGTAGTACAAGCATGTAGAAAATTCAAAAGGACTGTGTGCTAGCTTCAGGGGAAGAGGGAAATGGAACGGTCTATGAGACTACATTCTGTTTCATCCCAGGCCAGGCAAGAAGAGACATCTGCCGGAAGTCACAAGTGAGGCAAAAAAGTCAATTTGTGATTCTGGGAAGAAAAGATAAGGAGTGCCAGGGAGCTATTTGACAGGGAGTATTCATAGAGATTTACACATATGGACATTTCTGCAGTCTTCAAGAACGTGCCAATTTCCAACAGTCCTTGAAGATCCCATTTCTAGCCTGACTAACCCTGAAGACCTCATCTTGGTGTTTCAGCTCCAGGCGGGGAGGCACCTTGAGCAGGTTAGAGCTGCAGAATCCTTCTTCTCCCATTTGAAGGTGGTGGGTTTGGGGAAGGCAGAAAGGTGTACTGGAGAGGGTTCTGCATTGGGAATGAGAGGACCTGGGAGTAAGGCTCAGCTCACCAACTACAAATCAGGTGACTCTAAATGTCAGTAACAACAAAAGCAATTACCACATCGAATGCCTGCCTCTATGGACGTGGAGCAGTACGATTTATGTACATTATCTTATGTTTCTGAGCTTCAAATTTCTGAAAATATTACCTTCAGAAACGACCTCACAGGACAATCATTAGGACCACATTAAAAAAACAAGTTAGAAAGGATTTCTAAATTAGAAAGTTTTCTATATCTATGGGATAATATGACTTCTTAACAGTTAAAAATAATTTTTTGATTTAAGTTGAAAAATAGAATTTCCAGCTAATCAAAAGTTAAAGGCTTACAATCACTGCCATTTTGCTGATTCAGAAGTTTCGTCTTTCCTGCTTCAAACAGCTATATCCTTCAGTGCGAAAACTTTCAGAATTCTATTTACTTTGTGATGTAAAGCCCAAACTAAACTTACAGTTTTGACATTACTCATTAAAGCTGTACTCAGAAGTCTCAAATTTCTGGAATAACCAAAAAGAAAATAATTGAGGCAAGTCATTTTTGTTGTGACATAAACAAGGACAAGAAATTAAATTAGGAGCAAAGTATCTAATTACTCTCTGACTTGATGCTCTGCACAGGTATAAACTTGAGTATAAAAACTATACAGCTCAAAAATGCAAGACATACAACCTCACACCTTTGGCAATTGCAGCCGCCCCTGATGCAGGAAGGGTTAATAATCACCAGAAAAGGCTTGCCAACAAACTGTGACCTGGAGGTGAAAAGGCTGGTTAGCCAATGACAGGTAAGATCTCCAGGGGGAGGCAACCTAAGCCAGGCGCTGGTCGCCCGGGGGCACAGATGGAGACACTATATCGGGAGTAGGAGGGGCCGTTGCCTAGGAGGTCTTGCATGCTCTGAGATAAAATATATGAACACAGCAATAACATGATAATATCAAAACAGAGGCCGAGGGAGGGGTCCTTGAGAAATCACTAAGAATTCTCGGCATTCGCTAATTACATTGTCCAGAGGTTTAACAGATGTAAGCTATGTATATATTGAAACGCTGGTTACAATAAACTCAGAGTGGCCATCAGCCCTCTCCGCATCTATCCTGATGTGTACATTGGATTGCGACACCGACAGCAATCTTCAACTTTTTTAACATCTTCAATTTCTTTGCTATAGAGAGAATGTTGTGTCTCCCCAAAAATCATTTGTTAAAACCTAATCCCCAATGTGATGGTATTTGGAGGTGAGACCTATGAGGGGTGATTAGGTTATGAGGGTGGAGCTCTCATAAATTGGATCAGTGCCCTTGTAAAAGAGACCCCAGCGAGCTCCCTTGCCCTCTGAGGACACAACAGAAAGGTAGCTATCTATGAACCAGGAAGTGGGCTCTCAGAGGACACTGAGTCTGCCAGTGCCTTGATTTTGGACTTCCCAGCCTCCAGAACTGATAAATTTCTGTTGTTTATAAGCCACCAAGTCTCTAGAATTCTGTCATAGCAGCCTGATGGATTAAGACACTCTTCATATTCTTCCTCAGTTTTCACAAAGAGAAAACATGTTTATTGTTTGAAGGATGATTTACTCAAAACATGCAGATGTATAAAAGGCAGTGAAGATATTGAAATGTGGTTACTAGGCAGAGGGCTTTATTTTCTCCAAGTACAGGGCAAAAAAACTACTCATTTTCTACTGCACCAACTTTTCCCTGAAGAACAGTCTTGCAGCCTGCAAGATTCAAGATTTCAATGGAAATAGCTAGAGTCAGAAACACTAGCTGTTGCTTGCAAATACTTGAGAGTTGGAATATTAAGCATGCAAGTTCAAGGGTCTGCTGTGGAGATGTGAAAGTCCTATCAAATTTGTCACTGTAAAGTAAGAAAGGTTGGGATTTGCATGGCTTGCTATATGGGTATATGAGGGGGCAAAATCTTTGTGCAATGCATTTTGAATGAACACAGTAGGAAAGAAATAGGCTGACCTTGTTGGAGAGTGTAAGAAATTATTTTAAAAATGTTTCCAATAATTTTTTTCAATATTTTTTGTGGATTAATTCCATATCTTGTCTTGATTCACTGTTGAGTATGCAAAACATAAGTCTACTGAGACCGTTTTGCCTGAATTGACCAGCCAATCCTGTGAAGCAAATGAACTTTTTTCCCCATTGAATCACATAGTTGCTTAAACTGTCCATTGATTGCTTTCACACTTTTCATATGTAGTCCAAAATTTGATGAATTTACTGATAGAAATAATTACAATAATATTCAGTGGGCACTTAGGTGTGCCAGACCCTGTGCTCTCACTTATTTCTTGCAATAACTTTATAAACAATGCTCTCTTATTACTCCCACTTTATAGACAATGCAACTGAGGCTTAGAAAGCTAAATAAATTGTCCAGTGTCAAACTGCTCGTAGTGGTAGCATGCAATTTAAACCCTGGCAAAACAACCCACTTTAGTTCTAATTAACTAGCTTTTTCCAGCAAATATAGTTTGGCATTTGAATTACCTGGAATGATCTCATTATATAACTTTGGTCTCCTCAGACATAGGTCAACTTACTTTGAGACAGACCAATCAAGAGCTTAAAGTTATTTTAATGGTAAGTAGGTTAAACAAATTTGAAATGCAAGGCTTGTTTTTTCAGGCCATAGCTCCTTGTAAATAATGCATTATTCATTCAGCAGCTATCTTCAGTGCTACCAGTCAGTGGGGCATTGTGGGAGATATAAATGCAGAGCACAGTCTAGTGAGGGAGAAGCATGATGTTTGGAGTGTGTAAACAAACTGCTATTGGCATTTAAAAAAGGCAAAAATGTGTTCTAGAGGGATAGATCAGAAAAGGCTTCCTGGAGCCCCTCCACCTAAAATGTCCTCTCTCCCAGAACCCCGTGGCTTATTTCCTTGCCTCTTCCAGGTTGTTGCTGAAATGTTACCTACCCACAAGTCTTTCCTTGACTCCCCCACTTAAAACGACTCCCCAACATTCCTTCTCCGACTTCCTTGCTTTGCTTTCTCCGTGGCACTTATCCCCTCTTGGCATACTATATGCTTTTCTTATTTATTGGCTTCCTGTTTGTCTTCCCACATTAAAATGTAAGCTACACGAGGGCAGGGTCTTTGGGCTGTCTTGTCCACTGACGTAAACCTAGCTTCACAACAATGCCTAACACAAAGTAGGGACACAATATATATTTGTTAAATGGGTGGAGGAAATAAGACTTATGTTGAGCCTGAAGAACGGACGGCATTTAGCTAGACATTGTTGGAAGGAAGAGAATTCCAGATGAAGGAAATGATTTAAGCAAAGAATGGAGGCAGCAAATTACATAGCCTATTTGGAGAACAGTGTGCTGGTCAATTAGGTTAAAATATAGAGATTTGATGGGACATAGTCTGAAAGTATCTGCGTTATGTAGACCTGAATGATTAGAGTGATTATGATTTAATCTCACAGGCAGCAGGAAGCCCTTAAGATTGCAACTCTAAGGATATTTAACCTTCCAATCTCCTTACTTAATATTTGACAATTAAAATCATTCCAGGTAATTCAAAAGTAGAGGTGAACATAGGTTGTGTGAGTCCTGAAGCTAATATGATTTTAAACACTAGCAAAACAGCCCACTTTAGTTTCAATAAACTAGGCATTTTTACTAAATGTAGTTTGACATTTGAAAAATGACAACAAAGTAGAATAAAAAAGAAAAAGAATATAAAAGTATGAATACTAAATGAGCTATACCTCTGGCCTTGCCCCTTTCATGTCACAATGCTGAGTTAGTAAGCCCAGTGGGTACTAGGAGTCATCCCAGAAGTGCTTCCTTCACTGGGATGGCTAGCGATAACGTAACGATGCTTGGTATGACTGCCAGGCACGTAAATATATCCTTCTACATCCAACTTCCCTTAGCTGAATCTCAAAAATGCCTGTAGCCTCTTTCCACTGGACAAGAAGTGATGGGTAGTGGAGAAGAAGCCATAGTGTTAAGAGATTTGTGATTAACAAATCATGGTTGAAATATCTATCTACGCCCATGGGAACTCATTTCTAGGACCTTGGAAGAAGACAGAACAAATGAGAGACCCTAAAGTTTTACTGGCTTCATGGTAAAGCTGCTTCTGGAACTCTGTTGAAGGATATAAGATGAACTGGGAAGAAGACTAGAGTAGTAATAGACACAGATGGTGTGGAGATGGTTGGCATGGGAGCTTGGAATGGAGCATGTGAGAGAGGATAAAAGGAACATGTAATAGTACTTGGCTACTGAACCAAAGGAAAGGGGGAGGTCAAAGGTGTTCAAAGTCATCCCTCAGGATACTAAGTAGGAATCTGGGAGTGAACTGTTGTTGTAGTTAAAAATTTCTCTGCATTTTTTCCCACCTATAAGCACATTAAATACTCTTTTTTTGTTTTTTTAGGTTTAAATACGTTGCATTTGTTATAATTTCTGAAGCTCAAATTATCACATCTTTGCCAGTAGAAGCCTTTTCAAGGTGACTTCTAAGTTTTGACATGACACCGGTTGTCTTTGATAGCTTCCTTGCTTTCTGATGTGATGAGATGTTCTATTGTCTTGTACACTTCTTGCTTCACCTGGAATCTACCTAATAAGTCCCAGGCTCTTTTAGTGAGAACTTATATTTTCAAACCATATCTAGTGCTAGGGATGGTCATTGCTACTGGAACAGCCCGTTTCTAGGCATTTTCAGTCGACAGAGCTAGAAAAGGTATATGTGTAAGACACATATATATGTGCATGTATTTTGCATCTTAGGCACAATAAATACTCTTTGCATTTTTAGAGGAAACTGTGCTCATCGCTCTAAATTTTCTCTGTTAACGCTATTAGGCACTGAAATCAGTAAATTATTAAATGGAGTCTTGGTGACATGAAAGAATTAGTGCAGCTTCCTCAGGCGACTTTTTAATAAAGAGAAATAAAGTTAGGTAAGGGGAGAATTTATTTGACAAATTAGTGGTTCAGTAAGTGGAAACTCAGCTTTAGCATTTTTTTTTTTTTAGCTGTTATGCTTTAGAATATAAAATCACCAGGCTGCATTAGGGTGACCTTCTGAAGTTTGTAATATTTTTATTAGAGAAAACAATAAATAGCCAGTAATGTTGGTTCTAATTCCCAACAGCCACAAACGATGGTAACTATAGTCTATTTATGATGACCTTGTGGCATATCAAGAAAATTTCTCACACTGTAATGATTTACTGGAAAATTAAAAATGTAATTGATTTAATCACACAGAAAAGAAAATAAAAAAATTGTGTCCGACTATGGAAATGACAAGTCCTTGAGTTGACTTTGCTTTTGACGAAGGGTATGCTTTACTCACCTTTTTTTTTAAAACCAAGATGGGGTTGCACAGAATTTTAAATCCAAAAGTCTCCCCTACCCCCAATAGAAGCTGTAGAAAATAAACGCATTACCATGGGGCTTTACCTTCAAACAGTTCTTATTGTCTACACATATTTGAAATGCTGAATCTTTAATAAAACAGTATTGTTAAAAGCTATGTTAGGCTATAAAATACATAATAAATAAGTCTCAGATAAAGAACTAGTTTTCATATTATGGATGAATTTTGACTAAAAAACAAAAACAACTCAACAAAATTATAATTGGTTATAAGTGTTGCCTATTATAAGAGAAGCAAAAATTTTCAGCTTTCAATGCTATAGAACTGACAATTGACACTTTGGCTATGAAGCAGGAAAACAGATTTCATCTTCTGTGCCAGTTGCAATAATTGAGAGTGGCTTCCTGGGGCGCTGCATTGGGATGAATTCTGAGATGGCTTCCAGCCTCCGGGGGAAAGAGAACTGTGATCAGTTAAGGAGTGGGGAGTCGAGGCATGTGTGCTATGCATTTAGTATCCACAATAGAACAGCATTTAAAAAAAAAATCACAGACTTACCAGATAAGCCACCCACATCCATCTTCTTCAGATTCTTTGCCTCCAGGATGACAACAGTCAGTTTGCCGGCGGTGGGTACGTAGCGAAGGGAGAAGCAGATGTCACCCAATTTCTCTTGCTAGGAAAACCAGTAAGGAAGTATATGTAACTTTTCAAATAAAGGTGAATATAGTTTGTACATACACATTGTAAATTCTTCAGGAGGAGGATTATGACAATTCGAATTTGAAAACCCTTAGGTGCATGGGCATTTACCCAGGGGTCTTTCATTCACTAAGGTAACATCAAGAATGATTGTAACCCATTTCAGTTTTTAAATAGCTTGTCTATACTTTCACATTCATCAAGATATATCCATAATTCAATGGTTCAGGAAATGGGACGAAGATGACTTTTTTAGAGACTCTGCTCTGAATAGTACTGATGCTCTTGGCAAAATTTCATCACTTTATTGAATAGCTTTGAGAAGAGCCTAACACTTTTTTAGTAGAGTCAATCTACCTAAATCTTTGTCTTTTTATATTTCAAATAGAATTATGTCTAATACAAGTCTTTTCCCCCAAAATATAAATATAATGTATTTGTGTTCCACTGAATTCTATTTATTGATGAGAAATTCTGAATTCTTAGTAGTTGAAAGGCAACAGAGTATGTTTTTGCGCTTTTGTTTTACTCATTTTAAGTGAGGTCTAACTTTCTTTTTCCTTGTCTTAATATTTGTAAAAATCTAAATGGCAGGTTGGAAAATTGAAAGACATAGTAATACAAAACAAAGCATCTTAGAGTCCCTTATATTATTTCAGTGGTACCATATTTTAAGCCCAAACAACATTCACCAATCCTGTACTCAGGCATTTGATTCACAGTTTAAAACAACTGATTCACAGTTTAAAATGATGGTAGATAGAACTTTTACTTTTTTCAGAAATGACTCCTATGGGCTCTCCGCCCTAAGTGTCTGACTCTTTAGGATAACTCATTAAGAGCCATGGTATTGTTCAACACAAGTAGCATTCCTGCATTCATATTTATAAGCATGAGAGAGAGGGTGAGAGGGCTTTCCTCAGGTGCTGGAGCTCTAGACTGCTCTTCGACATAGGGAATGAGCTATATGGCAAATTAGGGTTTATTTCTTAGTATCCACGACTCTCCACTCCCAAGAAAAATGAATTCTGATTCCAAAGAAGGTAATGGCTGTGTCACACATCAACAGATAGACTTTGAACACAGAATGAGGCACAGGAGACCGTATCCTCAGGTCTTCACATGTTATACTCTTACTATGACTGTACTTGGCCTTATCTATAATTTCATATATGTGCTAAATCAGCCATAGTCTCCAGTGGGGAAATAACTGCCTAGATGTAATTTAAGGAAATGTAATCCCTTTTTTAGGGTACTCATTATATCCATCTTTAAAAAAGGGAAGGACATTTACCTGTTCTATGATTTATTGATAGGTGAGAAGTATATTCAGTGTGTGTATGAGAGGGAGAAACGGCGCCTTGTTCTGCTTAAGTAATGATTTTACTGAAAACATCACAATGTGTGTTTATAGCCTCACTTCTTTCATTCCTTGAGTCCTCACGTCATCTCACTTATACATTTCTTATGTTAAGGACTCTTTTTTTGTCTTATTGTGCATTTGTCTTAATTTTCCCCTAACTGTAAACTCCTTGAAGACAGGGTTCTTGCTGGAATTATCACTTTCCAAACATTTTCAAACAGTAAATAAATGGAAATTTTAAATAATACCCTCATTTTGAATTATCCAGGTCATAGCTCCCTTCCATTAGTGTGGATAATAGTTACTCCTAATGTGCTAAATTCACCTGAAGTGCCTCCTCACCCCTAGGAGTTAATTTACACATCAGGAGAATCTAGTGGAATAAATTACTTTTCATAGTCTTTGAAAATACAGAATGGGAGTCAGTATCAGAAATTAGTACAAAGTGTGGACAAATTCATCCGAACCTTAGGAGATAAGAGAAATGTAAATGAACAAAACTGCTGTTCAAAAATGCTCATTAGAAGGAGAGTTCTTTTTGCAGGATTCTGTCTTTTTGCCATGATACCCTCCCTGGGGAACTTACTCTGTTGCGAAGCCAGGTTACTCTAATCGTTCTAGTTAGACATTTCAGACACGACTGCTCTCTCTTAAGTGACATCCATAATCTAATTCTACAGCTAATTTATGGGCATCTCAATTGTTTTAAATAAAGAAATGTCACGACTTATCTTTCTATTATTCAATCTTATGATATATAAAGAATTTTAAAGATTTTATATAATATTTAGCTTCAGAAGAGATCAGTTACAGAGTTTGAAAAACCATGTCTCAAGTAGGAGAAATATGCGAAGTTAATTTTAAAGCTGTGGGACGAGGGGAGAATGAGTGTTTGAAAGACAAAAAAAAAAATACCAAAATGGATATTTTGGGAGAAAGGGAAATATGGAAAAGTGCTTATTTTACCACCCTTTATATATCTACATTTAACTCATTAATTTAGGAGCTTAAACATGTAACATTTCATTTGCTCATAAAATTATAATTGGTATGCCAAATTAAACATGTTTTATATTAATCAATTGAATTTACTTTTCAATGTTTTAAAATCTTATTACTTCTGGATTTATAAGCCAGTCACTAGAAAGCTAGTCACTGTTTATTCTGGAATTTCTGTCCTTTATGGCATCGGAGCAGATAGAGCAAAACCTCATTTTATAGAAAAAGGTGAGGAATATACTCAATTCATGTGAACTTTTATCTTGTTGTATTTTCTGAGTTGTAACTATCTGAGGTATAAGTATACGCTTTGTCTAATTCTTTAAAAATCAGCTTTAATAATTTTTTAGAATGAAAATTGTTAGAATTAGGACAACTTTCTTCTACTACATGTCGGTTTGACTTTTGATTAACTGATTTAGGACATTTCCAAATATAATTGCAATGTGTTTTTCACATGTTGTGGGTGATGTGGGAACCTGAAGTTCATGTTAAGCAAGAAGAGCCAGGATGTGCACCATGGGGAGGCCCTGAAGCCGCCCCCTCAAGGTCATGCGTGGCAGATCTCTGGACTGCTCTGGTGTCTCCTGAAGATGTGTTCCATTCTGCCACACTCGAAACAAGGCTTACATCTGAGGCTTACGTCACAAGCCAATGTTGTTACCCTCGAATCTTAGATTCAGGGTCTCACACCGGTATGAATCATGGGAAAACAATTTATTTTCCTCAGTAAAGTCTTTCACTGAACTTCTGTGATTGAATGGGGAAGCACTTCTGTCCCCAGAGTCTTGTTCTGGCCTGGGGAGGTTTTACTGTATCTGTCAGCTACATGGAAGAATTGGAATGATCTGATTATTTTATGTGGACAGTTTTACATCAAACTCTCATTTAATGGTTTTTACATGTCAGTTTGGAAGAAAGATGGTTGAGTAGCAATATATGAACATTTAGTATTAAACATTTTATCTGTGACGCTAAAGTTCTAGAAACAAAGATTTTTCTAAATTTTAAAAAAGTTTTCTTTGGAGTTATGGCAAAGGGAAAATAAAGGGGTTCTTGGAAAATTTTGTGAGGAAAGATGATATCCAAATCTGTACCTCAGATCCTTACTGCTTCTTGACAATTCTATCTAGTTTTCTTGATTAACAGCCCTGTGAAGTAGGTAGTGTTATGTCCCTTTTATAAATGAAGACTTTGAGACTCAGAGGTTGCATAAGGTTACATAGGTGTCTCCCCGTGGAACTGGAGCAGGGTCCTTTGACTCAAAATCATGAGTTTTCTTTACTATCAGATTGCCATCTGGAATGACAAACTAATATTCCAGCTGACCACTCCTTGGATATTCCACTCTCACCTTCAATTAATTGTGTCTAACTAAATGGATCTTCATCACCAAACCCTCCCCTGGACTGTTCTCCTTTCCCAGACTCCTTTCTGTCTGGCTCACTAAGTAATCTGTTTCCAATGGCAGCTTACCTTCTCTCTGTTTTCCTCTAGTCATTCAGCCCATAAGTCTTGAGAGTTCTTTTTATGTAAATCTCCCAAACCATATTTTTTATTATATTTCATTTTTTCCCATTATTACCATCATCAACGTGATCCCTACCTTCACCACTTCCACCTCAAATATGACCTCCATCTCCACTATACTTGCCGCTATCACCATCATTACTACCTTCACCACCTTACACCATCACTCCACCACCCCCTCTATCACTTTCACCTTCACTCTGAGATCAAGCTCTAAACACTTTGGTCATCTTGTTTTGAAATAGTCTGATGAAAGAGCTCATTAGTCATAGTCTCTCGAGAGTCCAATGCAGACTGCATATCAATGTCCAGCTAATCTTTGAAAGGTCCAAGCCTATTTTTCTGGCTTTCAAGAAGCTCTATACTTTGCCTCTGACTTAACTATCCCAACCATTTTCTTCCGCTTCACTGCCTACTCAACCTTCAGAATGCATTTTGAATCTGACCACATCTCCCCAGTTATCAGCCTTCACTCTAGTACAAGTAGGGTGACCACCCATCCTGATTTGCAAAAGACTCTATTGGTTTTAGCCCTGAAAGTCCTGTATCCTGAGAAAACTCTAGTCCCAGGCAGACTGTGACTATAGCGACCTTAGGTCCAAGTCATCGTTCCTGGCCTAGACTTCTGTAATAGTCTCTCTGCTTCCACTCTTGCTCCTTTCTAGACTCTTCTTCACATAAAAGGCAGAGTGATCCTTTTAAGATGGAAATCTGACCATGAGATGGTCCTACTCAAAGCCCTTCAATGTTTCCCCTTTCTCTTAGAATCATCCGTATTCCTTACACTAAAAGGCCTTCTATGATCTGACCCCTCCATCTCCTGCTACTGTTCTCCTGATCTTACTTCCTTTTCTCAAGACGTGCCAGGCACTCTTCTGCGTCAGAGCCTTGGCCTTTGCTGTTCCTTCTCTGCAATATTCTTCCCTGATACTACCATAAATTGTTCCATAAGTTTATCCAGCTTTCTGCTCATGTCACCTCTTTAGAGTTTTTTATGGCTATCCTATCTAAAGAAGTCTCATCTTCTCCTAAACATGCACACTGCCTGTCCCCTCACCTGGCTACTTTTTCATCCTAGCACATATCACTTGAAGTTCTGTTATGTTTGTTTAGGTTTCCCCCACTAGAATATCAGATCCATAAGAGAAGAGAATTGTTTTGCTTTCTCCTGTGTTCCACACACTAGAATAGTGGCTGGCTCAGAGTAGGGCTCCATATACACCTATTCAATGAATAAATGCAGATTCCCTACTATCGAATACAAACAGATTGGTCTCTCAGTATCCTCTATTGCCACAGGTTGGGTTCTCCAGGAAAGCAGACTCAGATTTGCAAGGAGGAGGTTTATTGGGGCATATCCTTTGGATCAACATCTATGGGGAATGCAGGGAGCAGGACTGCACAGGCAAAGTTGGGCTGGGATGCAGTCACATCGAAGGCCTCAGCCCATCCTGTGGGGAGCTCAGGAGCTGGGATAGCTCTTCAGAGATGTTCCAAATTCTTAAAAGCGATGATATTTTATGCTCTATAACCCATCAGTCTTTGGATGTGAGCCATCCCCACATCGTGGACCAGGGATCTCTTCAGCTGAGGGTAATGCTCAGAAGGAAGAACTCAGTTATGAGCTGTCAGACATCCACATTCTTGGTACCCAGAGGAATAAATGCCTTGGTCATGAAGATGGTACAAGATTGGGCTGGTGGGGGCTGGCCAGGGGTTCACCACAGCAATAACTATGTCTCTATGAGCTATATTCCTGCCTATCACCAGATTTTTGCTTAATTGAGAAACACATCTGCAATGTCTTTAGTCCCTTCTGCCTAATCAAATTACCCCTAACCATTAAGCCTTACTCCAAGTTCCATACCTTTAATAAAGTACCTCCTTACTATTCTAGCCCGCATGGATTTCTGCTGGTAATTGCTTTATAGCCAGTAGTATGGTGCCTAGAGATGATTTTTTTTTTTTTTTTTTTTTTTTTTTTTTTACTATTTCTTTCATATATGTGAGTTTCCCTCACTCTAAACTCCAGAATAGTAGGGAGTATATTTTATGCTCCTTTTGGATGCTTAGCTCCAGGCATATAATAAAGACATAAATAATTGTTGGTTGAGTGTATGGAAATGAGAAACTCACTGGTCTTTTGCTTTGTAAACAGCATGGACACTAGTACCCTGTCAACAGTGTCTGCAGTTTAATCTAAAAGCCTACTAATGAATCTATCTGGGGCTCCTTCTTTGTGCCTGGTGCCATAGTCACTGCCATGTTAGCCCTATCATAAAACTAGAAATGAAAACATTTCTGGAAGTATAGTTCTTATAAGATAATTTCAACACCCTGTAGAGTTGCAGGCGACAGATGAGTGCGTTTGCTGGTGTGATTATCTCATGAGGGAGCCTTATTACTATTAGGAATTTCAGCTTTATGTATAATTTATTTTAGTCAATTGCCTTGATCGCTAGGTGGAAACTGCCAGTTAGTGTTAGAAAGTTCCAACTGTGAGATTCAGAGAAATTAACCTGCTCCTTTAGAATATGGAGCTGACAATCAGAAAGCACCTTTGTTCTGAGCAGCATGATAAATTCTGTTATTTTTTCAAAAGCAACCACTGAAGAGAATAGACACAAATTAATGATTTAATAGACAACTACAGCAATACCTTTCCTTTTTGAAACCATTATAGATATTAGAACAGAGGTCATCTCCAACGGATAAATAAAAAGCTTGATTTAAAATGAATATTTATTTGATGGCTTCTATAGCACTATCCATCATTTTATGTGATAAGAGGGTTCACTTTAGTGACCTTTGAAAATGGGGCTAAGTTCACATGCTTGTTGGAAATGCTGTACTTTTCAATGAGTTTTAAAAAGGTACCTGAATTGACTTAATGCTGTGACATTTTAAAAGGACATTTTCTATTTATGCTAATCTTAAGATTTTTCTATGTGTTAAACTGGTGATAGATTCTCTGAGTAGAGGGTTTTTCTCTGAGGTTATGAATCTATTTAAAGGTGACAAATAAAAAATGGCAGTCTAATAATCTCTCAAAAGGAAAATTCAGGTTATTTGCATATTCTCTGTTTGTAGAAATACTAAGATATTCTTCACTCATAAGAGGGACAATGGCAGGTTTTTAATTTTAATAAGAGAATGGGTGGCTTTAAATATATCCTTTGGGTGGTAGTAGCTTTCAAATTCATTTTATTCCTATGACTACTCTCATACTCCTGAACTATCTGCCAAGTCAGTATTTACATCTAATGGTCCAGATGGTCACAGTGTGACATGTTGCTGTGGATGTACCCAGGCTAAAAAGATGGAATCTGGCCTGGTGTACAAATGTACAGTAAATTGCTCAGATAAATGAGACAGTATGCCTTTGAATATTTATTTTGTGAGAATACTATATAATCTATTAACCTCATATTCATTTCTTATTAAAAAATATTTATTGAGTTCTACCATATAGGTTCTACCCTAAGTTCCATGGATACTTTGAGGAATAAGATAACTTTAAGGAGTTTCGAATGTAGTGGAGAGACAGAGATTTAGATAGAGAATAACACTATAACGTGTTAACTGTCCATATAGGTGGTACAAGCGCTATGGGAGCAAAGAGGAGAAACTTAAACTTTCCAGTCTAGTAACAGAACTAAACAGAGGAGGACTTTAACTGGAGAACTATACCCCCAATAATCATTATCAATTTCTCCAGCCACACCAAATGCACGTTCTTTGTAAAAATAGGGTGCTTGCCATGCAAATGTAGCTTTAAGATGGGTTTTCTAGCTCTCCCCCTTGAACCAGAGCTAGTGTACATGGGAAGTTGGTGCACGTAAGTGTCCTGCGAGAGCCAATACCTGAGCTGAGATGTGAAGGTCAGCAGGAAGAGTTGAAGTGAACCCCGTGAAGAAGAGGACAAGAATGTTCTAGACACAGTGATGCATGTGCAAAGTTCGGTAACAGTTTAAACCAAGTTACTCTTCTGTAAGTATAAAATTTATGTAATTTAGTTAAAGATGGATTTCTACTTTATGATTTAGATCTTCAACTTTCCTCACAATATGTCTCTATTTTGATTAAAAGATACACTTGCAGTTCTATTAGAAATAATTAACAACAGAAAAGTGGATATTCTGATAAGATCAAAATAAGAATGATAAAAATGGAAAATGAAAATGCCTATTAAGAGTCAGAGCAAGTACAGTACAGAGTGGTGGAAAGAGCACTGGACTGAGATGTGGGCATTAACTCACTATATTTCATTCAACAGACATTTATTGGGCATCTCCTTTGTGCCAGGCCTTGTCCTAGACACTGGGACACAGTAAAGGATGCAAAAATCAATGAACGAAATAGAGTAAAATGTAAGGCAAAGTAAAGCAGTTATAAGAGTGCCTGGCACAGAAAATGTAGCATTTGAGAATTTACTATTTTATAACAGAAGCCCTATCTCAACCACCCTCTTCTCTAGATAGTGCCACGTTCCTCTGCTCCTTTGCATAGCCAAACTTCTCGAATGGATAGGCTACAGTCACTGTCCCTATTTATTCAGGTGCCACTCATTTCTCTCTCCATCAATATTGAAATGGTTCATGCTAAGATTTCAAATGACATCCATCTTAGTAAGCCATAAATATTTTTCAGGTCTCATTAACCTGAACTCTCAGCAGAATCGTTGACTTCCCTGTCTTCCCTGGATTCTGTAATACAATGCTTTCTTGATTTATATATCTGCCTGTCTGGACACTCATTCTTGGCATCCTTTCTCAAGGTGTAGTCCTAGTCCATTTCTTTCCATCATAAACTAATATCCTCCCAGTCCATGGCTTTGGTTACAGTCTGGAAGTGGTTCTCAAGTTTGTTTCTTCATTTAGATCTTTTATCTGAGCTCTGGACTCATACACCCAACTGCCTGCTTCTTGTTTCCACATTAGAATATTTCATACACATCTTCAACTCAAATGCCAAAAACTGAACTTATGACCTTTCTTACAAATCTGCTTCACTGTATTTCAGTAATTGGTACCAGTATCCAACTAGTTGCTCAAGCCAGAAAACTGGGCATTATCATTGACCATTGACTTCTTTAGAGTTCTGACTTTACCTATTAGAAATCTCTCAAGTGGGTTCACTTGTTTCCATTTCTATCCAATACATCTCTGATATTCCCATATTAGAATATTCACCACCCTAACCCAGTAGTGTGTCATCTGAATTATTCCAATAGTCTCTTGGTTGCTCTCCTTAAATTGACTCCTGGAATACTAGGGGCAGGGTCACTTTTTATGTGTGTGTGTGTGTAAGGAAGATTTTCTCTGAGCTACTATCTGTACCAGTCTTCCTCCACTTTGTATGTGAGATGCCTCCACAGCATGGCTGGTGAGTGAAGTAGGTCTGCACCTGGGATCTAAACCTGTGAATCTGGGCCACCTAAGTGAAGTGCACAGAACTTTAACTACTCGGCCATGGAGCCAGCCCCAGAATCACCTTTTTAATAAAAAATCTACTTAAAATCCTCAAGCAGGTCTCCTGTCTCTCTTGGGATTAAGACCCACATCTTTCCCATCAGTTATAATATTCTTCAAGGTCTGGTTCCTGCTTACTCCTCAGAATCATCTCATGCCACTTTTCCTCTCTATGCTCCAGCCACATCAGTCTTCTTCATGTCACTAAATGTGTCACGTTAACTACTCTCAGAGTCATAACATAAAGTGTTGCTTTTGTTGACACATTCTGTCCTCTTGTGATTCTCCCTTTTACTTAGCTTTTACTCATTTTTCAGACCTTGCCTTAAAATTCATTTATTTAGAGAAGCCTTATCTAACTCACCCTATAAAGCCCTTCTTACATATTCTTTAATAGCTCCCTGCACTCTTCCTTTGAAATATTGATTATAGTAATCATGTATTATAATCATGAAAAGTAATTGTACTTGTGTACAGCAATCATGTATTGATTTGTGTGTGATTATTGGATTGTATCTGACTTCCATGAGTTTAATCATCTTTATGTAGCACACTTTTGTCTATATGTGTACTACCTGGCACATAGGAGATGATTAGTACATATTTGTTGAGCCAAAGAATAAATGCATGTTTACTGAATGCTCAACTCTAGCAGAGACTACTAACTATTTGTCAAAATCCATTCTCTTCTTGATTTATGCACCCCTATGTTCATTGCAGCATTATTTATGAGAGCCAAGACATGGAAGCAACCCAAGTGCCCATCAACTGATGATTGGATGAAGAAGATATGGTATATATATACACAATGGAACACTGCTCAGCCATAAAAAAGACAAAATTGTCCCATTCACAACAACATGGATGGACCTTGAGGGTATTATTTTAAGCGAAATAAGCTAGACAGAGAAACACAAACACCATATGATTTCATTCGTATGTGGAAGGTGAACAAAATCATGGACAAAGGGAATAGTTTAGTGGTTACAGTGGGAAGAGGGTTTCGGGGGGGGGGTGGAACAAGGGGTGAAGGAGCACTTTTATATGATGACTGACAAATAATAATGTACAACTGAAATTTCACAATGTTATAAACTATTATGACCTCAAAAAAAAAAAATCCCTTCTCTTCTTCCTGGGCACACAGCTAGACTACATTTCTCAGCCTTCCTTGCAGTTAGATGTGGCCTTGTGATTGAGTTCCAGGCAACGGGATGTGAACAGAAGTGACATGTACCACTTCTACACTCAATCCCCCGAAACTTCTGCGTATGATCTTTTCTCCTATGACTGTGACAATGACCTCACAGTGACCTTGGAAGTGACATGCTGAAGACAGCAGAGGTTCAATCAGCCAGGATCCCTAAATGGTTCAATAAAGCAGAGTCCTACCTGCCAATCAGGAACCACTTTGTGTTATTGAGTGAGCAAGAAATTTCTCTGTTGCTGAACCACTATATGTTTGGGTCTATTTGTTATTGTATAACATAATTAATACACATTTAATACAAATAAGTGAATGAATTCTAAACAATGTTTTCAAAAGTATGATTACTGATCCATTTCAGTTTGTGTGGTTTGCAGAAAGTGAACAATGCTTAGTCTTATACTTCATTAATTCAGTTTACCAAACCCTTATTTTGTATTTTCAATATATCAGTCATGGTGCAAGGTACTGGAAACAAAGGATAATTAAGACTTGTTCTTGCCCTTAAGGAACTTATTCTGTGCTGGAGAGAACGAGCATAAAACAAAAGTTCAATGTGAAATGGTAAGTGCCATTATAGATGTGGTATTAGGAAGGACCACTGCAGAGAAGGTAGAGGAATTTGTTGTGGTTAATTTCACATGTGAATTTTCAGTGGAGGGTAGGGGGATGAGAACAGAACATGGGATGGAAAGCGAGTCCCAGAAATATTCTTATCAAAAGATTCTTCATGCTGCAGTGTGCTGTGGTGCCTGAAATTCCACCATTCATTCCTTTTCGTTAAAGCTTTAGATCTCTGATCTAAAATTTAAAATATAAGATAATTTATATTTTATAAATTAAAATAATATAAAATACAGTTTTGCCCCATAGTGGATGACATGGTAATCCATCATGGGATTCAATTTTAGTTGACAGTTTCTTGAGTTATGGGAGATTTATCTAAGTAAGTGGAGATGAGCAAAAACGGGAAGGTGGTGGGTATGCTCCATAGCTTGAGAGGTTCCTTTAGTTAGCAGAGGGCCTAAGTGTGAATTCAGATAAATGACCAATTGTATGAGGATGTGTGAAGAAGAAGGGAAATAATGGAGAATGGTTTGTGGATGGTATCCAAAGACATTTACCAAGTCACTTTGTCTCTTTAACATTCTCCCTCCGTCAACTACATGTCCTTGATTTTCTGGGTCAGATCCAATTTTAAATTTTTTTTATCCTCATGTGACTTTGAAGCTCTGGGGTAAAGTGGCCTCTTCCGAGTAGTTATTTGGATTATGGGAACTAGCGTTATCTTCTTTTAAAGTGGAAATTGGATACCAAGTAATTTTGAAGTGGGCAACATATTTCTAAATAAAAATGCAAATTTGACCTATGCAGTTATAAAGGAAGCATTGTCAAGAAATATTATGCTAGAAGGTGGGCCATTGATTCTGGGGCATTCACAAAAAACAATGCCAGGCTATCCTTAGAAGGCATTGTTTGGCACTTTTAACCCTGAGAAGTGTCATCTCTAGTGGCAGATATGCATTTGAATGATTTGTACATAGGCTTACTGAGAGTGCAGCATTAACTTTTTTACTAATTATACTCAGCAACTGCAAAGACTGCGTCCTGACCTTCCATCACTCCACAGCTACGTTTACTGGTGCATCCTACCTAACTTGAGAGGATATAATGAGGGGATGGGTCTTCACAGAGAAAGCTCAGAAGACAGTACAATGTGGGGATGGGTCTTGACAGAGAAAGCTCAGAAGACAGGGTGCTGTTTATCCAGAGAACACTTTTTTCTTTTTAATTCTGGGATGATGATGACCAAAAGGAATTCCCAAAGAAATAGCAGTGCCACATAGTTAGGAGACGTCATTGACTGAGGAAGGTTTTCCCTTTCATCTTCAGGAAGGGCTGGATGCTTAGCAGACCTGAGTTTTGCCACTAACTAGCTCATGCAGGCGCTCTAAGCAAGTTCTTCCCGCACCATATAAATAGATAAATAATGCCTGCTTTATCTTTCTGTGAGGATTACCTGAGATCCATGGAGAGCTCAAAATCACAGAGAAGAGAAACAAAAAGGCTATAAAAGGAGCATGGTATAGATGTAGGCAAGTCACACAGAAGCTGGGGAGGAGAGAAAAGCTACTTAAAAGCAAGATTAGGGAGGTCAGAGGGGCCAAACCCTGCTTCTCGACTTCCAGCTTCTGCTGTCTGTGGGATCTGTCCCTAGCAAACAGGAGCCTTGGAAAAGGACAGAAGACAGGGAAAAAAAAAGCTGATGAATAGGGGCTGGGAGGCAAGGCAGCAGGAAAACACAGAGAAAGAAACAGAGGGGAGAAGAGAAACTTGAGGAAGAGAGGAGAGGGAAAAAAGGCTGGCATGTCTATTTTATTTTCTATTAGAGGGCGGAAGGAAGAGAGAAGATAAGGAAAATCAAACAACTGGGGCATAGCCAGGGAAGCAGTGGGAGGATTTTGAAAGAGTGTTTATGTGGATTCACTTCATAAGGGATGGAGCTGTTGCCTGGCAAGGGACTAGGTGGTAGGACCCTAATTATTAGTTCAATGAGGAAGAGCCCAGGAGATATATTTGCAGTACTTCAAATGCACAGAAATAGAGAGTTCGATGTGAACCTGATGACAGAGAAAATTGATATATCTTGTACATTGTATCAGAAGAAAAGCATGGGGCACTGTGGTGATGTCCCCAAACAAGCTGAAGCTAGACTGTTAGTTCTCTTCAGGACTGAAACAGAGGATACAGGTCAATGGAATTTCATTGAAAAAAATACCATGATATGTTGAAGTTCCACTGACAGCAGCAGAGAGATTTGGCACTAGGGTGGGGACAAAAGTGTGAGATAGAAAGTTGTTGAGAGTAACATGGGCACTCGACCTTCGAATTGTTTTTAAGCCAGAACAGAGATTCATTCTGGCTATTGTTGGAACAGCAAGAGATGTCCTTTACATGTGTGCCAACCAATAATATGAGCAGAAAGTGCCTGGAGAAAAGTCTTCAATAAGGGCGAGGTAGCATGAAGAGCTTAGCAAGAAAGGAAGGTCTGTATTTTGGGTAGGTGGCCCCTAAAAATGGTTGCCGTTGGGTATTTTGGGGGAGATGGAGGAAATTACTATTGTTTGAATGGAGGAAAATACTATCAATGTTATGTGTCATTTCTAGTTCTTTGAAATGGATTTGAAGATGCAGCAGAAATTTAGACAAGCTAGCCAGAGGAAGAGCTAAGCCAAAAATGCCTGGAGAAGATGGCTCTTATAGAGGAAAGAAAAACCATTGCCCAAGAAGAGAGGCCTGTATTTGAAGTCCACAGAAGAATAAAGAAAGGATTGGGAATAAAGAAGAGCCTCAGAGAACTCGATGCAAGAAAAGACCAAAAAAAACCCCCCAAATAACAGGCTCTCTATAGATGATATCCAAGTTCCAGAAAAAAGAATACAGGAGATTTTGAGGCAAGAGGAGGGATTATGTCACAGAAAGAAAGCAGACAGTCAACTATATCCCAGAAAAACTGGGAAAAAAAAGTGGATAATTTAAAAGGACTTGGAAGCCTGAAAGACCCTCACAGGTACACATGGAGAAAGCACTGCTTGCAGTAGGACTGTGTGATACAAAAGGCAGAGGGCCAAAGTTTAGAAGCAGAGTGAAACTTTACAGCAAAATACAAGTCCTTTACAATCAGGTAAGAGGGAGGTTAACACTCTTGAAGGGATTGGCCTGAGGGTTCTTGGTACTCATCAACAGAGGCGGAATATCACATAGAGGCAGGGACTAGACTGTTGGAAGAGGAAACGTGGGTTAGATGTGTGAGTGCGTAGTGGAAAAGAAAAAAAGACCAGCTTTGTGAGTGTTCCTGGCTCTCAATCTTTATGATCAAGAAGAATTAAGACAGCAGAAATGAGAGGATCCAGGTTAAACACCACTGCCCTTTTACCAGACTCTAGGAAAAAGTGGTCTCACTTAAGAAGATTTTTGAAGATACAAAGGGCAAGCTATGAAGATGATGCCAGAGTAGAGGATAAAGACCATAGACATAAAAAGGAAAATGATAAAAGTATTATACAAAGAAATATCAAAGGAGATGTATATAGCAGAAATGCTACCATGTGAAAGCAAGTTCATCTGGGGTTGCAGGCAATGGAACAGGGAGGATTACTAACTGCATGTTCTTGATTGCACCATGTTCTGTTGTGCCTTCAAATCTTTGAACATGCTGCTTCCTTTGCTTGGTATAACCGATCTCCCTTTGTTTTTCTACTGGACTCCTACTTATTTCTCAACTGTCATCTCTACTGAGTCTTTCCCTGACCGTTGTCATGAGAGTTTGGCCTTTCTCCCCTCTTTGTTTCCATGACACCTTTCCAAATTCTCACTATAGCACTTGCAACATTATACTCTAAACGTCTGTTCACTATCTCCCTCTTTTATTAAACAAAGCCTGTGTTTTTAATCAGTTTTGTCTAACACAGTGTCTGCCATATGGCTAAAGGTCAATATAAAGTTACAGATCAAGAGAGATTGTACCTTACTGTAGGAAAGGCATAGGACAGAGAAAAATGGCAATTCTTAGTTTTTGGGATGTAAGAAAAGTCAAGTTAGTTGGTCAAGACTGTGATGGACAAAAAATGAAAAGCTATGCTATATGCACTAGTGATGCAAAAAAATAGAACTGTGGTAGCACATAGCTGATAATAAATTTTCTTTAGAGTTAAGGTATCATTTGGGTTTCTTAAAAGCAAAGAAAAACATATGGAAGTAGGATTTTAGGGATCAAGCTTTCTGGGAGAGGCGAAATGCCAAGGACGATGTATGCAAATCATTGTGGGAATAACTAGACAGGAGAAACAAAAAGAAGACAAAAAGAAAACAATCACAATTTGGGAGGACAGAGTAGGTTTTAAAGGTGACACATGAGTAACATTGGATACTTGACTAGTTTGGTTGGAGAGAAACTGTAGCTAGATTCATATATAATCATGCAACTATCTCTTATAATAAAGAACTAGTCAGAATAAAATGAAATAAAAGATATAAACAAGCTTTGAAATATTAAACCTGTTCTGTAAATGAAAGGTATTAATATTATTTTTCTTGCTAGTTTTACCTCAGAACAACCCTTTTAAAAGAGAAATTCTGCTACTTTGTTTCATTATTTTTTTTAACATGAGTGTCTGGATCTTGTATAGATGCAAAAGAACAGTCTTTAAATTTGGATTTAGATATGGCTGGATCTTGTAAAGATGCAAAAGAACCCTTATGACTCGATGACATACTAGCTGAGGTGGAATATTTGAATTTTTGAATAAAACCTAATCATGGCTATGGCCATGTTAGTCATTTCCAGGGAAATTAGAGGCCTCTAAAGATGGAATGCTATGAGAATTATAAGAATTCTTTACTTGGGATAAAGAAGAAAGCACAGTCCATCTTTTGTGCCACAAGCATGTAGCATCTTCTTGATAGTTTCACAGTGTCACTGTGAAGATAATATAATCAGATTGTGGGTAATAGAAACAAAATCTTTCTCATGCACAGTCCATTAAATTCCATTTTTGAATATAGATGAGAGTATACAGAACAGCAAATTATAGGCGTATAGATTAGGATTTGAATTCAGATTTTCATCTTGGCTGTATCGCTGACTTGAAGCAATGTGAAGAAATTTGCTTTAGTTTCCTGCTTCACAAAATAGATAACCAATTCAAAGGTGATAAGTGAACACCTCTAACAACATCTACATTAATCTCAAAGTTTCTCAGTGAAGCTGTTCCATCTGCATATTACCTCTTTTTTAGAGTTTTTGACTTTTATCTCTTCCATGGTGATCTTCTGTTCTCATTCATTTCTGCTTAAAGGTTATGGAGCTAATTAGTGTATTTCTCATGTAGGCCTTAAATGCATTGCATGTTGTGGCAGAGTTGCAAAGGAAGTCAAGATCATCTCTAAGTATATTTGGAATTCAATTTGCCAAGATTTCACAAATTGTTCATTTTGCAGAAACAATTTAGTTTCCATCTGGTTTGCCTAGGGGAAAGTTCACTGGTGTTCATTGTTAAGAAAATCAGAACATCATTAGGGAATTCAATGGTTCCTTGCATGGAAACGTGGATGTCACTAAATCACACAGTGAAAAAATATAGTTTATTTGCAAATGAGTATGATGTGAATTTAAATGGAAGCCATTCTCTTCAGACAAAGAAAACACATAGGTATATCTTATTTGCTTCATTTTGCATGTATTCAGACTGGCAGCTAGAGCGACCCTGCTGAGATGTCACGAATTTTTTAGTTATGTAAAGTGTATCACAAATATTTATGAGAAATGTCTACTAAACTTTTTTTTTTAAAAGCATGTGTTATGCAATTGTAACTCAAGACATTCTAAACTATGATAATTTTCCTCTTTATTTTTTAACTTTGGGGCATTATATTTTTATGAAGGAAACTTAGTAAGTTTCTAGAAGCTGTAAATGAGAAAACTGACCTATAAATTTCTGGTCAATTTCACCAGTTGACTTTCATTATTTTATTAGGATTTTGTTTTTCCCTATAATTTTTTTTTTTAAAGATTTTTTTATTTTTTCCTTTTTCTCCCCAAAGCCCCCCCGGTACAGTTATATATTCTTCGTTGTGGGTCCTTCTCGTTGTGGCATGTGGGACGCTGCCTCAGCGTGGTCTAATGAACAGTGCCATGTCCGCGCCCAGGATTCGAACCAACGAAACACTGGGCCGCCTGCAGCGGAGCGCGCGAACTTAAGCACTCGGCCACGGGGCCAGCCGCTCCCTATAATTTTATTATGTGCTATCCTATTAATGGAGATCGATGCTAAAATTTTTAAAAAAGAGCTTTTTCACATGTGAAATCCCATAAAAGCATAATTACCATCACTGTATCTTAAAGTAGTTTGCAGATTTCTATGGAAATTACCTCAGAAAAGCAGTAACCATTGTTCAGTAAATTCTGTAAAGAGACAAATTAAAAGCCCTAGGTAATCCTTATTTCCATTGCCTTCAGATGCATATTCTTGGCAAATAAATGAAAAAAAAAGACAAAAATTTAAAAAAATCACTACACAAATTTTAGATGACCCCAAAAATCTTTCAACTAGGAGACAGAATCTGTAAAATCTAAGGGACAGCATTTTGAATTTGAAGCTGAAAAGAATATGCATAAAATTGTGTTATCTGAAAAAAGCCTTCAGGCAGTCAGAGTCCTTGAATATTTGAAAACATTTGGCTGAAGAAGATGAATCATAGATACATATGACTACTTTTGCTATATGCTGAGATAGAAGTGTCTTACAGGTTTAAGCTTATGGAAAAAAATCACACAAAATGCAAAGAAAACGTGTAATATTGTAAAAGGTTACGTCCAAATTTATCCAGAGTGAATTAAAAGTGGAGAAATGAGCCAATGATGTTGCTTGTAGGTGATAATGGCACAGGGTTAGGTGTGAAATCTTTCTGAAAGAATTATTTCTAGTATAAATTAAGAATACTCCTCATTTGCGTGTGAGGGTAAAATTGAACAGGTTCCAGAAGTAACCCCTGACAGTTTTTCCTGGGGTCGTTGAGAAACAGTTTCCTGTGCTTACAGATACGTACCTCGAGAAAGAAAAGTGGACTGGAGGTTAGCTCTAAGATCCTAAAAGGTGCTCGGTTCTCAAAGCTGACTGTGGAGACAGTTAGTGCCATGGCTGACACTGAAGTTAGATGGCTGAGTTCATATCTTGGCTTATCACATACTAGCTGTGTGATCTGGGAACATTTTGAACCTTTGTGGGACTTTGTATCCTTATCAGTAAAAGGGGAATGACAATTAAAAAACCTAAATCAAAGGACTGTTGTAAGAGTTAAAGAGTTAATATATGTGAAGATCATACAACAGAACGTGGCACATAGTGTTTAATAAATGTTAGTCATTGTTGGTAACAGGCTATCGTTTATGCTTCTATGCATTAGATACTTCGTATAAACTACAGTAGTCCCCCCTTATCTGCGGTTTCAGTCTGTGGTTTCGTTACCCACAGTCAACCATGGAAAATATTAAATGGAAAATTCCAGGAAAAAGCAATTCATGAGCTTAAATGGCTAGCCATTCTGAGCAGTGTGATGAAATCTTGCATGTCCAGCTCCGTCCTGCCCAGGATGTGAATCACTCATTTGTCTAGCACGTCCACACTGTACACGCTACCCGCCCGTTAGTTACTTAGTAGCTGCCTCTGTTATCAGATTGACTGTTGCAGTATCACAGTGCTTGTGTTCAAGTAACCCTTATTTTACTTGATAATGGCCCCAAAGCCAACTTTATTATTAATATTTGGTTTTAATCTCTTACTGTATCTAGTTTATAAATTAAACTTTATCATAAGTCTGTATAGGAAAAAGCATAGTATATATAGGGTTCGGTACTATCTGTGGTTTCAGGCATCCACTGGGGGTCTTGGAACATATCCCACATGGATAAGGGGAACTTCTGTATTTCATATCTTCACAGCCATGAAATATAGGTTATCATTATCTCCATTTCATGAATGCTCAAATTGAGGTTCAGCCCTGTGAAGTAACTTTATTGAGGTGACATGGTTATTAGAACCCAGAACACAGGTCTGTTAATCTCCTAAGTCCATGCTCTTTCTTCTAAGTGGTGACACTTCTGAAATTTTAATTTTCTTTTTGTATTGAATCATTCATTCTTCAATACTATTTCACACTGTGTCAGTAAGATACTGTTAGCACAAGGTGTTGAACTGGAAAAAAAAAATCACATGGCAGGATTTCCCTGGTGTAAGTCTTCACAGCCAGATTCTTCATCTCTAATATTATGCATCATCTGTTAAGCAATTTGTAATGGCTTTAATGTCTTCCTGAATGGGCAGGAATCAGCAGGCTACAATTCCTGGGTGACCGTCTCAAGGTCTTGCACAGATATCTACAGATTGTTGAGCTGAAAGCCTTCTCAGAGGAGCAGAAGTGTGTCCAAACACAAGCTCCCCACTTTTCCTTTACGTTCCTGAGGTTGCCTGAGTTCAATATATTGACTAAAAAGAGATGTATTACATCGCCTTGAATCAGAAGGGATAATAAAACGTATTCATCTCTCCTCGTAGGGATTTAGTGAGGTCAAATAAGAAAAAATAGGTAGAAGGATAAGTTTTCTGCCAAAGAGGGGATAAAAAATGCAAGAAAGAGATTATTTTAAGCAGTGAATTGGGAAAATATAAAAGCAGGCCAGCTTCTCTAAACAAGTGGTATTCTCTGTTCTCATGTGGCCAAAGGTTAGTGGATCCTGTACAGAGACTGTGTGACAGAAGGACCCGACAGGCCACATGGAGGAGAGGGCTAAAGTCAGGTAGACCCAGATCTGAAAGGCTGCTCTGCTGCCTACCAGTTAGGTGACTTTTTTGGGCAGACTGTTCCATCTCCCTAAGCTTCAGTTTCTTACTGTACAAAGTAAGGATAATGATAGTACTGATCTCAACTCCTTGTGAGGATGAGATGAGATATATAAAGTGCTTCGAACAGAGCCTGGAACACAGAAAGAGCACAATGCATGCTAGTTATTCTGTTATTATTCTAAGTGCAGTAGCATTTCTATCCATAAACAATTAAGAATGATTTTTTTTTTACAAACTCATACTTCATCTGTCTTTGTGTGTTCCCTACTCAGCTAGTGTCAGGTACAGTGACTGGCCCCTAACAGACACTCCTATTTTTGTTGCATTTGCTAATGTAAGGACGCTGTCATAGGAATGTTGTGTAGACTCACCACTCTAAGTCAACCCTCTTACTAGTTTGTTCTTAGACATACAGAAAAGCTTGCGAACAACTAGGATTGGGGCCTGGTAAGATGTCCCTGTGGAGATGTGTCTCTCACTGCACTTGGGCCCTGACAAACATTCTCCTTCTGCGAGGAGGCTCAGGGTCTCCTCACACAGTGGGTCTCTTAGATCTGAAGTCTACTGAATTAGAATTTACCCTTGGGTAAAACATGGTTTGGGTTTTGTCCCCCATTGGACCCCTCAGTGGCTCAGAGCTTGGATCAGCCCAGTGAGGAGCGGGGGGTTGCAGTGGTCTATTACATTCTGCTACTCCTGGGATGAGCTGAAAAGGGAATCGGGAGGTTAATGAGGGAGCCTGAGAATATACCAGCCTGAACTGCAAGAATGAAAGTCATTTTCTGTTCTTCAGGACATCTTTTCCTTTGGAGATTTTTTTGGAAAAGAGTATATGGCTTTTGGCTTTATTTATGAACAACTTAGAAAAATATTAGACTAGGAATAAGACAATGGAGTTAGAAAAATTAAGCAATGGTGGGGCCAGTCCAGTGGTGCAGCGTCCACATTTCACTTTGGTGGCCCAGGGTTTGCCAGTTCAGATCCTGGGTGCGGACATGGTGCTGCTTGGCAAGCCATGCTGTGGTAGGTGTCCCACAAATAAAATAGAGGAAGATGGGCATGGATGTTAGCTCAGGGCCAGTCTTCCTCAGCAAAAAAGAGGAGGATTGGCATCAGTTAGCTCAGGGCTAATCTTCCTCAAAAGAAAAAAGAAAAATTAAGCAATGGTAGTTGATTGTGGGTATGGTACTATTTAGGAGAAGATTAAATACTATATTAAAACATTTATGTAAACAAGTTGTGGTGGGGGAAAAAGAGGTTGTAAATATAATCTTAAATGGAAATGAGCTCTGTTTTAATCAACATGTCCAAAATAGAACTTACTGATTTTCCTTAAAATTAGCGCATCTTTCTGTAATTTCATTTATTGCTCTGTTCGCTCACTTCTCAGTCAACCGAGCTTGAGTTGGAATCATTTTCAATGGTTCTCTGCCCCTTACCCCTCTATCTAATTGATGATAAAGTTCTATAAATCTATTTCTTAAGATCTTTTTTCGAATTTGAGTGATCTTCACTGCCATTTAGTTTCATAGACTCTCTGCAACGATTTTCTAAATGGAGGCAAGAGCCTCCAATTCATCTTCACACTGCCATATGAGTAGATTTCTAAACCACACAAATGATACAGCTACTGACACCTTTACTATCCCTCTAGCTCCCAGCTAGGAGAATAAAATGTTAACTCCCACATTCAAGGCCCTAAAATATCCTGGGTACCAGATCCTAAGCAGATCCAGACATGTTGTTGTTCTCTCAATGTTCCAGATGCTCACCCTGCTTCCTCTGCTTGGAAGTCCGTATCCTCAACCTGTTAAATTCCTAATCATCCTTTATAACCCACTTCAAATTCTCCTTCTTACCATCCCTCTGAACGCCCCACTTCCAGACCGCATCATCTCTTCCTCATTGCCTGTGAACTCTTCGAGTGGAGAGACAATGACTAATTCACCTTTTATCACCAGTGCCCAGTATAAAATGATCTGTAGATGCATGTTTATTGAATCGAATCATCAGACTAAGGAAAAATCTTCCAAAGAGGAGCCATTTCCTTGGCTGATGTGTTTTCATTTGAGAGAGTTAAACGTGGAAGGCACAGAACAGAGTTGCTTATGTAGGAGGCATTTAGTACATACAGTGGATTCATTGCTGGAAAGAAACAGGGCAAGGGTCTTTGTGGTTACGTATCACCTGGAGCGTAGGCTTTGGAGTCAGACTGACCTGAGTTAAAATATAGACTCTATAACTTAACAGTCAGATGACCTTGGGGGAGTCCCTTCGCTTTTCCTTTGTAAAGTGAGGATATTGTGTCCATATGGTGTAGGATGGCTGTGAATATTAAACAATATGTACAGCTCGGAATACAGCGCTCTTAATTTTATTAAAAAAGAGGGACTGTTAAATACAAGTTTAAAAATTGAGTGTATATCAATAGTACTCCTGAAAATTAAAAAAAAATATTGTGCTAACAGATACATGAAAAAAATGTAGAAGCTTATTACTATGGGATGTGGCCTAAGCTAAATTGTCGAGCTTACACTATGAGAAGGTACAAAGTTGCCTTAGACTATTGTCTAGTTCCTCTCTGTAGTGACCACCTCAACAGGGAAATCTTCATTTTCCTCATGGTTGGACTTTGGTTGCAACAGCTGAAATACTGGAGGTCAAACAGAAAAGATAAGATATTACACCAGCCACTTTGGTCATCTGACCCGTGAGTCATCTTAAGATCTTTTCTTTCTAGGTCCAATGTGGATCTTTTAACTCTACAGATGGCATATTTGTCTGCGCCATTGGCGGGGTGTGTGGGGGAATCTGAAGAAGTCTTTGAAATAAACACAGCCATTAGGACTTTAAAATGCCACTTGACAGTCATCCATTTAAAAGCTATTATCAATCAGCTGCCTCTTGGAGGCAGAGAAGAAAAAAATCTGTGGGTTGAAGACACTTGAAATCAAGAGATTAGCAGGGAGATGCTTTTTCATTTCCAAACAGGGAGCCAGGACGTCAAACATCTCTAGTTTCTCTAAAGACAAAGTCTCTCTTCAAGATTCTTTTTAAAGGGCAAAATGAACTAAAACAAGACTCCCCTAGATTTGCTGTAATGCCGTCTTGCACCCCTCTTCCTGCGCCCCCCAATGCTTGCAGCTGGCTGCCCACTCTGGTGAGTGCGTCTCAGGCTGCCTCGCCACTTGGCTCCTTCTCGGCTCCTGCCTGATCATATTTCAAAATGTCATTCACATTTATGCAGGCCAGTGCACAAAACAAAATTAATTTAACTCACAATGGCACGTTAATATTATTACTTTTGACACCATGGAAAACTTATTAACTACAGCTTGTCACAGGCATCTCACAACGAATAGCCCAACTACAGCATGAGAGGAAAAGTAATATGATCTAAAGGCTTTTTGGAATGCCAGACATTGTAAAAAGTCAAAGTAGTTGAGTTTTTCAATAATTATGCTTTCTTTCAATAATTAACTGTCGTTCTATGAATGGCAAGAAAATCTCTGTCTCATTTTGTTGGAGTACACTATAAAAATATTTTATGGCACATGACTTAAGCTTTATTTATTTTTTCTATCAATAAATACGGTCTTTGCATTTTAAGGAGGTAGTAGGAAATTTAAGTAAATAACTAATTAGTTATTGTGTAAATTATAGCTCGAGCGTAGAAAAAGGAAAAAGAAAAGGAAGCTAGTATTCATGGCAAGCTTACTGGTTCTGGTGTTTTCACTACTGCATCTTATTACAATAGTGTGTGAGGAGGCTTTTTTAAGATTGAGGTATAATTGATAGCGTGATGAGATTTTATAGTCTCCATCTTACGCATAAGGAAATTAAAGCAGTGAGGGTTAGCTGACTTCTCCAGATTTGCACAGTGCGTGAATGGGCAGCAGCACTTCGAACCCTGGTCTATCCCACGACGAAGCCCTTCTGTTCCATGCATCCTCTCTGCAGCCACACTAAATCAGCACGAAAAGAGGAAATCATAGGCCGGCTCAAAACGGGCAACTCTTTCTCTGCTTTCTGTAAGCTTCTGGTTTCATGGAAACAATTTTATAGAAGTTTTTGTATTCCTCAGAGCTTACATTTACAAATAGACCTGAATTTGGTATTGGAAATGCAATAGCAAGCTCAAACACGTTCTTTCTATTTTTTTTTGGATGAAATTAGGTGCATAAAAATATTAATTTTCTTTGTTCAGTACGTGATGGTTTGTTTTTCCACATCCACCAAGATTGAGGTTATACGCATTTTTTTCTTCTCACCCATAACACACAGCCTTTCCCCAGCAAGAAGGTGCACTATGTCACACTCGGAAACCGTGATTGAGAAAGTGACACAGTAAATACTGAAAAGTCTCAGTCCCTGAGCTTCTGGTAGACCAGCCAGAAAGTCACATCTCCTTAGCTGTCACAAGCAGGCCAAACATCTCATAGAAATGAGTGGATGGTTCCGGCGCCCCCCGGGCCCCATTCTCCCCCTGGGAAGATACTTAAGTGGGATTAGGATATTACAGCAGAATATCCAAAGATCACTAGATTTTATTGCAGTGGAGCAAACCTGCCAACCACCAAAGGGTTTCCTGCCGCAGCCGGGAGAAGAGAACAAAAATTTGATGGCTACTTATTATGGAACTCAGCTGGCATTAAAAATGGAAGTTTTTACAAATCTATGCTTCAGGGAAGCAATTTGATGGTATCTCAAAGATGTTGAAAGCCTTTTAACAATATAGTTTCTGCTGCATTAGACTAAGGTGTAACTCTTTATCTTTTTATTTTGCCCCATTCCTTTGTAGGGCACGGAAACATGCACCACAAAAACTTCTCTTTGCCAGTCAGGATCTTACTGGAGCCACACAGCTTTTCTCAGCCTTTTCCAGATTTCTCACTTTCCCAGTGACAAAAGATATGTGTGATGTTGCCCATCTCAAACCCCGCGGAAGCACAGCAGGGCGCTCGAGGTCTGAATTTGAAATGCTCTTCTATTTTTGACCTTCCTATTTTCTAATTTCTTAAGCGCAAATACTAAGTGCTTTTCTGGAATAATCTATGGGAAAATTTCTGGGATGAACTAATTTGGAAACAGGAAGAGAAAAACTCATCAGCTGAATATGAGTAAAAGTGAAAACCCATTCAAGGTGTGTGCTTAGCAGCTGGCAGGGGTCTGAGGAGCAGAGAACGGGACGAAGGAGAGGTCCTGTGGGTTTATCCCCATTTTCCTATAACTCATGGTGGAGCAGTTAAAAAAAAAAAAAACCTGTTTTGAAACCAGAATCTACTGGACTGAATTTTGAAAGAGTGGTCATTTGTTATGTCAAATGTGTCTGTGTGCATTTATATTGATGTATGTACATTAAAAATGAGGACCAAAAATATCACCTTAACATCCTAAGACAGTATTCTCATTTTCATAGATCCCCAAATTATCTTTATCCATATAGATAAATCTTTACCCATTTTAAAATATCTTAAAAAACAACAGCAAAAGCATATGTATATATAAAATTTTATACTTTTTTTTGCTTAACATACTAAAGCATTTTCCCATATAATTATGTCTAATAGTCCACTAAGTGGTAGTAGAAGTAAGCATTTTCTTATTGTTGAACACTGAGCCCATTTTAATGTGGGAAATTATCAGAGTAGGTTGGCATCCGTGAGTACCAACGTCTATGTAGTTTAGCTATGCCAGCCGGAGGCTCAGCTTGTTAGTGCTTCTTTTTGCAAGAACTCTTTACAATGTGAAATTTCATATCTCTGGACAGAACTTTTTGCACTAAGCAACCCTCATTAAAAATAAAAGATTTCTTTTTTTTACCTGATACCTTTTTTACAAGCTACCTGGTAGGAAAAGCAACATGCTATGACTTCGTTTTTTTATTGTTTTTGTCTAACTCTCCACTGGGAGTTGGCTGCCTGTGGGCACTTGCCCAGGAAAGTTAGCCAGGGGCTCATACATGGAAACTCGCGTTGCTAAATCAACTCCCCGAATCTATCGCTGCAGTCCAGAGCTTCAGGAATCGGTTTCTGCTATTTTTCACTGTCAAAAATTGATTACTTTGGAGGAGACTGAAAACCTAAGTAGAACTGATGCCGCTGTTTGTCAAAGCGATTGTGGAGGGTATGTCCTACTGTGATAGGTCCTATGAAAATGCGGGGAGAGATTAGAAGTTAAACAAAAGAGAAAGTACACAGAAGCCCTGATTTAGATTGATGCCACAGCTCTTATTCTTTCATGGCTTTGCTTTTTAAACACCTTCTTTGATGAATCACAGCGCTGCTGGATCTCAAGAGAGATCACCTTGTCTATTCCCTTACCTTGAAGCAGCATTACAAATCCATGCCCCAATTCTTACTTTTAAAAACCCTCTGGAGAGGCAGGCTCTTAGCTATCTGTTTCAACATTTAACACTGCCAAGAGGGTCGTCTTTGGTTTCCACACCACATTTGAACGTCTTTCTTTTTATTTAGACTTCAGTGGCTTCAGAAGGTCATTGTAAGCTGCCTGAAATGGATATTTTACCCCCAATTAGTGGACAGTCAATGCTTAGTTTTCTCATTCCGAGAAAGAGATTCTAGTTCTTCTATTATGAGAGTCCAGATCAGACAAGAGATTACCAGTGATGCCACAGCCCTGAGACTTGAGGGAGGAGCAAATTTGGTTCAGAAGGCGAGGGCTGGGTCCCACCGGCCTTTAGAGCACATGAAAGTGTCATGCAAATGTGAGGCAATGCTAATAATATTCACTGATACACTCATAAGAACAGAGATAATGTAAATCTTAAACATTACTTGTTTAACGATCTACATTTTTGGGGACAAATATGAGCTAATAAAGGTCGAAATATATGGAACATGAAGGATCATCCAAACAGATGTAGCTTTAAGTAAAAATGTGAGTAATCTCAGTTTTTTAACAGGAAGGATGAGCCGTAGAAGATGATATCAGTGGCAGTTTCCATTTCGGGGTAGATTAGCCCTCAGTTTTCACAATCTCAGAATATGTTTGAATGATTTATGTATTAAGCCCTTTGGGAGATTTTAGCTTGCCATTTATAAAACCTTTGTTTAGGTATGCCAGAACTTGCATTTAGGAAATGAACTATTTCCATTCTCAGTTCTGAAATCAAGTACATATGATTTTTTCTAGAAAGGAGGCATTCTGAGGCATTTTCTTAGAGATTGGTGGGGCTACTGTACTGAGAATGGCAAGGGTCGTGGGAAATAACCGCATCAGGGCCAGAGGGAAACAATGGACTGCGCTCTCCCTGTTACGCTTCCAGCCTCTGCTTCCCGCTTTTGGTCTTGGCACTCTCACTAATGGCTGGGTGAGTGGCTCTGTGTTCCACTTAGAGGAGATCACACGATGTCTCAAGCATTATCTTTCAGTAGAAATTACACATGATGAGCTGGGTTTTGCTCCCAGTTACTTAAGTTCTAGCCTAGGGCACTGAATTCATAATGTGCTGGACATGAGGATCTGAAAGAAGGTTTGTCCTTGGCAATTGTGGACTGGGTTTTTCCATGAAATCATCCCCTGGTGACTTGTACAACACATCCTGGTAAACATTTTAGACCCAAACCAAGTGCCCGGAACAGCAGCTCTGGCCTAAATCAGCCGTGTCAAACATGTCCCATATCTTTTCTATCTTCAGGTTCAGCACTGTTGTATATGGGGTAACAATCACGGGAATAAACAATTTCCTTTCCTGTCCCAAAGCAAAAAAGGAAGAATGAGATTTCAGACTGTATGTGTGTCATTTAAATAGGTGCCTTTTTGATACTGATTACTTCTTCAAGAAAAACACCAATCCATTTGTCAAAACAGAAAAGGCCACCATAGTCACGTGCTATATTTCTTTCATAAGTTAATTATCAGGGGCCCTTATACTTTCTTCAGCAATTCCCAGTTCCCAATGCTAGGAATTTGATGTGACGTCACTGTTCTAAAGGAAGTTAAAAATAGGATAAATAGTAATACTATGGACTTTGAATAAGGCAAACCATTGATTGAAATGTCTGGCCTAGTTGTGTGGTTTCAGACAAATTTCTTAGCATCTGTAAGCCTCAGTTTCTTCATTTGCAAATTTGGCTTATAGTTTGTGAGATTTAATTAACGTATTTAATTATTGCAGATTTAAATTAAATTTGTAAATTACTTTTCCTCCCAACAGAAACGATTAGCAATTAGAATCACAAAATTAAGAAATCTCTGAAGAGCCAGCAGGTAGAAGAGGTTGGGTTTGTGGGGGTGGTGGCGAGAATCAAGCTCTCTAGAAAGGACCTGATAGAGATTCTGCCAAAGCAGAAAGCCAGGTCTAACACCAACTGATACAGGCGTCGAAAGTCATGATTGAAAATGACAACAGCCACTGCCCATTTAATAAAGGCTATTATCCTGCTAAAATTCAGACCTGACATAAAAAGCGTTAAAAAATTTTGCTAAGTTGTATGTCAAATTGGTTGAAACAATTCATATAAAGATGACATGAAAATCTTCAGGCAGGAATGCTACAATGTATTCTTCAAAATATTAACTATTTGAATTTGAAGAAAGGGTAAACTGAGGACTGGATGACGTGCATTTAGTAACCATCTGATTTTGTAAGATGTAGCTTGTGCTCTTTCTCTCTCTCTTTCTCTTTTTCTCATAAGAGGTAGAGTTTTGAAATGGAAATCTAGGAGGATGGTTAGTGCCATATTTCAAATTGTAGTACTTTATAGGGGAATCATCCATTTTTGGCAGATTTATTGCTCTTTAAAAATTATTTTAGTAATGACAAAAAATTGGCCAATTCTGCGGAGCTCAATGTCTTATCTTCCCTATAGGGTTCTAATAAGGAGCTTCTTCTATTGCTTTATGAAACACAGGGACTTAGAAAACTCTAAGAATACAAAGATATTTTGTTTTGCAAAGAAATGTCTTTATATTCAAGTATAGCTAATTAAATACTGTCTGCAGCACATTAAAATGTTTCATTGCAATGTGGAGATTTCGCAAAAAATTAAAAGTAGAAATATCACATGATCCAGTTATTCTACTACTGGGTATTTATCCAAATAACTCAAATAAATAACTCTAAAGATATACGCACCCATATGTTCATCACAGCACTATTCATAATAGCCAAGACATGGAAGCAATCCAAGTGCCCATCAACAGATGAATGAGTAAAGAAGATGTGGTGTATATATATATACAATGGAATACTACTCAGCCATCAAAAAAGACAAAATTATGCCATTTGTGACAACATGGGTGGACCTTGAGGGTATTATGCTGAGCAAAATAAGTCAGACAGAGAAAGGCAAATACTAAATGATTTTACCAATATGTGGAAGATAAACAAACACACAGATGCAGAGAACAGATTGGTGGTTACCAGGGGAGAAGGGGGTGAGGCAGGGCAAAACGAGTAAAGGACTATACAGACATATGCATTGTGACAGACAAAAATTGGACAGTTGATGATGAATACAATGCAGTCTATACAGAAACTGAAATATAGTGATGCACACCTGAAATTTACACAATGTTATAAGCCAATATAACCCCAATAAAATAATTTTTAAAAATGGTCCATTAATCTTTGATGTTTTAGGATAACTACAAGATAGGATGTCCAACTCCACATTTATTATACTTGGTATAAGGGAAGTTGATGGAAGAGATGGAAGCAATTATTTCCTCCTTCCAGGAACTTGAAATAAAATGGAATGGAACAAATCAGAAGATGGGGACTAGAGACTTGAAAACAGAAACATGTGTATCCTACGTAGAATCTTTCATAGATATATCTGTTACAGAAAGACTGAACCAAAAAGCTTGGGCGCAGCTAAGAGACTTGAGAATAGGAAGGAATGTCGAGTGGAGGCAGGCTATACAGCTCTCCCTTTGCACAGTGTGGTGGTGGCCTTGGAGTTGGGAGAATGGGAGTAAGAGAAACAAACTCTAGAGTGTGACAGTGTGTGTCTGTTCGCAGACATCACCCCTAGCAAAGGCCCTGTAACCTCTTTCTCACTTAGAGACAATCTCATGATGAATGAGTCTTTGGAGTCAGACCAAAGTCTGAGTTTCAACCCTCCCATTTCCTGTATGGCTTCGTGTTATTCCAACTTCTCTGAGTTTTAGCTTCTTTGTCTATAAATTGGGGATACTAACGGTGTCTACCCCATGGAAATGTTGTGTTACCTCATTTATTCCTCACACTTAGCACAGTTCCCGGCTCATACAAATACTCAACAGGGTGAGTTTAAATTAAAGACAAGTTTGTGCTTTACCTGATTTTTCCAGGCAATAGAGCTTTGAAAATAGTCTACCATAAAGAAGCAAAAATATCACTTTTTTCCCTAAAATTAGGCAATCCTGCTGTGACACTCAGGTTCCATAACCTTGATGTCATTTTCAAACATGGCTTCAATATAAACAAATCATCAGCATGATAGTGCTTGGAAAGTCAATGTCTTCAAAAAGAAGCCCACATCTCTCCTCAGACTCCAAGTTAAACATTGACATTGACTTATAGCAGGCAAGCATTTCAAAGGCTGCCGTCTGCATCCCCTCTTTGTGACTTAGGCTATCAAAAAATACGTTCTAAAATCAAAACACAAAACTCCAGACTCTTGACCTATTTTAATATTCTAATCTCATTCTATTTTTACTTTTTGACACAGAGATACAATTAAGAACAAGGCTATTCTTGACAGTGCTGGTTCCTGAAAGACATCGCCTCCCCTTTCTTTAAACATTAGCAGAAAATGAAAATTCAGGGAAGCACCTTGTCAGAATATTGATTTATTCATGTAGAAATAGCACCTTAAGTGGAAGAGCAGTTGGTTAACTTTTGGTAAACAACAACCTCTCATGACATTCCGGAGTGTTTGCAGTTTAGAGGATGAAGAGACTTGACTAGAAGTGTTTTCAAAAAAATTTTTTTTCCCTTCTGGTGCAATTGTCTATGGAGCCTTCCCCTTTAGTCACAAATGCTCATCTCTATACTCTGGTGTTATCTGAAGTACAGAAAATTGTTCTTGCGTATAAACTAATTATGTTCCACAGGAAAAGAAAAACACTGATTTAAAAGGTAGCTTTCAGAAAGGATGTTGAAAGCAGGGGCTCATTCCAGGATGAAAGGCATCGCCTCTAAGAACACTGCCTTTTAAGCATTTTAAAGGTGTACGTAGAGGGTTTGCCTAAGGCTGGATTTGCTGCGCTCTGGGTTCTCTTACTGCCCAGTGCTCTCTCGTGTGGTCCAAGCCAGAAGTCGGCCAGCTCCTGGAGCCCAGGAGAAAGACACCCTGATATACATCCCTAGTTTGCAATCTTGCTGTGGTACATCTCAGGGAGAGCATAAGTGCATGTTATTAGCAACTTGGGGGACATCTGAAGTGTAGCAAAAAAGTAATCTAAATGGCTTATTTGTTCCCTCAGTTCTCATTCTGAAGAGACAAAGAAGAGAACAGAGAGGAGATAAAGGGGCAGAAAACAGCAAGCACAAGAAGTTGTTTTCTTTGAAGTAGATTGACAGAGAATTCTTCCCTCGGCTTTCCAGAAGCTCAGGTGCCATTCCACTTGACCTTTGGGCACTTGAAATCTGGAAAGGTGGTCAGGAGTGAGGGAGAGACCCTGGCCCTCACCGGCCCTGCAGTGAGGGTAAAGTCCTCCTGAATCTGTTAAATGGTACTGGGAACAATAGAATTTTCTCCCACGAAATAAAGTGAGTTGCCACTCAATCTATCTTACTTTAGGAATTCATTTCCCATTAGACAGACCTGTGTTTCAAAAATAACTTTTTAAAGGCCACGTCTTGTAGGATTACAGTGACACGCAATGTGCAGAATAGGCAGATCCATAGTGAGAAAGCAGATTAACAGCAGCCCGGGATGAGGGGTGGGAAGGGGAGAGACTGTAAATAGGCACAAGCTCTCTTTCCTTGGTAATGGAAATGTTCTAAAATTATGTTGTTTTGATCATTGTACAACTCTAAATTTACTAAAAATCATTGGAAAAAATTTCAAACATGTCAGTATCTATTTGACATTTTTCAGCAGCATTTTACACATAAGGAAATGAGGCTCAGAGCGTTTGTGGGATTTGGACCCCGAGTTCTGTTCTTCTTTGATCCATGCCACACTTTCTCCTGTGAGCTAACTATTGTGATGTGCAAAAGTAGAAAAAACTAACTTTACCTTCAAGGAGCTTATACTCTACCCGTGTAGACAAAAACACAGGCAAACAAGGCATATTTCTATGTAATAGCATTATGTGGACAGGCACTTACACTTAGAGAATAGGGATGTGTATAATGAAGTGCCAATTGTATGTTACAGCATCGACAATAAGCTGCTGAGGTCAAAGATCAAGGTGATGCGAGCATCATCAGGGCGGCTAGTGAGAATGGGAAGAAAACGCTATTGAAACCCATACAGTGAGTATCATAATGCATTCCTATATAGACTATTACCTGGGGTCCTGGTTGTTTTAGCTTAAAAAAGCATGATACCTACACTTACATGTGGACTAGCAATTCCAGGTGAAATGGAAACACGTGTCCACGGAAAGTTGTCTAAGTACATTTATAACAGTTTTATTCATAATAGTTTCAAATTGGAAACAACCCAAAAGCCCATCAACAGGAAGATGGATAAATAAATTGTGGTATATGCATAGAATAGACGACTACTCAGTACTAATAAGGCATGAACTCTGGCAGCAGGCAATCGTATGAAGGATGTCAAAAATATGCTAAGCAAAAGAAGCTAGGCACAAAATAGCATGATTCCACTTATATTTAATTCAACAAAAGGCAAACTAACCTATGGTGAGAAAAATCAGAACAGACATTGCCCTTAGGGACTGGGGCTGGGGATTGATCGCAAAGAGGCACATGGGACTTTTTTGGGGGGTAAGAAATGTTCTGCAACTTGATTGGAGTGGTGGTTATATTGGTGTATGCAACTGTGAAGACTCATTGAACTGTGCACTTAACATCTGTGCATTTTATTATTTGTCAATTTCTACCTCAATGAAAAGAGGCATGATATTGCTAGAAAAGGTCCAGAAGAGAGCAAATAAATGACTTAGGGAATCTCAGAGGGACAACTGTTTGAAGACAGACTGCAAAAAGGATTAGTTCTCAGGTTCAGAACAATGTTTCTATATCAGAAGAATTATGCCTAAAACTTCTTACCCTAAGGGAGAGTAGACTAGTAGAAAATGGCTTTGGAATCAGAAAAACTAGTGCTTGAATCCTGAGTTCTCAATGGCTAGCCACATGGCCCAAGTCTAGCTTCTTCACCTATCGAAGGGGTCTGAGTACTGACCTTATATCAGGAGGTGTGGAGGTGAGGAGCATCATCTTGGAGACAAGTGCCCTGGTTTAAAGGGAGACTAGAATATTTTGAAACATATCCCTAAACCTTTGAACGGCATACCTGAGTACTACTTCAAATGGGGCCCCAGATCAACTTAGAACACGCTTCCATGTCTGGGTTTCAGTGCCTGAAACTCTTTCTTAAAGACAGCTTTATGGAGATGTAATTCACATACCATAAAGTTTACTCTCTTAAAGTGTACAATTCAGTGGATATTAGTATAGTCAGAGTTGTGTAACCATCACCATGATCTAATTTTAGAATATTTTCATCACCCCACAAAGAAACTCATATCCATTAGCTGTCATTCCTCATTCTCCCCCACATCTCCCTCCCTTCCAACTCCCAGCCTCAGGCAACCATGAATCTGCTTTCTGTCTGTGTGGATTTGCCTCTTCTGGTCCATCCATGTTGTAGCGTGTCTCAGTACTTCATTCTTTTTTACAGCTGAATGATATTCTACTGTGTGGATATACCATGTTTTGTTTAATTATCAGTTGATGGAAATTTGAGTTCTTTCCACTTTGTGGCAATTATGAAAAATACTCCTATGAATATTCCTTTACAATTTTTGTGTGGACATGTCCCTCCATTTTTCTTGAGCACATACCCAGGAGTGGAATTGCTAGGTCATATGATGACTCTCTATTTAACATCTTGAGAAACTGTTAAACTGTTTTCCCAAGTGGCTACACCATTTTACTTTCTCACAAGAAATGCATGAGGGTTCCAATTTCTTCACATCTTCACCAACACTTGTTATTGTCAGTCTTTTTGATTATAGCAGGGCCTTAACTTTTAGTACTTTTTTGTGGTGTCAGAGTGTAGAGAAGTGCACAGTCATTGGGGCCACACTGTGGTAGTACCATGTGCCTTGCAGGCATGCTAAGCCTTACCCTGGATTGCCCTTTGTGATCTCTTTTCACACCCCACAGTCTCTCGTACATGGAGTCTAAGCTCAAATATCCTCCCTTTCACCAAAACCGTGTTTGACAGTGTCTTCTGAACTCTTAGTCTGTCTCAGTCTCCTTACAAAAGTAAGGATCTAAGTCTAGTGGTCAGAGCAATGCTTTTTCAGCTGGCAAAGAAATCGGGGCTCTGATCAGTGTTTTCAATAATACAAATTACTAGTATTTATTGAGAGTTTATTAGGTGCCAGGTATTGTTCTAAGTGCTTTACGTGAATCATCTCATTTAGAGTGTATCACAACTCATGGAGATGAGTAATATTAACCCCATTTTACAGAAGGGGGAAGTAACCAGCCCAAGGACACACCAGTGGAGTCATGGTTGGATCCGTAAAGGTTGAGGTGAGGGCCAGAGCTTTAATCTACTTGCAGTACTGTCTCACCATTAAGTTATGTTTGACTAAACTTAGTGGGTCTATCTTCTTCACCACTGTATCTCTATAAACTAGTATAGTCCTTGACTCATGAAAGAGGTTAATAAATATATGCTGAAAAAATGAAGGAATAAATTATTTATTTTTAATATTTAAGGCCTCTTGTTTATAATTGAAAAGAATTTTAGCCATGTTTAACACAAGTAAGTTTGCGTGTGTATGTGTGTTCCCTCTCTCTTTCATCCTTTAACTATTGAAGCTCTTTTATCAGCAAGTCCTCATTCTTCTCCTTTATTCTGTAGTACAAATAGGATGACTCATTGCCGACATTTCATCTAATTGCAGAGTAACAGACTGTAATGGATTAAAGATTTCACAATGCAAACATTTGGCCTGCTCAAAGTGAGGTAGGAGTAAGACAGAAGGTAAAAACATTTAATTTGAAGCATTCACAAACAAGATAATAATAATAAAAATGGTCCAAAACATATGATGAACTCACCAGAAAAGATTACACTGTAAAAGATCCAACTGTATGGAAGATGGAAGACACGACAGAACAAGATATTCTCCTGCATTGATCACATTGCTTACCACTCAAAATCCTTTTCACTATTTCAATAATAAGAAAACCAGATGTAGGCAAGAATGCTCTTGTCTGTATCATTTTTCTCATTCTACTTTTGTTTTCTATTTGTTCTCATTTCAACTCCCACTCTTCACTTTCTGCTCTGCCAATCCATATTCATGAAATCCATGCTTCCAAGCCACCTTGCTCTGCCTTATTTAAAATTCAATTGAAAACTCTCACTCCTTTTAGTCTTTGAATAAAAAGAAACACTAACACCTACATTAGTATCTATCAAAACAATTAAATTTCCTTGGCACTCATGTATCAGAATTTATATCTCCCAATGATGATTTTTCCCATAGTGACCTGTTGAGAGATCATGTAATGATGCTACTAATGCTCAAAACATTTTGGTCAGAGTTAGAATATAAGTCTCACAAGGATATCTACCTCATTACTTTGCCACAGTAACTAAAACTCTTTACTCAATTTGATCATCAACTCATAGTCCATACTTCACCTTAAATAGTTTATGGCCATTTCAATAAAATTTACCTTTTAAAGTCAAAGGCAAGCCACTACCAAGGACAGAGAAAAGCACACATTGTACACTGAGAGAGACTTTTGGAGGGGGAGCTGGAATTAAAAATATTTTGGGCTACATATAAGCAATGCAACTAGAACAATAAAAGATGACTTCCTAGCGGCTGGCCTCGTGGCTGAGTGGTTAAGTTCACGCGCTCCGCTGCAGGCGGCCCAGTGTTTCGTTGGTTCGAATCCTGGGTGCGGACATGGCACTGCTCATCAAACCATGCTGAGGCAGTGTCCCATATGCCACAAGTGGGAGGACCCACAACGAAGAATATACAACTATGTACCAGGGGGCTTTGGGGAGAAAAAGGAAAAAAATAAATCTTTAAAAAAAAAAATGACTTCCTTGAAGGTGATATGACTCACGATGCATGTTTGTTAAAGAAAATTTTCATTTAATTCTAATTTGTCCAACAAGTTAACTTAAATATTTAAGTACTTTGGATATTCTAGGCACAGTACCAGACACAGGGGATAAAAAGGTACACAACATAGACCACATCCTTGCATTCACTAAGCGTCAGTCAAGTAAGTGGCAATATGGCAGAGTAGAGGAAAAATGCTTTTGGGAGTCAGAGTGACCTGGGTCTAAATCTTTGTTCTGTTGCTTGTTTTTTGGGTGGCACTGGGCCAGTTACATTTTCTAATGTGAAAAATAAGGACATGAAGAGTTACCCCACAGAACTGCTCCGAGGATTACATGAGGTAATGTGAGAAAGGCAGAGTAGAGTGCTTGGCACAGGGGCGGGTCTAGCTTTCATATTCCAACTCTTTTCCTTGGGAAGAACAAGTTTCACAGGCTTTGCTTAGTGTCTGCATCTGGAGTCATCAGTCTGAGATTTAAGGGACAAACTGTCACTACACTACCTCATTCAATCTTATTTCTCAGGGTATCTGTTCAAGCTTTCATTCCACCCTTACCTGGGCCTGTCATTGGCGGTCTTAGCTCCGTAAACTTGCTCTTGATGATCTCTTTCCTAACGTCTGGAAGGCAGTCTCACTTTCTTTCTGCCTATTTAAATTTTACTCAGTTTTAAAGACTAGTTCGCTTTTTTTCAATTCTTCCATGCAGCCTCCCTATCCACTCTTTTTTTTGTTTAAAAACGTACGGTACATTTTAATTTATACTTCTTGTTTGGCTCTCTGTGGAGCTTCTTTTGTTATTACTTTGCATTATGAAATTTTGCTACTAATATTAACCATTTCCTGTATGCGAATCTTAACCTTCCGTTTTATACACTTTGCAGTGCTAATTTCACAGATATTCGATATATGTTTTGAGTGAATAGATGGGAATTTGTATTCTATTTAATGAAGTTTTTTTAAATGGAAAACAAAATCCCTTTGCCTTCATTAAATTCATCAGCACTCATGAGTGAATAATAACATGTTTGTACTAATGAGTTCCCTTGAATTTCAGAGCTTTATCCTGGGCAGGAATTCATGCTGAGTATTTAGGAAATATTATCAATAAGAAACAAAAATGCCATAGCTATTTACTGGTGGGGGTTTTTTTGCTATGCTACATACATTTATAATGTATTATAACATTTGAAAGGGAAAATATATATGTGGACTTTAACCAGTTGCAAATTGTCAAAACAAACTGACCAAATGTTAAGATTTCGAAAAACAAACCAAAACTGAGAAAAACTGGTTTACAACAATTGTTTTTTGGGTTTTTTTGGGGGGGGGTATTTAAATTGGATTTACAGCTATGCTTTGGGGCTAAAAGACTAGAGACACTGTTTCAAGACCACGGTGAAATGGAAAGAGTGTGGGCTGCGGACTTGTGTTTGAATGTTCGCTCTGGTGTTGGATGTGTGAACTTGGACGAGTTACTTGGACTTTCCTGGGCTTCGGGTTTGTTCCCCCCTCATTTTGTAAAACAGATTTAATAATGCCAATTTTGAAGAATGTTGTGAGAATTATTTTGGTTGGCACCCAGTGGACTCTCAGTAAATGTAGCTTTTATTATTATTATTTGTGTTTATAGCTTAGTTAGAGAAGTTGAAGTAGCTTTGACGAAAATTAATTTTGGAAACAGGGGAGTTGGGCTGGGAGCACAGGTCTTTGGGCAGTTATAGCTGTCAAGGGGAGGGTGATGCCGTAGGTTAACTATCACAATGGGGGCACAATGAATGTCATCAAATGGCGTTTTGAAAATGCCCAGGATCTCTCCCCCCACACTTAATTCTTTAAGTTAGAGTCTAAATTTATATCACTTTTTCTAGGGGATTCACAATAAAAAAAAGTGATATCAAATTCTCATTTAGAAACTCAGTGAAATGAGACTTTGGTTTCATCCCTTCGTACCTGAAAAGTCTTTTTAAGTAGAAAGGCAATCACATTACAGTCCTATGCACTAGAGGCATATTTCAAGTTGTTTGCTTTTTCCTATGATGTTCTTAGAAACCACGTCATGAAGCAGACAATACTTATTATGCATAAAAGTACAGTTATAATTGGTGATTGAAATTCTGACCGAAGACTCAGAATAAAGTAATCCAGAGCTATGGCCAAAGATATTTCAAAAAATCAAATCCAACTCTACTTCTGTAATAGTTTAAAGGGAAATCACTAAGTTTCAAGTCCCACAAAATGCACACAAGACACTAAGTACACTGATATATGTCGTGGTCTTAATACATTAGAAAACAATTCAATATCACTACATCATATCTGTTATGTTATAAATTTGACTAGCAATAAATATTCTAAATATGATAAACTTAGATTTTGTTCATGTTCTTTGAATTCTCCTTGGAACTGATTCTTTCCTATTTCCCTCTGGGTAAATTTCCATGTTGCAAGCCATAGACTTACATCATAGCTTTAACTAAATCTGAACTTTAAATAAAAGTTAAATTAAGCTAAGTCACAAGCTCTCTGTGCATCATGGAAACAGGATGAAAAGAGGGTTACAGAAAGGAAAGAGATACTGAATAAACCTTTACAAAAAAAAAGTGAGAGCAAAACTATCACCATTTTCATGACCATCAACAAAAACAACAGCAACAATGATTTTGCTGAGCATCTATATCGCCTCTCTTTTTAAGGCGTAGACCAAAAAAACCAAACAGGAAGTAAACCATTTTCATGATTTGGGGCTAAGATATTTTGTTGATGGTCTTTCAGAATACTTTAGTCTTCATTTGTAAAACGGGAACACAATTGCTATTATTAAAATGGACTTTAAAAAGGGAGTTCTGAAACATCTCTCATGGTAAAAGAAACACCTCTCCCCATTCATTCATTCAAAAATATTTTTGCACACCTACTGTGTGCTTGCCTCTGTGATCAAACTTGGTTTCACAGTGGGGCAGAATAGATATGGCCACTGCTGGGATGCACTGACAGTCTAGTGGGGAAGAGAGACAATGAACAAGTTACAAAAATACAAATAAGGATACTTTCCTAGAATGCTATGGATCAAAAGGAGTGTCTTTGTTACATTTCTCTAACGTGATAGATTGTGAGCGACAAGGAAGTTTCTTATTGACAACCACGTTTAAAGTTCAGTTTAACCTTTTATAAGGATCTCCATTCAGGGCATTGATTTGCTGTGCAGACATTCTTGAAGGGCGCGAGTTACCATCTGACTGCTAAGTGTACTTAGAAACAGCGCCATTTCTTTCATGATCCTTGCACAAAAAAGGTGCTATAGGAATTATGACTAACCTACTCCAGAGAAGTATCAAGTAATTGACCATTGGGAGCTAAAACACTTTTGTCATTTGATTGAATATGTATTCTCCAAATGCTTTTCTGTGAAGTAAATGTTTTTCTAATTAGGCTTAAAAATGTGAAATTTTCTTGCAAAATTGATTTTCTATTAAGGCACTAAAGTAGTTTCTCTTCCCTTCTGCCTGGGTACTAATTAAATTATGTCCCAACTTGTTTTAATTCAGCAATCAATTTTTTTTCCATTTGCACTGGATTACAGAATCTCATTTAAAAATCACTCTTTAATGAATTCTGTACAAAGCAGAGGTGACAGACTTATTCTCTAATGGAGACAAAACAGTACTGGTCAAGTTATGAGACAGATTTGCTCAAAAAAAAAAGGACTCGTATTCTGATGGTTTCTATTTCTTATGCTGTTTTTAGAGATAAGTAGTAGTGGAAGGCATTGGGATGAAAAATAAATTAGGAAAAAAATGCTCAAAGAAAAAGAGTCTAAATGCTTTGAAGATGTACTTGATGCTGGGGTGCAGGACTAAGACAATTTCTAAAACGATCATCAATAAAATTTATCCCAAAAAATGGAGTCACAGCTATTGTATACTTGAAGTAATTAAGTGAAAACATTAAATGAACGCATTATTCTTAAAGTCTGAAGGTCTTAAAGTTTCAGGTTTGACTTGTGGAGGGCATGAATAAATATTTTTGAATGATTAAAAGGAAGAAAATCTCAAAAATCCAGCACAGACAGCCTGAAGTTATGCATACCAGAAGCCTTTTGCAAATAGAAGAATTGTATATTCTGATTATAGAGGATAACTTTTGAGGCCTTATACTGAAAAGGGGAAAATTAAGAAAAGAGTTTTATGTGTAACCATTTGTCGACTCAGAGGATATTCATTTCTGTTTTAAAGAAACAAAAGGAAGATAAAGGTTTAGCTGTTTGCCAGGTCAAATTCCATTTTCATCTGATGGGAGGTGAGGAGGTGGAAGGGAAAAGAATGGTCAGTCTTGCAACATAAAAAAAAAAAAAATAGCTAGTGAACCTAAACCAGTAAGGTGACTTTGAATGTGTTAGAGAAACATTATCAAGTCAGAATGGAAACCCCACCATCGATGTTTTCCCCAGGGGCTAGAATCTAACAGTGGGAACCGCATGCTTGTTAGGGCTCTTCCTGGCATAACTTCTTTCTTCAACACCCCCTATGTTTTAAAAGTGTGTTTAGAAACTTCCAGATAAGGCTCCTTCCCATTTTTTCCCCTAAATTGCATGCATTTTAATTGGTCACTAAAATAACACATAATCCTATAACTTACATAATTGCTTCATCATCTTATGACTTTTACATTTTTAACTTTCTGGCCACAAAGTCCTTCCCCATTCTATCAACATCGCAAGGTTGGAGCTCAGTGGGTTGGATTCAACCCGTTAAAATGCAAGTGTCTATGCCAACAGACTTCTCCGAGTGGTGGTTCCTGTCTAGATTCCAAAGCTGTTTCGTAAATCCTTTTTTCTCACTTTCTTTAGTGTCTTTCACTTGCTTGACATTAAAAATAACATTTAACACTGTCAGACAAAAGCAAACTAAAATCATGAACAAAATTGCTCATGCAAAATGGAAAAACAATTTATTTAAAATTGTGAGAATTAAAGCCAATCTAAGACTTCAATTTATTCACACAACTATAATTTTCTGCAGTTAATGGACAGCAGCATGAAAAGACAGAGCACCTATCAGTGAGAATTCTTCAGATATAAAATGTAATTGGAGTCTCATTTCATTTATTATGAGAAAGTTTATACCTGGTCTAGTCATCCAGAGATACTCTGTAAGCTAGACATCTGTTTTATGAGGTTTCCTATATCACGTTAAAGGGAAATAGTCACTCAGCTGAAAACAAAAATGGAGGTGAGCCGTGTAAGCCAACCACTGGGCAGGTGGGCATCGTGAAGCACAAACAGAGCATATTCTGATATTCAGCCAACAAGCCAACCAAAACCCAGTGAATTAATAAAAACCAATCAGTCAATAAACACTTATTATGGGTCCACTTTGCCCCCCAGCTGCAAGGAATTTAAACAAAGCCAAACATCTCAATAAAATGAAAGAATTCAATGCAACAGATTACTACTTTGTTAAATGATAAGAAACATTATGATTGAATGGTTGAATGTTTGTCTTTCCATATAGATGTTTGATTTAATGTTGATATTAGTTTACTCATAGGGAAGAACTACTAATAAAAATCATAAAATTAAAAAACTCAATATTATCCTTGGGCTGTTCTTGAAAATCCACAGTAGCGCTAAATTTATCTTGATATCCAAGAATCTAATTTTGACTAACTTATTTGGTTATGTACGCTTCCTTCCAAAAAGAAAGCAAAGCTTAACTCAAATGATTTTGACTCCTTTGGTACAACCAGATAATAGTTTTAGAGCACCAGTAAAATTCAATTTCAGCATAGCGATCAACAAGCGTGTTCTAAAACCTCACTTCAGGATATTGGTCCTAGAAAACCTTAGGCTGAGAGGATTCCCAGGTGACGGGCTCGCCTGAGTTTCTCTGAAGGCTTGGGTCACTCTGATCTCTCTGGTGGCCCCAAAGTGACCACATCTTATGGGATCCTAGGGATCCTAAATGACAGAGGCTGTTGGCAATCCGTTGCGTAGTTATAAACGCATGTGAAGATCCAGAAAATGGCTGGAAAAGGAGTTGCTTTAGGAATTTAGAGAAGCTAAGAGTTGTTTTCTTTTCCAGTATCAGCCAGTTGAGACATTCGCACAGAAAAATGCTAGTGCCAGGCAGGTGTAGCATAATCAAATAGCATTGATTATTATGTTATTTAAATTCACTAAGGATATTGAACGTCTCTTTTTAAATCGCAGTAAAGTCCTGGGCTAAACTGTTAAAACTGGGAAAAACAATGTGAAGAGTACTATAAAAATGCGAGTCATTTATAACATGGATTTAATATCAGCCTTTGTGTATTATATTCGATGTTTCACCCATCATCCTCTGATATTGTCAGGAGAAATGATGAACGGTCTGTGATATGCAAAAATAATCAAGGAAAAAGTGCCTTTTTATTTCTATTTAATAGCTACACAACTTATCTAGAAAACACAAAATTATTGTGAAAAAATTCAAAGAATAAGATAATTTTTCACTGTACTTTTAAAGAAGTAGGTGTGTGTATGTGTGTGTGTGTGTGTCCAGGGAGTTGTCTATAGGTCTGGTACACAAATCTTTCTCTCTTCTTTCAAATAATACCCAGAATACCTGTATACTTTTTAACGAGTTATGCAATCTGCTGACCCTATTCTGCCAGCTGTGAGCAGCTGGAGGCCCACATCACCCTTTGTAAAGAGCATCTCTCAAAGGTTATTATGTGAGTAGCAACTGGTGAGTGCAGCTTGTCATATTAGAAATGCTAATGTTTCTCTTACCTCTTCCTTCTCGGCACTTTGCAGATCACGCCACTCCTCAGTTACGTGACCGAAATCCACTGTGTTCATGGGGACTTTAAATTCGCCAATGATGTCATGCTTGGAGAAACGATCAAAATCATACACAGCCATCACCAGGGTTTTGCCACCCAGTTCCGAGTATGGAACCTAAATAAAAAGAGATGAGGATAAAACATCTGGTCACAAAAGTGCTTAGAAACATGTTCCTGGTTAGTGTCTAATTTTAATATTTATGTTGGATAAACAGAACAGGGAGATAATTGTGCTTTTGCTTTTTCTTAAATTGAATCATTTGACTAGCCGCTTCAGGTTTAAATTACTTGCGAGAAGATGGAGAATTACTATAGTAATTTACCACTTTATGCCAAAGTTCTAGAAGCTGTTAGTATTATTAATAATGGATCCTACTAGTAGTCATACTATACACACTTTAAGATTAATACAAGAATAAACCAAGCAAATTTGACCATATAAATGTTTTTTTTGTAGAACATTTTGCTGTTATTGTTGTTATAAGTTACATTGTGAGAGCATAACTTGCTCAGGGGTAGATAACTTGTTTCAAAAGTTGTATTAACTCTTTCAAGCCATTTGGAAGCCATGGTTTACTGAAGCAATGATTTATTAAAAGGCATGGTAAGGAGTCAGAGACGATTTACATGAAATTCACGAAGCGCCTCATGTACTCCCTAAAATAATTTACTGATTGACAAGAACTGACTAGAAAATTGATGTTTTGAATATCAAGAGTGCATTATAATACAGAGCTTCAAGTTCATTCTTAGGTACGACACTCTTTAGGATGAGTGGTGGCAAAAGGCCAAGAGCTGATGAATTCTCCAGCTGTTCGAATATGTCTGGGACAGATGCTATGGGCTGGGATGTTTCTTAGCGACATTTTTAATATTCAGGAAAGGCAGTGCAATCCAAGTAAGCTACACTTCAGTAACCGGGTAGAAATGCCTAATTAAGAAATTGTTTAGACTTGTATTGAAGGTTTGATCAATTTTCATACACTTCCTATTATTTTATCAGTGTAAATGGTTGTCTTATGCTCCAGCAAACATTTCTCAATTAACTCTGTATATTAAGAAGGGAATGAGAAGAAAGAATATTTGACCACATCATACAATAAATTTTAGTTTTTCCAAAGAGTTTCTCTTTTGTTATTTATTTGTCATCTATTTGGAATC